>NW_022145599.1:28757019-29382436 GCF_000002235.5 Strongylocentrotus purpuratus | reverse complement strand
TTATAATTGTCTGATGTTAATTTATAAGCATCATGCAAAAAATGCTTTGAACCCATTACACAATGTACACTGTACGAAGTCATAGTGAAGGTTTAAAGTGTTCTATAATTCATGTGTGCAGTACCAAAAACAGAAAATGAAGGTCGCTAATATTGTTCCTCATAATATGTACACTTATATAAGTTTAGACAACTGCAAGTACTCGACTGGTTGAAACTTTGAAAGATTATATAAAAATGAGAGACGATCATATTTAGAAAGATGATCCATCCCGCCATTGTGTTCTGTTTACATATGACCAGTTTGCCTTCCTGGATACCTTGATGATTTCCTGAGGATGTCATAATCACTGATTTGTAGCCTGCACTTTTCACAGCAGACTAGTTGTGAATCTCTATATGGCCGTATACATGTGACTGATAATATCATTTAACAGTATGAAAGTCAGTGGAAGTTGAGCAACATATGAACAAACTAAGTGTGGTATTCTGATAGATTAAATCTTTATTGTAGTAAACACATTTTATTGGTCAATAAAAAGTTAAAAACATTATTTATTATCAGTGTCAGACAAATTCTTTTCAAGGTATCTTTGTGTAGAAGAGGCCTATATTGATTCCTTTTATACACAATGTAATATGAAAATTTATCTGTCCTATCTTTATATTTTTTTAATTCTCTCTTTGTTAACAGATGAAGACAGTGAGTGTAGCTCTTGTGATATGTCTCAACGTTGGTGTGGACCCCCCTGACACAGTCAAAACTTCACCATGTGCAAGGCTAGAATGCTGGATAGGTACAGATATGCATTCCTCTGAAACCCCCATTTCTGTGTCTCTGTCTCCTGTTTCTATCTCTCTGTCTGTCCCTCTTCTTTCTGTCCCTTCTCTCTCTCTCTCTCTGTCTCTCTGTGTGTCTCTCTCTCTGTCTCTATCTCTGTCTCTCTCTCTATGTCTCTGTCTCTCTCTGCGTCTCTCTATCCTATCTGTCTCTCTATCTGTCTGTCTCTCTCTCTCTCTCTGTCCATGTCCATGGACATGCTACGAAGTCGGTCCATGCTCTGTCTCTCTCTCTCTCTTGCTCCCTTAAATATTTCTGTCAATCGTTATTATTTTCTCTTTGTCTCTTCCCCTCTTCTCGTCTTCTTTCTGTTGAAACATTTCCCCTGTTATTTCCACTCCACTTTTTTTCTCTCTCTCTGCCTTCCTCCCTCTGTCTGTCTTTCTCTTTCTCTTTCTCTCACTTCCTCTTTCTCTCTCTTTCCCTTTCTCTCTCTTTTCTATCCGTCTCCCTCCCTCCCTCCTTCCTTCCTTTCCAAACATTATATTCTAAATCTGTCTACTCAGTACATATACAGTGCGTCCCAGAAAAAATGAAATTGAGAAGTAACGATGTTTTATCATAACTTAATCACAACCATAATTAATGAATGATACATATTTGGAAAGCTTAGAATCTCCTCTTTCAGTTGATGCTACTCACGTGATGCATATTTTACGCATGAGTGATTAACAGCAATTTGAAGGAAGGAAACCGAAAAGTAATTTGGCGGGCGGTATCTGAATTTCAAAGAAAGATTCATATTTCCAGAAAGTTCATTTTCTGCTCTTTCATATGATACCTCAATCAAGAAAAATGAGACAGGAATAACAAAGTTCTGTTTGTTTAAAGTAGCCCTTACATTTTCATAATTTTAACAAACGAATTCGTTTTCACTGGGTGCCTGCCGTAGCCAAAAGCAGATTTGACAAAAGACTTAACTCCGTTTCGTTGACAATCAGCCATGCATGAAGACTCTCGTCTACGGCTGATTGTCAACGAAACGGAGTTAAGTTTTTTGTTAATTTTGTTTATTGATACGGCAGGCAGCCAGTGAAAACGAATTCGTTTATGGAAATGCAAGCACTACTTTAAACAAACAGAACTTTGTCATTCCTCGCTCATTTTTCCTGATTGAGGTGTCATATGAAAGGGCAGAAAATCAACTTTCTAGAAATGTGAATTTTTCTTCGAAATTCAGATACGGCCCGCCAAATGTCTTGTTGGTTTCCTTCCTTCAAATTGCTTTTAATCACTCATGCGTGACATATGCATTATCTGAGTAGCACCAACTGAAAGAGGAGACTCTAAGCTTTCCAAATATGTATCATTCATTAATTATAGTTTTGATTAAGTTATGATAGAACATCGATACTTCTCGGTTTCGTTTTTTCTGGGACGCACTGTATATTGTCCAAAAGCATTATTACAATACGTAAGGATCTATTGATATCCTTCAGTAATATGTTCATGAACCAGGAAGTATGTATGAGCGTTTCACTATCAGTTTCTATTTGTTTATGTTTTACATTTTAATGTTAAGATGATATTGATCATGTGAGAATCATTAACAAATAAGTTTCACAAATGATATATTTGTGATATGTGCCTCAAAATCTATTGATATAGACTATCATATTTCAACCAAACAATCTAAATTCAGTGAAAATATTTGCCTTTATAACTCAAAGTCCCATTTGTAGATCATAACCATTTATAGATGCACATTTATACATCAACTCATGTTTATAAGAAAAATAACAATACATGATTGATTCTTCCTGGAAACCATAATAAGCCATAAATTTTGTATACGTGTATATTGTCTTGGATATTATTGTTTAAAGAGATGAAACTAGTGGATCATAATTTCTGTTTGCGAAGGCATTGCTTACATTTCAAAACATAATTCATATTGATACCCTGTACATACATGTTTATATCTTTATCCGAAAAAAATGCATGTATGTCTTCATATAGTTTATTTTCCAAAATATTCTTGAATTCTTGTGTTCTTTCTTCTATGTGTGTTAGTTTGTGCTTTACCAATTTTTATATTAATTATACTCCTAAACTCTTGTTTTTCCATAGACCCACTTGCTCTTAGCCCATCCAAGGCTCTCGAGGCCATAGGTACCAGTTTACAGAAGCAGTATGAAAGATGGCAGCCTCGGGTAACTAAGTCAAAGGATGTCGTTTTTAATGCGTGTTGATTGTTCTCTTCTCATGGGCATTGCATTTTCAATCCACTTACCAAAATATAATGACTTATCATTGTATTATTCAACCTCCATCTTACATATATTTTAAATCCAGTCACCATATAATTTCATCATTATAGAAACTATGTTAATTTTGTTATCTCTTTAAAGTTAATGATTTCCGATATATCTATCTGCCATTTTCCGTTGATCGTATAGGCCCATTATAAACAGACTCTTGACCCAAGTAGGGATGAGGTCAGGAAGCTCTGCACCTCCCTCAGAGGCTTGTACAAACAACTGCAGAGCACAGTGAATTGGATTTGATTTGCAATTAATTAGATGTGGTACTGCCGCTATTTTCACTAAACTGTGCACTTCAGAGGTGAAAAATATTTTGCGAGCGTTATCATTATTGGTATGCAAGTGTGGAAGAACATCAGATTAAAAATGTTCCAAGAAAAGCATGGCTCTTCAAATGCCTTAATATCCTAAATATGGCATGTAACAGCATAAAAATCGGGAAAGATTTTTACGCCATGTGTTCATGTAGTCCCATATACATATTCCTGTGTACAGTGCTTGTAACATTACCAAGACTGGTCCAAATTTCTTATCATTTTGATGATTCCAGAACTTTGCAGTACACACCAATAGTTATTATGCTAGATGATCAACCTTTTCTGATCAATTCCACACCGATTCTTTCACAATGCAATCGCATGACCAGAACTCAACTTTATCTTTAATTTTCCTCCATCTATCCTGCAGGCTCGTTACAAGCAGACCCTTGACCCCACAGTGGATGAGGTCAAGAAGCTCTGTACCTCCCTGAGACGTAATGCCAAGGAAGAGAGGGTTCTGTTCCACTACAATGGCCATGGGGTTCCTAGACCAACCACCAATGGAGAGGTCTGGGTATTCAACAAGGTAGGAATACCCTAGACGCTCTTGACTTAGATGCTTCTACATTGGAAAGAGAGCTACAAGTATATCACTGAAAAACAGCTGTGAAATTGATCATCCAATGGAATATATATGTTGCATTGATAATTTTTCTGAATTCTATTCACCATCCCCAAAATGTGGGAGGGGTTATCCAGGAACTTTATTTTGAAGCTCTATCAGTTTGTGTGGATCCTTATGGGGAATGACTTTCTTAGTTTTCTAGCTTCCACATAATACATTATTTGTTGTATGAGATTCTCACACAACAATATTGAAATTCCCAAAATTAATATTAAAATATGCAAATACAGTCTGAGATATCAAATCGAAGTATGTAGTATTAGAGTATCCAAACAAGTGCTATGGTTATAAATGTATTTTTTACTTAGCAAAGGATATCACTCTGTCATCCTGTGGTTATAGCAACATGACATGTGTTCAATTTTTTGTCAGTGTTCAGCAGGGACCCGTTTCACAAAGCCTTTTTTCAATGACAAAAATCAGTGACAAATCTGCTGATAACCAATCAGCAAGGATTTCAGTAGCTTATAACAAAAACTGTCATTTGTCACTGATGACAATTTTTCTGAAACGGGGCACTGGATGGGCTGTCCGTCTATCTTTGTCCTCTCTTACACATGCATGCTCATTCTGTCTCTCTCTCCTTTCAGAATTACACCCAGTACATCCCGCTATCCGTATATGACCTTCAGACCTGGATGGGCAGTCCGTCTATCTTCGTCTACGACTGCTCCAATGCAGGACTTATACTGGAATCCTTTGAGCAGTTCTCTGTACAGAAGGAGCAGGACAGAGAGGTGGGTATAAACTAGAAGTACAATTTCTGTAACCTAGAGGGCTGACAACTATTGTGGTGGGCAGAAGTAACTGATATTGAAAATGGAAATGAATAATACAGTCAAACCTGCTTTAGTGACCACCTGTCTACAAATACCACATTTTTGTTTCCCTTGAAAATGGTTTTTCATTGAAACATGTACTTAAGGAACCTGTCTACAAAGACCACTTTTTGTGTTTTCCTTGGACGGTCGCTATAGACAGGTTTGACTGTATGATCTTTTTCATTATATTATTTGATAGAATATTTCATAGGGACAACAATTAACATCCAGCCTTTCATCTACCCCTGGACAAATTCTCTTGAGGTCAACTACCCCAAGGATTTAATTAATCAGCACTATCTGCTTTCTACTATCAGCTGTTGCAAGGAATTACATTTATCTAGCTGTGTGTGTCTGAAAGGAACTTTTTCATTGATCAGAACATTATTATTATCTCATCTCATCAGTCTCTCGCTTTCCCTTCATCAACTGGTACAGATGAACCCGACCCCAGTAAACAGAACCCAGACGCCCCAATGGCCAAAAACTGCATCAAGCTGGCTGTGTGCGGATCCTATGAACCCTTCATTGACCCCTCCATTATCTTATTCATGTCTCTATGTCTTACCCTTCTCTCTCTCTCTCTCTCTCTCTCTCTCTCGCTAATAGCTTGTGGGGAAGAGCCCCACCCCAATAAACAGGACCCAGGTGCCCCTGCCCCCACCGGCCAAGAACTGCATCCAGCTGGCTGCGTGCGGCTCCAATGAACTCCTTCCTATGAATCCCGAGCTTCCTGCCGATCTCTTCACAGCTTGCCTCACCACACCCATCAAGATTGCATTGAGATGGTAAGGATTCAAACCTCTATAGAAAGACCACCCAAAGGATACACAAAATGTGGTCTTTAAAGCCCCTCTGCACTAGTTTGGCATGGAGGGATTAGACCTCCCTGTGAGGTCACTGGCAAGTGGTTATTTCATCAAATCAGCTCTTAATTAATATAAGAAAAAGGGCATCATGGGGGATCAACGGGTACCGCTTAGGCATTGTTGGCGGTATAGAGGGCGCAAGTAGCTATAAGTAGTGCAGTAGGGCTTTACAGGCAGGTTATGCTTATTTCAATCTTACAGATGTTAATTAAATCCACATGTAAAAAGGTGTCATGGTCAAGTGGATACAAATTCGGACAGCGGATCACATGGTCCGTGGTTCGATTCCAATCGCGGCACTAATGTCCTTTGTCAAGACATGAATCTACATTCACCACTCTCAACCCAGGTGTGAAATGGGTACCGGTAGGAAGGAATTCCTTGAATGCTGTGGGCACCAAAATCGGTAGCTTAGCAGATACGGGGGTAGTATTGGAGCACCTTGCGCCATGGATACATGCACTATAGAAATATCCATGTTATTATTATTATTATTAAGACTTCACAAAGGAGACATGTAAGATGATCTGTATCTGGGTAGATGAACTTTTAATTGCCAAAGCAAGTTTGACTGTGCATTCAATCCTTTACAAAAAGACTGCTTAATGGAGACACAAATGGTGTCTTTATAAATGGAACAATTCCTGTTTTACTATGAAAATGACTTTTACTTTTGTCAGATAACGTTGTTGAGACCCTTTATTACTGCATTTAAACCTAGTCTGAATTAAAGCTGGATTTGCTTCAAATCGTAGACAATTGCACAACTGGTTCAAGATCAACACGATTCTTATCTGATTTAAGCCTTTCCTTTCCAAAAAGCTCGAAATTTGGTATTTGGAATTAGACTGTTCAGATCATTGATCGTTAAGATTGTACAAGTTTTAATGTTCATATTAAGTATTATTGCTAATTCTTCCACAATCAGATCATAGTCAGGTCGTAGAGTGTGCGGTTGGCTCATAATTTTTGGGGTCATTAATTGGAATGATCATTATCTTAAATTGTGTTTCATTTACAGGTTTTGTAATCAGAGGAGTAGCTATCTGGTGCCAGGAGTCACACAAGAACTTGTAGACAAGTGAGTAGTTCAAATATATTATCATTCAGTGTTTATTCGAAGTCAAAAATATAATGGGGGATGAGAAGAAAGAGAATACAGGTGGGGAACAGTTTCATGGAATTGCTGTGGAATATCCTCTCAGCTATGATTTATATGATTGTAGGGTTTTTATTACAGACCAGAATTTTTATGAAAATAAACATCACATTTGTCTATTACCCAATTATTGTATGTTTTTCTGTATGTAAAAATTGTCAAGGATGATTTTCTTATGTATTTATAAATGATTTTGCCATTTTTCAAGCCCTTGCCAAAATGCTGTATTAATATTAGTTTGAAGTAATGACCATCGAAGGGACACAAGAAAGTTGGTATCTGAAAGCAGGTGTTCTTAATTTACAAGTTTTAAAGAGAAACACTATTCAATGGAATTTATAAAAAATGATGGTTTAAATTAGGTGGTTTTTCTTACACAAGGTGTCTCTAAAGCATATAGCATTTTAAGGTCAAATCTTTGTTTTTTTCTGCTCCAGGATTCCAGGAAGGTTAAATGATAGGAGAACACCACTGGGTGAACTCAATTGGATCTTCACTGCAATCACAGACACTATAGCATGGAATGTATTACCTAGAGGTACGTTAAAAGCGGTTGTACCCAGGACTCTTTGAGGGGCAAGAGGGAAACATTTATTTTTCCAAAATCTCTGACATCCTTCCCCCCCCCCCCCCTCCAAGCCGCAAAAATATAGAATATAAAAATATCTTAAAAATCACAAATTATGTATAGGTATTACCCCGTGGCACATTGGGTAAATGTCTTTTTTCCTTCAAAATTGATTAAGAAAAGAAGTTGTAAGAAAAAAGATAAAAACAAAATCTTCTTTCAGATGATATGATATAACTATTTTGATTGTATTTGTTGTACATTTATTCATGATTTAGGGAAGAGATTCATGCTAAGGCCAAAAGGAGACTGTACCTTTAGAAATCAGCACATTGTACATAACTTTGTTAAAATTATACTCAATACTTTCTTTTTCAATTTTTTTGTCTATTGAGCAGATCTATTCCAGAAACTATTCAGACAAGACTTGTTGGTAGCCAGCCTCTTCAGGAATTTCCTCTTGGCAGAGAGGATTCTTCGTACATACAACTGCACTCCAGTGTCGAGTCCCAGGCTACCACCCACATACCAACATCCGATGTGGTAAGCGATGAAGATGAGGATGATGATGATGGTGAGGAGGATGATGATGAGGATGATGATGATGGTGAGGATGATGATGATGATGATGTGATGAGGATAATGATGATGATGATGAGGATAATGATGATGATGATGATGATGATGATGATGATGATGATGAAGAAGATGAGGATGAAGATGATGATGATGATGATGATGATGAAGAAGATGTGATGATGATGATGAGGCTGATAATGATGATGATGATGATGATGATGATGAAGATGATGATGATGATGATGAGGCTGATAATGATGATGATGATGATGATGAAGGTGGTGGTGGTTATGATGATTAATGATGATAATGGTGATGTTGGTGGTAGTGATAATGATGATGATTGTGATGATTAATGACCGTAGCTCAGATGATAGTGTGATGACGATAGGTCAAATTTAATGATGACCATGATTATCGTAAGGAAGATGATATAGATGATATAGATAATGTTGACGAATAATTTTAAAAAAAGTAGAGGACCTGGCTAACATCAAGCATTAGTCGAGTAAATCTTGTAACATCCTCTTCACTCCAGGCAAGCATGGGACCTAGCAGTCGATGCCTGTCTCTCTCAACTCCCAACCCTGGCCAAAGGTGCAGAGTACAAGCACAGTCCTTTCTTCGCTGAGCAGCTCACAGCCTTCCAGGTCTGGCTAGGTATGGGGTCGGAGATCAGAGAACCACCAGAACAACTCCCAATCGTGCTTCAGGTAAATAATCATTATAATAATAGCCACATTTCAGAGCTACCAACCAGTACGATTTTATTGTATTTCGTACGATTTTCAGAAGTTAATATGACGGCACGATTTTTCCTCAATAAGATATGATTTTTCACAACAACAAAAAAGCATCTCACATCGTCAATTTGGGGATGTTCATTGGTACACACCAGTCATGATGAAATCATGCATATTCAACCAATGAATCCAATGATCCTTAACAAAATTCTTTCTGTATGTAGGACTTATGCAAAATGGCAAACCCCCCCCCCCCCCTCATGTTCGTGGTAAGAAAGTACTTTTGGGATAAAAGAATACAGTTTTTGAACTCCAGTGGTTGGCAGGTCTGATATTTACCCAGGGAAGCTTCATCAGCTTTAAAACTGTTCTTCATGAGTGCCATGTAATTAATACAGGTATTACCCCTAGCATTGCTAGGTAGCCACTAGGGTCGAGAGGGAAAACAATTGGGTGTAAGCAAGGAACAAACCGAGACTTCATCAATATACCTCGATGGTATAGTGGGGACTGGTCTAAAGGAAGTTAATGCCTCAGAATGGGTTAGGAGCTTCTGTACAATGTGCTTCATTATTATCATTATTATTATTGAGTATTTGGCATCTTCGTTCTCTCACCCTTTCTAACCTTCTCTCTCTTTCTCTCTTCCTCTCTCAGGTTCTGTTGAGTCAGGTGCACAGATCAAGGGCTTTAGATCTCCTTGGTCGGTTCCTAGATCTAGGACCATGGGCTGTCAGTCTGGTAAGCGTTCTATACCAATGGGTTCTCAATTATTACCAAGAAGTTTAAAACATTGACAATGACATAGAATATTTAGTTGAACTGCATTATGCAATGTTTTGTATAATGTATATGGTTGTTATTGTTGTTGTTGTTGTCATTTGTTTCGTTGAATTATGATAAGCAAACTTCCATTCTAATTCAACAATTCAACAATTACCCACAACAAAGGTTTACAGATAAGTTATGACTGCTAAGTGCTAACAAATTATTTATTATAATGTGTGCATATTTAAGATGCCAGATCTGTCTAATCATAGAAAATTCAAAGTATAAGATCACACATTCTGCTAATGAAATTCAGATCTTCACAGATGATCTTATCCTAAAAGTGTGAAATCTCAATGACACTGATCTGACTCCTATACTTTTTTGACGCGTGTGTGTGTGTGTATTTGGGTTTTTACAGACGTGTATCAATCAGATATGATTATTTACGTCTGGGGACCGATCTTTAACATCACCATCCGAAAGACGTGACTCAGATTCGAACCTGCGTCCTCGGCTGAATCAGTTTGTAACTTTGATTTTGTTTCTCATACAGGCCTTGTCAGTGGGTATCTTCCCCTACGTCCTGAAGCTTCTTCAGAGTTCGGCCAGGGAGCTGAGACCACTCCTTGTCTTTATCTGGGCAAAGATCCTAGCGGTGGACAGGGTAAGATGGCTTCTGGAAATCATGTTTGAATCTTGTCATTATTATTATTATTAATTGGGCGTCACCTGTGCCTGGGAGGCAAAAAGTGAAATGAATCACTGTAACTCTTGGGTCTCTCCTCCCGGTATAACTGATTGGGGGTGTGCAGGTGGACCACTACCATGGGGTTTCCCCCTACTCTTATACGAATAGTGCAGCGGGTTCTTAACATGCAAATGTGGTGACTCTCCTCTATGCAGGGCCTCCATTTAACGTCCTATCCGAGTCATTTGTCATGATCAACACAATAGTTTATGTGTGCTTTCAATATAAATGCATGTCTTGATACAGAAGACTTTCATTGGTTGGGGCAATCATAAAATGTAATTTTGCATCTACCCACTTACAAATGTAGTAGGCAAGCTTTTATCCACTCCCGTTTACTTTTTTCAAGCAAAGGGATTCTTTCACACAGTTTGTTTGCTGTATGTTGCCTCGAGATATCAGGATCAAACATTTTACTTTTAATCTTTGAGATGGCACAAAATACGTACAGATTTCTTTGGTTTCCCTTTGTATCATGTATTAGAGGTCAATTTGTTAATGTTCTACTGTCATAGTTACTGTTTTTTGGGGGGGGTTTTTTGTGGTCATATCACCACACAAATGTATACTGAGGTAATCCTAGTCATTCTATCTTTTCTATTTATGCTTTTAATTCCATTGAATTTGATTCCAATTAGGATTTCCTTGTTAATATAATTACATGCTTTCTTTTCTTCCTCCCCAGTCTTGTAAAGCAGATCTAGTGAAAGACATGGGTCACAAATACTTCCTCTCCGTTCTCGCGGATCCCTACATGGTGGTGAGTAGAACTATAATTGCGCAAGGTTTTTTAGAAGGTTTTGAAAAGACAAACATTATTGTCAATCATACAGCAATAAGCAACCTTGCAAACATAGTGATCTTTCTCAGAAGTATTTTCATAGAAGTGAATTTGCAGTGAGCTGTGTAAACAAATGTCAAAAGAATTCACATGCAAGCTTACAGAATATGAACAAACTGTAACAAAAGCATTTCTTTTGTCAGAGACAAACAATTGCCCACACGGTTGTTACATGCATAGGAAGACAATTTCTACATAGCCAACATTTTGCACAGTACAAGAGTGACTTGTGAACCTGATGGTGTCAGTGACATGTCTCCAAGACTGTAATCTGCTGTGATGCATCTTGTCTCAAGTTCTATAAGAACTGTCCTTTGTTCAGTCATTAATCTTCATCTTTTAAAAGAAATACATCAAGCATCGAGAATAGATTTCAACTTCATCTGATAATGAATTTAGCCACTGATAAAACTATGTATTTGTAACAGATTGTGTAATTGGGTTTTTACAGACGTGTATCAATCGGATATGATAATTTACGTCTAGGGATCAACCTTTAACGTCACCATCCGTTTGTAGGTGAAGACAGAGAGTTGACCAAGTGTTCATGTACATGTACAGCTTGACCACCATCATGTAATTGACCATAATATGAATTTATTTTAATATATGAATTTATTTAAATATTTGTTATCATTTTTCTTACAGGCTGAGCACAGAACAATGGCTGCCTTTGTATTAGCTATGATAGTTGAGGATTACCAGAACGGACAGGTTTGTTCTAAACCCTTCTCATATTATATACTTGTTAATTTCACTGATTACCAGTCTGTCTATAATCAGGATTATTGCAAGGATGGGCACCATCATTTAAAAAAAAGAAAGAGATCCCTACAATTTTTTTGTGACTGCTGGTTTATTTCTTTGGACATATATTTTTTATAAAAAAGGTATTGTAGATTTGGAATTGATATTAAGTCTGGTATAAATGGTATACATAAATTCATTTATAGTAAAGGGGTAGCTCAGAAACAATGGAGATGCTGACTTTCAGGTGTTAAGGGCAACACTTGTTGTTCCGACAAACTTATATTCTTATATGTGATTGTGAGTTGATCCTTGTAGTATGGTTTATTCAATCATTGTGGCAGTAGAATAAACCCAGAATCCCTATTTTCCTAACCTTTTGGTAGAGGTGGCGTGGTCCAGTAGATATGTCATTGGACTGTGGATCAAAGGGTTCATGGTTTGAATCGCGCCACTGCCCTAATGTCCTTTGCATTTGCCACTCTCCACCCAGGTGTTAAATGAGTACTTGTATCAAAGAATTCCCTGAATGCTGTGGGCACCAATATCAGTAGCCTAGCAGAGCTAGGTGATATTGGAGCACCTAGTGTGGTTGATATGTGCACTATAATAATAACCAAAATCATTTTTATTAGTACTGGGGGGTGTTTCACAAAGATCCTAAGTTGGACTTAACATTTTTGGAAAGCCGTTAGTATCTTTGAAAACAAATTGTAAAAGTTATTTTAAAAGGCATAAAATGTTGATTCAAATCATTCATATTTTCTACTATCAAGGAGATCTCATGTTCTTGATGTGGAATTTATGAAAAGTCTAAAATACTTGAATTTTTTGCTTTTGAATATACTTTATTTTAAGGCTACAAATGGCTCTCCATAATTTTTAAGTCCAACTTAAAAGTTAAGTTTGACTTGGGATCTTTGTGAAACACCCCCTGGGGATTTATTTCTCTTGTATTTTAATTTGCATTGTGCAGGAAGCAGCGTTTCAGGGTAACGTTATAGCGATCTGTCTGGAGCAGCTAAACGACCAGCACCCTCTACTCAGACAGTGGCTAGCTCTGTGTATAGCCAGGGTATGGACCAACTACAATGCGGCAAGATGGTGCGGTGTGAGGGACAGTGCTCATGAGAAGCTATACAAGCTACTCAATGACCCTATACCAGAGGTAGGTTGATTCTTAGGGAGTGGGAGGAGGTCAAATAACAAATGCTAAATTTATATGGCAAATTTGCTCTCGGACAATCAAATGCCACAATTTCAGTAGCTTTAAAAGAGTTATTGTATCTTGTCATTGAGAATAAGTTTCACAAAACAGGGCCCAGATATGGTTCTCAACATACGTAAATTGTGGCTGTCCTACACACGGGACCTCCTTTAACAACCTATTACAGGGTGTGAGAGAGTTGCTATAGTATGTATCAAATAGGATTCCATCCGTACGATATTGTAATTATTTGAAGCTCTGGTATGAGCCTTGAATCTATACAAAAATGCTGTGTAAATGGAATTTATAATAGTAGGTCGTTAACAATATTACCAAGATAAGAATGAATATTCAGGTGTTAAGGATTAAAGGTATATTCATCATCTTAAAGGGATTGGGTATCTTTGTTTCAGATTCTGAAACAAAATCCTGGATTAAGCTCATGCTGCAATGAAAATTATAAACCTTTAGGTCAGTCAGGGACTCCATAACTTTTACAAGCCGATCGCCTGTCTGATTGTCAAGATATTTACGATTGGAAATTGAAAGAAAAAAAAATTCTAAACACTACAGTCTACTGGGAAAAATGAGTACCGGTATGGTAAAACTGGTTACTCAAAAAAAATAATATTTTGAGGCTCTTTATGATCATTTTGAAGCGCTATTTGTTTAGGCCTTCCATATTACACCATATCACAGACACTGATAACACATAGATATCTGCATCTCAGATTTAACATTGTTAAACGATGCCTTTAATATCTTCTTGTTACCAGGTGAGGGCTGCAGCAACCATAGCTCTGGGAACATTCATAGGCAATGGAACAGATCGGACTGACCATGCCATGACCATCAATCATAATATAGGAGTTACATTGCTTTCTGTGGCCAATGATGGAAGTGCAATAGTAAGGCAGGTGAGTACACTGGTAACTTTTGAAAGTGCAACAGTTAGGCAGATTAGTGAACTGATATGACATGTGCTATTATGTGTTTAAAGAGAGAAAGTAAAATGGTTAGGCAGGTTAGTAAACTGATATTACTTAGGTTGAATAAATGAAAGGGAACTGATGTACAGTTAGGCAGGTGACATACAGTAACAAAGCTTTATAGTTAGGCAGTTTATCAATATGGAGATAGAAGAGACCATGTTTTGAACACCAACCATAATGATATAGTTAGGTAATCAAATCAAGTACACAAAGCTCATAATTTTACAGCCTGATGTTAAAAATTCAAATTATTATTATTAGAGAGGAGGAATGATAGAGTGTGACAGTTTAGAAATTAAATTATGCATCAGATGAGGGTGAAGGAGTTTTTAGAAGACTAGTAGTGAAGTGATACTGTTAGTCGTGCAGTGAAATGTGAACAAAATAGCAAGCTAACAGAAGTAAGGCATGGAGATGGGAGTGATGATTTATAGTTTAGCAGATGAGTGAGAAAAGAATTTTGCAATGATATAGTTAAATAAATGATTTAGTACGCCTCTACATGTTGCGTTATTTACTCATCACAACTCATTAATGGTGCATTCAATCTGTTCACCATAGGAAGATGGATATCTTGCATTTCACAATCTACCTCACAATCTCACAATTTATTCAAAATGAAATGAATCAGTAAACTGTCAAATCATATTTTCAATATCTCAACAGGAACTCGTGGTGGCGCTCTACCAGTTAATCAAGCAGTCGGAGACCCAGTTTGCGACCATCGCCCGGCAGCTGCTAGACGAGGAGCAGAGCTCGGATGAGAACCTGGCGCCACGGAGCGCAGCAGTCACGTCTGGTGGGTGGCTTGTGGTCCATGACTCTCTCAATACAAATGGTACAGATAACTCTCAATGTAAATATTACAATGTTCAGTCACCCCAGCAGCCATAGCAGAGCACATCACAGATTTTTGGTTTGCTTCTTTTCTATTATTATTTCTTTCAAGTAGAAAGCTACGGTAATTAGATTCATTTGTGATTCTCTTTTTTTGGTAAATACATTGAGGTTGACTTTCAGTTAGATTCTATTATGATTTCGTTTCTGGTAGAAAGCTGATTAGATTCATTTATGAATACTTTTTATCTCGTAGATGTATTAAGATATGGCTTTCGGTGAACAAAATAAGAAACAATAACAATTTTCACGCCAGCAGCTGTAAACTAATCACATCACCTTTTTTGGTTTGCTTTTCTATTATGATTTCTCTATGGTAGAAAGCTAGTAAGATCAATGCTTAAATCCCATGTAAATCATGGATTTTAGCTAGAGTATATCAAGACAGACAGCAAATTAAAAAATTAATCCCAACTTCTAAAGCCAAGCAAATTACTGATCTCTTTTAAGTTGAAAGCTAGTTAGATCAAAATCTAAATCTCATGTAGAACATGGGTTTCCTTTGTAGATTAGCTTAACAATATCTATCACTGTTCTTTCTTGTCGCAATAGTCGAACATACCACCAATTTTTGGTTTACTTTACATTTACTTCTTGTGAGTGGAAAGATAGATATATTTGTTTTGGAATAAGCCCCTGAATGGCATGATTTCATTCAAGTTTTTAAAAGTTTAGGTAGACAGAAAAATGTCAGTGTTTACCCCAGCTGACATCGCAAAGCTCATCAGTGATTTTATTTTTGATTTTCAGTTCGATTTATTTATTTGACATAGAAAGTCTGTTAGATCAACATGCACGCTTTGCACAGCCCTCGGAAGTTGTGGAAAACTTTCTGTATGAGTGTGTCTTGGCACAATCTATACCAGACCAAATCAATGATTTTGGTTTGATTTTTAATAATGATTTTTATCTTTGAAGTAGAAAGCTAGTTAATAGATCAAGATGCACAGTCCATGTAGGCTGATGATCCATTTAGATAATTTAGTTGATGTTAAGTGTAGCTAGACCAAAAGACATTTCACCATTTCAGCCAAACAAATCATTACTTATGGTTTGATTTTCCGTGATATGATTTTGTTTTCCAAGTAGAAAGCTAGTTAGATCAAGATGCACAGCCCATGTAGGGATTGGATCCATTTAATAGATCGTGAATTTAACGTTCAGTGTCGAGACATTTCATTCCGGCTTCCGTAGTTGAGTTCATCAACAACGTATGTTTGCTTCCAATTATGATTTAGTGTAGGAAGATTTACATCAAATCCTATGTAGCCTGTATTAACATCCAATAAGTGGTTGGTTAGTTAGTACCATTTCTGTGTCTTCCTGTATCTGTGAAGCATGTACTGTCTGAATCCCATTCACAGTGATTCTGTCTATACAGCAAGCAGTGGCTGGGACATTGTGCTGATTTTATCTGTGAACCGTTGCCCCCTTCATTGATTTGAGTGTCGTTGTAACTATAGGGTATTGAGAGAGATAGTTGTGACAAGTGCATGCGTACGCAATCCAGGTTCAATTCATGGAGCGTCAAAATATTTCCCTCCCATAGAGATTGCATGTGGGAGGGAACTATTTGGAGTTCCATGACTTGAACCTTGAGTGTATTCTCATGTTTGTGTCACAACTATGTCTCTCAATATGCTATGGGTGTATTAAACTAGGCCCTTGTTTGTCACTTTTGGAGGCAGGTCGTAAATCACTGTGCAGGAGATATGTCAATTGTATGATAGCAATGTGATATGGCTACTCTTGCTTTATCATTTTGAAAGGGACATTGCCTCCTGTATGAGTGATTCTCAGAGAAATGAAGGCTTGAATTTATTACCCTTTCAGTTACATTTGTCCTTAAATTTGCTAGAGGCCTATAAATTATTTTCTTTTGGCTGCAGTCACTTAGAGCTACAATACAACTCTCTCTCTCTCTCTCTCTCTCTCTCTCTCTCTCTCTCTCTCTCTCTCAGAGAGAACAGTCCTTGCTTGTTGTTGGTACCTATTTTGATGTAGTTACATGCTGTATTTTGTGCACAGCTTGATTACATATACCGTAGATGATAGGAATTGCATACTGGTAATGGAAAATGCCATGTTGTAGTTGTAGCCAAAACTGTTAACTCTACATTAGAATCCAATCAAACTTTAGTATGATGGCCAGAGAGTTGTGTCATCTGGTCAAAAAGAAAAAGAAAAGATATCTGAAGATTGGATGGAATCGTATTTTGGTCTCACTTTTTCTAACATCTGATTTGACTCTTGCACAGCTCTTGTATTTGTATCCTTGGGTAAGGATTAATAATAATAATAATAATATTTAGCTTTTATATAGCTTTTAAGGATTCAGTTACCTACTAAAGCTAAACAAAAACAAATGCATTGTTTATGTTATTTCAAGATATATCCTGCAGTTAAAGTCTATCTAGTACAGAACACATGAAATTGGAAAGCAAACATTAAGTCAAAACACAAATGATTTTTTTTCTTCTGAGTGGTGGTCTAGACTTTTCTACTCTCTAAAGAATACCTAAAAGCTGATATAATGCAATGAAGCAAATTGATCACATCGTCCACGGTTGGATTCCTGTCGTAGCACTAATGTTCTTTGGCAAGACATTAATCTACTTATGCCACTCTCAACCCAGGTGTTCAATGGATACCCAGTAGGATGCGAATATTAATGGTTGGATTGGCATATGTGCGCTTGTTAATTGTTAAATAGCTGGAATACTCCCCAGGGAGTGAAGTGTGTGCACTATCATGTGCAGATTAGCAATTGAATCCAGTGACCGGGTACTAATAACTACAATGTGTAACACTTAAAAACATAGTATTAGTATTAAGTGCGATACAAAATGTGGCAATTGTCATATTTTTTATTATTATTATTACTTGTAGTATTGTCTTTATGGGCTTGGAATGTGTTATTCTTGGTTGCAGTGTTGTTTGTTGTTTGCAATAGTTGAATGAAAGAGCATGAGTTTGAAGTTATCCCTTGCATGAGTAACCTGCAGTTTTGAGCAATTGAAGCCTCACAGGATAGAAAGCTGGAAGTCAACTTGTTTGGTGCTTTACCTCCTACCTATTATGTAATCTTCAAAAGCTGCCTTGTGAATCGCTTAAGGCAGACTTTAGTTATATTAAAAATCTTGGCCGCATCAAACATATTTATACTGTCAATGTAGAGAAGTTGTGATTTTTAGATTAGATTAGAAATTGACAGTGTTTTGTTTAATACTCAGATGCCATTTTCTTCCATGATAATATCATTTCCTTGTTTGAAAATTTTTCTATTTTTCAAGTATATTAATACCTCTTCACTTCATCGATGTTGATGTCAATTCTGTTTTCTCATTAATTATGATCTGTCTCTATCTTTCCTTCCAGCTTGCCAAATTCAGGTCATTTTATATATCATTTTCCAAATTGTCACATTTTAACACTTGTTTATGTTACTTTAAGCTGGCTTAAGTTATTAATATTTCATGTTTTAGTTGACTTTCATCTCAGATCTATCAATATTATCCATTCTCAAAGTTCATCTACTGAATACTAGTGATCAGAGGAGTGTTCAGTTTTGTGGTATCATGTTATTTGTTATGTTTGCCTTGGGTATTCTGTAGAAAAAAGACTTACACTCCAGTTTCTTCCATTTTTTTTTGTAGAATGAACCCATTGCACTTAATTACACATGGATTCACTTAAACTGCATAATGATTTCAAAGTGTTTCCTTTTTTGTATTCAGAATCTATTTAGGGAAAATTTTGGATTGTAAAATAAACTAGATATGATCAAGCAGTAAGTAATACTACGAAAAAAAAACTTCAAATGAAAATAACAAGGAACTATCCAAATTTGGTTAAAATGATAAAAATTTGAAAGTCCTGTGATAATGACACGTTCATAAATCAATGATAGGTACAGTAATTCATTTTGGATCAATTTGACAAGACTTAAGGCGAAAGCAAGAGTCTTCTGCTCAATTTAAGTATTTAACAATAAACTGTAAACTATGGGTTTCACAACTTGGGTATGGCCTCCCCTATTTCAGACCATTTACGTCGCGCCTCAGTGGCCGTCACGAACACCGCCAGCCGGAAGTCCATCTCTATCCTCCCCCGAACGTCCAGCGGAAACAACCTGCAGCACCTCAACGGTATCACTGGACCTTGTTCATTCCATTACTTATTTTTTGTCGCTGATCCAACACTTGCTCTGACGACATGTGCCCCAGTGGCATTTGCTCTATGCTGTATTTTGTCAAGATTTAGGGTTAGGGATTGGGTTTCAATTGTGTTTTGGCATGCATAAAGAACCCTAAGTCTGGTCCCTATATGGAAATTGTTAGAGCCCTGGGGGGCGTTTCATCAAACAATTAGTCAGTGGTTTCACTGATTTATATCATTTTCACTGACAATTTTATTGTCTCCGATTACTTTCTAGGCCTCTGATTGGTCATACTTAGTCAGCGCTGACAATTGTCAGCGGACAAATGTTGATGAAATGCCCCCCCCCCCCCCCCCCCCCCGGTTTTAGATTAGGTGTAAGATAAGGTTAGGGTTAGGTATAGTGTCGGGTTTAGGGTTGAAAGTTAAGAATTCTGTCAATATTGCCAATCGACTGCGGAGCATTTGTCGTCAGAGCATGTGTCATAATATGATTTTTGTTCTCATATCTTATATTCCATAATCCTTTTTCCATTTACCTAATTTCATTTCATTTTGATTTCTAACTTCATTTTAATTCTTTTTTTATGTATCATAATCATAGTTTGTAGACATTTCATATCAAAGCATGTTTAACATCATCTTCATCCAATACAGCGTAGTTCTCTTTTTATCCAAGCCTTCATTTAACCAATTTTATTTTATTTTGATCAATAGTGCTTTTATGTACATGTACAGTCAACCTGCCGCTTAAACCCAGTTATAATGTGGTGATTATTTTTTACAAGTGATGTGGATCATTTCTAGGATCTAATCTCCTTTTAACCTCATGGCAGAATTTGCACTAGAACCACTTAAAGGAAATCAATCAAGCAAACAAATAACAACTGAAATAAATTGTTTGGATTTTCAAACTTTGTGTGGTATTAAACTCAATGAATCAAGATGATCTTCAAGCTGCACCAGCAAAGATTACCAGATCAAGAAATAATTACGAAAATTTGAGGGAGTCGGAACATCTGTGCAATTTTTTTTATTCACGAGTCATCTTGAATCTGATTCAATTTCCACCTTGAAGGGGCAAGGAAATGTGGCCCAAAAAATGTTCCAAATCATTGTGGTTCACCCGATGCTGATATTTTCCATGGTATTTTTTCTTATTGAGTTCCACTGTATTTATTTTTGATTCAGAAATTTAATGTTTTCTGTTATTTTCAATCAAATTTTTCCTTTACTTTCGCCAGCTATCTTCTTCCCTCTCATCTTTTCCCCATCCAGATTAATTTCATGTACTTCATCTTCCATCCTCTTCTTTTTGAAAAAAAAAAAATCCAATTTCAGAGACTACTCTTCATCTCAACACTAAGATTAAACCTGCTAGCTCCTCCTCTTCTTCCATATCCTCTCAATTACCTTCTTTTTCTTCAAACTTTTAATAATCAAACTATTTAAATCTGATTTCACATTAATTTACCCCCATTAATATTCTTTTTCATTTCTGCTACCCACACACCTTGTTTCATCACTTGGCATCTGCATCAACAACAAATCTTTATTAGCCCATTATTAAGCTATGCAATATGAAGTTATATGGGGAAGGAGGCCCTTTTGTAATCACTTTTTAATAATGCTGTTATTTAAAGCTTAATTTGCCATAACACTCTTTTAATTATAGATTAACTGTTTTGTTGTTGCTTTTGCAAGGCTATGTACATGTACTGCAATTTTATTTGCTTACCGGTATGTGTCTTGCTACTGATTTAATTATTAATATGAATCTGATTTGATTTGATTTGGTTGTGATCTAGTTTAAATCTAACAAAACAAAAGAGCTAATACACTGTATCTTGACTTACATATTCTTGTATGGCGCACAAAAGCTTTCAAACTTGATTAAAATGCTCCTTTTGCATTTGGGATCATAGTTTGTCATTGTGTGTTACATGCACGGTGCATCAAAAGTACTATTGAGCATGCTTTAATCGTGATGCAAAATCACTCTCACAAAAAGAAAAAACAGCACAAAAAGAATCTTTAAGAGTGAAGTACATCTATTTATCACCAAAATGACAATTGAAGCTGATTATTTCCATTCACATTTCAATGTTTAATATTTATGAACGTGACACAAAAGATAAAAGTTTATGTTTCATGTCTTGTGGAGATATATGTGCTTTAAGCTTGCATGCCTAATATGTAGCCTATCCTGCTGATGTTGCTGTCTGTTTAAAAAAAATCAAATTATGGTGCATTTCAGACCTTAAAAAATAAACAAAAACAATGAGAAATGGTGAAACTGAGGTGTCGGTGTGAAAAGTCCCAGCTTATACATTGCACATCCCTTACGTCTTCTTAAAATGTTGTTGTTTTGTGCTTTAGTATTATAACATGCTGTATGTACAACTGGAAAACATTTTTATTTTTATTTCAGTGAAAATTTACAGGTACTAGAGAAAGTTAGTTGCTATTATCTCACTGTAGGTGTGCAGCATATGATAGGTTATATTCTATAACATGATATAATATATATTTATATATGAATATATAATGTATTATACACACGTGTGCAAATATCAATGTTGAGTGCTTAACCTCTATATACATATATATATATGTATTGTACTTTTGTGTTTGTTAAGTTGCAATATTTTATTTGTGGAAATGTCAGTGTACTGAAGTAACACAAAAGTACTACTTTTCAACATTTGAAATTGTTTACTGAAGGATTAAGTCTCTTTAACATCGAGCATTATTATTTTTTTTTCATGTCACTCCATCAAGGCAGATAGTCCTTCATAGCCAGCAGTAATAAAACAAAAATAATATGAACATACTGTTCAGATGTAATTGAAATGTTCATGAGAAGAGATTTGATCTTTATTGTAATCAAGTTGAAATGTTGAAAACTTGCATAAAAACTGATCTTTTTTCCTGTTACCTGGCTGCATGCAATTAGCCTCACAATTAGTTATATTTGTTCAGAATATTCCTCATCATTATTGCTCAGGATGCAGGGAAAATGTTGATAATAGAAATCAACTGATTTTGTCTTTTCTTGTTTTTTTACTGAATCTTCCATGCCATTTTAGACATTTTCTGTATAAAAGTGCTTCATCTTCTGAAATAAGTATGGTTCATTGCAAAGAGCCTCTTGTGTATCTATGCCTTTTATATTTTAACCCAGTCATGTAAACTTTCATCATGCAAGGATCTACAGCTATGAAGGGCCACAATGCATGCAATGAAATACAATTTTGACACATTCCTGCCCAATTTCATAATTCATACTGCAACATTGTTACAATATCAACATAGTGGAAAAAGAGTCATTTCAGATATATTTGCAGTTATGGCATGCACTTTTCATGCAGGAGAGACAAAAAAGAAGAAACTAACAATTAACCTTTGAACTCTGACCTTTGACCCAGGTGCCACAGTTGCCAAGTCACCGTCAAGCAGCAGTTCTTCACCGGGCAGTGGGGACTTCCTTAGTACTCCAACCCTTAACGGAAAAGGGGTGAGTTTACCAACATTTGTTTCAAGTTCCAATGTGATGTGGAAATTTCATTTGTGGCTGGGGTTTTAAATATTGATATTCCACTCATGTATAGAGCATAACATGTTGTGATAGAACATCCCTATGCGCTTCCAAAGAGCTTTGGAAATTATTACCCTGGCTTTATAGCTCCAGGAGCCGTTATCAGCGCTCAGTGTATTGCAAGGAATAATCCTACTAGGTACACATTTACCTCGCGTGGGTGGAGTGTGACAAATGGAGGTTAACATCTTTGCCAAAGGACGTCGGTATTGTGGCAGAGATTTGAACCCCGTACCTTGTGGTTCACAGTCCGGAGACTTGTCCACTAGACCACAACACCTCTTCCAAAGATCTGCATGTGCAGGTAACAGCAGGTGACTCCTTCCATGTGCAATGTTTCAGAGGTGACGGGTGAAAACAAATCATTGAAGATGAAATGGCCAAAATAATTACGGGAAACCTTGATATCTACTGTAATATTTGCATGTGTAATTATTCAGAGCAACCAACAAATTCACAGCTTGCTAAAGAACCACCAAAACAATTTGCCCAGTGATCCAGTGTGCACACATTGGTGTAAAAGTCGCCCTACAACTTATCTGAAGTTTTTGGTCGGTTACAAATGAATTATGAATATTCATAGGAAGTTGCATTATTTTTTAATGAATGTTGCATTCATGATTCATCCTGGCAATTTTTATGATATTAAATTTGAGGACTATATAATTTTCTTTATTTTCTGCCAGTGAGCCAGTGTCACCTATCTTTATTAAGATTAACCAATGTCCATTACTCTTTGTGTTTTTTGTTCAGTTACCAAGAGTGCCGTCAAGCTCCTCCCTGTCATCCAACGTCTTTGTCCAGATGTGGAGGGTCATTCTGCTCTTGACCCATGACCCCCATCCAAAGGTCAAGGAGCTAGCCCAGACCCTGGTCAATGCGATCAATCTCAAGGTAGGTCGGTCACGAACACAGCAAAATAATTCATACTTGGAAGCTTTCAACAACAAAATCAGAGAAGTCTTGAGTTCTTGTAATTACTGAAAATTGTGAGGCCTTATCTAGACCTGCCAACCAGTACGATTTAGTCGTATTTAGTACGATTTTTAGAAGCAAATACGACAGTACGATTTTCCTTAATAAAATACGATTTTCAAAAAAAAAAAGAAAAAAAAAAATGATTTTTTTTTTTTTTTTTTTTTTTTTTTTTAAATTAATATTTTGTGTGTGCTTCCGCCATTTTCAATGGCGAAATGTCCATTCTGTCCTGTAAAGTATCCTACAAGCATCTCACATCGGCAATTTGGGGATGTTCATTGGTTCATCGAACACACCAGTCATGACAAAATCATGCATATTCAACCAATGCTCAATACAAAAATTCTTCTTGTAGGTAGAAACTGTAAGAGGCATTGATCAGCGTAACAATCCTTGTTTATTTTCAAGAATACAACTTTTGTCAGTAAAATACAACTTTTGGGACTAAAGAATACAGTTTTTGAACTCCAGAGGTTGGCAGGTCTGCTTATCAATCTAAATGCTTATTTCTTCTCCTCTCAGTTACCTTCATTTGCATTATAATGGAATGCTGAAGCATTACTCAAAACTGGTTCTTATTTTGTCATATTATTATGGATTTGCTCCTCTTCTGTGTTTAAAAATATATACGTAAGTTTGTAAAATTGCATTTTCGATTTCAGGTACATGCATAATATGCTTCATGACATGTAACATACAATATGTTGTAAGCTATATTTTATTTATTCATGTTTTATTAAATTGATTAGGGCAAAATCAGTAGTTCTTGGTAAATGTTTTTAGAAATGAATTATGACTCTTGAATCTTATAAATCTCTTCTGGCTTGTCTCAGGCAACCATCTCTGCCAAACCACAGCTGGTGAGGGACAGCAGAAAGACAAGCTCTGCGCCGTCTAGTCCTACCAGGAACTCACAGTCATCACCACCACAAGACATGAGGTAGGTATAGCAAGCCAAGAGACTAGTTAGAAGTTGGGAGTTGGCAGGGATGGTTTATCACCTGCCTTCTACATAGCAATCCCTTGGGCAAAAGCCAGTAATGATGATGACCTTTACAGTGTAAAGGCAACTACAGCTTAATTGTGAATTGATATTGCCGTGAGTTCTGTAGAAGTTGACTGCCCTGTCCAATCAATTGCAAGTTGATGCGAGGTCTAATGATAGGAAGCTTGGCATTGATTCATATATTTTTTTGAACTCTAAATTGACTCCCAACTCTGTTTAAAGAAAGGGATTTGACTTAGTCATCGAGAGAGGAATGATTTTATTTCATTTATCTCATTCATTTCTATTTTTTTTTAAATTTGTTCTTCTCTCTCTCTCTCTTTCTTCTCCCTTTCTCTCTCACTATCAATATCTCTCCATCCTTTCTCTCCCCTTCTCTCCCTCCTCCCCCTCTCTCTCTCTCTCTCTCTCTCTCTCTTTTTCTCCTCCCTTTCCCTCTCTTTCACTCTCAAAATCTCTCTGTCCTTTCTCTCTCCTTCTCTCCTTTCTCTCTCTCCTTCTCTCCTTCCTCTCTCTCTCTCATTCTCTCTCTCCCTCTCTCTCCCCCTCTCTCCCCCTCTCCCCCTCTCTCTCTCTCTCTCTCTCTCTCAGTGATTCACCACCCCTGAACATCCCCAATGAGATCATGAGACCCGTCCCCATCAAGCCCTGGGAGCAGCCTCCGCCAGAGAGACCCCAGAACCCTGGCCCCATCGACGCCCAGTACCCTGGCCCATCCCCCACCCTCCACTCACAGCGATTCACCAGGACCAGGAAGCTGCACGACAGGGGACCAAGCGTGGTAAGTTTCCAACTCGTCTTGTACCCCCTTGAAATCTTCACCACCAGTTTATCATGGAGACCAACTGGTTCAGTGCTTAGTACCTGTAAATCATTCATTCATTCTTTATTTCCCTAGATGTTTGGATAGGGCATAAAGACCATAGGTTCTCCAAAGCTTTGATTCATGCATATTCATCATCAATATTATCAACATCAACAACAACAAAACAATAATGTCATCAACAATGATCAAGCTACAGACCATAAGCCCTATATCTAATGGGATGGTCTAATGGGATGTCCCCTCCCTCCCCCTTCTCCAACTCCAACATTTATACCATCATCATCATAATCATCATCATCACCATCATCATCATCATCATCATCACCATCATCATCATCATCATCACCATCATCATCACCAACATCATCATCATCATCATCATCATCATCACCATCATCATCATCATCATTATCATCATCATCATCATCATCATCATCATCATCACCATCATCATCTTCATCTTCATCTTCATCTTCATCTTCATCACCAGTATACAAGATGGCAAGGCAGTCCTGTATTGATCCTACATGTTTTGGAAATGTTTTATCATTTCTCCATTTGTTTTTACTAGCCATCAGTACTATTTTAAGTCTATTCTTCTCTTATCTTGATTTGCAGACGTATGAGGAGGTAGAAGATGTGATGACTACCAAGAATCTCACCATCACTACAGAGTTCTCTGATTGGTGCTGCAAGTACTTTGCTCAGTCGGTCATGAAGGTAAGGTTGATGTGATGTCTTTATGAATGTTTGTCAGGTAACAACCACACCCCCCCCCCCCCCATTCCTCAGTTCAGACATCCAACCCAATCCAAAAAGTTATTTGATATAGCGCATTTTCTTTGCAGTAACGAAGCACTGCACATATTGCTCTACATGTTTGGGCCACTTCAAGCCCCACTGCACTATTTAGAGCTATTTGCGCCTTCTATATACATGTAGCAAACAATGCCTAAATGGTGACCATTGGTCCCTCATGACCCCCTTTTTTCTTGTGTTAATTGAGAGCTAATTTGATGAGATAACCACCTGTCAGTGACCATGCAGGGAGGTCTAATCCCTCCTGGCCAAACTAGTGCATACAGGCTTTTAAAGAATAAAGACAGAAAGGTCCATTTTTATTGTCGCCCCAATTCAACAGCTTCCAAGCTATGGGACATAGATAGATAGATAGACACAGATAAAAACAACAAAATTGCATAGAAACATGTACAAGTAGTCCCCCGCAACCCCAACAAAAAATTTGCTTTACAATTTTCTCATTAAATTTTAATGAAAGAACAAACATTTTACTTGACCGTACCTACCAGTAAAACATTTTTCTGAAATTTTACTGGCCCGGGGCCGACGGGCCAGTGGTAGTGTCGGCTTTTCTCGAAAATCTGATTCTTCTCACAAAAACCTTTTTTAGGAAACTCAGTCTGTTTTTTTTTTTTGTGTCAAGAGGTTGGCATCTCTGAGTTAGATAGACAGATAGATAGAAAGACAGACATACAAACAGATAGATAGATAGCATAAAAATCTCTTTCAATTTTTTTTTTACTATTCCTTTTCCGATCTTCTCTTTGATTTACCCATAGGCTCCAGAAGAGATGGATCCGTTCAGTGGTCTACATCACATGAGAGAATGGAGGTTTGTACGCAACGCCAGGATACGCAATGAGACGAGGGAACAACTCAAGAAAGCCAGTAAGTACATGTATATAGAGGGATATAATGTGTGTAGGTTGTACAACACATACTGTGCTGCAAGTTCCTTACACTGACTGAATTCTGTATTACAACCCTGAACTAAACACTTTATCTAACCTTCACCATTATCCTAACCCTATCTACATCTTTGACAAAATAGAGCCTTGGGGGTGGGGGGGGGGGGGGGGAGGGGGAAGGAGGGGGAATCACAACCCCTTTGATTTAGGTTAAAAAAGTAGAAAAGGTACTTAAGAATATGAAGGATGGGGAGGATTCTCTATCGCAAACCTCTTTATAATATACCTTTTTTTTCCCCGTTATTTTTTTCTAACATCATGTTGTTGACTATACATGTATGTGCACAAAAAAGGAAACCTACATCTACAAGCATGATTTTGTGCGAAGTAGAGAAAATTAATCTGAATCATAAATTGCCAATGACATTGTTTTAGTGTGTTCGTTGTTTTTATTTCCAACCAGAATCTTGTCATTTAGACGATCAGATCTTCATCAACAAGAACTCTGCTGTACCCTATGTGGTTAAGTTCCATCCATTCAACCCCCATGCTATCGTAGCTGACAGGGAAGGTGTATGGTAAGTCATCTAACACCAGGGGGTGTTTCACAAAGATCATAAGTTGAAGTTATCTCTAAGTTGGACTTAACACTTATGGAAAGCTGTTAGCATCTATGAAAATATTTTGTACAAGTTATTTTAAGATGCATAAAACGTTGATTCAAATCATTCATATTTTCTATTATCAAGGAGATTTCATGTTCTTGATGTGAATTAATAAAAAGTCTACAAATGGCTTTCCATAATTTTTAAGTCCAACTTAGAGTTAAGTTCAACTTAGGATCTTTGTGAAACACCCCCATGGTTCATTTTGTTTCTGGATAACCCTGTTTACAAATGAATGAATGTTTTGACAATATATCCAAGCCTAATTGTCATTCAATTCTTTCTAGTTTTGTTTTGGTTCAACCATGAAGTACTGTCAGTAGATTAATTGATAGTCACTTTAGGTGACCAAACATCATTAAAACGTGTCATTTTCACAAAATCTTGCTACATTTACTCTGACATTAAAAACAAATAAATGAAACCTGTTAAAAAAATACATATAAAATCATAAAATTGGCCAATCAGTAAAATGTTAAAATCTAATAGACTTGTTAGTAATGTTCACTGTAGTATTCAGCATTTTTACCTTGTGCTGGTCCAACAATCTTTGATCTTTAATGTTAAAAATAAAAGAATTCCGATATTTTAATGTCTCTCTCTTTCTCTCTCTACGTGCCATGTTCTGAGATGTTGGCGACCATGAAGTGCCACAACTCTCTGTCCCATATTCTATGAAGTAATTCATTTCCCCTGAGATCAATTCCACTTTCACAGATCCACTTCTTAAGCTACTCATCCATAGAATCCTCCTTCTACCCCTATTCCTCCACCCCTCGATTCTTCCAGTCAGTGCAAGATTTTCCAAACCTTTCTTTCGTATGTCACTGTCTGTAAAACAATAATTTGTATTGTCCAAACTAAAGATATCATTCAAGTAATTAAATCATTCAAATAACCAAGTGATCCTCATACTGATCATTGTCTTTAAGGAAATTTATTAAGATTTGTTTCATACTTCACAAACTATTCTTATTTATCATTTACAGTGTATGGAACTGGGAGAGTGGTGAAAGGTTAAACTACTTCCTCAACAAGAACCCCAAGCATTCAAAGATTACCTCAATGGATATACTCAACTCTCACGACCTGGCGCTAGTCATGACCGGAGCAGGTAGGTTCCTATTAAAATCATGATAGTCATTTTAGCTTAGTCAATCATCCCAGTCATGATAGCTTAGTCGATTATCCTAGTTACTTGAACAAGCTTTCTAAGATCACCTGTATGGATATACTCAACTCTCACAACCTAGCGCTAATCATGACTGGAGTAAGTAAGTTCCCATTCAAATCATGATGGCACTTTTAATCAGGTTTGTCATCATAGTCTTGCAAGGTTGCTAATTCATACTTTTGATGTTTTCCTTCCTTCTTTTTAGACGACGGATCAGTGCGTATATGGAGGAATTATTGGACGCCAGACGGGAGGCCCGTGGAGCTTGTAACAGCTTGGCAAGCCTTGTCTGATATGCTTATCTCTAATAGAGGTATGATCATAAGCAAACAGTATTTAAAGTTTCAAGATAGGATCACTGATTTAGAATCCAGAGACTTAGATGAAAATGACAAGCATTATGTAGGCTGAGAAATGCATAATTGTGGGTAGATTGGCAATTATTGTAAATGCATTTATGATACATCTTTCCAAATACTTCATAGTTCATTGGATAACATAATTAGTGGTTATATGTATTTAGAGTCGCAATCAAAAGACCTTTGAAAGACTTTGACACTATTTTTTAACTTATTTCCATATTTTGTTAACCTAACCAACCTTTCCCATATGCACCCTGTAACTCTTTTTTATTCTAAACTGAGATGGCACTGTACTGACATGTCTAATTAAAAGGTTTTGAATAGTAAAAAAGATAATACTCTCAAACAAATTTATTAGAAGTCAACTAACATTCATTGTATTTGATTCTCCTGTGGCACCAATATTATTTTCTTTCATCAATGTGTTGTCTCTGTTTTCAGGATCTGGTCTAGTTCTAGATTGGGAGCAGGGATCAGGGATGCTTCTAGCCTCAGGGGATGTCAGGACGATACGGGTCTGGGATACCCAGAGAGAACTCAAACTACAGGTTGGTACCTGCCTAGGCCATTAAGGGTGGTATTCTCGAAAGCAGACTAACTTTAGTCCATGGTTTAATCACCCGACTAAGAATGGAATGCCAAGTATCCATATGAATATGTTTTTAAATAATTTAATCTGTCACTAAATTAAAATAAAATGTAATAAGATAATTAATAAACAACAATATAACTTTGAAATATTTATGTTATCATGGTAATTTAGGGACATATCAAATTATTCAAAAATAAATTCATATGGACACTTCGCATTCCATACTTAGTATTAGGACTAAACTCGAGAATACCATCCTAAATGTTTAACCTCTGGGTATGCTTCAAGTTTCCTATTCATATGATAGCAGAAAGAAAAAGAGCGCTTGATTTTGATGTGATTGAATTTTGGATTTAGATTAAACTAGTCATTACATTCAATCTGGTCCTCATTTCACAAAACTATCATAAGTACAAGTTCACTGACATCCCATTAAAACATGTGTTAAATTTAATACAAGCATTTCAATGGGATGTCTGCAAACTTATACATATGACGGTTGTGTGACACGATAACACAAAGAACTAATTTCATGTACACTTTTGATCATGTAAATGTATGGTTAGAAAATCTAATGTATCAAGCCTCCATATCCTCATAACTTATTGACTGTTTTATGGGACCCTGGAAAATTAGCAATTACTTTGATAATGATTTTAATGTTCTATCTAAACCTAATAATTATCAGCTACATTATCTTAGGGATGTTGCGCTTCAAACTTTTTTGTTTGTTTATGCTCTGTTCCTACTACCGGTATGTATTATATCTCGATGTAACCCACTGAATTTTATTATCTGTAAACAATTATTTTACATGGTGTACGAATAAAAGAAACAAACAAACAAATATATGCGCCATGAAAACTAAATGTACAGTCATCCTCTCCATTTATCAGTAAAACCATTTTCTCCATTCTGTTGTGCAGGATATACCCACAGGTGCGGATAGCTGTGTTACAAGTCTTGCGTGTGACTCAGTGGGAAGGTCTCTACTTATAGCAGGGTGCGGGGACGGATCAGTCAGGCTGTACGACAGAAGACTAGCTCCACAAGAATGGTAGGTGGACTGGTGTGCCGGGTTTGGGTTCATGTATACCATGTGAGGGTGACTTTGTTTGTAGTTTAAACTGTGAGGCAGTTCATTTCTAAATCATGTTAAATCCCCTCATGTACAATAAAGTCAAAACTCCTTTCAATATTGAATATTGAATAATCCATAATTTCCTAAAAGTCATATTTTCAGAAAATATCAAGTTTTTCTGGAAGGTGATTTTGCTATTTTATTATAATCAATAAAACAGGATTGGAAATTACAAAAGTTCTATCTCTTTTTTGTTCTGTGCTTGTTTTTACTACTCGGACGGTCATGTAAATGAATGGTCTAACATGATTTTCTTGTAATTTGTATGCTACAGTCGGGTGATGACATTACGAGAGCATCAGAGCTGGGTTTCTAATGTTCATCTACAGAAAGGAGCAGGGGATGGCAAGATTATCAGTGCTGGGTAAGTCATTGTGTGAATTAATATTGCATTAAAAGCTTCAACATTAGATGCTATGATGACAATGGTGGTGATGGTGGTGGTGGTGGTGGTGGTGGTGGTGGTGGTGGTGGTGGTGGTGGTGATGGTGATGAGGATAGATATGATAATGGAGATGATGATGGTGAGGATGATGATGAAGACGACGATGACGAAAAGAATATTGATGCTGATGGTGGTTGATGATGTGATAAAGAAGATAATGGTGATAACAACAGTGGTATGGTAATGGTGGTAATGATGATGATGATGATGGTGATGATTGTAATTGTTATTTTGTTGAGTATGAGAATGATGATAGGGACAGTGATGACGATAGTTTTACTGATAATCAATGATAATGGTGATGAGAGAAAGGGTAAATGATGATGGTTATAGCTGAAAGTGTAATGATGGTGAATGGCATTTGTATTGCGCCATCTATCTAGAATTTCTATACAGAGGTGAACAAGGAAAAATGAATAAGAAATAAGAGACCTAATAAGTACCATATTCTGGTGTCTAGCATTGCTATAAAAAAAGGGTATTGGAATTGAAACTCTCTAAAGATGTTGTAGTTTTCAGGTCTAAAGGTAAGTTCTTCCAAAAAGGGTGCTGTGGCCAGAAAAGGCTTTTTGATGTAGGGTACTCTTGGTCTGGAGATCTGAAGAGGATGTTGATGCGATGAATTAGAAGGTGTATAAGGTATAATTAAATATGATCATGATAATAATGATAATTTTGACTTCAATGTGAGTGTATTTGATACAGACAGCTGTCCTACTTGTAGCTACTTGCTCCATCTATATAGAAAACACTACCTAGACGGTGACCATTGGTCCCCCATGAATCTCTTTTTCTTATGTTAATTGAGAGCTGAGTTGATGAGATAACCACCTGTCCAGTGACCTTGCAGGGCGCTCTAATCCCTCCCGTAAACTAGTACTGATCAGCTTTAAGCTTGAGATACAATCCAGATTTTAAGTTGACTAAATATATTACTCTGTCTCTATTTATTCATCATACAGTCTTGGAGGTGATGTCCGATTCTGGGACCCTCGATTCACCGAGTCAGTGAAGGTAGTCAACACAGCTCCAGATCTAACCACCATGGAAGTCCACCCACATGCAGGAATATTTGCCTGGTAAGAACGACTCTATCTTCTGAAATATACCTATCTCTAACACTCACTTATACAGCTGATATTGGTAGATAGTAATGATTATAATGCTGGCTTTTTATAGAGTGTATACGTTTGTCACTCCTTGGTGCTTCTAACGCTCCAACATTATTACAACGATCATAGTTGGCAGCCACATATTCAGCGCTCTGGCATATCAGGTACACCCAGACACCCCGGACTGTTATGAATGAGTTTGGAAATCCTCTGTCAGACAAGATCCCACTTGTACAATGTATAATACTGCTTTCAAAAGACCCAATTAACTCATTTTAAATGACAGAAACAATGACGCCTTTAGTAGGCTGATTGAGAACAGGAAGGCTTGTTATGCTTCTCTGCTGATACCCAGTCGATTGTGTGCAATCTGGTCAGACAAAAGTACTCAAAGGGTTGCATAGGAAATGTGAGGTCCTTCTGAGATGGTCAGATGGTGTCTTGGATTAGCTGAGCTTTACAATGAATGGATCAGCTAATCCCTAATCTCTACTCCCATGCAATCTGTCCTCAATACAACCTCTAGATCAAGACACACCCTGTCTAATAAAAGCCCTCTTTGAACATGACTCATAATGTGATTCTCAATGACTAGATACTGGTTGGTCTGTCCTATAACTTCACATATTATTTTGACTGTCATTCCTCTTGACTCCCAATTATTGTGGGATTGCCTGACAATGACTGTTCTTCATTACCACGTTTGCGGAACTTGTACACGACCTTATTCATCTCCTCAATTTTCACTATTTGAGATTCGCTAAGTTCTCTCTGATTGTCATTAATACGCTGCTGACAAGTTCCTAATTTATCAGAAATCAATGAATCAAGCTGGCTTAGAAGCCCTGTTTGACTTTCTCCAATTTTTCGTGCTCACAAGATCGGCAACTTCGGTCGGCTCCATGGTAGTTGTCTTGTTGAAAGTTCAAGTTGGAATGATTCAATTACACACTAATTGCACACCTGTACGAGCTGCCTATGCAAATTGTAATATATAACATAATTATGCATTCATTAACGATACACATATCATTTGCCTGCTAAGTGCTATACAATCGTACTGCAGACAAATAATATTATCCTCAGAAACTCATCCACCCCTCTTTCAAAGGACCATGTATACTCTGTTTCATGAAACTTTATTTCACATATCTACAACATTCACAATAACATAATTTGTATATACATATAATATTTAAACATTATCTTAGTATATCACTCAAAGCTTTTACCCGTTTTTCATTAACCTTGCTTTTGTTTTAGAATTTAAATGTTACATCAATACATACTTCAAATCTGTTATAATCGCTAATGATTAAGTACAATGTTTTCTCTTTCTATCTTGATTGACAGTGGGTACAAGAACCAGCAGATCAATGTGTACAACATGCATGGAGACTCACTAAGCACTATCAAGTATTACGATGGGTTTATAGGGCAGAGGATAGGCCCGGTTAGCACACTGGCCTTCCATCCTTACAAGGTAATTATCAACATTGGGGTATATGATCAGGAGGGTGTTTCACATCAACTTTAAGTCATGCCACTGATTGCTTTCACCATTGATCTCTCAATTATGATATTTAGATGATACTTTTTCCTTCAATAATGAACTATCAAAAAAGGTACATTTTGTAGATTTATGACCACGATTCGTATGCCCCTTGGGAAACCAATGCCAGGGGGGTGTTTCACAAAGATCCTAAGTTGAACTTATCTCTAAGTGGGACTTATCAATTATGGAAAGCCATTAGCATCCTCGAAAATATTTTGTAAAAGTAATTTTAAAAGGCATAAAATGTTTTTTCAAATCATTCATGTTTTCTATTATCATGAGAGATTTCAAGTTCTTGATGTGGAATTTATGAAAAGACTAAAATATTTCAATTTCTGCTTTTGAACATAATTAATGTTAAGGCTATAAATGGCTCTCCATAATGTTTAAGTCCAACTTAGAGTTAAGTTCGACTTAAAGTCGATCTTAGTCTTTGTGAAACACTTCCTTGGAGTTTTATTGTAGACAAGGCTCAAAGTAAGAGTAGTTGGGTTATTTATAGAGAGAAAAGTTTGGTTGAGGTTTTCCACGATAGAGGATGTGGCCCCACCAAGGATTAAAAGAGAGAGGGAAAGAGAATGCACAAGTGTATGGGTGTGTGTGTATGTGAAAGGGGGGAACGGTACACAGGGATGGGGTAATAAACAAGGTTTTAGATGTACCAGAAGAATAAAAAAAAAAAAAAACGAGGAAAAAAAGAAAGAATGTACATGTGATGTGAATTTGTTTTATTTAGTCAGGGGAGGGGGGGGGGGGGGGATACAATATACAAGAGAGAGAGAGAGATATATATATATCCATACTGCTTGATTAGCAAGATACAGTTGAGAAAGTATAAACGACATTATCATTACAGAGTCCAAAGAGTACTTTATTAAAATACTTAGTATTGAATCTAAAGGCTGAAATAAGAGGGGGAGGGGAATGCCAGAACCTTGGCACCGTATGTAGAGTATATTTCCATCCTTATTATGAGCTAAACTGATAACTGTTTCACTATCATTACTCTCATCATCTCTTCATTTATGTTCTGTCTCCTAGCTCCATCTAGCTGCTGGTTGCCGAGACTCCTTCCTCTCCATCTACTCCACAGATAAGAAGAGATAACCCTGGCATCGTCCACACTCCTCTACGTTACACGTCTGAATTGTGTACAGCTATCTGTGAAACGATCATTCTATGTGGAGCAATGATGTCGTGTACCGGTGGTTTATTGCCAGTTGGTCTTTAACTTCTGTCATCTGATATCTAACCTAGTTCATATTATTTCGTTTTGTCCTTATCCATTTGTCTACCTGTATTACTCTATACATACGATCCAATTATCATTTCATTTAATGAACATTCTGCCTTGCAGGTAGTGAGGTTAAGACTGATTTCCTTTACTACCATATGAAATGCATAAAAGAAGACTAGTATGGGGCAAGACCAATGAGGTAGACCAAATGAGTCAGTTGACAATATGGCCTACTAAACGTATTGCCTGTCAGGAAAAATGATCACTGGACCATGTATGGAAATTAGGTTTGGACCAAATGGCATTAGACCAAGTTGTAGACCAAGTGGCAATTTACCATACTGGTGCACATATTTGAAAAGTGTGCAATTCTGAACACGTCCATGCTTGAGCCTTCTTCTTGTGTGTCTTTACACTTACTTTGAAAAAGAAAAAACAACTTCCTTTAACGACCGTGTCTGCAAAATGTGTGTTTAGTGCCTCGAAATGAATCATGTACCATATATATAAAGTGCACAATACACTGTAAATCTACCCTGTCAATTAATTTTCATAACCCCCCCCCCCCTCCCCCCAACATAAACTTTCCACCTTTTAGTGGTTATGTCATGGAGTATTGGCAAAATTTAAAGTCGGTATGATCATATGCTTCAAATCAATTTACTTATTAAAAATATACGTTTATTCTTTATAGTGACAATTACACCTTGTGGAATGGTAAGGACGTATATATACTCACCCCCTAATCTGATAAACTTTTAAGCTAGTATTGTGGTAGTCTAATTCATGTTTGCATAAGACGATGAAAGGAGAATCTACATGTGGTGCTTTCTTCAACATAAGGTCACAAAATGAAATTCAGATGGATTATTTACCATTCTCCATGATGGGCATTAATTGTGCTACAATGTGCTAACTGTACCCAACAGTCTAAATGGAGATCACATTCTATCTGTTCATACTCATGTATCATGGATGCAGCTTGGATTGTGTGTTTGGAGCGACTCTGTCTTAAAGTTTACAAGTTGATGACCGTGTGGCTCAAGACGATAAATCAATCTATAAATCTGTGTCCTGCGTAACATTGTTCATGTCTTCACACAAAGCCATAGGCAGCTTAGGTTAGTGATGACAAATCATTTATTGAGATTTGAGAATCACAAGGGCTTTGAATATTAGTATGTGCTCACACTCTCTAGCCTTCATGATGTATTGCATTTCAAGAAGTGGGCTAGGCGGGGAGAAGCCACCAGATTGTGCCATACTTTATCAATGTGAATGGATGATATACATCCTGTACATTATTCTTTGTTGGGATGAGAGCTCGAGATATATTGGCTGTCATATCCCATGCAGGATTTGTTTCTTTTCATGTCTATATCAATCAGTATTCCTCGGAGTGAAGAAGAAAAACAAAACAAACCAACAAAAATAACACTCTATGGAAGTAGTGAGCAATAAAACTGTCTGAAGCTTGAATAGAGCTTTAGGCTTTGTCTTGTAATCAATCAATACGGATTGATCGCAAGTCCTTTAATCATGCACAAACTTACAATCTCCCATCTCTTTAGTACAGATTTGTTATCACGGGCGGATCCAGGGGGTGCCCACCCCACCCCACTCCCCTCCCACCCCACCCTCTGCACATTAAGTTTGGACACTATAAAACATGGTGCTAATTTTTAATTGTAAGATACGTCAGCTGTTATTTATCAATCATCATCATGTTACCTTTGCTTTAATTTATTATTTAATCAATCTGCAAGAAAGATTGTTTTTCTCTGAAAAATTTAGGAAGCACAAAGCTAATGATCATATTAGTAGTAGTATTCATTACAATGTAAGAAATACAAGAGGTAAACTGAAATGACTCATTTCATGTCAGCTTATGTTTAGAACTGCTCAATTCTTGGACTTTGAGACACCAAACGACCAAATATCTTTGACTTACCGGTACCCTTTTATAGTATTTGAAATTACAATTATGTCATGGATATTGTCATCAGGGACAGTCAATACTTTGTGCTTAACAGTAATTAATTTTCAAGACAAGTTCTTGAGAAAGGAAATTACCATGATCTGTCCATGCATGCTCAGGTAAGTTAAGATACTGGTATTGCAATATTTCATAGGAAGCGACGTGAAGAATAAAGTGAAAAGCTTACATTGTGCTTGAGAAAGATAGCCCAAGCTCCATACCTATGGCTTTTGGGGGTGGGGGGGGGGGGGAAGAGATTTCATGTTCCAGCAGTTCTTGAAGTGGAAACTGGTCAATTTTGTTATTCTTCATTCACTTGTCCCCCCCCCCCCCCTTCCACCAAAATTATTGAGAAATATTTGGCATAAGAATGAAATGCAACAATATATTTCCATCTGAAAGAAATTTTGTGACTAGAATTATTTTCATAAAACAAGTACGGTACCTAAACAGTAATGCTATTATAATTATTATTTTTTATTGAAAATTGATTTCTCACTTTCAGTTCTTAACTAAATTTTTTTGTATAATTTTTTTGCAGAAATACTTTAATTACGGAATGAAAAGAATGAAATTTGATGAACACAGTTCACTATGTCTGTGTACCAATGTTGTACTTGTAATTCCTCGTCCATTCGCTAAAATTTTAGTTTCCAGATTATTGTAACCTCGATGTAATAGTATGTTACTCTTTCTATATTTCCCATACCGGTAAGCATACATGAACATTGCAACTTGAAGGGCACAAAACCTAATTTTGATGTCAACCAAACAATATTTTGACCAGGCTCGTGACAAAACACTTTATTTTGTGAAATGCGATGTTAAGATTATTACGAAAAAGAAATCCTCTCATATGCCCTATCCAGTCATAAAGAAAGGGTATGCAGTATTTAATTTTGTCTGAATATGTACAATTTCTGATTTCTTTTGTAAAACTGTATATAAGATAAACTATGGAATGTTATGAAATTGTATTTGTATAAAGAAGCATGACTGCTCAATATGGTCTTTGTTCAAAATAAAGATTCATGTCTGACATAATATATAAATATTGAATTTGTTGCATTTATTGAATTATCCAAAGTATTTGTTGTACCCATACTTCAAAAGTATAAGCAAATCCTCTTTGCTTAATTGCATAAGAGTAGTAAGACATATTTGAAATTAACATGAAATTTCATTCATGCAGCTAGTTTTTTTTCATTATGAGGCATTCATAGACTATTCAGAGCTCTACACTAACATTTTCACAGAGGTCCCGATTGATATCAAGGCCAGCATAAATTGACCGTTGTTGAAACTGAAATTAAGTCAAAATTCAAAAGCTCTCCTTCACCACCTTGTAAGACAGTTCCTAGAATGAACACCTTCATAGGCATCAACACAATTACTCTTAGATATTCTTCTGCAGTGGCGATTCTAGATTTGGGGGCCAAAAACATTCTTCCAGATTCTAACCAGATACATGTATATCATTAAACCTTGTGCCAAGAGGTAGATCTCAGATGATTACTTCATTCCTGCATTGTAGGGCAAATGACACAAAGTAGGACTTTAGAAGACATCTCCCATCAAGTTTTAAGATAATACTCATTTATTGTGTCATCCTTGTTGTTACAATGGCTGATCATGAGGCAGTACGATCTCTATTGCAACTCTTTGGATGCATCAAATATCTTTTGAAACCTCGAGTCGGCAGGTAGTTAAAGCCCCACTGCACTACTTGTAGCTACTTGCGCCCTCTATATAGCAAACAATTCCGAAGCGATACCCGTTGATCCCCATGATCCCCTTTTTCGTGTGTTAATTGAGAGCTGATTTGATGAGATAACCACCTGTCAGTGACCTTGCAGGGAGGTCTAATACGCCCTGGCCAAACTTGTACAGACGGGCTTTAAATGATTGCCTCATGAAGAGCTAATGGCACATGGGACTTATCATGGCATACATGTACCAAATCTTGTTTGCATCTTCACTTCTATATCAAGTCGCCCTTGTTACAGTGGCTGATTAAGAGGAGATGTACATCAGCTTTTTGGGTGCACCAGATACCGCTTAAAACCTTGAGCCAAGAGGAAGATCTCAGAGGACTCCTTCCGACTTGCCTCAGGCCTAAGTATCTTCACTGAACGGAAGCTTTCTACCAAGTCCCTTTTCAACAACCCTGTGTCATGCCCATCCCACAATTTCACCAGGAAGTGACCGTTCTCACACAAGACTTTTGTGGCGAAACCCATCGCTGTCCGCGCAAGGGCGATGATCTGTTCATGATCCATGGCATGGATTCCTGTAGCGTTCGGAGCCATGTCGCTTAAGACAGCATCGGACAGTCTCTTGTCTAAATGACCCAGTATCCGCTCTTGGACGGCAGGGTCGGTAAAGTCGCTCTGACCTAGCATGATGGCGCCCTCTATAGGCTGCATGTGAAGCAGATCTACAGCGATGACAATTCCCCTGGGTTTGGCAGGATCTGTTGTGTCATGATAAGTGAGAAGAAAAATATATTTTGGTGAGGACCATGCATGAACACCATAAAAGATGTTTAAAATGTACATTTGATATCAACCCCAAATTTACAAAATATTACAAATAACTGTAAAGTATTCAGACAGGTACACATAGAAGCAGTGCCACATTCAGAAAATAATCTTTACATTACACAGAAAGAGTAATCATGTTTTTTGGTGCAAATAATATATAATAATAATAAATTCCATAATAATACCTGAAATAATACACACTTACTTTGCAAAGCAGAGTTAGTCCTTTCAACAGCCATTTGTGTCCATGAGCCAGGTGCTGCTCCACAATCGATGACAGTGTTACCAGGTTTCAAGAGTCTGTACCTGGAGTCTATCTCAAGGAGTTTGTATGCACTTCTAGCTCTGTAGCTGTCAGCCTGTAAAAAATAGACATGGATTATTCAGTTTTTCTTTTCGAAAACCTTTTTTTTTCCTCTTCTTTTTTTCCAATCAATAAGTGTTCATTAATTTGCATTACAAAAACGTTAAGACTTCAATTATCAATCAGACTGAATTATATTGCTTCATAATAAATTAAATTGGGGGTTAGGTAATTGGTTTAATCATAAAAGTTGTTTGAATATTATAACAGGGTCCTGTTTACATACAAAATAAATAACTACATTGAATAGTGACCGACTTGGTTATGATAAACTTAATTTGAACATTACCTTAGTGACGATGATCATGAAATTATTTTCTTTTTTAAATTTGTGCTAAAAAATAAGATTTGGGGTATTTTAGAGGTTCATATCCTTAAATTTAGTACTTGATTAGGGAGACTGGCACAAACATTTGTAAAGTGTTAACATGCTCTCTCAAGTCACTTGCAGCTGGCCTGGGCAATACATAAATATCCACTCCAGCAAAGCATAGAGAGTCAATGCTAATGCGACTTGACCTCTAGCACTGCATACTTGCTGTGAGGCAGGTATTATTAGACCTATACACAAATATACACACCACACAATATTGCATAGACTGCACAAAATCATGCCGATGGGGCTGTAAGCAAAGTTTGACAGTAGACTTACAATTTGAATTTTTAATTATTCTTTTTAACATGTATTTTACTGCTATTTAGGTGTCATCAATTGTCACTAAACTAAAGTACTGATTTTTAGTGAAATCAGTTGAGTTTTGTACAGTGGGGTTTGAAATGTTGAGAATCAAAAGTGCTAGCGCTAGCTGCACAGCCAGGATAGTGATGCTCCTATGTGTGATAAATATCCACCTCCCCAACTTAATTGTACCCCCCCCCCCTCCTCAATTTAAATTTGTGATTTAGCTTCATAAAGAGTCATACCCTTGCTTGCTTGACAAAGGGATCGTTGACATGCCTGTTGATCCATTGTTGCGAGCTATGAGATTTGTTCTTCAGACCTGGCTTCTTTTTCCTCAAGACACCACTCAAATGAAGACTTCTTGTTGGGGAAAACATGCTTTGCGTCGACTGTGACGATACAAAAGCAGGAACACAGGTGCACATAGGGAATATGAAATTCCTTGACTGTGACATGATGGCGATTGTTGATAGAACTTGTTCAGAGAATGACGAAACTATTACTCAAGTCAAGTTAAAAGTTTAATAGAATTTGCACATTCAACTCACATAAATTTCAATATCTGGGACAACGCACCAAAAAACGTGTTGATTCTCAACTCATCCATTCTGATAATTCATACAAAGGATATATACGGCATCCAAAAATCTCCTGTATCGTGCAGTAAATATTGTTTTTCATAAGTCACATGAAGAAACTCATTGACCTGGCTAAGCGAGTGGTCTTATGCAGGACCATGTATATATATGCGTCAGTGACGACCTCCATCCAATGCCAGCGATTCTCGAGTATGCCGCCAGCTCAACCCGATAGGCTCGGGTGCCAACGACAGCTAGCGCAGGTGGTATAAAAAAAAAAAGGCATGCAGCGGTTCATAACATTGTACGTACAGTCGTACACGTGTATGAAAAAGTGGGCGTGGTTGAGGGCGTGGAATGGGTGTGTCTCACTGCCATGCATGGACTCCATACTATTTTCTTTTCATTTTATTTATTTCATATTTCTCATGTTACATATACATTTCAAAATAAAGTATAACTTATTTTTGTGTGATAAATTAACAATCAGTAATACATAATAAATAACATAAGGGTCAATATAGAGTAGGCCTGAGATGAATATGATGGGACCTACATGAAAGCATGCTTTAAAAAAAAATATTTTTCCTTCTCGAAACCCTTTGGCTTACCCCTACATCATAATAAACAACAACATAATAGACATATCGCCATCCTCATCACAAATGAGCATAATGATTTTACAGAGTCTACAGATCGTATTGATATTCCCCTAACTTTCTTCCTATCTCATTCCTTCTCCCTCTCTCTCTCTCTCTCTCTCTCTCTCTCTCTCTCTCTCTCTCTCTCTCTTCCCTTACTCATTTTCTCCCCTCTCTCTCCCTCTGTCTTACTCTCTTCTCTTTCTATCCTCTCTTGTGACATTCTTTATTGTATGCTACATGTACCGCATCGGAATACTTTAATTTTGTTTAGCTGACATATTCCCCTCTTTTCACCATAAATCTTTTAAAACCCAGTCTTATGCATTTTTTTCTTCAATTGACTCTCGGTCTGTGCCTGAGTTTAGTTATTGCACAGCTCGAGAGTCCTCTATTGATGTAATTGTAATGATGTATAATTATTGTTGTTATTGTTTATAATACTGTCCTTTTTGCAATATTTAGTGATGATAGTTTAGTTATTTGATATTTTGAATTATGTATGTATTCGTCACTGCTATTTTATTATATATTTGATTTAAATGTTATTTTGTACCCAAGACAGGTGTCATGCAGTCTTCGGACTGTTTGCTCTTGTTTTGATTTCAATAAATTCTTTATCATCACCATCATCATCGATCATCAATTCATCACCATCATCATCAATTTGATCATCAGTCATCATCAGCATCGTCATCATCATCATCGATCTTCAATCATCATCATCATCATCATCATCATCAATTCATGATCATCATTTTTATCATCATGATATACGGAATCGCCAATTGTTTAGCTGTTCAGATTGAAAGAGGCAACAACGACTTTACGCTTTATAAAACTTTCCACCTACAGATACATGCATTGCAATTCTGTTTTCATCAAACTTGGCATATGAATACTAAAAAATACATATTTCTAAATCGTTAAAAGCACCCCAAAAACATTCGATTCGATAGTCCGATGCGATTTTTAAGGTTTAGAGCTTTAGATACAGCGTCATGCACCAAAAAGTAATTTTTTTCGTCGATGGATTTTATTGTGAGCAAAAATCTCAAAAACATATATAGCACTGGCGTTGACGGGTCAAGTTTGAGTTATGTAGATATAATGATCAAGGACGGTAAGGACCTACAAAATATGACTGAATTGAAAGAGGCCTAATGAATTAAAAATAAATAAGTTATTTTAGATACTGATATTGCTTTAAAAGTGGTTACAATGCACTGTCATCTTGTTCTCCTTCACTATAACGGCAGATCAGATATGATGATAATAGGTCCACTTTTTCCTTTTAAAAATGCCCACAATTTATTGCCTGCAATTTCTTGGATAGAAACCTGAATAAATTTCTTATGAGCGAATTAGCCAATGCAGTCTGCCGAGCCTGCCGGACAGTTCAATGTCTCCCTCTTTGTGATATAGTTTGAGAAAGTTATACATGGAGTTCAACAAAAATTGTGTATTCTTCGAAACTGAGTGAAAATACGGGAAACCTTTCAACTACAAGAATTAAAAATAAACCACATAAAATCTCAATTTGTTTGTTCATTGTAATGTTTTGCATTGAGAGGTAAAACACTTCCATCCACCCTCCTTCAAACTTCTTCAAACCAATGATCATCCCTTGCATGCATTGAGAACTTCTCAATGAGAAGTCACTTTGCGCGGGAAACAATAACGCCCTCATTGTATTTCCTCATTGTTATTATTGTATGTATTTGTGCTCGAATTTATAGACACCGATTGAAAGAAATTTGAAATGGTAAATGACATTTTCTCAAATTAAGTTTGTAAAAGGCTATGACTTGAGCGCATTCAGAGTAAGATGTGGACTAAGATTTTCTTTTATTCCTGGATATTACAATCGAAACTTTCGAGAAAAAAACGGTTTGGCCTAATTCGTCTCCTCCAGGAGTCCACACCATGTTGTAGATAACTAGACAAGCAATTCAACTTTAAAAATGAACATCAAAAGTTTGAAGTGTAGGCCTAATTTGAAATGCCGTATATGAAGATGTCTCACTGGCCTGCCAACCTTCTATGACAAAAATCAGAAATACAACACCTTTTTTGTATAGTTTATACACAATAAGAAAGACATCTCCCCCATCATTCTTAGACGTTGTTTTGGACTTGAAGGCAGTAAAATAAGTTTCTCTCAAAATACGATTGTCAGCTTAATTTTGAATAGAGTTGTTTCATCTTACTTCTCGATGTCATTCATAAGCGCATTACTTACAGATGGGAAGTCCAAACAAAGTTTGTAGTTCGGGAAAAATAAGTTTATGTGCCTCATTATACGGGATAATAATTATACAACCTGCTTTCATACACCCTTTGAGGATCAAACGACACCCAGCACAATCACGAAATTGAGTGGGGATAAAGTTATACCGAGTTATTCAGTGTGCTACTAGCTAGGCATAACCATTCATTTTTATTTTGTCAATACAATGAATAACATTTTTTGCAAAATATTATTATTTAAGTTTTTTTTCAATATCATATTAAAAAAGAAATGCCCAATATTTTTTTATTTAACCATAAACAATTACATTCTTTGTTAAAATAAATGATAAAAAAAAAAGATAACTAAAGAGCGTAATCGAATGAATCTTTCTTGAATATTTGGTGGCTCTGATAAGAGCCGTATGTAGTAAATATGGTGTGAACCAATTTACTTGGAGGTGGTGTACTTGGTGACAGCCTTGGTGCCCTCAGAGACGGCGTGCTTGGCCAGCTCTCCGGGGAGGAGGAGTCTGACAGCGGTCTGGACCTCACGGCTGGTGATGGTGGACTTCTTGTTGTAGTGGGCAAGACGGGAAGCCTCGGCGGCGATGCGCTCGAAGACATCGTTGACGAAACTGTTCATGATGGACATGGCACGGCTGGAGATACCAGTGTCAGGGTGAACCTGCTTCAGCACCTTGTAGATGTAGATTCCGTAGCTTTCCTTTCGGCGTCTTCGCCTCTTCTTGCCCCCGCTAGGTCTGGGGGCCTTAGCCTTCTTGGATCCCTTCTTTCCAGCTGGTTGTGCTTTAGCAGGCATGATGATTGTGATTCTCACGAATACTGGTGTACATTTGGAAGCGTCCGATATTTATATCAAACGCCGGGATCCAAAACGTACCGGCCACGGTATGCAAATAAGGATCGGAAGCGCACCAGCTTTCACCAATCCAAATCAGTGCTTTCAGCAGTTGGGTAGTGCGCAAACTCAGTTCAATCGTGTATGCAAATATGGCTAGTGGGGAAACCCAACGGTTTTGTCTTTTGTTCAATAGTGTGAACTGCGCTTACCCTCGTATATGGGGAAGTACACGTAGGAAAATGGTGGAATTGTAGAAATGCATCAGGAACCCGCACATGTATGTTGTACCATGTACTAAATATGTAATAATTTGATACTACTACCACAGAAAATAATGTGTCGGATTCATTAATTATTATATTTAGTGAATATTATAGCCTAGCTTGGATCCTTGATGCATATACTTCTATTTTTTTTCTTTTTCGTCCGAACCGATAACACGTGGTGGACGTGTGTTGAAAAAGATCTTTATATTTTGAGGGCCATATAGTCTAAGTAAAGAGCATTACCAGCATATTTATAATTGTAATATCGCCAAAAGAAATAAACTGAATTATACTGGGCATTGAATACTACCTAGGCTATTGGTTATAATTATATTGCACATAATTATAGGATCGAATGTTTAGATTATGTATGTATATAGAGTATGCAAAGAGTTTAGTCAAATCTCGCCTGTTTTGGCGGTTTGGTGAAAATCAAATGCTTTCATAATTTTACAGGAATAATCAAAATTTGAGCATTCCTACTATAAATATATGAATTTACATTTTTGTTACAGCAAATATTCTCACTTATGATGGCGTTATATTCTATTTCATTGTTGGATGTCCTTCCCTGAACTCATCAATATTTGTGTATACAAATAAAAATGACACAAAATGTTGTGATTTGTGGTTCATCACCAAACGAATTAAGCCTATAAAGATAATTGTTCCATACAAATATAGAAACAAAATTCTCACAGAATCCACAAAAAAAAAACAACAACTGAATGTTCAAGATTACAAATAAATGACATGCCGGTGCCAAACAATATTGGTAGAAAATGTATAATGGCCGAGTGATGAGCATAGATAGATAAGGAAATCCGGGTTTGAATATATAAGGCCCGACACCATGTGCAAATGGGAGTTGTGGTTTTATCGAAGATGATGCCCAGTAAGTTTTGGGGTGTTTTTTTTTTCTTCATTTCACTAGTTCAAAAACCAATTTGATTTACTGCAAGATAAACAATCCAAATAAATCGTAGCAAATTCCTCTCATAATACGATTCCCATACCAGAGCTCAATCCTTTTTATTATCGTTTTTTGGCTACATTTCACAACATTTTCATTTATTAACTTTGTATTACCTTTAATATTAATTGTGTTCATTGTTTTTTATCTAGCTTGTAAATATGTCAGTTTTAGTAATTATGTTCCCTTATTCTTGTTCATTGTTTGTTTATATCTACATGTAAACATGTTATAATGGACCTCTGCTCTTGCAGCCGAGTCTGGAATAAATCGTCAGTTAATGGCGTACAATACTATCGTCATTTCGATTTCACGGTTAGAATGGGCGCCAATAGGTACAATGCACTTCCGTCTCTTGAGCTGGCAGAAACGAAAGACTGTCTTTTCACCAACATCTAGGGCTTTATATTGTAAGTTTTCAAGTCATGCTATCAAGTGATTACGTTTAAATACAAATGTAAATGGACAGGACCCAACCTTCTTCATTTACATAATTTGTCAATTACCATTAGGCGGCCAATTGCTTTCTTGACAAGTGAACTCGGGCTTTAAATTCCGATTACCTAATTACTTATCATACATTTCATATTACATTACATGTATCAATAAAATTAATGTCAGAGACGAGTTTATCTAATTATTTCTTTCTTGAAGATTTGGTGGCTCTAAAAAGAGCCGTTGTTTGTTGCTGGTAAGAAAGTAACTTCTTATCCTCCGAATCCGTAGAGGGTACGTCCCTGTCGCTTCAGGGCGTAGACGACGTCCATGGCGGTGACGGTCTTCCTCTTGGCGTGCTCGCAGTAGGTGACGGCATCACGGATGACGTTCTCAAGGAAGACCTTGAGGACTCCACGGGTCTCTTCGTAGATGAGACCGCTGATACGTTTGACTCCTCCACGTCGAGCAAGACGACGGATGGCTGGCTTGGTGATTCCCTGGATGTTATCACGCAGAACCTTGCGATGACGCTTGGCGCCTCCCTTTCCGAGTCCCTTTCCTCCTTTACCACGTCCAGACATGATTGATTTGTATGTTGTGTATCGACGAGTCGAATATGATATTTATCGGCGAGAGAGCAGTATATATACCCCTATTCCGAACCTGGAGGGAACACTACTGTATGCTCTTGGGCTCCTTTCCTTTGTCGGGCAATGAGGGCAGTATTAGACATCTTATTTGCATACGTCGACGGCCCCACAAAGCGTATTTTGAGTACTTAAATACACATATTTTCAACAATTTGAAGACAAATATTGCATGTACAATGTCGACATGATATTGAAATGATTAATATACGCTGTTTTATAAGAATAATTTTTATTACATTTATCCTAAAATATATGTTTTTAGTGAAAATGTTCATGAATCACGCAAAACAAAGATCGGAATACACTTATGAGCAACTGCGATATTTACATAGGCCTTTTATACACTACCTTAAAAATGTATACTTCTTTTTTCATTCTACGTCTAATTTCTTTGGTGTTTTCCAACATAAATTTCGATGAAATTAAATTCTAATCATACACTGCTTTTTAGTAGTCATCTACATAGTGAAAGATAGGTATTTAAAATATGTTTATCAATTAAAAATCGCAAACAAACAGGAAAATGTGTTTCGAATCATACATCGTTCACAGTATTCATGTATCCTTTGGCGCATAACGTACCGACTCTATTCGCGACGCGATTGGTCGTCAATCTTGCAAAGGCGGGGCTTCACAAATTTGCATGCGTAATTGATTCGTGCGGCAGGTGCATCGTGGAGAAGGTCTTACTTTTATGAAGGTAAAATTCAAACGGAATCGGGAGTAAATCTTGAATAAAACGTACTAATAGTATATTCAGCATGCTTTTGGATCGCAATAAGGTGCCAAAGTAGTAAATTAGTATACTGTTTTTGATATTATTGTGATATAAATTGAAGCACGATATCAGGCGATACGTTGACAAGAGGATCGTCATGCCGCTAGCAAAGGCTTGCGAATGGTCAACACGAGTAGACCAATGGTAAACCAGAGTTTCACTATCCAATCAACGCCCTTGATATCGCCCATATATAGCTCAGCCGCGAATTTTAAAAATTCAGTTATTGTTTCATCTACGAACGATCGACAAAATGGCCCGTACCAAGCAGACAGCACGTAAATCTACCGGAGGAAAGGCTCCCCGCAAGCAGCTCGCCACCAAGGCAGCTCGCAAGTCCGCCCCAGCCACCGGCGGAGTCAAGAAGCCCCATCGTTACAGGCCCGGTACCGTCGCTCTCCGTGAGATCCGTCGTTACCAGAAGAGCACCGAGCTTCTCATCCGCAAGCTCCCCTTCCAGCGTCTGGTCCGTGAGATCGCTCAGGACTTCAAGACCGAGCTCCGATTCCAGAGCTCCGCAGTCATGGCTCTTCAGGAGGCCAGCGAGGCATACTTGGTCGGTCTCTTCGAGGACACCAACCTGTGCGCCATCCACGCCAAGCGTGTCACCATCATGCCCAAGGACATCCAGCTGGCCCGCCGTATCCGTGGCGAGCGTGCTTAAATCGCTCTTTTAATCTTTTGATTAAACGCAAAACCGGCTCTTTTCAGAGCCACTACATTTCCAAGAAAGATTCAGATTACTTACTCTCCTGTTTAGTGTGTATATCTCTCATAATTACTCCATTCTTTTAAATATTCTATAATTTATGCTTTCCTGTATTTTTCTAGATCTATTGCTATTCATATTGGCATGATAATTTTTAACACGATAGCAAACGTATAAGAATAACAGGTATGAGAGCCTTTTTTGGAGAGGGGGGGGGGAGAGGAAACATTTAATTATTCATTGGTTCAAATTTACCCTCTGAAACGTGCAGGAACTTGCTTCTATTTAAATCCCCCTATAAAAGCAAATCAAATATTTTAGAGTTCCTATCGATCAGTTCATTTAAAAAAAAAAACCTTGATAGAGATTGAATTATGAAAGCCAGAGGGGAGGGAATCCTTGATCGAAATCCATACATGCATGGGGAGTTGATTACTGAGCAATGTACTCGAAACATGACATGCATGGCAAACACCCGAAAAAATTTTGTAAATTTTGAAGAAAAAAAAACGGACCCATTTTTAATGGTATTTTTGTTAAACATGGGACCTAAGTGACCCATTAAAGGCGGCACACCCCGTATGTTCTAAGATGTGATTATCCCCTCCCCCCCCCCCCCCCGGGCTTCTCAGCTCTAGTACCTGGGGAAATATTAGGCCTAATTCCCGGAAATAATGCTGATTTTGAATTAGAAAGTTGAGGACAGTTTATTACATATTGATCATTATTTTGATCTCTTTGTTCTAAAGTTAGAAAAATAAAGAATCTGAGGATATGTATTTCAACGATAGCTACAACTAAATTATTAATAAGTAATGTCGGTCGGTTTCACCTTGTTTTGGGCCTCTGTATATAGTGGTGCACGCACGATTGAAATGATGAATGAACAAAACTTGTTGAAACTGACCAATGGCATTTGTAAAGTACAACAGACTATAAAATACCAAGTTCATTAATACTATTAGGGTAACCCCCTCCTACTAATTTTTCAAAATATCCGGACAAAAATCTAGGAATGAGGGTTTTACAGAAACATCTTTGGATCTTGAGGTGGTAATCGTAGCTAGCTGCGGCCACCAGGGATATATTTATGCATGTTCATAATTTCACAATTCATTGGAGTTAACATCACATGAAAAAGAATATAATATAACAAATCATTTTCAATTTTACAATCCATTTGAATCGACTTCACAAGAAAAAGAATATAAAAATGTCATTATCAAAGACAAGTTGCAACTATATTAAACAGTTGAAAAAATGAACACACAAAGGTGATGAAACATAAGCGAATAGAGCTTTCAAATGTGTAATATTATGCAGATCAAATTCCTAAAGAATTGTGAGCTATTTAGAAAGAACAAGAAAAATTCAACAGCAATAACACTTACAAGTACAATACAAAAGAGGTATATTGTTAAGTCTATTAAAATGTCTTATAGATCACATAGAATTAAATTTTATGTTCGGTATAATGAGATATAGATTTATATATTGCAAGTGATATCTTACATGACTGTGTGAAATGATAATACATTTGAGTGCTCTTTTAGGAGTTTGGTGATTTTATATTTCGAATATCGTTAGGTAGAGAATTCCATACATCTGGACCTCTATGTCTACATACTCTCCATCTCCCTAGCAGGGGGAGGGTGGGGGCACAACAGGCCCACACCCCCGCTCAGGGGCGTCGCTAGACCTTTTTCAGTGGGGGGGTGTAGAGGCCAACAATTACCGACAAAACTAGCCACCAATTACCGACAAAATTAAATGTCCAATATCTACAAATTCAACCCTATAAACCTGGGGCCGAAGGCTAAATTGCTTTTCCTATGGACTATCTATAGTACTTGCATTATGCGCAAAATGGTCATTTTCCTCGACGACATAAATATACGAATTATTTCTTCTATTTAGTCAGCATCATAGCTATATATTTTAATGCAGGCGCGGAGCTAGGATCTTATTTTAGCGAGGGGCGGTAGTGAGCAAGAGAATCACTTTAAAGCGCGCTCATTAGTGGGGTGTGGGTGATGGGCCTCCCGCGCGAAGCGCGGAAGCTTAGACGTTTCCTTAAATTATTAGGAAAAGAAGACGATTAATTGTACCGTTTTCGACTGGTAATCCTTGGCTGTATGAAGTCCCCCCCCCCCTCCTTTGCGCGGAAGCTTTGACGTTTCATTAAATTATGAGAAAAAGCAGACGAGTCGGTGTACTGTTCTCGACTCTTAATCCTTATCTGAATGAAGCTTCCCCCTCCCGCGCGAAACGCGGAAGTTTTGACGTTTGATTAAAATATTAGAGAAAGAAGACGATTGGTCGTACCGTTTTCAACATTAATAACCCCTATTCATCTGAATTCAGTTTCCCCCTCTCGCGCGAAGCGCGAAAGCTTTGACGTTTCCTCATATTATTAGAGAAAGAACACGATTCGTTGTACCGTTTTGACTCCAAATAAGCCCTATTAATTTGTCTGTATTCAGTTTCCCCCTCTCGCGCGAAGTGCGGAAGCTTTGACGTTTCCTTAAATTATTGGAGAAAGAACACGATTCGTTGTACCGTTCTCGACTCGTCTAAATGAAGGTTTCCCCTTCTGCGCGAAGCGCGGAATTTTTGGCGTTTCATCACAATATAGAGAAAGGAAGACGATTCCTCGTACCGTTTTCGAATCTTATTAAGCCCTATTCATCTGAATTCAGTCTCTCGCGCGAGGCGCGAAAGCTTTGAAACTTCCTCAAGTTATTAGAGAAAGTACACGATTCGTTGTACCGTTTTCGACTCTAAATAAGCCCTGTTAATTTTGTCTGAATTCAGTTTCCCCTCTCGCGCGAAGCGCGGAAGCTTGGACGTTTCCTGAAATTATTAGGAAAAGAAGACGATTAATTGTACCGTTTTCGACTGGTAATCCTTGGCTGTATGAAGTCCCCCCCCCCCCCCCCCGCGCGAAGCGCGAAAGCTTTGACGTTTCATTAAATTATTATAAAAAAGAAGACGATTTGCTGTACCGTTCTCGACTGTTTATCCTTTTCTGAATTCAGTTCCCCCCTCCGGCGCTTTGCGCGGAAGCTTTGACGTTTCATTAAATTATGAGAAAAAGCAGACGAGTCGGTGTACTGTTCTCGACTCTTAATCCTTATCTGAATGAAGCTTCCCCGTCCCGCGCGAAGCGCGGAAGTTTTGACGTTTGATTAAAATATTAGAGAAAGAAGACGATTGGTCGTACCGTTTTCAACATTAATAACCCCTATTCATCTGAATTCAGTTTCCCCCTCTCGCGCGAATCGCGAAAGCTTTGACGTTTCCTCATATTATTAGAGAAAGAACACGATTCGTTGTACCGTTTTGACTCCAAATAAGCCCTATTAATTTGTCTGTATTCAGTTTCCCCCTCTCGCGCGAAGTGCGGAAGCTTTGACGTTTCCTTAAATTATTAGAGAAAGAACACGATTCGTTGTACCGTTCTCGACTCGTCTAAATGAAGTTTTCCCCTTCTGCGCGAAGCGCGGAATTTTTGGCGTTTCATCACAATATAGAGAAAGGAAGACGATTCCTCGTACCGTTTTCGAATCTTATTAAGCCCTATTCATCTGAATTCAATTTCTCTCTCTCGCGCGAAGCGCGAAAGCTTTGACACTTCCTCATATTATTAGAGAAAGAACACGATTCGTTGTACCGTTTTCGACTCTAAATGAGCCCTGTTAATTTTGTCTGAATTCAGTTTCCCCCTCTCGCGCGAAGCGCGGAAGCTTGGACGTTTCCTGAAATTATTAGAGAAAGAAGACAATTCGTTTCATATTTTCGACTCGTCTAAATGAAGTTTCCCCTTCCGCGCGAAGCGCGGAATTTTTGGCGTTTCATCACAAAGAAAGGAAGACGATTCGTCGTACCGTTGTTGACTCTTAAACCTTGTTTGAATTTAGTTTCCCCGAAAATGTTAAACCTCTGATTTCTTTAGCTGATATTATAGGCAAGTGAAACTTCGAGAATATACAAGTATTGTAGTTGTAGTCACTCTCGAAGTCGTCACAGTGGATAAGTAGTCACAGTTCGTAGGGAAAAAAACTTGTCGGCCGACCGACAATATACATCTCACCGACTTCAAACTTCTGCATTGTTATAGTACACGAGGATCGAGCAAGAATACCGACAAAGCTGACCCGACACAGCAACATATTTACCCGTGTCTTTCTTGCTCCCTCGACGAGACGACTCCACCCAACAACCCCCTTCTCTCTTTTACTCCCACTCCTCCTCTCTCAGACTCTTACCTCCCCTCTCTCTCTTCTCTTTCATCCCCCGTTTCTTTTGTTTCCCTTTCACTCTTTTTTCTTCTTTTTTCCTTTTTTTTTCTTTTCTTTCTTTTCCTTTCTTTCCCCTCCTCCCTCTTTTTCTTTCTTCTCTTTTCTTTCCTTTCTTTTCCTTTCTTTCCTTTCTTTTCTTTTCTTTCTTTTCTTTTCCTTTTTTTTTCTTCTTTTCTTTTCCTTTTTTTTTCTTCTTTTCTTTCCCTTTTCTTCTTTTCTTTCCCTTTCCCTCTCTTTTTCCCCCTCTTTTTTCCCTCTCTTTTTTTCCCTCTCTTTTTTTTCCCTCCCCCTTTTCTCTTTTTTCCCGACGGCAGCGCAATTTTACCGACAATATCCTGACAGGTGGGGGGGGGGTGTCGCACCCCCCCACACCCCCCCTTTGGCGACGCCCCTGCCCCCGCTTCGAAACCCAGTCAGTTGCGATAACGGGCGTTTAAAATTAATTGATTTGAGTAATTTAGTTTGGGATTGTGTCCTCCCATGTACAGTATATGCAGGGAGGTGTTTATATAACTACTAGTATATTGGTATTAAATGTAGTGACCATGTCAGTGGGATGGAGTTATATATTCATCCCTGTAAGCCTATAATGCGTTCTGCAAAATTATGATAGCATTTCTTTTTAGCTTATGAAGACATGTAGCCGAGCCTTGTATGTCGCCCCACCCCTCCCGCCGTTTTGAACATGCTTGATGGCACGGACTATTTCATTGTACAGAAGGGACACTATTAGGAAATGGTGTAGCGACATTATATCAATATGATTTTATTAGTGATGTAATTGCATTAAAAGTTTATTTTTATAATTATTACACTCATTTCATATACTTATATGAACAAATGTTATTACAACATCTAGAAATTACTTATTCATACTTGTATTTTTAACCCATTTGTGTAATGGATAATTCATGTTATTTGTAAACAAAACTTCCCAGGCACTTGCCATGTGCACGTGCGCGAGTCTACATACTATCTGCTGTGATAACTCGATCGCAGCTAACGCTCCGACGCCGATTTAGATCGCAGCAAACTAACTAGACACACACAAACAAGTTGAATCTAACTGTGGAAATCATCAGTTCATTAGATGTCAAGAAACTACAAATCCTGCCCAGGACGTGTACGTGTTTAGCGGAATATCTGGTAAGATCAGTTTAGAAAAGGCAATTTCTTATAAAGCGAAGAAAATCCTGATCAATATCATGCTAAAACTGTACACTATATTTAATTTATGATTATTAATTTAACTCTCATACCGGTGATCATGCACTATAGATATCTAGTAGACCTATGTCAATAAATGATTCCATTTCCAGCCATGCCTTGCTTGCATGCGAGACCACATGTTTTGGCATGGGTGCAGCGTAAATGTTGATTCATCTTGTCGTTCGGAAATTCAACCGGGCAGACTTGAAACGACATTATACAGTCATCAGTAACATTTGGATCATCGATGCATGTGTGGTGAATGATGATGGTGATGTTTACAATAAATTCTGGATTATTTATTTTTTTATTTTTAATTTATCAAGTGTTTGTGAACCTGTCCATGCATGAGAAGGCCGATGATGATTGAATGATAAGATGTCAGATGATGATAAAACATGCTTAAAAAAAGTTTTTTTGCTAATTCTCAACTATATGGCATCTGATTTTAGGGCAAAAGTCTAGTATAAGGTACCTAGATATAAGTTACCAGCTGTGTACACAGAATAGTAATTATTGATTATTGTCAGTGCAAGGGCAACCACCCACCAAGGACAATACCCCCCCCCCTTCCCCTCCAGGCAAATACCCCCTCCAAGGACAATTACTCCCTTGGATAATAACCCCCTAAGACAATATTGCCAACAGACAAGATATCAATTATTATGTTGACTCCGCCACCACCCCCCCCCAATACATACACACCCACCCACCCACACAGGGGGTGATTAGCCAATCCTAGAGGGTAATTGTCATATGGGGTCATTTTCCGGGGGGGGGGGGGGTATTATTGCAGGAGGATGTAGGCGGTATACTTTGTCATCAAATGAGCATACTAACTTAGTACATCTACGCTTTTTGTTCCCTTATGCAGATAATTTCACTGTGTGACAAAATCAAGTAAAGCAGCAAAAGGCAGGATGAGACTCCCAAGCAAGCAGGTAATTATCAAAATGGTGTTTGCCATATGAGCTGTTAATTGGTCTGGAAAATGTTAGCGATTAAAAGTACTATGTCCCATTTGCTGGTCAAAAAATGAAAAGGTTAAATTCCAACGTCATTTGGAAGACAATTCTTAATTAAAACTTCCCTATAAAAAAAAGGGTTTGAAAATGGCTCTTTGTAGGGAAATAACAACCATTTGTTGTCGAATCAACGTAAGTGATTGCATTCACCTAAGTAATAGTCTGATATTCAGACCCTTGTACCAAAGGGTCATACAGTGCACCATCACAAGTACAAGTAATACCTGCAAAGTTCTACACAATTTGATGTTGGCTGCAAGGGACATAGTATCCTTAAAGGTCAACCGACTAAGCCTGAGTCATTACGGTTTTTGTGCTAAACGGTTAACCGTTAAAAGTATACGGGCGGTTTCGTTTAACCGTTTAATAATAATCTGAAAAAGTGAAAATACAGTTTTTTAATAGTGCTGTAGCTCGGAACCCTGCTGGTCTTCAGACTGTCGGGCTGAGCATTCCCAGCCCCGGGACTATGGCACAAATTGGGTCATCCTGATAAACATAGACCAGTAATAAACAACATAAAACATGTCTTATTATTCCTCATCTGAATTTGATATCACGATTAACCTTGCAAAGTTACTCTGTGAAGTTAGCTGATCTGTGACGTGTTTATATATGCCTTTGCAAATGCGATGTTTGCACATGGTCAGGGAGAGAGCTCCCTGCATGTATCATTGCCATATGAAATTATGTGGAAGTGTGTATCACACACACCCAAGACACACCCTGCAATGAGCTGATCCAAGTTAGTGACCAATCAGGAAGGTTCTCTAGCTATGTGGGTGGAGTTTGATACCAGCATAAATTACAGGTTGGTGACCGCGCGTGCTTTCACCGTACCCAGTTCAGTGGGAGGTCAAGAAGCCACGCCCACATGTGTGCATGTGACAAGCATGAGCTCTCCATCTGTGTGTATGTACAGTGTATTTGGGCGCCGGAGGTTTGTGTGTACATGTGTGTGTGACTGAGAGAGCATATGGGCTAGCATGTCCCTGCATGTCCCTGCATGGACGAGGCAGGGACATGAGTGAAGATCGAAGTAAGAAAGGGTGGCTGTGTTGATCGGCTGAATTGAAGAATGATCAAAAACTTAAATTACTCACAAATAATATCCCAGACTTTGTTGATTGATATTTCTAAAACTTCAATTATTATTGTTATCAATATTTTTGTATTTTATTTATATATGAACATTATTTTAGGGGGCGAGTCGGCAAGGGATGGATATTAATATTGAGAGAGAGAGAGAGAGAGACTCGGGGGAGAAGGGATGTGAGAGGAACTGACCATCGAATGTGTAAACATTTAGAAAGTTGTGAGCTGAGAGTGCAGTAATAAGAAAAGGTACATGAGCGATGAACACATTGCAGAGAGAAGGGAATAAAGAGGGTGAGAAAAGAGAGAAGGGGGCTGGTTGTTTTATTGTTTACAAATTCATTCATGGGGATTACTGCTGCCAGAAAGCTAGCGCGCAGCGGCCAGGGTGTAATATTACACTGCGGTTTCTTTGATTATCTTTATCATCGGCTATTAGCACATTCCAAAATGTATGCAAATAACGGTTAACCGGAGCGAGAAATGCTAAACGGTTTTGATGAATGCGGTCGGATAACGGTCGGTTAAACGGTTTGACTCAGGCCTACAACCGACTAATAAAAAGTGAGGGTATTCCTTGTTTATCAAGTGATGAAAGGATGAAGTCATCCCGTGAAGAAGCCATCGGCTACAGAAAGCCATGAACTTTCCCGATGAGTGGCTTAAAACCCTGTGCCAGACTTGGAATGGGATGTAGAGGAAGAGAAAAGAGTTATCTGGCCACAGCCAGGTGGATGCTGAGGAGTGGAAGGCTTGGAGAATACTGAGCCATCAAGAAACAAAAGTTGTCCAACACCGAAGCATGGGGGAAAATGAATGTTAAACCATGATGATGATGATGAACCCAAATGTTTAAGGTGGTCTTCAGTCCTGAATAAATACATCAGTGCCAGGCCTGATAATCTTTTTTCCCAATTATTTCCCATATTTTTTTCTAGTGCTCACTTTCACCCTTGATAAATCAGTGCTATGCAATATTGTGTTGTACAAAATCAGCTTGTATAATATTTTCCAAATTCAAAAGCAAAAACAAACTAGGTTCCATACAACTATTGTTTTGATTCTTACAGGTGCTCCTGCGGATGTACCCTACTTGGGATATAAGCAAACAGAAGCGAATGTCAGCTCGTATCTCCCTCAAGCATGGGCAAGCTTTCCTTCGTTTTTGAGGGTAAGGAAAGGTTTATAAATACTCTGTGCACTCTGGACTATAATGTACCATTCAGTAAATTCCGCCAGATGTTTGTCTTTTTCCCTCATATTGCTCAGTGATCTATACATATTCTTCCAAACCTTTTGATTTGATTTTATTTGTCATTATCAACCGAAATCAAGACTACTCTCAATAAAAAAAATTCTCACTAGCTCGAAGTCAAAGAAATGTATACATAGATACCAGCTTTGACCCTAATGTATTTCTCTCTTTGTAACTGTACATTGTTCTAGCCAGAACACTGATTACATTCTAGGACATACATTAAAAAAGGTATCACTTTGCCAAACTAAACCCGACAAGACTTTGCTTGCCTGTTTTCTTTGTTTTTAAATGATATACTTTGAAAATAATTATTTACCTTGTTTAAATGTATTTGATTTTTTCCTTCTTCTTCTTAAATTAATACTAAGAGTGATAGTAATACTGACAATCCATTTTGCATAACCTGTTTTAATATGTGTGCTGTTACCCCAACCCTCTATTTTTCCCTCAGAGTGGGTCATCCAAGAAAAGAACTTCACTGCAGCAAAGATCACCAAGTGCCATACTTAAAGGCAAGCATAAGCTGTCTCCAGGAGGTGATGACAGAAGCAAGAAGAGATTCAAGGTAGATACTGATCAAGTACCCCATGGAGAGGTGTCATCAAACATTCCTGTGAAAGACGGAGAGAAGGATATTGAGGAGCAGCAAGTGCGTTTGACACGAAGTGCCGCAAAACTTCAAGGAAATGGAAGAGTGTCTTCCCAGAGTGCTTTGAGCTTACAAAGTGGCACAAAGAGTGGACCCAGCATCATTGCAGCTGTTAAAGAGCAGATGCATGTCCACCCGGAAGGTCCAGTTGATGACAAAGGCACCCTAGAAGATGATAGTACTGTGTCATCCTCCTTTGGCCCTCAGAATGAACTGTTCCAGGAGAATCTCAAAACATCAGGGGAACAAGCATCATTGTCCGGAAGTGAGTCAACTGCTACGAATGACAGAGAGTCAGAGGTGAGTGTGAATGTCCAAGAGCATGGGCTTCCTTGGAGACACAAGCGCAAATCGCTGTGCCCAAGAAAGATACTCCGTAAGATGGAACAAGAAGAAGCAAGTGCAGGTGTGCCAGGGAATTTAATTCAGGAAGAATGGCTAACCCAGGCAGAAGACAGTGCAAGCAGCACACCTACAGATGAAAGGAATGTTCCAGAGTCCAGTCAAGAACAGGTTAGATTTTCAGACCCTGACAAAGAGATCCTCTCCGAGTGTATTGAGACCCCTCCTGCAAGATTGGAAAGTCCATCAGTGATGGAGTCTGAGGAACAGTCTGGCCAGCTAAATTTGCTCTTGGATCAAGATCCCATGCTTGCAGAAGGAAACTTCTCCTGCAGTTCAGACCAGACCATGGTCCCATCCTCTTCTCAAGGAGCCATAGAAGAAGCAGTCTCCTTTCCTGGACTCCGGTTCCAGAGCATTCAAGACTTCCCCAGCAAGAATAACGACACAAGGGATTCAGTAGAAGGAAACTCTGCCTCCTTGCTGGGAGAAGGGTTTGCAGATGTGGTGAACAGTTCTTTGATAGAGGAGACTGTCCAAGGTGATAGCCTAGACAACTTGCTGCCAGGGTTAAATATGTTGCATGTGGGAAGGGGGGTTGTGGAAGGCAATCCTCTGAATGAAAAGGGATGCAGGTCTCAGGAGAAGAAAGACAAAACACCTAAGGTCAAGAAACACAAGCACAAATCACCGCACAAGAATAAGAGGACATCAAGTGCAAGACGGTTGGATATGCAGCATGTTGGTGACAAAGAAGCTTCTCACGATGACAAGGAATCCAGTCCACCAGGTACTATGGACAAACTGCACAAGAAACGTAAGGTAAAAAAAAACAAGCGCAAATCACATGAGAAGTGTACGACAAAATCTACCTCACCAGGCAAGTTTCCATCCAGTGACCAATCTTCACCCTTGCCGAAGAGTCCTGTGTTTGGACGAATTCTACCGGTCAGCAATTGGGCCAGCCTTGAGGATCCTGTCACATCACCTTGCCGCGTCCAGCTTGTGGACTATCTGACCAGCAGCCAGCAGAAGCTGCCACCAAAAGAAGGTGATGAGGAAAATACAAAGGTACAGGAAGATAGCCCAGAGGCACCACAAGAAGTTCATCAAGCAGATCAAGTAGCAAAAACATTGACGGAACAGGTCATCAAAGAGGCTGAGTGTCCAGGTGTCCAAGTACATGAACAGGATGTTCATACTGAGGAGGACGTGAAGGAACCATCTGAAGCATTGAGCACTCCACTTAGCAACTTTAAAGAAAGAGAAGAACGGGCAGAAGTGACCTGTGATGACAATCAGCCCTGCAGCAGTGCAGTGAAAGGGCAAAGGTCACTTTCTCATCAAGATAATGATCAAAGTAGAGCTGTAAGAGAGTGTGAGAGTGCAGAAGGTTCTTCACCCCACTTCCCAACAGGACAAGAGGACAGTGGTCAAGTTTTCGGAAGTCCGAATGCAGATGGAAAGATCGATACTCCATCAGTAATTGAAAAGGATGGCAAGAAGAGAACATCGGATAAAACTAAGAAAGCTGTTCGATCCAGGAATCCACGGGGAGCAGGTGGATGGGAACAGTCTTTGAGACAGCGTCCTCAAAACGTCTCCCCATTCCAGGTTGGAAGGGATCCCAACGCGCAAAAGAAAGGAGCAAAGAAGGTGTCGCCAAAGAAGGATACAGCTAGGAGACTGCAGCAGGATGTTCATTCTCAGGTGAGGAATACATCAGGGGGATATGTTTCACAAAGACTAAGATCGATTTTAAGTTGGACTTAAGTCTGGCGCAGGCCGTTCCTGCCACTGTTTGCTCTCACTATTGGCCGCAATTATGATCTTTAGATAATATTGTTTCCATAAATAATGAACTTTCCAAAAATGTAGATCTGTGACTATGATTTGTACGTTCCTTGAGAAACCAATGCCATGAATGGTTAGAGGAACTAGTGGCATGAATGGCCTGCCATAGTTAGTCCAACTTAAAATTGATCGTAGACTTTGTGAAACACCCTCCATGTCTCCTTTCTGAATGCTTAGCTTGATTCTGCACCACTGTGTTGCATGTTGGGATTCGTTCTTCTGTGTTAGAAACTTGCCTCTGTTTAAGAATATATTATGTGTCCCATCATTATTGTATATGGAGGAGTAGTATAGATGTACAAGACTGTACTATTGGAGAGCTCTGCAGACCGTCTCATATCTTTCATTTCATTTACTTGGTTTTATATTCTCAGCAGTGAAAGGTACACTATTAAGTGAGATACAAAAGAGAGGCAATGATATTCTGTAACGATAGAAACTATTAAAGAAATAGATATGAAATGCGTCATAATCAGATTCAACGAAAATGGGAGAAATATCGAAGAGATGAAATTTTCATTACAATATGGCTATGCCTATATATCATATACCTCAATATTTTAGATGCTGCCATTGCCAAAGGAGAAGTCAAATGATGCGAGCTCAATCTCTAATAGACCATCCACGCCATGGAGGAAAGGATGGAGGAAGAAAGAACCAAGAGCAGTTGCCACGGTAATTCCTTCTTCTATTCAAAATGAAAATTTGAGAAGACTGAAGAATATTTCTTCAAAATCTACAAGGTGGCGACCCTTATCAGAAAAGAAAAAAAATCATATTGTCATGTGCTTTTTTTTAATGAGCTGGAGTTATTTACCAAAGCGTTTCGCATAGTTCCTTAAAAGTGATTGTGAAATGATTTCTATCATTGACGAAATAATAAGGAAAAAAATATATATATACCGGTATAAAAAGTCTTTAGATCACAGTACCACTAAATCTTGAGCTCTGTTGTGCTGATTACATATGATATGATCCATAACACACTTTACATTTTATGTTATTGAAATCATGTGCCTGAAATGTGACAAAATGAAATATAATCTCTGACACCATCAAAGAATTTTCTCTAAATCATATAGAGACAATTAAGTTATCCGAGAGGTTGTCGGGTCGTACTGAAGAGAATGAGTAAACTCTGCTATTCACTGAACTCTTCTTTGTTCTATAGCAAATTTCTCTGTGGGCACATATGCAAGTGAAGCTATGTTGACTTTTTTGTTTACTTTCATCTCTTTCACCTCAATTCTTTGCCCCATCATATACAGTCAAACCTGTTTTATTGACCACCTGTCTACAAAGGCCACAATTTGTGTTTCCCTTGAAAATGGTTTGTCACTGAAACATGCACTAAGTGAACCTGTACATGAAGACCACCTGCCTTTAAAGACCACTTTTTTGTATCCCTTGGGAGGTCTTTATAGACAGGTTTTACTGTATATGTATTCTTTGATTGTTTACTCAGTTTTCTCTTTTTGATAGCCACCTCCTCTGGACTTGAAAGGAACAGAGGGAGAGGGAACAAGCGGAAGCAAGGAGATCAAAATCAAGGAAGAGGCAGAAAAGTATGGGGTAAGTAATGAGAAGCTTAGATGATGAAGGATTTATTAAAAGGAAAAGTAGAAGGTACCAGACCAAGAGGGGAAACCAAGAACTAACAGGGAGGGGAACATTAAAGCCCCACTGCACTAATAGCTACTTGCGCCCTCTTTATAGCAAACAATGCCTAATCGGTGACCATTGGTCCCCTTTTTCTTATGTTAATTGAGAGCTGATTTGATGAGATAACCACCTGTCAGTGACCATGCAGGGAGGTCTAATCTCTCCTGGACAAACTAGTGCAGAGGGGCTTTAAGACATGGAGTGGAATGACACTGCAAGTGTAGTAGGGTGGCAGATGACAGAGATGTTTGGAAAAATGTCGCAATCAACCTCCAGCTGGGAGAAGATGGATAGAGGTGCTCAAAGGGCTAGCAATCCCAACATGGTTAATTCTGGTACCGTGATCACCCATTAACGGAGTTCCTGCAACAATCAATGAAATGTAGTAGTGGAGCTCGTAGCTGAAATCCTGAATTCTCTACAGGAAAATAAGTGAAATTCTTCTATTGATTCATGGGAAGGATGACCACCAGATTAAAGATGTAGGAGGAATCTGGAAGAAGAATGACAAATGGTTAACTCTGCTTAAGTCAAATCTGTTGGGAATTTAACTTAGGAAGTTCAAGTAATATATTTTGCATAGTTGTGTCAAACAAATTGATTCAGCTTGAGCTGTCATATATACATCCCCAAATCATGTGGGTTTTAATGAAAGAATTGCACAACATTTGCAAAACCCTACTTTTCAAAGAAGGCTGTACGACACATGCTTCAATAAAAATTGATCCATGGTCAATAGTTTCAAACTATCAAACCAAAATATATTAATTTCAACCCTAGACCAGACACTAGACCTGTTCCTACCCATTTATTTCTTGACAAAATATTTCCCAGAGTAATTGTTGCCCTCTGAACTGTCAGGTAACCTGAAAAAACATACTTTGCTATTACATAATGTGAAATTAATGCGATACGGTGTGTCCCAGAAAAAACGAAACTGAGAATTATCAAGTTTTATCATAACTTAATCACAATTGTAATTAATAAATGACACATGTTTGTATAGCTTAGATCCTCTTGTTTCATTTGATGCATATTTCATGCATGAGTGATTAAAGAAAGAAGAGGATCTAAGCTTTACAAATATGTGTAATTTATCAATTATAATTGTAAATAAACTATGATAAAACATTGTAAATTCTTGGTTTCCTTTTTTTCTGGGACACACTGTATAGTGTTAATCTTAGGGCAAGTTGTTCCATCTTGAAGTCCAATGGTAACGTTCTCCTCATCTTATGCCTGTTCTCGTTTCTTGCTCTCTTAGTGTATCTTTAGGGGTCAGCTGGTGTTTGGTAAGATGAAAGGCTTCTGCTGGTGGCCGGGAAGGATCGTCCATCATTATGACCGCAGCATCCGGGAGCCTCCTCCCCCTCTCACCAGATGGGTGCAGTGGTTTGGAGATGATAAGTACTCACTGGTAAGATTTTACAGATTCAGGGGGGGGGGGGGGTGTTCACAAAGAGCTTAAGTTGAACTTATCTCTAAGTTGGACTTAACAATTATGGAAGGTCGCTAGCATCTTTTAAAATATTTTGTAAAAGTTATTTTAAAAGGCATAAAATGTTGATTCAAATCATTCATATTTTCTATTATCAAGGAGATTTCATGTTCTTGATGTGGAATTTATGAAAAGTTACTTTTTGCTTTTGAATATATTTTTTCCTAAGGCTACAAATGGCTGTCCATAATGTTTAAGTCCAACTTAGAATTAAGTTCGTCTTAGGATCTTTGTAAACCCCCCCCCCCCCCTCGGTCAAATTTTGACTCTCATAACGACTTGACAATGTCATTGACTCTGACATTGTCCACCAATATGTCCATAATGTCTGGGAGCCGCCTCCTCCTCTCACCAGATGGGTGCAGTGGTTTGGAGATAATAAATATTCTCTGGTAAGATCTCATTCCTCAGGCTCAGTCATGGGCACCGACAACAGACCTCCCCCCCCCCCCCCCCCCCCCCCAAAAAAAAAAAAAAAAAAGTTGTTATCCCTAGTGGCCAAGAATATGGCCAAGAATGAGTTGGCTTGAAGTCAATGTGGAGCCGGTTTAGCGTTGTAAACTAAGACATTAACTGGCATATTTCAAATGTTCTTTAGGAACAAAATACAAAATACAAACCAATTTTTTGAGATACCAATCTCTATTGTTGATCGTTTTATATATTCTGTTTTCACCTACTACTTAAAGCTGAGCCTTGGCCAGATTGCAGGCCTTGAAGATTTTCCAGACTACTTCAGTGTGTCCGCCTTCCAGAAGTGGGGCCTATACCAGAAAGCATGCTATGAAGCTCTGAATGTAAGTCAATTCTGTAAAAACCTTTCCAGCTCAAATAGGCCACCTGAAACCCCCTCAAATATCATTTCTTAAAGGCCCACTGCACTACTTGTAGCTACTTGCTCCCTCTATGTAGAAAACAATGCCTAATTGGTGACCATTGGTCCCCCATGATCCTCTTTTTCTTATGTTAATTGAGAGCTGAGTTGATGAGATAGCCACCTGTCAGTGACCTTCCGGGGTGGTCTAATCCCTCCTAGTCAAACTAGTACAGACGGCCTTTAAACCTTGTAAAACCACCAGTACATTGTAGGAAAAGGGTAGGGCCTGGGTATTCCCTTCCTGAATCATGTCGTTGATCATTGTTCCTATCTGCTCGAAACCTTGTTGAGTATCCAGATCATGCAGTATTTGCTATTTCTTTCAATGAGTTTGTTGTTCAATCAATGGACATATTCTCTAGGTGGTCACAAAGTTTCTCATGATAAAAACTTATATTTTTAAAGTCACAACACTGGCAATTTCTTGCTCTGTTACACTTGCTATCGAAAACATAATAAATCAACGAGAGGAGAATTTACAGGTAAAGAAATTGCATGGGACAAGTAGTGATGTAACATTTGCTCACATGAGTCTGCTAGTGTAAAGAAAGGCTTATAGTTATTGCTCATGGGCCTTCTGTGATTGTATGGTCGTGTTAAGAATTATGCTATCTGTTAAGAGCTAAAAGTGCATCAAGTCAATGTGTATAGTACAGGAGCTAAGGTCCTTCCTGCTCTCAACATGCCATATTCTGTGTGAAACGGATGTACTTTTACAGTTTTGTTCACTTATTGCTAGGTTGCAGCAAAGAGAGCTGGCAAGGATGTTTCCGTTGCCATGCCGACCCCTCCTGCATACCCTGGTGCCAGCATCAAGGAGAGGCAGGAGTACAAGGCCAAGATGCTGGAGAGGTGTAGAGAGATGCAGGACTGGGCGAACGACAAGTTCCTTCCACAGGGACGTGAAAGTATCCAGCCCTCAGAAGGTAACCGATCCATTTATTTTCTTAAAATCGTCATGTTCACAATACCTGGTACAAAAATGACTTTTTAACCTTTCCTTATTTTTGTGCTATTAAGAGATTTTCCAATGAAGCTGAATTTATATGGGAAACATTAACAATTTCTGGCTTCCATACCCGTTAATATACATTTTAAAGACCATATTGCTTTTAATTTTAATTGAGCTTTATTTCATCCTGTTTTTGTTAAGAGTTCCATTGCAGCTAACATTAAGCTGTTAACTTCAGTTTGCAATTCAAAAAGATGATAATATTTGCATTAGCAGATAATTTTAGCTTTAGGAGTTTCTAAAAGGGCTGTAGAGATGCACTATTTGAAGAAATATTGTCAATAAAGTATTGTCAAGGTAAATGTAAAACTTTGTAAACCTGTGTACAAAGACCACCCATGGGAGACAACGAAAGTGGTCTTTATAGGCAGGTGGTCTTTACACATAGCTACTTCAGTACAGATTTCAATAATGAGCACTTTGAAAGATAACATAAACGTGGTCTTGATAATAAGGTGGTCTTTACACATAGCTACTTCAGTACAGATTTCAGTGAGAAGCACTTTGATAGGAAACAGAAGACATGGTCTTTATAGACAGGTGATCATTCTATACAAGTGGTTGCTAAAGCAGGATTCTCTGTAATTTTGTATTTTGATAAATTGTTTGTATTTGTGTTTGTTTCTGTCAGAGGACAAGCAAACACCCCCTATCCCTGAGTCACCCCCACCCAGCCCTGTCCAGGAGAGGAAGAGGTCCCCTATCAAACACAGCAGCAGGAACTCTCCAGAAAAGGAACCGTTCGAGGACAAGAGAGGTATGATAGGAACTTTCTTTTTGATGTCTCATAAATCTCTAGGACAGTTTACATGGTACCACTTTTTTTAATAAAAGGGTGAGAGTGAATTTCATTGTTAATTCAGTATTTTTTTCTTCAGCCCACTTTATGAAAGAAAGTGAGCTAGAAATTGCATTTGGAAATATGCGTTGATCCACTAACTTAAACAAACCTTTGCACTGAATTGCTCATCACCTGTCTAAATAAACAATGCAACATGTTCATTTTATTTTAGTATAAAAATTATAATTTTTTTTCAGTTCAGATTTAGCTTTTGAATAAGGCTTTTAATATCTAAGCTTATGGATAAAAATGCCTTCCCATTTATATTGGAGCAGATAAAGTACCTGAGAACAGCAAACAAAATTTTTTTTTATTTAGAGTCTACATGTAGTATGGTAGCATGGTGCTAAAATGTTGCTCATAGTGACTTATTTTTTTAATTTCAGAAGAGAGAATGAAAGATGTCAGAGGTGGGAAATGGACCATTGAAGGTTAGAACTGTCTATAGATTGCATAATTTATTTATCTCTCTTTTTAGTACATGGTCAACACCTTCACAATCACTACTTTTTTTAAAATCATTTATCATCATCATTGTCATCATCACCATAATCGTCATGTTCATAATAATCATCCTCATCACCTTTATGATCGCAGTCATCATCACTGTCAATATTTACGATTTGAAATATTTAAATTCCATTTCCATATTTTATCATAATCATCACTTCATCATGCTGCATATCTAAACTGGGAACACTTGGATCAATTTTATCATTAAGCTTCTAGTTTCATTTTTGTATTCATGTCTTTATAATTGTTCATCTTTTAGCTCTTAGAGTAAACACTTTCAATTGTTATTCTCTTAGTCTGTCTCATTCTAATGATATGCAAAATACAATGTGACATGCTAAGTACAGTCAAATCTGCTTTAGTGACCACCTCCCTACAAAGACCACATTTTTTTGTTACCCTTGAAAGTGGTTTCTCATTGAAACATGTACTAAAGGAACCTGTCTACAAAGACCTCTTTTTTTTTGTTTCCCTTTGGCGGTTGGTATAGACTGGTTTGACTGTACTCTTGAACTCTTATCTTGTTGTAGAGATCTGCATAGGATGTGGAGGTACCAGTCTGACTGCCAAGCATCCTCTGTTTGTTGGAGGCCTTTGTGAAGTCTGCAGGGTGAGCAGATCTATCAAAGATGAAAGAGATGATGATGATACTAGTATTGGTGATGGTGATGGTGATGGTGGTAATGATGGTGGTGGTGGTAATGATAATAATTATGGTGACGATGATAATAGTGGGTTGGTGATGGTAGTGATGGTGGTGGTCGTGGTGGTGGTCGTGGTGGTGGTAATGATGATAATAATTATGGTGATGGTGATGATGATGTTGGTGGTGGTGGATGTGGTGGTAATGATAATAATTATGATGATGATGATGATGATGATGGTTGTGTTGGTGGTAGTGGTGGTGGTGGTGGTGATGGTGGTGATGATCATCATAGTTACCATGCTAAATGTGATGGTGGTCATGATGATGATGGTCACAATGATCTTTATTGTTGCTAACAAAATTTTGTATTTCTGATGATAATGATAATAATCATAATCTAGATAAAACAGATCGATAACACAGTGCTGATTCATACAAGCAAGCTTGGATGAGGAGATCTACGATTGACTATTTTGTAATTTGACAATAATTGTTTGAAGTTGTTGCATTGTATTGTTATAAAATTGTTGTAATTATCATCTATTAATTCAATACAAATATAAGTTGGGTTTAGTTTACCTCTTGGTACGATCTGTGATGTGTGTATTTAGCTTGATGATTTCTAAAGTTAAGTCCTTTCTACTTGTTTTCTTCTACAGATCGAGTACTTGGAAGTAGCTTACCTGTACGATTGTGAAGGTTACCAGGTATAAGTCTTACCATTCTACTATTTGGTTTCACAACTTGATTTTTTTAGAACATTTTTTGGGTATTTTTGTTTGTTTGTGTGTGTGTACACATACATGCATATGATCTGTATATAGCACATAGCCTTCTCTGTATTATGTATGTTAATGCAACATACATATAGTATGATGCTTAACCCACACCCATGTTTAAACGGCACCCCAACATAAATTAACGTTGACCCACCACAGTGAAAAACAAGGGAATATTTAGCTCCTCTTGTTTTTCATGTACCTCATATTTCAAAAAAGGAAAATCAGAAGCTAATCAGAAGAATTCAGTAAAGTGAAGAAAGGTAAGAAAGTTGTGTACTTCTTGTAACTCTATGATTATCTATCCTGTGTAGCCAGCCTGTTAAAACTGCTGATCTATACACACTCATAGTCTCTGTGTAGTTGAATAAAAACCCATTGAATCATTTGTTAGCAGTTCCTACTTAATCTAAATCATTCTGAAACCAAATACCTAACAATATCATAAAAATAGGAGATATTTGACTGGTAATATATCCTTTCTTCAGGCCCATTGCTGTATCTGTGCTGAAGGGAATCAGATCACATTGTGTGATAATCAGGGTTGTTACCACTCTTACTGCACAGTGTGCATGGATAACCTTGTGGGACCCCAAGAATCAAAGCGGGTAAGTAAAATAAGAAACGCCCCCTGATCAACATACAATCACAGTATTAATCATTCTTTCGTTCTACAAATATCTAATCTACCACTCGGTTAATATGTAATTTTTGTCTTCTCTCCCCTCTTTCCTTTTCCCTTTCTCTCACTTACTTTATCTCTATTTCACCACTTAACAGCTCTCTTTTTTTATTTGTTTATTCTCTGCATTATTTTCATCTAAATTCCTTCTCATTGGCTCTGATGTTATTCTTTTAGTGTATGTCTATCTAATCTTTTCTATATTGACTTTTTAAATACTACTATTGTTCTTTGATTTTGTAGTTTTGTCTTTATATCTCTTATCTTCTTCTATTTCTCTGTCAGGTTGTTCTCATTTCTCTCCTTTGTATTTTGGCCTTTTCCCTCTTTTCAGACTCTTTATCTGCATCACATTTTTGCTGTCTCTTATATCCTCCCTTTATGTTCCTCTCTATCTCTCTCTTTCTTGCTTCTTTCTCTCTTTCTTTATTCTTTCCTCTTTCTCTCTCTCTCTTTAATCTTTTTCTCTTCATCCCTCCCCTTCTCTCCTGCTATCTCTGTCTTTGTGATTTTTTAAAGCACAAAAACAAATAGTTGATTCATATTTTCAAATGTCTTGTACCATAAATGAACCAAGTCCTCTTTTATTCACTCTCACCTCAAGGTGTCTGAGCAAGAGCCTTGGTCCTGCTACCTCTGTTCAGCCGACTGTTCCCATGGTTACTTGACACGCCGAGAGGACTGGCAGGAGCAGCTGGTGGCTTTCTTCAACCGTGACCAGGTTGCGGACTTTGAACCCCTGCGGATGTTCAAGCCCCTTCTCCTGAGTAACCGTCGACCAATCAGAGTCTTGTCCCTCTTTGACGGCCTTGGGACAGGTACCGGTAGTTTATACAGCTGTAGTATTCAAATATTAAGTTTTCTCCAAATATTACCTATATTCCGATGATAATAACGAAAGTTAAAGCACCTTCTTCCGAACGATGAAAAAGGTGTAAGAATATGTTATGGGGAGGAAAGCCTTGTCACATAAATCAATTCAGCTTCTGGAAAGTTGTAGAGTTTCCAGAGAACATACATTGACAAAGAAGAGTTCTGCAATATCAGAAACTTTCATGTGTATAAATCTTCCACAGATTTTGCAAGTGGTCTAGTTTGCAAAAGTTAATGGTGCAAAATTATCAAACTTGATCGGAACACAACATGTAATATTCACAATGCACAGAAGTTCCTTTGCTGAGAAAGTGGTAATCATTAATGATTTGCTAAAGTTTCTGGAACTACTGTATATTTCTTTGGTTGTCCATCTGCTCTTGGTGGTATATAAGAAAAATTAATATTGAATATCACAACCCGGCCCTCCAAAATATTCATATGACTTTTCACTTGTCTCCTTTAACCTTGCTAGGTATGTTAGTGTTGAGGGAACTAGGTTTTGATGTGGAGTGTTACTATGCTTCAGAGGTGAGTGAGGAGGCCATCACTGTGGCTGCCGTCCGCCTCAAGGGTCAGATCAAGCAGATTGGTGATGTTCAGAAGATCACCCCTAAAGAGGTAAGACCAAAACTGAAAAGATATCTCTCTTTTTTGGGGTTCTTTGTTGTTGCTTGAGCAAAAAGTCCAGTTACTAAATTATCCCCTGAAAAAAAAGTATGATTGGTCTTAAATAATTGGACTTTTTAGCCTCTTATTTCATTTTATTTCATTTCATTTTGTTTATTTCCATTTCCAACAAAATAAATAAAGTACATGGGATTGCATTGTACATAGTAAAACAATGAAACTTAACAACATATTTGTAATTGGTCCACAGTGTACAATAGGCATATAAAACAGGTTGGTCATGGAGGGGACTGCTGAAAAGCTGGGCTTGTAGATTGCAGCCCCCTATAACGTATAATTGCAAAAATAGTATATCAATAATAAAGGAACGCACAAATACATAAACCAATTAAACATAACATAGAAGGAGTGAAAGGGACAGGGAAAGAAGGGAGACAACGAGAGAGGGCAGGGCTCTTACCTATAACACACACAACACAACACGGGCCGACTGGAATACGGATGGCCAGTACAAAATGAATCAAAATATCCAAATGCATTTTATTGAGTTAAATATATTTTAAGAGAGAGAGAGCTAACGGTTGATAATTACGCAAAAAATATTTTTTTAATTTGAATTTAAAAGAATTTAAACTGGGGGCATTCTTGATGCTAACATCAAGAATGGTCCATAGCTTCGGGCCTGCGTAAGTGAATATGGATTTAGCATGTAAAGTTCTAGTTAATGGCAGATGAAATTCGTCAGATTGGCGCGTAGGGTATTTGTGTATAGTTTTATTTTTGATGAATATTAAATTGAAGGCTGATGGTAGCGTATTATTATTTAACTGGTACATAAACTGACAGAGGCTATAATGATATAAATCATTTATTTTCAACACATTATTTTCAACAAATAAAACGTCAGTATGGGATCTCCAGGAAGTGTTACAAATAACATGCATAGCTTTTTTTTGTAGAAGTAGTATTCTATGAAGATAAGGTTCGTATGTATTACCCCAAACAATAATACCATAATTTAAGTAGGGCAAAATTAATGTCGAGTAAAGCATTAGTAGGGAGGAGGTTGGCAGAAAAAACTTAACCTTATTTACAATCCCTTTTAGATATACAGTTCATATCGAAGAGATATGATTGGGCTCTTTGATCCCCACCTATGTGCTCTTGTTTTATCAATAAGGCCTAAAAAAAAAAAATGTATTGCCCTTTGCGACCGACCCAAAAAGCTTTTTAATTTTTTCAATTTTTTTTTTACCGTTTTTTAAAAAGTATTCAAAACTGAGAAATATCAGCCCAAAGAGGGAGAAAAAAATTAAAAGATTTCTGACTGACCGACCCATGTTTTTGCACCGTAAGGGCAATACAGCCTCTTTTTTTCTAGGCCTAATGGCAAAAGGGATAAGAATCACCAAACTGATTGGGGCTGTTTGACCCCTACCAAGCTACCATATCTCTTTCTTCAGTTGATAAACAGAAAAACGTGATAAGACTTTATCTTTATCTGTAATGAATTTTATAATGAATTGCACATAATCACAAAGTTAAGATGATATTTTATTGGTTAAAAGCTGTCCATTTGTATCGTGTTTGTTCATATTAGTGTTAAACTTGTACATTTAGTGAAATATACTTTAAAAGTTTAGTTTAGTTTAGTTTGAACATGTGATATTTTTGATCTCATGGGTAGGTAAATCAGTAACATTTGAAAGAGTTTGTACATAAGTATATGAAAATACCTAGTACTTGTCCAGTAACAGATTCATGTAGTAGTATGTTAACTTGTGTCATTCCTGGTTATTGTTATCTTTACTCTTACACTCAATTATCTATGTTACACTATAATTTTGAAATTTGTTATCCGATGTGTACAAACAAAATTGAGAATGATCTTATCTGTTTGGATTGAAATCAATAAAATTTGAATTTAAATTTTATTGGTAAAGATATGTATCATGACGATTGTCATCAAATCCCAATGCAGCTCAAGTCTTGGGGACCCTTTGACATTCTCATCGGTGGCAGCCCTTGCAACGATCTCTCCATCGTCAACCCCGCCCGCAAGGGCCTGGCAGGTGGGACGGGACTCCTGTTCTTTGAGTTCTACCGAATCTTGCGTGACCTTCAACCCCTCCCAGATGACCCCCGACCTTTCTTCTGGCTGTTTGAGAACGTGGTGTTCATGGGACGCAAGGATAAGCTCAACATCTGCAGGTTCCTACAGGTAGAGTCAATAGTTTAGAGGCTCTTCTGATAGTTTGTTTTGTAATGATAGAGGAAAATAAACAATTTCTTTTTAATACTCTCCTTTATATTTTGTATATTTCTTTTCTTGCTGAAGATACTCCCCTTCTCTTTGTGCCAAAAAAGAATCCCTGTTGTCTATCATTTCTTGCCATTCTCACTAGAAATGTTGTGTTTAGAGACTTTTTTTAGTCTTGCTCTACATACTGTTTATTTGTCTGTATTTTTTGGAGCTATTGTTTGTCCCATTTTACTTCATTGTCATCACTTTCTTAACTTTATATATTGCATGGGAATAGATCACTATTGGGTATGCATTTACTTCTGCATATATATACCCCACGCATTAAGCAACATCAGCTTGAATTAGGTATATAAGGTGCCAACTGTTTGTTGTTTGGTCATTCTCTTGATGTTGTTGTTTCGTTGTGTCCATGTAGTGTAACCCAGTGATGATTGACTCTCGTCACATGTCACCCACTCACCGAGCCAGGTACTACTGGGGAAACCTTCCAGGAATGCACAGGTAATACAATCAGTCATTTTAAAGCCCCACTGCACTACTTATAGCTACCTTCGCCCTCTATACAGCCAACAGTGCCTAAGCGGTATCCCCCATGATCCCCTTTTTCTTATGTTAATTGAGAGCTGATTTGATGAGATAACCACCTGTCAGTGACCACGCAGGGAGGTCTAATCCATCCTGGTCAAACTAGTGCAGATAGGCTTTAAATGGTTAATTATCAATGGGTGATTGCATACAAACTTGCCTCCTTTCAGGATTTCACTTGATTATAGATGAATATCTGTCTGTATGTCAATCGTTAAAAAGGCAAGTCCACATTTACCCTGAACTTGTCTTGCGTAACAAGTTTACCGTTAAACAACTTCAACAAAATATATTTTGTTCTTCAAACAAAAATTTGCTGACGGACATTTTGATATCCAACATGAGCAAGAGAAAATAAATCCCAAGACTCAAATGGAAATTCCAATTTTGCCCATAGGAAAACAATTCATTCTTGCTTTTTCCCTGTTTCTCTTTAAAGGTAAAGGCCAGTTTTGGAAACGCCTCCATTTCAAAAAATGAAATGGAAGCTCTTATTACCAATCATGTGAATGAATATGTTTTGACTAATACGTGATGATACAAATTTTGCTGGAAAACCGCCTACTAATTGATATATTTGGTAAATTATTATATCTATCTGGACTGGATAGATATAGGGTAGTCCCATGTACATCTTTTTGTGTACAGTGCTTGTAACTTTACCAAGACTGGGCCAAATGATTCCAGAACCTTGCAAAACACAAATACTTATATGCTAGATGATCAACCTTTTCTGACCGATTCCACATGTTTCTTTCACAATGCAATCGCATGACCAGAACTGGTCTATACCATTAACTCCTTTATGTGCACTGAGTATAATTTGTAAGTTCCGCCATCTTGTATCTTGTACCTTTCCTGCAGGCCATACGTTGCAGGAGCTGACAATCCTTTGTGTCTTCAGGAATGCCTGGAACCACACTGCGATAGGCAAGCTCAGGTATGTAGCAAGACTTGCGTTATGATGATCCTGCAAACTAACAGTTGGCAGGGTTATCCATCTTATTTGCTTGCTGAATCAATCAACCACACTTAAAAAATAGCTTGACTTCAAAAAAAATTGTTAACTCTTTCCTATTTTGCACCATTTCACTAAATTAAGTTTACACACTGTACATTATCTACCCATGGACTTAAATCACATGTTCATTTTCTCTGAAATATGTCTGGATAGAGGCTTTCTGACAAAGAAATTACCCATAAACTTGGATTGAATTTGAGGGAAAATTATCGCTAGAATAAGATCAGATTGCATCAGAGAGCATATTGTTTTAACCCTCCCAAAATTTTCAGGCCCTGGAGCCATTTGCCACTGACATCCCTGAAGTAATTGATGATGTGTATTACATTTAAAGGAGTAGTTGATCATGGTTTAGTTCAATAGAAGTAGAAAAAAAAGAGAAATTGGTCAGTGAAAGTTTCAGAAGAGTCGGATAAAGAAAAAAAAAGTTAAATGTTGGGAAGGTCTTGAAGATCTAATTGGTAAATTGGAAATTTGGCTGCATGTTGATGAACTCTGGCAATAAATCAACAAATTATAATCTGTTTCAAAGAATATCATAATTTTTCATTTTGGTTTAAGGAAAATATTTTGACAAACCTGTGCCCAAATTATTCATGGAACATATTCTTTTTGCTCCATGTCCACATTGAAAAGAGGTTCATTTTTTTGTCTCAACTAATTTTTTTTTTTAATATTTCAAAATTATCCATTCTCTTGTCAACAGTTCTCCAAGGTAGGGACTATCACAACCACCTCCCACTCCATCCGCCAGACCAAAGATGCGATCCTGCCTGTCATCATGAATGGCAGAGAAGATGGACTCTGGTCCACAGAGTTAGAAAGGTAATTACAAAATCATATGACCACATTTATATAGAAAGCAAAGTGGGTGAACATTAAAAAACAAATTAATTACATTTTCAATGTCAGTTCAGTCAATCATAAAAAAAGGAACATACTAAGAATTAGATATGCAAAATCATGAAATAAAGGAGTGAGGTGGCAAAGTAAATTTCTTTTGACCTGTTGACACTGGTTGACATTTAATGAAATGTGCTAACAAATACAAGGAATATTTTTGATTGATACAGTGATGTAATTTCTATTTTGTTAGTTCCTTTTGATTACTGTCACTTATTCTCTATCATATGCTGCTCCATGCAGTCAATGACCCTCATCTTTTGTTTATTGTACCATTGAGTGTGCAATCTTGAATGGTGCAGATAGAGAAATATATCTCTTGAAATCGCAACGATCACGGAATTTCAAAAACAAAAAGAATTATCAGTAAAGTAATTCATACCTGTCCGTTTCAGATTGTTTGGCTTCCCGGATCATTACACCGATGACGGCAACCTTAGCCTTTATTGTACCATTGAGTGTGTAATCTTCAATAGTGCAGGAAGAGAAATATATCTCTAGAAATCACAAAGATCGGGTAATTCTGAAGAAAGGAAATATCAGTTAAATAATTTAAACTTGTCTGTTTCAGATTGTTTGGCTTCCCGGATCATTACACTGATGTTGGCAACCTTAGCCGCACGGCTCGGCAGAAGCTCCTTGGCAAGGCATGGAGCGTCCCCGTCATCAGACACCTGATGGCCCCTCTCAAAGACTACTTTGCATGCAGCGCACAGAACGAGTAAGATCAGAGGATCTCCATCCCTGTATAATTGACAACTTATGTTCTTGCAATGTGTAGTTATTGGAATGAAAAAGATAATAACGCAGTTCTTAAAGCAATTGCTTGGTCCTGATAGTATGCAGGTTTAAATCATTTCTTTTAATTGTTCTAATGATTGCAATGATGGAAGATGGAAGTGTGAAAATACAGAGATGAATCTCATTTTGTAAACAGGGATTAGTTCTAGATGGGGATTTCAAATCTTAGAGAAATGCAGACTATTTCTATTTTTGCCATGAGAACAAATGTCTCCTGAAAATCTCAAAGTCTGCCAAATCTGCTACAATTTAAGCCTTAATATTCTGTGTTTATGTAACTTAGGCAAAACTCGGGCTACCTTTTTTCTTGGAGACAGAAATATTAAATGTAGTTCATGTTTCCAACATAGATTTGTTTCTTTCTTGTATTGACTAGTTTTCTTTTCCATTTTGGAAAGAATAGAATAGATTTGCTTTCATTTCACTTTATATTTTGTTGTTCTGTTGCCAGGGATGTTATTTTGGGAATCTGTGTATCTCATATATTTCTTTCCTTTCCCTTTTTTGTTTTTGCATGCAGTGTTTAGTTGTAATGAAGATGAGATAATATAAGTTTTGTAATAAGTTTGGTAGATAATAGTGCAGCCCAAGTAATATTGAAGGTATTTGGTATTCTGTAGTTGCGTGTATGTAAGGCTTCTTGAGAGCCAAACCTAGCATGGGTGCCATTTAAGCAATTTACACATTTCAGGGTTTTCAAGAGCATAGGAGAACTAGCTTTAGAGGCAAGATTCTTTTAAATATAAGTCTACAAAGCTAAAAAATCTTGTTTATTATCTCCTCAAGAAAGATGTCTTTTATGGACATGTTTTAAGGCATACCCTTTTGTCTTTAAAACAATTTTTATGTGGCAGAGGGTTTATGAGGACACCTTTTTCTTCATTTGTCTGCGATGCAAACAGATGGAAATCTGTAAATACAACTAACTATTTAATCTGCTATATGTCAGAGGTAACAATATGGTAAGAAATAGAGAGAGGATTTATTATGAGATGATCATCATGTTTGATTGAATCGTAATCATTTAAAGTTGATACGAAAACTAAATTATGCCAATTTGAATGTGCAATTTAACAATGGCTGAAATCACTTGTCTTTTATAACTTTTGTTGTGTTGTAAAACGTATGAAGAGTAATTTTGAATATGCAAGCAAATTTTGTGTGTGATCCAATTGTGATTATAGAATCAGTACTATGAGATAAGCAAATATATTTCATATGTAGACAATTTTATATTGAGAATGATACCTTGCCGTGATTCTTAAATATTTGAACGTTTTGTAGCTTTAAAATAATCTTATGGAAGCAGCTGTGATCTTGCTTTGTAATTCATCAGATATTGATAATTCATCTTAGCTACAATCAAAATTGTGCACTTATCAGATGGCAGGACTTTATTTTTTCACATTAATGTTATAAATGTACAATTGGTGCTATTATTCAGAATTAATGATAAGTGATGCAAAATTTAATTGATATTTTCCAACAAATTAACCATATTGTCTGTTAAGCGCCAGAAAGGTGTTAACACCTATAGTTTACACAGACTTACTGCTCTTCTGGCTCTGAACATGCAATATGAACCTAACTCCTAATAACAGTGCCTAAAACAGCAAAATGATGTCCATAAGGAGCCCAGAGGGAATTACCTTTTCCACAATCATTTATTCCCATCTGGCTCACACAGATGGTTTGTTAGTGTAGGACCAATGGAGTCTAAATGTTCCGGTATGTAACTTATCTTGCCATGTATCTTTGTGTTATCTTGAACCTTGCAATACCCTCTTGCCCAATATGTGTTGCTGGTGCCAAATTTGCCAAAGTTTATCAATCCAAAAGTTGTTTTACATTCTTATGCTTTATGTGTACTGAGTTTGGTAATGTTTTGAAATTATCATATGTGGTCTTTTTTTCTTTCTCTTCTTGTCAAAATCTTGTTAAATCTTTAAAAAAAAGTTATTATTGTTGATATCAAGTATCACAGCCTTCGTCTATGACACAGGAGTGAGGCATTTTCAATTCCTGGAAAAACGCACACACAAAAAAGCAAATTTGCCAGTATTCAGCATGACCTTTGTTTCACTCCTCACATGACAATCCCAGCTTTGAGGAATACTTCTTTTTTTTTCAGTTATGTTCTGTTCAATTGATTTTCTTATGTTCAAATAATGTTCCTATGTTAGCTTGTAGCTATATTTTATATTGTTTTATGTTATAGCTTTTGAATAAAGATAGTATAATATATCTTGCATAAGTCCTGCAGTGTTTTGGTATTGCATTGACGAGTGTGTATATATTATTGGCTGATTTTGGGTGAGATACATGTATGACAGTATGAATACATTGTCCAGTTGAATAGTATTATGTAGTCTCATTATTTTTACTGTTATTTTCATTAATGTTGTTATCATCATCACCAACATCATCAATGATCATGCCCTAATATTTCTCTCTGCCATAGCACACATGTATATGTGAGATTATTGTGTGACAAATAATAATGTGCCATATTTTCTGTGGGAATGTGTTTACACATTGTGTAGGAAGTGATTATGTTCGAGCCATGGCAGTGAGCTATTTTAAACATCGAGACACCTTGAAATCCCACGCACATCCATCTCTCTGTATCCTGTCTTTCTTTCCAACTCTTGAACCTAGCTATTCTTTGTATGGCTGTCTCACTCTCTCTCTCTCTCTCTCTCTCTCTGCTGTTTCATGCATTTCCCTAAAGTTTGTTTTCGTTGTCCCATCTGTCTGTCTGACCTTTTCCCCCTCATTTCCCCTCGATGTCTCTCCTCAATTCCTTTTCTCCTCCACTCCCATCCTTCTTCCACCTTCATTCCCTCTCCCTTCATCCCCCCCATACTCAGTTGCTTAAACTCTCTCCCACTCCCACTGTCATTCCATCTCTCACCTTTATTCCTCCTTTCTCCCTCTTCCATTCCCCTCTTGGTCTTCCTCCCTTCTCTCTCTTCCCTCTCTTCATCCTTCCTCTTTCCCATCACCACTCTCTCTGTCTATGTACAATCACATTGTATTTCACTTCCCTCTCTTTCACACGCAATCATGTACAATTTAGATTTGTCACACTAAACGAACACAAGTTCAAATTCAAAATACATACAAGTTCCCAGAAAAATTCTGGATCTGTTGTTTTTATTATCCTCTTTTCTAGAGCCATTGCCTAATTATCTTGTCTATTTACATATAATATACACAATTACACAAACATGCATTTCAGTAATCAGTTGTATTTTAATTGCTATGCTATACAAGTCTTTTCCATGTATTTTCCCCGTCGTTGCATGTACACGTTTTGGGGGTAGAGGGCACATGTACCTATGTTTATGCATATATGGAAGTTGTCCACCTTTGGGTCATTGTTTAATAAATACAATAAGATTCTGATAAGAATATTATAAAATAAAGAAAGCCTCTGCTTGGAAAAGAGTAGCACAAGAGTAATGACCCCTACACGCCCATTATCTACCAAACTACCTAGCTATCCTTACTTTTTACCCATCTATCCCCACTACTCTCTTTGCTATCTAACCCCTTTAACCCTCAAATAAAAACTCCAACACCAATACAAGAGCAACGTATTCTTTGACAAAATTGACTGAGTAATCTGAAAACTAAAAGAGAAAGATAACCTGTATGTCTTCTACACTCTTACAACGTGGAGCATATGTCAAGTACATTTCATGATAACATAGAATGTATTTTTTATGTCATCTATAACCTTTGAAAAGGTCAAAAGCCATACATTTTCAAAAGTTTTCCTAAATTGCAAATCTGCAGTATATTACTAACAAAATGAAGTGTATTCTTGCTCTTTACTGTTGGCAATTTAAAAAAACAATAGATAAAAAAAACCTTTTAATGCCAAATGATCCTATTCACAGTGGCAAAATTAGGCATTTCATTCTCCCGATACCACCATCACCAAAAAGAAAAATTACTTACAGTTGATTCCAACCCCTTTCTAAGTCTAAGTCTAATTCTTGGCACAATAAACAAATTATATATCTTTAAATGATTCCACAATCACGATACACGAACCCAGTCATACAAAACAGAATACAAGTAATTTAAATACATATATTTTTTAGCACCCCAAAACTTCTTCTTAAATTCACCATTACAAAATCTGAAGGCTTTAAAATATTCCTAAAATGAACTATTTCCTATGCTCTAAAATGGCAAACAATGCAATACTATAAAGCCTTGCAAAGGCATATCTTAGATCTTGGGACGGTGGGGTTGGGTGTGCCAGGCAATTTCTGAAAAACTTTAATAGGTATCAAATATGAGTCGTCACAAAAAAAAGATACATTGAACCTAACAATATTCCACAATATACCAAAAACACACTTTATCCAATATCAACTGCATACACCAGTGCACACTAGTTTCTACTTTTATGTATGTATGTCAGAAAGCATATAGGGTACACCCGACTTAAAAACAAAACAAACAAGGCAGAGAATCTTGTTCTTATTCTCGTTCCTGGGTTGAACACAAACAAACCTAATATGACATCAAAGTAAGCATTAAAAGTATGCACTTTCATATTTCTTCCTATCACTACATCTACTGATAATGTATACATGTAAATCTTTTAGTATAATTCCAGATAGGTTTTATTACATGTTGAAATCCCATGACTCTACATGATGAACATTTAAATAATGTTAAACTGTAACCATTACCTGTCTCCAATATGAAAATTTGTCTTTCCCTGACTTTCAACTGTCAATTTAGAATTAATATTATTCCTTCTATTCCACTCCTCACATATATACATGTACTTCCGAGGAAATAAACTTAACGGTACACATGCAATCAACCTTATTTGACTGTTGCTCTACAGACTTCATAGGCATGAGAGCCTATTCCTTGTATAAGTGTGTTGAGTTGGGTATGACAGGCAGGACTAATAATTACCCGATTTAAATTGGTTTCCTGATTATTATTTTTTTCCGGATTTTTTTTCTTCCCTATTTTTTTTTTTTTTTTTTTTAAACCAATTTTTTAAATATTTTTCTTCCTGATTTTTCTCTTATTTTCCCTGTTTTTTCCTACTTTTTCCCCAATTTTCTTACTCAAAAAGGGGGGAATTTTGTTCGATGCCATTTTTTTTTTAAACTCAAGGTTGGGTAATTGATTTTTTTTAGTGCTCACTATCACCCCTGGAGAGGTGAGCATGTACATGTATGTAGGGTTTCATTAGATCTACCATTGATGATGAGGTATCGTATATCTCTTTACAGAGAACCAACATTCCCAGCAACCATAATGACCGTTTGTATTGCACAATTCTAAAAGCGTAAAGATATAGTTGAGTTCTGGGCCCCAATTTCACAAAACTTGTCATCAGTGACAAATGACAGTTATTGTTATAAGCTACTGAAATCCTTGCTTCTGATTGGATATCAGCAGATTTGTCACTGATTTTTGTCATTTGTCATTGAAAAAAGGCTTTGTGAAACGGGTCCCTGGTCATGTGATTACATAGTGAAAGAAACCGTCTAGAACCGATTGGGAAAGGTTGATTATGTACTTATGTAGTAGGCCGACATAAAAATTGATGTAATGTAAGGTTTTAGAATCCTCAAATTGATAAGACACAGACTCAAGCCTGCTGAAGATCATGTGCACAAGTAGCACAACTAAGAGAAAAGTATGTGTAAACAAGTGGCATGAAAGTTCAGCTGTTTTTAAAGTCATACATATATTTCAAATAAGAAGGCATTTGAAGAGCAATCCTATACAAGAGACATTTCTTTCATGATAAAAAAAGAATGGTCGCGTATATTCTCACCTCGTACCAGATCTAAACCTTCTCTTCAAGGATCCACCTGAACCTTGGTCGTCTAAACAAAAGATTTTATAATATAACTTTACCACACCTTTTTGGATATATGTTTTGCTCTTGATGCAGCAGTCTAGGGGAGTGTTTCACAAAGACTAAGATTGACTTTAAGTTGGATTTAACTATGGCAGGCCGTTCATGCCACTGTTTGCTCTCACCATTTACTGGCATTGGTCCCTCAAGGGACGTACAAATCATGGTCCCAAATCTACAGAATTTACATTCTTTGATACTTCATTAATGAAGGGAAAATATATTCTAAAGATCATAATGGTGAGAGCAACTAGTGGAATAAACAGCCTGCCATAGTTAAGTCCAACTTAAAGTCAATCTTAGTCTTTGTGAAACACTCCCCTGGAGCAGTATTGGAGCACCTTGCAATATGGATGTATGGCCTATAAAAATATCCAATATTATTATCATTATTATAATAAAAGAATCACTTTTCTTGTCTAATATGAGTAATCTTTAAAACAAGCTTCACTGTATTCAGAAACCTCTCCACCATCCTACGTATACACCCTTACAAATTCAATCATAATTCATCATAACTTTTCCTTCACAGTAGGTCCAATGGCTACAGCTAAACTTACAGTGAATAGTCTATTCTCAAAATGCCCAACCTTTCAGTCAATACACTTGATGTAGATACATTTATCAACAACATAACACCTTGTTTAAAAAAAAAATGAATGAAGAACTGTGCATACACAGATGCAAAATGTCCAATTTTCTATATTTCCTTTCAATACACAGAACAATATCCTTCTACAAAAAGAATGTTATCAAGAACAAAAATATTTCCTGCTGTCAACAATCTTTGGATCAAAACAAAACACAGCTCTTCAGCACCCTTGGTTAAAACTTAAACAAAAAATGTTTTCTAAGAGGTAAAATGTTTGAGTCTAAAAATATGGTGTAGAAGAATAAAATATATACAACATAAAGACATCTGGGCATCGCACCTATACCTCAGTCACACGAGATCGACAGCAGGCCAAACAAAACATTATATCATACTGAATAGCCGAAAATTGAACGTTTTAGAGTCCATTTGACGGTGGGACTTGGGTATCTCTCACATTTCGATTGGAGGATGGATAATGACCCAGTTCATTAACACATGAGAGAACAGACATACATGTAGGTATATTATGAGCAATCTATCTTTGACATGTGATTCCACTCTCTAAGACTAAATACGCTGCTAGAAAGGCTGAGAAAAGTCAACATTGTAATAATGATCTATCAGAACACAAAACTGTCTGTTTTCTCCGTCCATATTAGTGGAAAATGAGAGATATTGAATGTAATGGCCCTTGCAGGCAAGTCATGTAGCACTTGGCACTAGGTAATATCATATTGGTAAAATATTGATAAAGAAATTATAGGCAAGTCCATGTACTTTGCCCCTTACATTTACCGGCCACATCTAGGCTTTATTCTATCTTGTCATTCCGTCTTAATGCTGGGGTAGGTTAATAGATAATACAAATTGTCCAGAAATCCATAAAACTTGGTAACATATGGGCCATTGTACATGTATGTCCACATAATGTGGACTTCAATTTCCCTTTAAAAATGACAAAGAAAACACAACCATCTTTAATAATTGGGGATCTAAGTTTGGCAGATCAATCATGGCACTGGCAAAGCGTCGTATGATTTTGGCTTTCAGAAATGATTGAATTTTTAAATCTGCATTTTTTCAATTTTTATTCCACAATATCTTGTCTGTTTCTCAGATTGTGATTTTTTCAAAGAGTTTTAAAGAGTTGTTTGGTCTTCATATATGAGAAGCTAATCTAATTCTAAAAGGGCAGAAAGAATTTCTGATTTAATCATTATATCGGTGTTAAAAACAAATGAGATTTAGCGACGAATCTTTTTTTTATACAAATTAAAAGGTTAATTGCAAACGAAACATTTCAGAGATCATTAGGACATGGCACATTAAATCAAAAGAAAACAAATAAGCAGCATGTACATGTACAAAAGCAGACAATTACATATTTTAAAGACATATTAAATGCACAGAGGGGGGTTTACACCTTTTGCAGCTGCATAATTGATGCATAAGGGAATTTTGTTTAAAACATATTTCAACTATACATGTATCTTTACGAAGGCTGACATTTGTGATGAAACCTACCATTTCTAAATCAAAAACAGAATTCAGTTGCTTTTGGTGCTAATTCCTAATGTTCTTACATGAAATATGCAATAGACAGGTTATCGGTAACCTAAAAACAACAATAAAAAACATTACAATATGAAGCATCTCTAGTCAAAGATATTAGGCTTTTCATATCCACTAAGAAACATTTATGTCAGGATGAATAAGTTCAACCCAACTTTAAACAGCTGCCTTTACGATGAGCAAGATCCTCATTGGTGGAAAATTAGCCCTCGCAGAACCCTCATGTAAAAGCAACTACAACGGGGCCTTGTTTTGAAGAACACTATTACAGCAAACTCTAGTTACAAGAATGAACTTTTGCTGATCCCACTTCTTTGTATTGTAACGATTTTTAGCTCTTGTTTAACAGAATTTCAATTTAACAAGTTAATTTCCTTCATCGTAAGGAGCTATACGGCTCCACTGTACACAACTGTGATGATACAAACAATTTAATAGTTGTTTCACTTTGAGCTTACTGTACCTCTCTGAAATATTCCCTAACTCACATTATCACAGAGTTTAATAATTTCATGAGAATCGTCATTTGTGGGATCTCTCTCCCTCTTAAAAAGATAGCACCAAATGAAGCACAGCAGAGGATGACTTATGAATACATATCCTGAATTCAGTTGGGGTGTCCTGAATACTCTGTGCAGCAGCGATAAAGTTCTAGGTTACACATGTAGGTCTCTGGTCCAGGACCAAGACCTGCCATGTGACATTTCAGAATGCTGGGCTTCATATAGAGTCCAAACTCTGAGCCACGAATTGGAACCTACCAAAAACACAAACAGATCCAGTAACGACCCAAACTAGTCCAAATCTTGAGTTTTGGTGCTGGATGTATGCTATCAGTAGTAGGACCAAAGATTTGTTTTAAAAGGATTTTAATCCCAAATCCAAAGACCTGGTCCAGGACCTATTCCAAGTGATTCTCTACGACATGGTTTTAAAAGGAGTTCAAAATCTGCAGTCCAAGACCAAGAACTCAAAAAGTCTGAGACCGAAGTCTCCAAGTCTGGTCTGCGCGACATCATTATCATGTGTTTCTACCCCTCTGTGATTGCCATTCACTGCTTTGTGAGGTTCATTTTAGTGAATCCCTCCAACATGTCTTGAAGTATATCCACCTAAAGAGAACCAAAAAAAAATGAGAAAGAATCAATAAGGGGTAAAATATATATATATATATATGTATATATACACATTTACATATATGTGAATGTTACATGAGCAAGAGCATACCGGTATATTAAGCAGTTGCTGATATTATCATGACCATTTTAATTTCAATCAATACAACTTATTTCACACCAATCAATGGTCCGCTAATGACTAATGAAAACTTCTTTTCCTTTATAATAAAACCTATGTCTGTCTGTTCCTTTTTCTTTTGCTATGGCTGTATGACACGACATCAATACTCACACATGATATACATGCTGTATCGATACCAACCTCTTCTTTCTTTTCTGTCTCTCTTAACTTGACGGACATTTGTTCTAACTGCATGGCATTTTCCTGTTGGCCTCGACACGAGACGTACACTCTTAGCATTCCCATGATCTGTAGAGAAAAGAAAAGAAAAAGACACCAAAAAGAGAAATGAGCTCTCATTTCAAAATCTGTTTGAAATGATATATAACATATCCAGTCAGCCCCTTAAAGGGCTTTCCCACATGTCATACAGACTCAATGCCCTTTTGGCTCTCAGCAGACAATACCATGTATCAAAAATGTTAATTATAAACATTTTAACCCATGAGCAACTAGAGATTTGGTAAAAATGGCCTATTACTCACTGGAAGATGTTGCATTATTGCTCTCATTTTGACATTGTTCTGAACAATATGAAACATGCGCTATTTTTCTATGCAGAATCCTAACCTAGACATCATAAGGATTACACACATATAACATTATCATGGTAAACCCTAGAACGGATAATATAGCACGTTGAAAACGAACGAAAACAAATGGGCGGTTTTGGACAGTTCAGTGAGTAAAAGGAGGGGCAGTTTAGTTGGTAAAAGGTTAAACAGATCAGGCTTTGGTGACATTTATGCAATGGGATGACGAGGATGGACGCATATATTCTGTCAACACACAGCAACTACTTCAAAGCTAATAATTTAATTTTGCTCATAAAATTGTTCACATCTCGATACATGTTGCAAGGATTCAATCTTTAATGATTACATCAACAACAGTCTCAAATCACTCATAACCCAAGATTTTTAAAGAGGCAATTCTTAAAATTTACCCCCTGAATGTGCATCAAATTCTTGAGTTAGAATGACGAACATAAATGACTGGGAAAATGCTTTGATTGATTTTCTTGTAGCAGGTGCTTGCCTGTAACCTTCAATTTCTTGGTATATTCTACTGGTAATTTGTTTGTGCTCACATGTTAAAATGTTAAACCACACGAAAAAATTTTGTTGGAGATCTGCACATAGGGGAAGTGTGGTACTACAGATTTGTAACCTCACCCAAAGGAGCTGTCATGTCATTAAAGGTTCTGGGAATGCAATGACTGTTTTAAAGAAACTTGCTGAAAGTAATTCTGAATTGTTTTATATGATGCAAATGAGTCGATTCGGGACCACCATTACGTTAACAAACTTCAGTTCATTGCTATGAATATAAAGAGATCTGAATGTTCTGGGCCCTGCCTTATAAAAGAAATATTTGATCGTTTTGGTTTACCTTTAAGAAGTACATGAAAGGTCTGAATCACAGACCACACTCAGTGGTTTGTGGTTATACCCAGACAAACCACACATTACGTTGGCACATCAGACCAACTTACACACCAAGGCAAAACATTGATAAATTATATGCCAATTTTACAGTATTATAAAATGAAAAATGTGGCTTACAAAATACAAGTTCTACTCATTAGGTAAGAATTGTTTTCTTTTGTTCAAGGTCTTTGACTCTGAAAGTGATTGATTTTAATAACAGGGCCATTGTGGAAAGCAGTTTTGTAACTGGAAATACTACCCTATAAAAAAAATACTACAAATTAATAAAATAATTAAAAAAGTTATGAATGTTGTGCATATATACACTTATTACAGTCAACATTGTAAATTCAAATCATGATTAAAGCCCCTCTGCACTAGCTTGGCCAGGAGGGATTAGACCTCCCTGTATGCAGGGATGCCAACCTTTCAGAGCACAAATCCGTAATCATAAGGCTAAAAATCCGTAATTTGGAGACAAAATCCGTAATTTTCTGCGCGACGCAAATTTTTCTGCACGCTGGCAAGCGCAGCTCCCGCAGGCAAGCGCGATAGCACAACAAGTTAAATAAAAGTAACATAGGTCTACCTGTTCATTAGTTGGTGTTACACGATGCATTTCCATTTCTTACTGTATTCTTCTTTAAAAGTCTGTAACTTCTTGCCACGCTTCTTAGTTGTGGAAGACATGATGATTGATATCTAAATCCAACCAACATGAGTTCAGATTGTCGACGAAAATCGACGAACGCTGTGACAGCCTGTGAGAAATCCGACAGTGTACACGGCGCTAGCGTAGCGAGGCCTGGCGCTGGGCGGGCGGTAGCGGCGCGGCCAAGAGAGGTATTTCACCCGGCCCCCGCTCGCGAAGCACATGTTGTATGCACATGTATGCACTGAAAGGGGTGTGCTAGATAACAAATTGTCCAATCGGAAGCCCTGTGGGATTTCTATGCATGGATTCAAGGATGGCTGCGCTGCAATAGTCAAAAGTACGTGCTAAACCTTAAACGTGCTAAACCTTAAAGTGCTAATTTTGAAAATCGGCAAAATCGGCAAAATCCGGAATTTATGGTATGAAAATCGTACCGCCCGTAATCGGCCGATTTCCCGTAGAAATTACGGGAAATCCGTACTAGTTGGCATCTCTGTGTATGGTCACTCACAGGTGGTTATCTCATAAAATCAGCTCTCAATTAAGTGAATTAACATAAGAAAAAGGGGACCATGGGGGACCAACGGTCACCAATTAGGCATTGTCTGCTATACAGAGGGCGCAAGTAGCTAAAAGTAGTGCAGTGGGGATTTCAGACAAAAAATTTCAATCTAAACCTCCCGACCGAACTTGGGCGCTTCATTTAGAATAACCTTTTTACTCACCGTGAGGATCTCTTCCCTGAAGTGTATCCCTTGGATGGAGGAGTTGGATCGGAGGTGCTGCAGGCGGCTCAGTGCCAGGTGGAATGGGGTGTGACCGCCCCGGTCCAGGACCTGCACGTTAGCCCCAGCTTCTAGGAGCGTAGTCACCATGGAGATGTGACTACCTATTGCAGCTGTAAATGATAAATAACAAAAGAAAATAGAAAAATCAGTTACAAAAATATCTGTAAGAGTTTCTCAAATGAACAGTATTATTACTTTATTTTATTATTACAGTATTACTTTTATAAGTATTCTCTCTTTCAATACCTGACTACCTATTGCAGCTGTAAATGACAAATAACAAAAGGAAATAGAAGGAAACAAATTAGAAAAATATCTGTATGAGTTTCTCAAATGAATATTATTGTGTAATGCCTATACTTGTATAATAAGTATTCTGTCTCTTTCAATAACTTTTGAACCTAAATGTAATGGTGTAAATAACTATATTGTAAGTGTGTCATCTTTCTCAATACATTTCTTCCATGAATGTGTAGTATATTACCAAGAGTACCATTATTTAAAGTATTTTTTTACCTATGATTGTAACACTATATAAATATCAGTAAGTCATCTTTCAACACAGATCCTTCACCTACATGTAAATGTCATGATCACTAGTTCTTTCGTTCTTTACAGTTGATTCTTGTTGTTGTATGTGGCATCATGTTATAAATGTGCAAGGAGGTTACTCATCTACATTTGAAAAATCTTCCCCCTTGGTAAGCCATCATTATTAATAAGATACATACCTAACAGTAACAGGGTGATGTCCTAGTGAGCCTTCTCTATAATAGATATCTTACCTAAATGTAATGGAGTATTGCCTATGCCATCTTTCTGGTTTACGTCTGCCCCTCTGTCCAGGAGTAATTGCACTAGAAAGAAAGATGAATAAATCAGAACAAAAAAAGTAAAAATAAAAGTACAAGAAAAAAAGAAGAAAAAGAAATCTTACAATGCAGGTTCAGTATTAAAGAGGCATCAGGCTAAACCCACACTTTGAAAAACTTGGCATTAAGGGGAAAATGGTTTCAGGAGTCAAAAGCCATACATGTACATGTACACTGGACTTTTAGATGAAAATGAATTTCATGTTTTTGTAGAACTTTACTTTTTCACCTTTGTAGAGACTATTTTACACATTCAAATGAAGTAATCTTGGATGTTGATGTTTTGAAAGACTAATTTTATGTACAGAGGTACACATATAAACAATCGACACGGCTCTCTTGGATAACTCGGCCATGATTTTCTAATTCTGAATTGTTTTCAGAGCTGCTGCAGCCCAGAGTAAGACATGGTTTAAAATTAAGCAACGATATATAGCAAGTTCAAATACCTCTTTGGTGTGATGTTTGTGATTTTGAACTACATGTATATTTCATGATGTGTCAATATTTGTTCTGTATTCAGTCCAAAGAACCTCGTGATATAATCTTCCTTTTGGATAAGGCTTCACTCTAACATTATATAACCCATCACATCCAGGGATTTTAACAGCGCTACATTAATCAACATTTATTCTTTAAATTGGCAAAACATGTGTTCTTCTTTTACTGCTTCACTAATTAAACAAAGTAAGATAGACTTTTTTAGAGGCTTAACTGAACATTTTAAGAAATTGCAGTTAATACAAAAAACAGTGATTTTTGACCGAGCTCCCAATAGAATTAATCCAGTGCTCGTTATTTCTTTTTATCTAAATCAAGCATTATAACAATAGTCCCTTAACTCCCTACCATAAAAAACAAAAAAATATATGTAGAATGGAAGCTCTACAACTCTGTTATAGACATGAAGAACATTTAAGTACCTTGTTGATTAGAGTTGATGTAAATGTAAGAGTTTAACCTCGATAACACAAAGGCCTCACACGTTTGTGTAATTAATTAACCTACTGAGGTACTAAAATAACTTTCTTGCGTGTCTACATGATGTGATTTATCCAGAGTGTTTTTTACATCCAGATAACCAAGAAACATAAACTCCTTGCGCAATGTACAAATACATCTCATAAAATGAAAAAAATAAAAAAATAAACAGAAACGTGATGGCTCTTCCTCACAAGTGAACAAACAATGTACAGGGTGTATGATTAAGTTTGCTCTTGAAAGGGTTCGTCTAGAAACAACAATCTATAATTATAAATGAGCTTCTAAGAAAATGCAAAAGTAGGGGCACTTTGAAATTTATGTTTTCTTGTTTTCACATTGCATGGGGGTATTTAGCTATGTTTCAATCTCCTTGTTTTCTGAAAAGTAAGAGCATTATTTTGAAATCCTGGAACAGTTGTGTGTTGCACCTTCCATAACAGAGTGAACACTTTGGGGAGGATTGTCAAATAATTGCTTTAGCTCATAGCGATTCAGTTCTCTTGTTTTCTAAATTAATCATTTTAGCTACTCAAATTGGCAACAATTGATCTTATTTTCCACCGATTCATAGTCTGAAGGAAAAAAACGAATTCATTAAATGAACCAACGTGAAAGAATATACAAAATTTAACTTAAAAATTATCATTTCTTTAAACACGAAAATAGCGATTTAATATATTCACATAGCATTGCTAATTTAGAGACTTTTAATGAAAAGCTGCAATTAAATCACTCTTACATGTATTTGAGAACAGCGCAATGTATTGCATTGCAAATAGACGCAAACATTTTCTGTGATTTTCTTCTTATATCCAACGTGTAGTTCCTAGCATTCTAGATCAAAAGACTATACAAAATGCACTAAAAGAAGGCACTGTACTGCTATGGGTTAAACAACTACCTGTTTTCATGAGTGACTCATCAACTCACATACTTCTCTTGTTAAGACATCATGTCATCCCCTCCATGTATAATGTGTTTGTTCCTGCAATGTTAACTATGTCCAGATATTCTTGCAGGCCTGTGAAAATACTGAATGTGTCACCCAGCCTCACATACACATTGTTTTGCATGTTACATTGCCATGGAGATGGTAGGAAAACATTGCTGATGGTTTGTCACACTTGGTTTAGCCAGAAATAGGTGTTTTCGTCTTACAAAACCATGTAACAACTTTGAAGCACTTGAATTTCAGTTTCATGGGGTTCTTTTGACATACAATGTACCGTAATATGCTACATGGTCAAAATTTGTTTTATGCATATTTCTTGATTGTTGACATTTTATTGAAACAGAAATATTGGCATTTACAACCTGAAGTCATAGAAATCTTTCAGAAAGTACTACTGGTACAAACCCCTTCTAATTATCTTTGCCTCTCTGTCTATCTCCCTTTGAATCTCCTCAAGCTGTCCCCCCCCCCCCCCCCTCTCTTTTCATAATATTTTGGGAACCCTTCGACCTGTCCTCATCTTTGTATCTTGATATCTTACCTTCCCTATCTATTTCTCTTTCTCTCTATCCTTCTGCATGTTCATTTTCTCCAACACTCTTTATCTTTCTATCTATAAACTATAGCCACACCCCTCCTCCATCTCTCTCTCTCTCTCTCTCTCTCTATCTCTCTCTCTCTCTCTCCCTCCCTCTCTCTCTCTCTCTCTTTCTCTCCCTCCCTCTCTCCCTCCCTCTCTTCCATCCATCTTACCTATTTCTCGGAAGCCCTTTGTGATTGCAAAGTGAAGAGCCGTCCTGCCTTTGTCGTCCCCTCTGTTAGGATTGATGCCCTCATCCAACAGCTTCAAAACTATAATATTCAAGAGGTTGGAAAGAAGAGTTAAGGCACAATCTTTTGTTAATGATGAACTATTTAAGTGTCCTACCCTTCGCATTTCTGTATATTGTAATGCAGAGCTCAGTGGATATGCACAAGTCCTTTGTTGTGTGCAATTGCCATTCATTTACACATTTTTTTTTTAATGTGGCATTTTTGGGGGGGTTTTTTTCACGCCGGTTTACTGCGCCAAATCTAAACAAGCCTTTATTACATGTACATGACATTTGAGTTAACTCCTTTTCTTAATTTTTTCTAGATTTTTTTCTTCTTAAAGCTTATCTGCTGTAGTTTACAGGAGGGATTAGACCGCTCTGCAAGGTCATTGGACAGGTGGTTATCTCATCAACCCAGCTCTCAGTTAACATGAGCAAAAGAGGATCATGGGGGACCAATGGTCACTGATTAGGCATTGGTTGTTATATAGAGGGCGCAAGTAGCTACCAGTAGTGCAGTGGGCCTTTAAGAATTGTCTAGTACATGTACGTGTTCACACCGGTAAAACATCTTGTATTTCTAATCAGGAATCCATCATCAGAAAGTAAAGCAATATTTTCAAGGACCATATTTAATAAAAACTTGTAATGAAAAAGCAAAGTCTGCCACATACATACAAGTACAATATCTGATAAATATCAACGACGATGATGAAACAATCATTACTGTAACTTACAAGTTTATCAATTACTGTTATTTGTTCTTAGCCTTAGGTAAGTCCAAGGTACCACCGGTATATGGTATGATGAAGATTGGCATCAAAAGTATCATTTCACTTTATATTTTGTTTGTCTGCTCGAAGCTCTAGTATAGCTTGTAAATAATTCAGGGGGGGGGGGGGGTGATTCACAAAGATCCTAAGTTGAAATTAACTCTACGTGGACTTGAACAATATATAGAGCCATTTGTAGCCTTAAAATAAAATATATTCAAGAGCAGAAATTCAAGTATTTTTGACTTTTCATAAATTCCACATCAAGAACATGAATTCTCCTTGATAATAGAAAATATGAATGATTTGAATCAACATTTCATGTCTTTTAAATTAACTTTTACAAAATATTTTCAAAGATGCTAACGGCTTTCCATAATTGTTAAGTCCAACTTAGAGATAAGTTCAACTTAGAGATAAGTTCAACTTAAGGCCCGGTCACACAGCCCTCCACGGGCGTATCGCGGCCGAATCACGGCCAAAAATTTCTGCCCGTGAAGCAGACGCTGTTGGACGCTTTGAGGTCGCGATAAAGACGCGATACAGCCGTACTTTACCCGTCGTTACACGCGGTAAGAAATTCACACGCGGTTGGCCGCGCGAAAAAGTTTTGGGCTGCCCAAAAATTTAGACCGCGGGTAATCGCGGGCGGTACACGTGGTACACGTGGTACACACGCGGTAAAGACGCGGTACAGACGCGGAACGAACGTGCTAGGACGTGCTACGGCTGCGGTTAAGACGTGGTTACACGCGGAATTGGACGCGAAATTTTAGCGGGTAATCGCGGGTGGAGCACGGTCATAGCACGTTTGTTCCGCGTCTGTACCGCGTTGTTATCACGTGCATTAGCGTGTAAGCGTGGTAGGCCGCGCTACCGCAGCGCTTCACCCGCGGGTAAGCCAATTTTGCACATTTTCCACCACGGGCAACCGCGGGCAAAAAAAAAAAAAAATCGCGAAATTTTACCCGCGATACAGACGCGAAAGGCTGTGTAACCGGGCCTTTAGAGATAAGTTCAACTTAGAGATAAGTGCAACTTAGAGATAAGTTCAACTTAGGATCTTTGGGAAACACCCCCTGGCCTCATCGGGAGAGTGTGAATGCACTTCCGTCAACTCAGACTGACTTTCAAACATTAATGTGCTGCAGACATAAGTGAATTAATGATGATGCATTACTAATCAATGAATGTTGACAACCCTTAATCCGTTAGGTATGTCTACTTACCTTCCCTGTAATCCCCTTGCTGAGCTGCCAGTCTTAATTTTCTTTCAGCTGCAGACAATGAAAAGAATAAAGATAATGAATAGTTAATGTGATATAGAGTCTTTCAGTATTTCTTCATCAGCTCAAGATTGCCAAATAGCCTGCTCTTTCTGATTTGGGAAATAAGCCTGAAGTTACGAATCCTTTATCAGGTCGAGACTCGACCTCAAGTTTCAAGGTTCAGCTCAAAATATTTTGCTCAGTGTTCACGCATAATGCGAGTCTTTGGGCTAGTGATGACGCACTGGACATATGGCGGGATATTTTGCAAACTAGCCCAAGATATCTTGGGATGATTATCTCGACCAAATATCCCGCTAATTGCAACTACGGGCTGATGAAGTCACAAATTAGCTGGTTAATTTGCGATCGGGATAGTTACAATAGCTGGTTATATGGCAATCTTGAGCTGATGAGGACAGGCCTTTTGTGTTATGTTATGGATAGTCCAGTGCCTGGACTGTTCTCAATTTGTCATAGCCATGTGCGCACCCGCTCACACACAATCAATATGCACAAAAGAATTATGCACGTTTACACACCCTGGATAGGCAAATTCATGGGGTGAGCACAGGCTAAACGCACTTTAAGGTAAAATACTACATGTAAATCTGGTGGTGCGACCAAGGGAAGAGAAATTTATGCAGTTCATTAATAATTGCATTCTATTCATTTTTGAGATAAACTCTATTATTTTTTGCACACCTTTCTTCAAAACTTCAATGAATGAGCTAATACCTTTAATCAATTCATACACTATATTTCTCCTTTGTTTGAAAAAAAAAAGCTACACAATCTACACATAATAAAATTGCAAGGGCAACAAGAAAAATGTCTGTTTAGCAGGATATACATGTATATGGGCCATAGATCTTAACAAAAAAATAGAAAGGGATGCAAGAGGAATAGAGATTCGATAAGCTAAGAATATTAATAATTTAATTTCAGACCAAAAATTTTTTAAATACTAAAAGTAGAACATGTATATTTTGTTAACATTCATGTTCCCCTCTTTGTTGTCATCCTTAAACTTCCCCTACCCTTTAAATTCCTCCTAACATTCATTAAACTACCATCCTTTGTGTCTTCTCTCTGTCAATCACTGCTTACGCAATCTAATCTAACCTTTGAAATCAGACAATCCCCATCTGTACTTTATTTCACAACTACGATACACTTTAGCACTTATCACAAGATCATGATACCCAAAATGCAAAATTTCTGGATTTTTGGCTCATTCGTGCCGATGTGACGTGCCGATGTGACGTCAAAGGAACACATAGAATCTCAAGATTTCTCCCAGACCCTGTTATTATGTTGACTCAGATTTGCCCTTTCAGTGAACCATGCACGTTTAAAGAGCACCCACTGGGTTGCTATTTGATGGTATTCATTAGGTATGTTTTCATCAGCTCGAGATTGCCAAATAGCCCGCTTTTTCTGGTTTGGGAAATACAAATCGCGTCTTCATCGGCTCGAAACACAGGCTCGAAACTCGAAACTCAAGATATTTTGCTCAGCAATTGTGCATAGTGCGAGTCTTCGGGCTCGAAACACAGACTCAAAACTAGAAACTCAAGATATTTTGCTCAGCAATCGTGCATAGTGCGAGTCTTCGGGCTGGTAAAGACGCACCGGGCAAATAGCGGAATATATTTTGCCAAAGAGCGGGATATATTTTGCCAAATAGCAGGATATCGTGCAAACTAGCCCAAGATATCTTGGGATGATTATCTTGACCAAACATCCCGCTAATTGCAACTGATGAAGACACAAATTGGCTGGATAATTTGTGATTGGGATAGTTAAAATAGCGGGTTATATTTGGCAATCTCAAGCTGATGATGACAGGCCTATTCATTGAGGGAGGATGTTGTCTGTAGGAGGATGCTCCCTGAGGGAGTGTGAAGACGTGTTCTAAGTCTGGCCTCTAGCTACTGTTCTCCTCAGTGCAGGAGTGATGCCAATGATCAAAACAACAACACTTGTACAACAATTCAAATTTAAAGCCTATCTGCACTAGTTTGGCCAGGAGGGATTAGACCTCCCTGCATGGTCACTGGCAGGTGGTTATCTCATCAAATCAGCTCTCAATTAACATAAGAAAAAGAGGACCATGGGGGATCAAAGGGTACCGCTTAGGCATTGTTGGCTATAAAGAGGGCACAAGTAGCTACAAGTAGTGTATTCCCGCTTTAACTGATTTTATTTTCTTCAATAATGCATATTTTCGTAACATGAATTACACCAAACTTGACCAAAGCCTTCATCATTGTCAAAGAAATGAAACCTATAAGTTTCCAACAAAATATTCAAGCTTAAAATTTAAAAAATAAACATACTCGGTATCTTTTTAAAAATGCTGGATTTTGAGGATGTTCCATATTACAAACAATTCCATTTTATTTTATGCTATTAGACACCGGTTATAGGAAATCTTTGAAAGTAATTGATGAATACTACACATTTTATATACTAATACTGTGATACAGTGAACATTTACAGCTTACAGCTAATAAGTAAATTATTCATACCTTTACTTAGTTTTGTAATTTTTTAAGAAAGTGAAAAAATTAATTTATTCCAATATATGTTTCTTGAGAATTAAAGCTTACTAATTCAACCAGTCCTTTTTTCATTCTCGAGTTATGAAAAACACAAACAATATAAAGGCTACAAGGGTAAATTAAATAATTCAGTTGTCAACTGCACTGTCTTTCATCTAATATAATCTGACTTTGAACAACAGGTACAGTATGTAACTCAAAGCAAAACTATTTTCCTGTTACAAAATTCATGACTACCAGGACACCTACTGGTATGCAGTCTGAAACTCTTGATACTTCAAGCTGAAGATAAAATAGCAACATACAGTTACTACAGAAACTTCTTAGGATGTTCTAACTTCTAAGCATTTTCTGTGTGCTTCTTTTTACCCTTATTCTGTCAAATATGAAAGATATTACAATTCCAGAGAGAAATATGAGGGCTGAGACAAATTTGCCCCTTGCCTTCGAGAAAGGGAGGAAAAATAGCAGAATACAATTACATTATTACTTTTTCACTTCTAACAAACAATGGAACTACCCATGTAATTTCACCCCAAAATGAACATAAAATGAATCGTCTACGATGATGATCACTTTAATAATTTTCTATCATAATTCATAACAAAAGAAGTACCAACCTACATATTCATGCTAGTCATTAGTGGCACAAATAGTTTTTGACATGGGCCTAAATTCCTAGCGTTTTTGTTATTCATTTTATAATTTGATTTCTTCTGAACTACATCAAAGTACTTTGACACCCTACAATAGGCCTGTCATCATAAGCTCACGTTGGCCAAATACCCCGCTATTTTAACTATCCCGATCGCACATTATCCAGCTAATTTGCGTTTTCATTAGCCTGCAGTTGCGATTAGCGGGATATTTGGTCTAGAAAATATCCTGAGAAATCTTGGTCTTGCTTCCAAAATATCCTGCTACTTGGGGAAATAGCGGACTAATTTACGCCCGTCTGAGCTAGTTTGTGATGAGCGTATCAGTCTGGTGGAGACTGAATTTCGAGCTTTGGGATAATATCCAGTGCCTGAAAGTAGCGGGTTATTTGGCAAACTCGAGCTGATGAAAACAGGCCTATTGTGTAAACTACAGAGTCCTGGAAAAACAGTGGTGTTCCCTAGGGGTGTTATAAATGTGCTTTTTCCTTTCTACCCCTCCTTTTCCCACCATTCAGACTAACAAGTTTTATTGTATACCGGTAGCTACATGTATCTAGAAAATCTGTGTAAATTCACTGTAAGTGATTCATTATTCTAGTCTCAATCAAAATTTGTACAAAGTAACACACATTAGAACATTGTTTCAAATGAAACCTTGTAAACAGCTCATGTTTATCTTCAGCATTTAATGATATGACTGGTGCCTGCTGTTATTTTGTACCCTTGGGCAATATCATTAGCTGACTTTCCCCAAACAAATAATTTATATGACGTTCCTTTATATATGACTCATCTCAGATGAATGCTCCTTTTGCTATACAATGATTCTTTTTATGTTTCTTGTAACAAATTTGGTATAAATGTTCTCTTTGAATGGGTAGCTCAAGTGCAAGGCAGGAACATTACAAGCCAATGCCCCTCAGATTGACACCTGTTCTTTCCTGTTATCATTGTGGTATTGTCAAAGACGGCACATACAATTACAAAGCGTCTCTCGTGCCAGACGGCTTCTTCCTGCTCTCACAGCTCATGTGTAATGATGGAAGGAAGAGCATAATTTAATTTTCTCTTCAAGATATAACAAAGGAGAAAAACTGGAGTGATTAAAGGCTGAATGTTAGAGAAAATGTAACAAAAGTGTGGTCACTTTGCAATACACTTCTCCCCCCCCCCCCAACACTCTCTTGTCTCTCTACATCTACTCCATCTTTATCTCTCTGTTGATATGTCACTGTCAATGTAGACCTATCAGCCACACATGGTCACCAGGGCCCCTGTCTTACAAAGAGTTGACATCAATAGCCACTTATTTGCGATTGATATCAATCGCAACTACATTGTATGTACATAAGAGATAGGAGACTGCAAACTTGCAATTGATTGGACGATCAACTCTTTGTAAGACGGGGCCCAGGCATGTGCAAACAATAGCGTTCTAAGAAGTTCCCTTGGTGTGTTAAACAAAAAAACAGGGCACATTTTCACCAAATTCTGAATTTATATGAATGTAAATTGATATTAAGTGCTAATTAGATCTAGACATTTCTTGAAACTCGTCCATACATCTACGAGGCATTACTTGGTATGCACTTCCGCCCAGCCCATTGGACCACCAAGGTGCGGAGTAAGCTAAAAAATCCTGCGGGGAACCTTCACTTGCAGCTTGGTGCAAAGGCACTGATATTTGTCTTTCAGTCCCATCTAAGAATTGCAGGAAGGGTTTTGATTGCTGGAAGTTGCAATTAAATAATATCCATGCTAAATATTTAATTGTAAACTGATTACAAACATTAATTCATGACTTTGAAAACAACAAATCAAAACACCTGACATGGGCTTTAATGTGCAGACGTGGCTTATGCATTAATTGCGAACGATTTGTTTACGCAGAATGACGTCATCAAATTAACCCTGGTTGAGCTCGACCAATACCTGTTTTTCAAGCTCTCAACTACAAAGGTTTGGGTGCTATTACTCCTCTAGCAGACAATGAAATCACATAAAATAGGTACTGTTGTATTCAATGGGTTAACATTTTTATGTTAATATATAATTTCTCTATTTCATTTTCCCCTTTGAATAGAGTCTTTAAGCACAGACATTTAACCTTTAACAAACACTTCAGTAACTAGACAAGAAAAACACATTCAAAATGAGTCATAAAATCTACAGGTCTTTCACTAAATTTTGAAAATCAGTCTAGGGAAGCTATAGGAAGCTAGATTCTATGAGTGACTGCACTGTCACTGCAATCTAAAATTTCTTTGAAACTGTTCCTCCAATAATTGTGCAGCTATACAGCTGGTCAAATAGAATACGGTACTCATTAAGGATCAACATCAATTCATTCTCTTTTCTTACAAGTTTATCATGTCACTTTTTCTGCTTTCATGACTACATGTACGCTTTCATGACTACATGTACATCATGTCAGTAGTATGTCAAAATGAGACAACTGCATGTTACTCATAGTAGCTTTTGGTCTGTACCAAATTGTTACAAAGATCACTCATTCATCAATGATCAATCAATATTTCTCCAGATTTCATATTTTCGCTGAGAGCTAGCTACTACGGGAGTAGAAGGAGGATAACTAGTACATTGTATGTCTATGTACACTTATATATACATGGACATGTAACTCCTTTCTGGATCTCATCAGACAATATCTAAAACCAGGCAACTATAAATATAATTCAATATTAATTACGTTCATCGGTACCCCAGGAATAACCATTATAAAACCTCACATACGAGATCCAAGCCTGTAACGACAGCCCATCTCACTAACGCTATTTCTGTAGGACTGCAGATCTCTGACTCTGAGGGGGGGGGGGGGGGGGGGGGGGGGGAGGAGAAGGAGAAGAAGGTAGCTATGAATCCTAACACTTTTTAAATATTGACCAGGGGCATTAGGAAAAGAGTCTTGTGCACCACCTTTTGAAATGGGCAAACATTAATGTCACAGATGTATGTAGATGTAATCCAGCATAATTTCTATCATAGGCAAGATGATAAGGTAATACCAGTGCCCCAAAGGATTTCTTGCAAGTTCTTGTTATCGTGTTAATTCTAGTTTAAGAGAAATATGAATACCATATGGAGGTGTGACTGTGAGAGTCTGTGGATAAGCGACAGCAGGTTACCATGGTTAGTGGTACATGTATTACTCCAAGGCAAGGTACAAAGGTTCTTTGTCCCAAAAAAAATTGGGCTTAAAACAAAAACTTTAGAATACCCCACCAATGGGTACATGTATGTAAATGAATGTCCAACACCTAGGGCTAGAGTTAGGGTTCAGGGTTAGGATTAGGGTAAGGGTTAGCTAAGAATTTGAAGTACCCGGTAAGAAACTTGAGTCTTTAGATTTAGCTTCATTAGTGGAGCATTGGTTAACCTACAAATGTCTGGTTGACTTTTATGGTGGGATTTTCATTTTCTAAAAGTTGTCCAAAGATTGTTTTTATGGTATTTCTGTGCATCTATTGAGATGGATGAAAGCAAACTGCACTTGTACAATAGCTACATGTACATGTACTTACCCTACTTTATAGAAGAAAATACTGTTCAAAGCCTCCCTTGTTAATATAGGCTTATTGGACATAGAAAACTACTTCTTCTTACAACTATATCAATCAATAGATCACATTCACATTAAAACCTTTTAGAATGCAATTCTCAATGCTTGACACTATTATGCACAGGTGCCCGCCTGCCCGGGCAATTGGACTTATCAATCAGTCAACACAATTTGTAACTGAGCACAACAGTTACATGCCCTGGGAGTGTGTATTTAAAGGGTAATCAACCTGTCTTTTTTTTTAAGGAAAGCAGAATATCCTACAAGTAGTTATCAGAGAGGTTTAATTCTTGAATGAAATTTTTAAAATACTTAAAAATTCACGAAAAATGTTATCATTAAACATCTTGAACATTTAGAAGCTATCCCTGGATAATGTTGCATGTCAGTCCGAAGTACCATAAACAGGTACATAATAATTGCATTTCCATTAAAATTTCATACAGGAGAATTTAAAATTGGCCGATGGGTCGTTATGATAATGCAAATGCATTTTTCTTACCTAATCATTCAAATAAATGTAGTCTAGACTCTACATGTATATTTCCTTTTATACATGTTTTTTTTAAGTATACCTTTGTTAAAATAGATACCTTTGGGGGATCATTATCCTGAGAGGCAGTTGTCTTAAAAAAGGGGAAGGGGGAGGGTCATAGACTGGGTGGTAGCAAACTAAAGAAATTAACACAATTAATACTAATCATTACTCCCATTAGGCTACATGTTACAGCAAAAAATACAGTTTAGATATACATTTATCAAAGAGGAATTCAGGTCATTTCTAAATATTTTAAAGACCATTCTGCAAACAGAATAAAGAATTTAAAGATCATTTTAAGATTAAATCAAGATTAACAAAATTTGATTAGAAGAAAGAGTTTTGCATCATAACAAAAAAATACATCTTATATCATTTGATTTACACTCCACTCCACTCAAATTTTTTTCCATGGATGGAGTTCTGAATCTGATATAATTTGGCTCAACAAACGGTTGGAGTCTTGGAGAGCAATGTAAAACGTTTATATGGATCTATAATCTAACCTGGATATGGAGATATAAAAAGTTAAGTTAGATCCTAGAATCTAGATCTATTTACTATTTCTAGGACTCTTTTTGGCTATATCATGGTTTTGGAAACCACTCTTTCGTTTGCACGAACACACTTGTTTACAGTGGCATTATTGTCAGGATTGTGAATAGGATTAGGAAACCACCATTCGCTCCTCACAGAAACGCTACCTTGCTTCACCATGGTCTCCTTTTTCCAATTCCAAGCATAGACTCTACACACAAGTGCGTAGTATGTGCAGATGAAGGAGTGGTTTAAAAAACCATGATATGACATTATCTTATACTTTTTATAGCCATCTTTTTTAGGTTGCTCTCCAGATCGAGATCATGCACTGACTTTATAACCTTGTTTACCTTGGTAAAATCTCCCGACTGGAGACTGTTGTAAGACTACTGCTCCTCTTCTGCAATACAAACGTCTCTTTTTGGTCTTTCCAATGAAGTTTGTAAGTTCAGTGTTATTTGGAATATCAGCGTAATCTAGTTCAATTGGTTGTTGCACCTGAAGAGTTGAAAGACTGACTTTATCCCTCAGCAAAAACCCAAAGTCACATTGAAAATCGTGTGGAAGTTCATCCTGTGTTGCTGCATGTGAGTTGTTTAAAACATCTCCCGAGGAAAGAGGTCGATGTTGATTGTGATGGTCCCCCGATGGGCCCGGTTCTATGTTGTTGTTCATGCTCGGTGAGTCTGTCGGAGCGATGATGTTAATCACCGGCGGAGGGGCATGCATGAACATTCGCCCACCCGAGGTAGACGGGCCAGCTTCTGCAGCGCTGTCGCTCATTTCTCTCGAAAACCCGCGGATCCTAAACTATCATATTCGGCCCGCGAACATCAAAAAAGCATTCGAATCGATGTATTTTCGTCTACGCAAATGAAGTCACAAACGCCCCAAATTAATCTGATGTTTATCCTTGGTTTTACACGACTCTCATCCCTCCAAAAGCACACATTCCAATCATTTCCGAGACCGAGTGCATGTGTACGTAAACTCTCGCGTCACACGTCACGCACGTCATCATTATAAAAAGATAACAAAAGAAAACTGAAATAAGCTACTGTACTTGATTAATGAATGGTCTAGTATATGGTATCTTCGAGTAGACAAAAACAGTTTGGGTAATGAGGGTCGTTACTTTTTTTTATCGTACTTTGGTCAAATCAATTTGTAGCTGGGAGATTACCGGTTGTAGCCTTTATACTGAGTTGCAAGATTTCCTCAATTTTAATAACACTCTTATCATCTCTAGTTGGTACAATTTATTTAAGAATACACGCAGTGTTTGACCATGGACCCTGCATGGATGATGATCTTGTATCTGAGATACAGACAGTGAGAGGAATCGGAGAAGGGAAAGAGAAAGAGTGGAGAGAGAGAGAGAGAGAGAGAGAGATATGAAGAGAGAGATAGAGAGAGAGAGAAAGAATAGAAAGTGAAAGAGTGAGGGAGGGAGAAGGAAGGGCGAGAGAGAGAGAGAGAGAGAGAGAGAGAAATATATAATATAGGCCTAGTCTTTAAAAAAAAATACGGATGAACTTGAAATGAATACTGGGCCACAATTAATTTCGCCGGGTTAGGGGTCAAGGGTGAATGATAACTCTTGCTCAATTTAATTGCTTTCATTTTCAACTTCTTTACATTGAAAAATATTTTGTCTAATAGAAATTGAAAGTATAAAACACCTTTCCGCCGAAATTATAGTTGGCAGATGCCCAGTGGCGTAATGAGCAAAAGCTTTTTGGGGTGAGAAAAAAAAAATCCGTGTCACCACCAAGTAGCATGATGCAGGGGCGGCGGAACGTCTTCCAAAAAAAAGGGGGCACCAACAAAAAGGGCACTTTCTGGAGAAAAAAAATGAGGCACCTACAAAGGGAAACATAAAAAAACATATTTTTAGACACATTTTTATACCCCTATATCGTCATGATTGTGAAATACACTACCCGGGATGACATCAATATTCGCTTCTTTGTTTACGTGGTACAAGATACTGCTTAAATATTAAGCAACATATTTTGCAGTTGGGTGTTATGGTCTGTATATTAATTTTTGAGCGAGCGAAGTGAGCGACCACAACTTTAAAATGTGTGAGGCCCCAAGCAGTGCAAAAAATTACATTTTAAAAAAGATGTAAAAAAAAAACAATCCAAGATGAGTGTGAAACACAATCTATTGAAGAAAGACTGAAAAGTTCTTTTATAAGTAACATTATAACAACTATTATGCGAGCGAGCGTAGCGAGCAAGCTCTGGGGGGAATTAAAGAAAAAGAGTCTTTAAGTCGCCTTGAATTAGGGGTGCATGTTATGGAAAAAGGAAAAGACGGGCACTTATCAACAGGAAAATGAAAATTATTAGAAAAGAACAGGTGCTCGTGTCAAAGTAAAAGGGCAATTATCAGAAGTGCATGAAAATGGCACTTCTTGCACCTAAAAAGGAAAGAAATGAAAAACTACATGTGAGAATGGACATGGGGAATCTGTTGAAGGAAACTGGCACCTCTCAGATTTTAATAGAAGCATTTTGGGAAGGGGAGAGGCTCATATAAAAAAAAAAAAGGGTAGAAAAGGGGCACTTATCCGAAGTAAATATGGTACTTATTAGAAGGAACAAGGGACACGTGGTCAAAATAAAAGGGGCACTCTATATCAGAAGAGAAAATTTGCATTTAAGAGAAAGGGAAGGGGGTTCTTATCACCAAGGAAAAGGTACACTTATTAAACAGGAGAAGGGGCACGAGTCAAAGTTAAAAAAAAGGGCAACAATATCAAAGGTGAAAAGGGAAATTTCTCGCACCTGTAAAGACATACTTACCAGAGATAAAAAGAGAGGAAAATGACAGTTATTAGAAAAGAAGAGAGGCATTTGTCCCATATAAAAAGGGGCTTTATGGGCGTACCTGAAAAAGTGGGGGCTCAGTCCTCCCCCCCCCCCTCTCCTCATAGGGAGAACAGCGCCTCTGGCAAAATTATAATGGGCAAAAGTGAGGGGAAAAAACATGCAAATCATGTCATTTCAGCAACATTTGTAGATCACTGGTATCGAATTAGAAACAAACCACATTTGAATTTTATTTGGGGTTTAGCTGCCCCCTCTCAGTCACTGGTTGCCCAATTTGATGAAATAATTGCTCCGTTACATTGATAGGGTGCTATTAAATACCCCCCAAAATAACACTTCTTAAGTGTGTCCTTGGTGTCAAAACAGCCTTCCATTACGCCTACACATCATTGGCCGATATTTAATTTGTAGTGGGGTCGCAGTCATTTCAGGTTTTCATTAAAAACATGTTTTTTTTTTCACGACGATCGTGCCCTTTATGACGATTATATCGTGTGTTTTTTTAACTCCCTTACGGCGGCTATGTCCGGCTGCAGATTGTTACAGTAGGCCTACTGCAACCAGCTTAATTGGCTTATTTCATCTAAATGAGGCCTACATTATTGTTGAGGCAGATCATCTTACGGTTATAATGACGGTAGGCTTACATTTAATGGTATTCTACAGAATTTCAACTTGATTCCATCGAGTAGTCCATCAACAAAATTCACCTGGGATGTAGAAATTTGGTAAAGTCATTTGCAAGGGTCGAAGTTTCGTGACTGATGTACGAAAAGTTAAAATAGCGCAGCCTTCATGCCGGGCCTCATGATCATAAAAATGAGATGTAATAGCTAGAGCGGTAAGCTTTCTCATAATTCAGTCTCATCTTCTGGCTCAAAGATATGTTTATCAAAAGAAAATATTATAAGAAAACTTCCCTTTCAAGACCAAATCTAGTCAGTACCGGGTAACAGTACTAAATACAGGCGCAAATGCAAAACAATAATTATGATTTGTGAGTGATCGGTACTTGGAATGTTTAGGCTTGAACAATTTGAATTTAAAATTTAAAGCGATTAAAAAGGGTTTCTTATTTGAGAACATGAACATGTCAAGTCTTTATGTAGGCGAAAGTACCCTCACTGTGTTTGACTTGTACGATTTACAGATACCATAGAATATTTCAGTTTTAGAAAAATAGAGTAATTTTCCAATTGTTTGCTGCCATCTACGACATATAATTGCACATGAAACATGGCTGGCGAAGGAGAGAGCGTGACTGATGTGGCACAATCTGGACAAGGCTTGACATTCACCCTTGAAGGTATCCTTTTTTTGCCAACCTCAGAATGTGCAAACTGTATTTATTAAAGAGGAGGGAAGCCTACTTCCATATATACCAGGCTACCAACACAGCAGATTATTTAATTCATTGGGTTGATAAAGAATATTCGTGCAATATGTAGTCAATAGAAAATCCATTCATTGAGATGTGTGTACGTGTGTGTGAATGGTGATGGTTGATGAAGAACAAAATTATAGCCTGTGCAGCTGTGCCTGAGCTGTGCCTGTGCTTGTTCGGTTGAATGGTTTGCTTGCTGGATGGCATATGGAGAATTGAATTGTTGATATTGGTCTAGGACAGGGCATTTCGAGAAGTTGGACCTAATCAATTTTTTTTAATGTAATTAACAAAGGATTGATCATTTTTCCTTGTTCTATGAATCTAGGAGTGTTGATCCAATTTTTGTTAGTTTTTTTTCAAGAAATACAAGACTAGATCCAGACTGTTTTTACCTTTTAATTTCATTTTCGTCTACTAAAACTGTTAATGAGTTTTAAAACTCACATTTTTATATGTTTTGAGGATAGATGTTTGAGGTTTCAACAAATAGGGGGGGGGGGGGGGTGTTTGTAACTCTTTGAAAAGCAGGTTATTCTTGAATTTTTGTTTCTCTTGAAAAAGTTTGTAAAATGTTTCCCAAAATTTCAAAAGACAGTCCTTGACTTTGTAATTTCTTCTTAGTCCTGAGCATCATCAAGGAATCCCAGCTGCAGCATGGGCTTCGACATGGTGACTACCAGAGATACAGGTAAATAATCTAACCACGGTAGTCCACAACATGTTAAAGCCCCACTGCAGCTACTTGCGCCCTCTATACAGCCAAAAATGCCTAATCGGTGCCTGGTGGTACCCCATGATGCCCTTTTTCTTATGTTCATTGAGAGCTGATTTGATGAGATAACCACCTGCCAGTGACTACGCAGGGAGGTCTAATACCTCCATGCCAAACTAGTGCAGAGGGGCTTTAAAACGTGTAACACCATTAGGTTTGAATTTTCATTATACAGGTTTGAAAATCAGTGATAGGTTAATGTTCGTTCTCAACCAAATCTGATTTATTTATGAAATATTGTTTATTTATTTAATCAGATATTGTGTTTGAAATGCTTAAAAATAGGGCTTAGAGTGGATCAAAGCACCTTAAAACACAAGCACAAAGAGATGCAGAGATGTGAATTCTGAATAATTTCTTTAAAAATGTTCTATCCACGATTTGAATACACTTACAGACACATCAGCTGCATTTTGTTATGATTTAAAAAAAAGAGACATTTGATAGTATAGAAACATGTTGTATGCATTTTCGTTATCTGCGTTTAAACACATTCCTTTTTTTTTCTGAAAAAAAAAATCACCAATTTTAAAGTGAAATGTTTTTATAAATCTTGCTTTACTGTTTCTGTTTTAGGAGCTACTGTACCCGAAGACTGAGGAGGGTCAGAAAATCGCTCAAGTTCTCGTACGGAAATAGGAACAAATTTGTTAAACGGCAGATCAAGGAAGAAATTGTTAAAGATGTCAGGTAAGAATGATACAGTAATTTTGTTAAAGCTCGAGAGTATTGTATTCTTTGTTATTCTAATATGGGAGAGGCCTTGGTATTTACACACGTCATAAATTAGTTCCTTTGGAGTAGCAATGAATGAACATTTTTTTGTTAAAACATTTATGAAAATAATGTTCATATTATATTTGTTCTTAGGAACCTACTAAAAACAAGCTATGCTTTCCATTAGGTTCCTGTCTCATTTAATAATAATAATAATAATAGTGGCTACTTGTATAGCGCACAGGTCCACCTTTCGGTGCTCATGGCGCTTAGAAAAGAGTACATGTACATGTCATTCTTTTGAATTTACTTTGTCAACTATGTTCTTTATTGTGCAGAAAATTGATATGAATTGGAATAAATTTTGAATCAATAAAAAAATGAAGTCATTAACTTGTTCAAATACAAGCCTGCTGCTTTGTTTAAACGTATTCATTATGAATGTTGTGCTCATAACATGGGTACCTATATAATCAGATTCTATCTTCATATCGGCTTAGGAGTGGTTACAACAAGTTTGTGTCCATTCCAAATTTTTGATTTTTATGTCATGTATAGCAAGTTTTTCGTAATGTTTCCATTTAGCTGGACAAATTTTGAAACCCATTTACACATAACAGCATCATAAAGACCACCGGATGTGTTTTATTAACTGTGCAGCTTAATTACTAGAACTCTTTATTACTTCAAATATCAAATACTAACTTCCTGCTGGTGTCAATGAAAAATTGCTGTTATTAATAAAAAAATAGATCAACAGGTTAAATACTATTGTGATAGTCATAAGTTCTGTTTTCTTTAAAGTTCATGTTCATTTCCAGGACCCATTATGTTTGTGATATCACTCTCGCCTCTTTTTTAGGTTTCTGTACCTGCCCCTGGTCTGTGCCGAGAGGTCCTGGGCCTACGCTATGCAGCTCAAGACGGAGGGAAACACAGAACCCAGGAAGCGCTTCCATGTCATGTCCAGGCTGAGGAAGGCAGTCAAATTTGCTGCAGAGCTGGAGGCCCTCTCTCAGAGCGACAAGTGTGATGCGAGATCCAAGCTTGAAGCAAAGGTGTGTGGTGGTGCAAATGCACTTTCTAATGCTGATACCTGTCAAGCATAGCTCAATGCTTTTTCAATTAAATTCATTCATTGGTTTTATTGACACCCAGGTTAATTGTTTTGAAAGATTAATTTGTTGCATTTTTGTTTTGCAGGCTTACTTTGGATATATGAAAGGAATGGTGCTATTTGAGGAGGAGAAGTGGGAAAACTGCATAGAGACACTAAGTGAAGCCAAGTAAGTCCACATTGCGATATTGACAGACATATAATTTAAGGAAATACCCAAATGACTGGAATTTTAATACACGGCTCGTTGAGAATCCTATCATATTAGATTTCTTGCAAGAGCTTGGGTGCTGAACATCAGCAGAGCCCATGTCAGAAAAATTCAACAATTGGACCGTCACTCTGGGCTTATTCATTTCACCCTGCACCAAAACTTTGAGTATCTCTGTTTCATGAGTGAGTAAATTTATCAATTAACCGTTGCACTCTATTCAAATTTATGGCTGTTTCTACCCATAAGCTCAATGGCAAACTCTAATATCATGCAAGCATATTATCACATCTGTGTGAAAAGCATTAATTAATTTATCCTATGCCAGGCAATTTATGGGGAAGCATATAGGTCGTCAAAAGAATGTGATTACTTTTCTGGTACAGTCAAATCTGTTTTAGGGTCATTCCATGTCAAATCACCCAATGGTTTTAACCCGACCATTTTTTATTTTGATGAAACTTAGTGTACTTGTTGAGTGGGATCTCACAGCACCAAATCCCAAATTTTAGGTCAATCGGGTGAGGGGTTTGGGAGATACGGCCCACCAAATTTTGAGATTTTTTCAAAAATGGGGGTGGCGGGCCTACCTTTGAACCCTTGTATCTCGGGACCTAATGGGTCAATCTTCACGAAATGTGTATTGTTGGAAAGGGTATTCAATAAGGATTCCAAATCTGCCGTCATTTTGAAGATTCGTACATGTTGGGGTACTTTGACCTCTTGACCTCAGATTTGACCTTGAAATTGACCTTGTGGATCACGTAACTTTGACAACATTTTTCATGGGATATAATCTCTGACATGTTCACTAAAACATATAAAAGTTTCAGAGATATAATATTTTTTGTTGAGGAGCAATAAGGATTGAAAGTATCCATGCTCACAGATATTCACAATAAACCCTATTATAATGTATACAATACATGCAATATGCACAGTACAACATACATCTTCCACATGCTTTTTTGTTTTAGGCATATCCATTCTAAATGTCAGCAGTACTTGAATAGAAATAAAATGACAAGTTCATATAGGCCTAAAGGGTTAACAGGATGTATGGTTTTAGGCCTCTGAGTCGGTTCTAGGATAATTACCCCCCTGGAAAATTAACCCTCAGGAAATGTCCCCCCCCCCCCCCAAGGACAAGGACTATCACACCCAGAGGATTATTACCCCCAGAAAATTAGCTCCTAGGACAATCTGTTCCCCCCCCCCCCCCCGAGGACAATTAACCCGAGGACAATTACCCCCCCCCCCCCCTGGAAATTACCCCTCAAGAATAATATTCCCCCCCAAAAAAAATCTGCTTTGATTAAAACCAACTTATTATCAGGATGGACTTCCCCTTTAACGAATAGGGGGGGGGGGGGGTAATTGTCCTTAGAGGGTAGTTTTCAGGGGGGGGGGGAATTTTCCAGGGGGTAATTATCCTAGAACCGAATCAGAGGTCTAAAGCCATACATTCTGTTAACCTTTTAGGCCTACATGAATTTTATTTCTATTCAAGTACTGCTGACATTTAGGATGGATATGACTAAAACAAAAAAGCATGTGGAAGATGTATGTTGTACTGTGCATATTGCATGTATTGTATACATTATAATAGGGTTTATTGTGAATATCTGTGAGTATGGATACTTTCAATCCTTATTGCTCCTAAACAAAAAATATTATATCTCTGAAACTTTTATATGTTTTAGTGAACATGTCAGAGATTACATTTCATGAAAAATGTTGTCAAAGTTACGTGATCCACAAGGTCAATTTCAAGGTCAAATCTGAGGTCAAGAGGTCAAAGTACCCCAACATGTACAAATCTTCAAAATGGCGGCAGATTTGGAATTCTTATTGAATACCCTTTCCAACAATACACATTTTGTGAAGATTGACCCATTAGGTCCCGAGATACAAGGGTTCAAAGGAAGGCCCGCCACCCCCATTTTTGAAAAAATCTCAAAATTTGGTGGGCCGTATCTCCCAAACCCCTCACCCGATTGACCTAAAATTTGGGATTTGGTGCTGTGAGATCACACTCAACAAGTTCACTAAGTTTCATCAAAATAAAAAATGGTCGGGTTAAGATTTTCAGATTTTTTGGGTGATTTGACATGGAATGACCCTTTAGTGACTGACTGTCTACAAAGACCACATTTTATGTTTCCCTTGAAAATGGTTTCTCCTTGAAACATGTACTAAAGGAACCTGTCTACAAAGACCACTTTCTGTGTTTTCTTTTGGGCGGTCACTATAGACTGGTTTGACTGTATTTGGAAAGGGTTGATAATTGTAACTTAACATTCTCCATTTCCTCCCAACTTCTTCCCCAAGGACCATCTATGAAAAATTGGCAAGTGCCCTCAACGAAGAGCAGAGTGCGATCTACCTTCAGCGTGTAGAGGAGATCTCCCCCAGTATACGTTACTGTGCGTACAACATCGGAGATGAGAGCGCAATCAACGATCTGGTAAAGATGAGGCTCAAGTCAGGAGGTCAAATGTCAACCAATATAGATGTAAGTTGTGCCAGGGAAAAAATACATAGGGGCTCAGGCAAACGGGCCCCTGAAATGCCAAAAAGAGCCCCCAAAAGCCAAAAAAGAGCCTCCGAAAATTAGCCCCCCCCCCCCTGAAATTGTTGTGCAGATATTTACAATGGACTTTATAAAGCTTCTTAGCATGGGCGAATGTTTGATCAACACTATAGAAGTTTCAGTCTCTGGGATAAAAAAAACAACAACATTTTTACTAGCTGTTTCAGACTGAAAGAGCTTGAGAGACAGAAAAGAGCCGTTTTTACAACGAGGTTATGTTTATTAAGAGATTCGTTTGTTCGTTCGTGTCTCCTTAGATCAAGATTAATGTAATCTTGATCTTCGGAGTAGTTTATTAAGAGATGCTCGCTGAGACTGAATTCACTGTCAAGGAAATATGGAGGTCTCCAACTTCTTTAATAGCATCGTCTTTACTTTGATGGAAATATGTTAAAGATGTATAAGTTTATCCTCTGGGGATTTCTTCTGTATAATCACATTCTTGATTTATACAGCCTTAACCCTATCTAGCCCAGGGGGGGGGGGGGGGGGCTTTAGAAGCCCCCCCCCCCTCGACATATTTCGCGATAATTTTTTAATGCAAGAAAATCTTGCACTGAAATTTTGTGACTTTTTTCTTTCGAGTCTTGCGCATCTTTTGAAAGAAATTTTTCGAAAATCAGACCTACCATTACAAAGTCACTTGTCCATTTGTCTTTGCATGTGAGCCCAAAAATCGGACTTTCAATTTTTTTGTGTTGTATTATTATTCCAAATGGTCTAACAAATGAATGTAGTGAGAAAGAATGGTTAAATATGAATAATGTCTGATTTATGGGCAAAAATGTGAATTTTATGACCTTATTTGCATAAATGACCATAAATATGCAAATGGGCGAATGTTTGATCAACACTATAGAAGTTTCAGTCTCTGGGATAAAAAAAACAACAACATTTTTACTAGCTGTTTCAGACTGAAAGAGCTTGAGAGACAGAAAAGAGCCGTTTTTACAAAGAGGTTATGTTTATTAAGAGATTCGTTTGTTCGTTCGTGTCTCCTTAGATCAAGATTAATGTAAATCTTGATTTTCGGAGTAGTTTATTAAGAGATGCTCGCTGAGACTGAATTCACTGTCAAGGAAATATGGAGGCCTCCAACTTCTTTAATAGCATCGTCTTTACTTTGATGGAAATATGTTAAAGATGTATAAGTTTATCCTCTGGGGATTTCTTCTGTATAATCACATTCTTGATTTATACAGCCTTAACCCTATCTAGCCCGGGGGGGGGGGGGGGGGGGGCTTTAGAAGCCCCCCCCCCCTCGACATATTTCGCGATAATTTTTTAATGCAAGAAAATCTTGCACTGAAATTTTGTGACTTTTTTCTTTCGAGTCTTGCGCATCTTTTGAAAGAAATTTTTCGAAAATCAGACCTACCATTACAAAGTCACTTGTCCATTTGTCTTTGCATATGAGCCCAAAAATCGGACTTTCAATTTTTTTGTGTTGTATTATTATTCCAAATGGTCTAACAAATGAATGTAGTGAGAAAGAATGGTTAAATATGAATAATGTCTGATTTATGGGCAAAAATGTGAATTTTATGACCTTATTTGCATAAATGACCATAAATATGCAAATGAGTGAATTTTTCAAAAAATTGAAAATACCATAGTATTCTTTACACTTCATTTGATATGTATGTAAATTTTCTCGACGATCGGTCATCTCACGGCCGAGATCATAGGGGGGGGGGGGCCTTGGAAGCCCCCCCCCCCCCCCCCCCCCCGGGCTATGCAGTTTCTAAATAGCCCGGGCTAAATAGGGTTAAGAGTCAATCTCTCGTTCATTTTCAACGTTGATGAAAGTACATCTCCACTTTTCTGTTTGTTAAAGTTGTAAAGAATAATATATATCTTTAATATATAGATTTGAACTTATTCCATCACATTTTCAACTACCGGTAAATCCATATAAAATTTATTTTGAAAATATTTAAAGAATCTTACCTCCTTTCCTTCTTCAGAGTCTTCTTGCCCAGACTAGAGAGAAACAAGCAGCGACCCTTAGCGAGGTCACCTGGAGAGGGCGCACTGTACCAGTTAGAAACGAGCAAGTCCGAGCATTCCTTCTGACATGCCAGGAGAACGAGCAACAGGTTTCATCTGAGATCACAGACTCCGAGAGCAAGGTGTCTGTCTATGAGAGTCTTCTCATGCAGTGCAAAGATTCCCTGCAGATTATACGGGAAGAACTTAAAGCAGATCCAGTAAGTTATTCACAAACTTTACTCCACTGATTTATATTTAATACCAGACTACTATGAAAGTCAGCAATCCGGAGTACCAAAGTCCTGATCCAAGGGAATCGCTCATAAAGATTAATGTCTTACTAAAAAGCACAAGCACATCTACCTGGGTTTTGAACCCATGACATCCTGGTTGCAAGACAACTGCTTTACCACTGAGCCATTACAAGGCAGTTTGATAAAAGCAGCAGGCAGGCCACGTCTCCATCACCCAATACTTGCACACTACCAGGACCCCGTCTTACAAAGAATCGATATCAATCGCAACTTATTTTGGGTTGATATCATTCGTAGCTATGTACATAAGAGATAGGAGACTGCAGACATGCGATTGATTTGGATCAATCGTAACTCTTTGTAAGACGGGGCCCTGTCTTACAAAGAGTTGTTATCAATCGCAACTTATTTGTGATTGAAACAATGTACATAAGAGATAGGAGACTGTAAACTTGCGATTGAGTGGAGGACTTGATAACTCTTTGTAAGACAGGGCCCAGAATGTAACATTGTTATCACTTTCCCCCGATTGCATTCCAGAATGCCAAAGCTAAAGGCCAGCGGCAGGACGGCCCTGTATCCACCACCCAATACCTGCATACATACCTCACGTACATCCGCCTGACCAGGACGATAGAACGTAACATCCTGCTGGCGGAGACCCTCAAGGCTAACCTACAGACGAGGGAGGACGGAGGAGAGCAGGAGAGTGCCAATCAGAAGCGGACCAAACCTCAAGATCTGATCAGGTTATGTGATATTATCTTACAGGTGAGTTGGTTGTATAAATAATAATAATAATAATATTCCTCTTTTATTATAGTGCTTAATACAAATGTCTCTAAGCGCTTTACAGATATGCTATTACCCCAGTCATCGGATTCAATACTTGCCCGCACACACTGTGTGCACAATCTCCACTCCCATAGGAACATTCCAGCCATAGCACGTTACTTATGATTGGATAGTGAGGTTGTCTCAATTATGTTGCTAAGTAAACCAAGTGGTGCCAAACCACGCATCCTGAACAGATGCAATTTAGTATAATAGACATATGTTTCAGATTAATTTTATTTAAAAATTGATCAGTAAGAGTGCTGCTATACAGGTTTAGCCGGAGGGTACAGAAACTGTCTACCAGATAAGTCAGAATACCAATAGTTTTATTACTTTTTTAAGGTAGCTTACGATAAGCTACCTTAGTGTCTGACTCTTGTTAGTGTGTTTGGTCTTATTCATAAATTATCACACGGTAACTGATATTCGTCAGAATTGAAATCACATATAATACTGTATTACATGTTCGTACTTGTTATTAAGTCATCACTCCATACAAAAGAACTGATGATTGGTTGGTTTGTTTTACCAGATTGCTATGAAAGAATGTGTAATACTTGTAAGTAAGCAACCATGGGACTGATGGCTTAAAATCCTCGCCGAGGGGCTTGGTGATAAGGATTATTAAGTTCTTACTAGCACATCGACGTGGACCACCCTGTTGCTCTACCACTGCTCTACCACTGACCATGTCTGCTCTTCATGCCTGATATGTTATTGAAATGTTTTTTTCTTTCTGTATTCTCCAGAATCTCTCAGAAATTCCCCAACTGCCTGGCTTAGAAGGTGATGTAGAATTGCAACAAGAAGTAGAAGCTAAAACATTAAAATTCAAGGCATACAGGTGAGTAATGTTCTCTTTCCTGGGCCCGTTGCGTAAAACTTACCATTGAAGGTAACTTTGCCATTAATTGCAACTACCATGTTAACAGGGCTTAACAGCCAATCAAAATCAAGGTTTTCATGGTAGTCACCATTGATGGCAAAGTTACCATCAATGTAAGTTTTGTGCAACGGGCCCAGGTCTTTTACTAAGTTATCTTTTTAGTCATCTTTAAATGAACTAGAAAGAAAGTTGTTTGATTATTAGTATTAATTAGTGTTAAGAAAAGATGTATAAATGTTTGTTTTGAAGACTGCAAGGGATATACAGCATTTATTCATACCTGCTTAACAGTCAAATCAAAGATTAATGCCATACTGAAGAATATTTATGTACTCTTGTACCTGAAATACTCCAGAGTTGTAGGATTTTTTGACACGACAAATTTCAATTTTGAACTTTAAAAGAAGATTTAGTTATATCTAGTCTTGTTATCGTGAAAGTAATCTGGATATATATATCTACCTCAGTTGTTCAATTGCAGTGTTGTGGCAGCTGTATTTATCTCGTTGCAATGTTGTGAAACCTTTTGTTAACTTTTTGTTTGTTTAATTCTTTGAACAGGTGTTTCTACCTCGCCCAGTCTTACAGCCAAGCCAAGAAATGGACGGAAGCAGCAGCGTTGTTTGAGCGGGCGATGTCAAGAGCAGAGTCTTCCAGGAAAGAATGGAAAGCTATCAAATCAATATCTGTCAAGGTAGGAACAACATTTATATATGATAACATATGATAATGTGTTTGGAGCCAGAAGGGCATTAACTCGTATCAGTTGACACTGAGTTAACCCCCTTCTTGCTCCAAACAAAGATATTGGCTCTCTGTAGCCATAAGGCCATTATTTCATTTTCTGTAACTTTGTATGCCTCCGCTACAAACTAGCCGGAGGCGTCTGTACGTCCCGTTCTTGTGATTGCATTATCTTAAGAATGGATGGATGGATTCCCGCCAAACTTAGGTCATGTATGTATCTTGCAGAGCCAATGAACTGATTAGATTTTAGGGTCATGAGGTCAAAGGTCAAAAGTCGTGGGGCTCATAATGTATTCAAAAATAGCTTGTGATGGCAAGAGGTGTCTATCCTGCGTTGGGCTTGTACAGATCAAATAATACTTTTAAAAATCTTTGTTCGTGAAAAAAAGCCAATCAATTATAATATCCTGTTCATTATCAGGCCTATCACATGATAGAACATCTTTATGCGCTTCCAAAAGACGTTGGATATTATTACCCTGGTTTTAGCTAAGGCATCAGTTGCTCTTGATGCTTTCAAGGAATAAATTCTATCAGGTACCCACTTACTGCATCTGGGCTGAGTGTGGCAAATGCAGATTAGTGTCTTGTGAAATGATGTTAGCATCTTGGTAGGGAAGTAAAAGCTCACAAATTATTTGTCACCTTTCCGTAAACACAACCTTCTCTTTACCCTCTTCCATGCTGTAGTCAGCAAATCTATCCATCTATCAAGGTCTCTGAGCTCCGTAGTTGATTGCAGCATTTTCCCACACATCTCTCTTGCAAGTGATGAAAATATCTTGAAAGACCTTCAATGTGGTTATTCAAATATACGCTCTGATGCACACATATAATATTCATGCTTTGTCAGTTTTTTCTTAGCCATTTCTTAGTCATGGGGTCTTAGGATATAGCTTTTTTTATGCCTCTGCTACAAAGAAGCGGAGGCATTATGGTTTCTGGTTGTCCCGTTCTCCTGATCGCATTATCTCAAGAACCGATTGACAGCCAAACTTAAGTAATGTATGTATCTTACAGAGCTAATGAATTGATTAGGTTTTGGGTTCATAAGTTCAGTCTTTAGGTCCAAATGAATGGAATGAATGCAATCCAAAGCGATTTTTGACAAAAATTGTACAAATAGAGAAGATCGGAGTAAATGGTTCTCTCTTTACTCTCTTGTAAAGTGAAATAATTGAGTTAGAGCTGGTATATAATAGGGGTAGACAGCTAGTAGTATGACGTGGTTTACAGTATTTTTGAATTTGTCTATCTTTTAGGCGGAGTTGACTGAATTGGATGAGCTAATACAACAAATAAATGGTGTCAAGTACTCTGCTCATGCTGCTTCCATATTAGGTAAGAAATCACTCTCTGTCAGGATGCCAGAGTGGTTAAGTCTTCACATTTATAAAACCATATTGGCCAAAAAGATTAGGATGTTGATATTGATCTTTGATAGTTAAAAATATCAGTATTAGGCCTTTTAAAAAAAGATGTTGTATTGCCCTTTGCGACCGACCCAAAAATCTTGAAATCTACAATCAGGTTTTTTTAAAAGGTTTTTCTTTAATTTTTTTTTAGAAAAAAAGTATTTTTAGCATTCAAAACTGATATATACCAGCCCAAAGAGGAATTTCTTTTTTTTAAGTAAAAAAAAAGAAGAAGATTTCCATCCGACCAACCCATGTTTTGGCACCTAAAGGGCAATACACTATCTTCTTTTTTTAGGCCTTATAGTGTCATTTGAGAATGTAGTGTTTCATGTACAGATTTTTTAAAAACTTTCTGAAGAGATGATTTACAGTGTAATGTTAAATGTACATGTAGCGTTTCAGATGAAATTATATCATTGACTTTATTTGGAACTTTTCCTAGTTATTTGTAGTGCACACATCCTTCAAAGTTATTAACCCTAAACTACCAATTTCACATAAAAAATAAATAAAGGAAATTTGTTAATTGATATTTTGATTCCATTTGTAGTAATTGACTTACATTACAGAATCTTTAAAAAGATTTGAATGCTTGACATGTTCAATTTAATTTCATGTACTTTTGCATGTAGCTTACTCTGCATAAGTTTAATCTGTTGGGACCACAAAAAAGGAAAGTTTGACTTAGAAAGTGTAATCTTGACTTGAAAAGTGTAAATAACTCATCTTTTGCATGTTTTGGTCAGAATAATTAATGTGTCTCAGAGAAAACTGAACTTGTGCAGAATTAACTGTACATCCATGCAGTGACAACTGTAATGTCGTGGAAACTTCATTTGCTTGTGATTTGTGTAAGTTGCACGGTCGTATATTGTGTGTACTGCAAGACAAAGTGGATTGACCTCACCCCCTCCCCCCATATTCCTTTCAACCTTAGATTCATCCGAGGTCAACGAGAGCATGGCCAAGCTCAACATCACCGCATCGTCATCGTCCGACACCTCCAGACCGGTCAGCGAGCGTCTGGGCGACTACCGCCCGGCCTCCGAGGTGGACCCTACCAAGCCTAACCTTGTGGCCTTCCCGCCAGCCTTCAAACCTGTACCATGCAAGCCTCTCTTCTTTGACATTGCCCTCAACCATCTAGAGTTCCCGTCGTTGGAGGATAAACTCGAGACTAACAAGGCGGCCAACGCGAAGGGTGGTATCGGAGGCTTCCTCTCGGGCTGGTGGGGTGGGGGTAAGAAATGAGGTTAGAGATAGGAAAAGATATATGACATTTTTTTGGTTAGGAGTAGATTTTCAGGGTTTTGTCTTCATTTCTTTTTAATTCAATTTTGATGATCCTTATTAGTTCACTACTTGAAATCTAGATTAAATCTATAGAAATGAAGAGAAGTAAGTTGTCCCTGGTGGGGAGTTATCCTAGATCTGGGCCCCGTTTCATAAAACTTGTTATCTATAACAAGTGCTAAATTTCTATGACAAATTTGCTCTCAGCCAATCAGACGCCATGATTTCAGTAGCTTATAACAGTAGCCCGAACTTGTTATTGATATCAAGTTTTATGAAACAGGGCTCAGCTTCACCATACCTTAGGATCAAGGAACTCTTGTATAAGGAGACCATCTCACACATTTAGATCAAAGAACATTATAGAAGAACAAAATTCTCTTTGTTCATTTACTTATTTTGTCCTGTGGTGCTTACTTGTTTCTGTTCAAACGTTGCATGTTAATAAAGGAATACCCTGTGATGAAAAAATTTGCAGTATCTATTCCATTGTCAACAGATTATTCGGCTTGACAATTTGACTTGTTCAATCCATAAATCTACAATTTCTTGCAGTTAATTAAACTGCACCTATACTTGTATGTTATAGTGGTTTATTGCCATGTGGTCTACTACCAGTTTGTCTACTAGTCTACTTCACAATCAGTCTATTCTTGTATGGTCTACTATCCATATGGTCTAATAATAATTTTGTCTACTTATCCTTTGGTTTAATGACCATTTAGGGTAATAGTCATTTTATCTAATTTCCAATAAGTTTACTATCCATTTGGTCGTTTGCTCATTTAGCCTAATTTCCAGTCAGTCTAATTCCTATTTGGTTTACTATCCATATGGTCTAATGATAGTAATCATCAAATGATTAGACCTAAGGGATGGTAGACGAAACGGGCATTATACAAACTGGTAATGAGACCAACTGGCTATTAGACTTAATGCACAAAAGACCAAATGACTATTGGCTTAAATGGTAATAAGACCAAATGATATTAGACCATGTGGATGGATAGTAGGGACTGGGTGCAGACCATATGGGAATAGACCAATTGGGTAGTAGACAAACTGGCTGTAGACCAAATGGCAACTCACTGCTATAGTTTGACCATTCCAGTATAAAAAAGGAGTATACATTAACATTGTTACATAGTCAGGCATCTGTTATCACTGTGCATTAAACAATCAACAACAATTGCATATGGGGATCTATGATTAATTTTGAAGTCATCTGATTCAAGAAATTTGTACAAAATTTGACAAAAGAAATTCAATGTGTAGTTACAAAATTCCTTTTTGGTTAACATCTTGTATTATGCTCTTAAATCAAGTGCATGTAATTTATGTTGGATATGACAAGAGAAGTTTATTACCAGTAAATGGCTGTATTTTTCATTTCAATACAACAAAATATTCTGCAGTCATGACAAACTAGAATTGGATGTGTTTATTAGAGCATGAAATATTTGTTTTAAAAGGTTTTAACACATTCCTTAATTATTTAATCTTGATTTTTTAGAATTCACTGATACTATTAAAAGTAATTAATTTTTAATTGTTATATCATTTTTCAATCTTAATGTCTGTCTGAATAGAAATTCCATGACTCTAGCAAAAGCATTTTTTTTTTCTTTCTTTTCTTTTTCATAAGAGTAAAATGAAATAAAATGAAAAGGCGACTACCTGGAATGCTCCCCAGGAAGTGGAGAATGTGTACTATAATGTACTAAGAATAGTAATTGCATCCAGTTATCCGGTAATGATAATACTGTAAGCGTCAGTCAATGGTAAAGTGCTATATAAGAGACCGGTATCATTACTATTTTTATTATTATTATTATCATCATCATATTGAAGTTGACTGCTAAGCCTACATTAGGCTTAAAACCAATGCAGTATTTTACTTGTGATCATAAGAAGAAGAGATTAATTGCACACGATATATTATCTTTTTCCTGCCTGTAAGAAGATGCTTCGGTCATATACTGTTTGTACATGTATCGTAAATGGCAGAATTGGCTTCTTTTTTTTTCTCTTTACATTTACAATGTTGTACAATGTACATATTCTTCCTGACAAATAGTGCAGTTTGAAACTAATATTTCACCCAAAGCCGCCAACAACTTCAAATAGTTTTGAACATATTTTGTTGCATGTTTATTTGTTATTTCTTTTCTCTTTGTCTATAGATATTTTATGATTTGTTAGGCATAGAAATCTTTCTCACAAGAGAATATGAAACTTTTATTGGTTCATTCTTAACTACGTGTACATGTAAAGTGATTGATTTTAGTCAGATACTGTCAAATGCAATTCTGTGACAGTATGTTTTAATGAAATATGTTCTCTTCTCTATCTATATATCATGCCTAATAAATGTTCTTCATTATTCTCTATTACAAAACTGAGTTGTCATGATTTTTCTTTGCCATTATTAGGTGGTCTGTCTTCTTCGACAGATTTTCGTGTATAAGATAACTCAAGATCGTTACAGCCAATTTCTTTCACGTATATGTATAAGCAACATTTTCAAGTTCATCAGGTCATTGTGACGTCATCCAGGTGCCATTTTGTGGAAATTTTCTGAAAATCAACTCATGATCACATCTTCATAACGGAAAGTCAATTATCATTCATATTCTGCATGATCAAGGTCAATATCCGTCCGGTCAATTTCAGGTCAATAAACGCGCGCGTACAGCGAAATTTCAAAATGCTCAAAATCATCTTAAATTCATTTTTCATACGTTACAGGCCATTGTGAGCATTTCAAAATATTTAAAAATCGCGCAAAAAAGCATGGCGCGCGTTTTCGTTCGCCATGGCCGTACGCAACATAGAATCGCCCTTTTTCTCTTTCATGAAATTTCAATTTTTTCTCCAAACAGTTTGATACCATCTTTATCTCTTTATGACCATTAATAACGAAATGAGCATCCGTTCAGTGTCTGTGGGTGTCAGCTCTTCTTGTAATACATAGCATATATGGGCAAAAACATGACCATACAAAATACATTATAGCTCTTTGGGATGCAAGGAGACCCCCGATTTAAAATAGATTAACAATAATTATGTCATACTTAGAATAAAAGCTTGATATGTCTTGCCCATGTATTTTTGTACTTTCACGACTATTCCTCTCCACTATTGAAATTAATCTTTTATTCTAAATCTCAATTCATAAAGTCAACAGATCAACTGACTTTGAATATACCTCGCTGACTTCGATGTAGTTCCAAACTTAATCCTCATGGTTTTATGCAATTGTTCTACATTAATTCCCATTTCTCCTTCTTACTTCTTTCTATATTCATTTTTTTCTAATCTGTCCTTTTCATTTTCCTGTGGGTTTTCTTTTTCATTTCCTTGTTGATGTAGCCTTTAATCACGGCGGCTTTGCTGCTCTATCGATCCCCTCCTCGAACGCGCGGAGTGATCGTGGGAAGTTTACACACGCCTACAGCTTGATTGACCATGCATACTTATGAGACCGCTATTGGAGCAGCAAACCCACCGTGATTTAAAGGCCGTATGTACTAGTTTGGCTAGGAGGGATTAGACCACACAAGGTGATCACTGACATGTGGCTATCTCATCAAATCAGCTCTCAATTAACATAAGAAAAAGAGGATCATGGGGGATCAATGGTCACCGATTAGGCATTGTTTTCTATAGAGGGAGCAAGCAGGCGCGTACGCAGGGGGGAGGGTTTGGGGGGGTTAACCCCCCCCCCCCCCCCTTGGTAATTTTATGTATGTAAACCCCCCTAAAAAAACTTTAAAAAAACCCTTCCCCCCCCCCCTTTTGATTTTTTTTTTTTTTTTTTTTTTTGTATAAAAAAAAAAATTATGCCCACGGCCGACCTAAAAAAGGTGACCTTACCCCCCCCCCCCCCACTGAGCAAAATAACAAATTTCCAAATTTCGAGACCAAAAAAAAAAAAAAAGTGTCCTCTTACCCCCCCCCCCCCCCCCCCCCCCCCCCCCCCCCCCCCCCCCCCCGGCTTATTCAGCGGCTGGCTGAGTCGTTGCGAAATTTTCGGACCGATTTATAAATGTTAAACCCCCCCCCCCCCCCCCCCTTGAAAAAATCCTGCGTACGCGCCTGGGAGCAAGTATAAAGCTACAAGTAGTACAGTATTATCCAATGTTATTTCTATTTTTATATTATTGTATTTCAGTCAATCAAATTTTAATGTACGCCTACATCATTTTTAATGGACGTTAATTTGTTGCTCTTGGATTGTAATTTCTATTCACTTCTGCCTCATGGCTGCCCCTTTGAGTTTTTTTTTTTTTTTAATCATGTAAAAAAAAAAACTTTTTAATTTGCACTTAACTTTTTTCTCTCAAATACTTCCTCTTCATGACACAACAACGAACAAATAGTGGGCTCATTTGATAAGTTTCCTCCTTTTGAACGCCGTCGTACATGTGCTAAAATTGTTTTGATCTTGTGCAGCATGCGTGCAAATCATATATTTATGCAAAGCATTGTCACGTACAGGCACCTCCTTGCAGCCTGGTTCTGGAACAGTTCGGTCGTGTTTGCAGAACTGTGCTTGTGGTTTAAGTTACTATCTGCCATATAAAGTCGCGTTGGATACCTGTGTGGAAGCTTAATTTCTATCATTTAAAAGCTGCAATTTCTTCATAGAGTAAAGGTAAGATATCACACCATAGAAGGGATTTTGGGAACTTTTCAGCCACCTTCTAACTCACGACTATGCATATGCAAACTTTTGGTTAATCCGATAGGAGTACGTGCGCATTTTTTTCCGCAAGGGGTCTGAGGCTTCTTGCTAGATCATTAACCGTCCTATTTCTTCTTTTTTTCGAGAAGGGAGCGAGTAATTTTTTTCTTCTACAGTAATGGTAAAATGCTATTTCGTCATCCAGATAAACTAGAAAGAATTCAGGCTTTTTGCTACCCGAATAAAACGATATTAAGGCAATTAAAACATTCAACCCATTCAAAGTATGAAGTTGTTTCAGATTGTATGTCACTGAGCGGCGAAAGTTTGGCGATAGTGGGATTATATAGCGGCTAATAGCGATTTGTCACAAACTGTTTACGGGCGAATTTTTGGCTACCTTACACTATCCGCAAAGTATTGCAAGTCAGTCAGAGTCCAAATCTGAATAATTGATTAATGCTTAGTGCCATGTTTAGTAGAGGTATTTTGAAGAACATCAGGCGACAAATTGAAGCAAAGTTAAAGAAAAACTCAATTTGACGAATAGCGGACGAATTAATTGAAAGAACATTTCGCCGAATGTGGCAAATGCATAGCGATAATTACACTGTTTGGAGAAAAAAAAAATGATGTGTCTTATTTGTTTTATAAGATGATGTGTATTATTTCTTTTATAAGATGATTTTTGATTTGTTTTATTAAAGAATGTTTTATAACATGATTTTACTAATGACCAGTCATTAGTAAAATTACGTGTTAGGCAAAATAAATGCCTGATCACGTGTACGCTCTCAACCAATCATTTAATTATGATCCGCTTCATCATCTTATAACATTTACTACCCTCTAATTCCCTTTCTTGTATTTACGTTATGTTTTTGACGAATTTACTGTTTACAGAAGAATTTACTTTTATTCTACGTCAGTTACCTTCTTTAAAGACAAACCATGTTTTGTTTATTGATAATTTTTATGAATGGCCTATTATATACTTTTTTTATATACGCCTCGGGACTGTTTTGTCAGGCGGTTTGTAAATGAGATGTATGTCGCTATTATTAATAACATTCTAGTACACTGATATATTAAGTATGTTTGGTGAAATTGCAAACACCTCATAGTGAAGAAGCTTCGAAGCAATGGACACTGTAACATTTAAACTAAAGCTTATCAATACTAGTGTGGCTAGGAGGGATTAGACCACACAGCGAGGTCACTGACAGGTGGCTATCTCATCAACTCAGCTCTCAAATAAGATAAGAAATAGAGGATCATGGGGGACCAACAGGCACCGATTGGGGAAGTTTTCTATCTAGAGGGAGCAAGTAGGTACAAGTAAGAAAGTGGGGCTTTAAATGAACCTAAGTTATCCACCAATGCCTAACTCTCTTCTCAGTATATACTGTAACTTATCCTTACGTGTAATTGTGTTCCAAACATGAGCATTTACCTTCTTGGTTTTTGGCTCCTTCTGCTTTTGAATTTATTTACTGATTCCTGTAAACTCTTCTATTTGTTTATTATTTGACGTAGTGTCAGTGAGAAGGAAATAAATATGAATTTCAATCATCTATCTCTATTTAAAAAAAGGTAAGTTCAACCTTCCTCTTCATTCTCGGAGGAATCAGAGCTAAGCATTTTCAAAATATTGACAAAAGCAGTACCCTTTTACATTTAAAGATGGATTTCCAGAATTAACAGATGGATTACACAATTCATCGACAAAACTATTCTGCTATTATTTTCCAACCATTCGGTGTATTCGCTAACTATTCTGTAATTATCCTTGAACTATTCGATACGTTCCGGAAAAGGGGGGGGGGGGGGTGGGCAATAATTGAATAATAGTTGTCGATTAAAAAGAACGTTTGCAGACCACTTGAATGAAGAATAGCTTATGACAGTAGTGCACTATTGCAGACCATTTTTTTTTGGGGGGGGGGGGCGGGGATGTCATATTCGCCAAAGGTTGTTGAACATTTTTAATATGTTAAGAGTTTTCTCGGAAAAATGGACGAACGTTATTTTGGTGTCATGGCAAACACTGTATTTACATAATTTTTCAGGAATAATTGACAACTCTTGCAAATTTCTGATAATAGCTGTTCACCGCTTTTGTTTGCCACCCAGGCAACCAGGCGATATTTCTGCCACTTTATACATTTCACTGCCCAAAAATAAATAATTGCTTTTGAACTTACTTTCTATTGCTACACATTATTATCTGTTAACTTTACAATATGCAAACATGTCTACAAACAATCGTAACAAAATAATTATCTTTTTTGTTTATCTGCTACCGTGCAATTTTTAAAGTAATGATAGTAATCACATTTATGGATAGTGACACTTAGATATGATTATAATCATTGTGACTATTAATTTTGCTTAATTACTATACTACTGCTCAGTAATTAAAAATATGAGAAAGAATATTTGATCATCAATGCGCAACATCACACATTTTTCAAAAATAAGTTGTTGGTGACTGGATTCTAAGATACGGATGCAACATGCTGTAAACAAAAACAAAAACTAAAACAAATGGTAATCAAAATTATTTTTCTTTCGGAATTTTAATCTAACCGGGAAACATCGAGGACCGAAACTTAATGTATTATTCTGATTAAGTCACAAATTTGATCTGGGAAACAGTTTCCTATCCTTAAAAGGAACTAGAGGTGAAAATAAGCGATGTTTTTCAGTTGCCCTCTTCCTCTTCTACAAATGTGCTTGAATAGCAATGTACTTTTGCATGGTTTTCACTTTCTTTCCCAAAATGAAACTATGAAACGTCAAGTGTGATTGATATTGATACACAATACACATCAAATAGAGAAAACGGGTGTGCGTGCGTGTGCGTTTGTTTGTGTGTGTATGTTTGTGTGTGTTTGCTGCATTTAAAACATTGTTATTTAAACGAAATGCTCTCAACTAATCGTCTCCATCTAAATTTCCCATTAAATGATATGTATAAAGCCTAGGTGTAGGAAAATCCCCAGACATATAAGGAAATACATCCTTAGAAATGCAGGGTAAAATACAATCTGATCAAAAGGAGCATAATATCCTCAGAGTAACTCATTGAGTTAGAAGGTGATCACTGAAGAAATATTTACTTTCAATCGACTAAGACTGGTATGAAGGGAAAAGCTAGGGGTTGGAAAACATGAATGTAAAAGAAATCAGCAATGAAGTTTTAAAGACATTTTAGTCAGTCCATATTCATCTTTTTAAACTTTTTCCACTGATTAATGGAGCGCGTAACTTCAAGCTCTTAATTCCTCAAGAAATATTGTCATTCTGTAACAAAATGATTCATCGAAATTAATCAATTCTTAAATTCAAAGTAAGAAGCGGCTTTTAAAATGACAAGAGTTCGGGTAGTAACAGAGACAATCATATTCCCAAAGTTCCCGTGGACATAGCTAAGCCTTAACCTGGATTAAAGTGACATGTATACCCGCCATTTGAAAATACATATACTTAAAATTTAAACATTAATGATCTTCGCCTCAACACGATTACGTGTATATCAATTTGCTCATTATCTGAGCTATAACTATATGATGGCAAATCAGATAACTTGCCTATTTAATATCATGTGAAAGTGTGACTCTCTTCTCCATATACTAATGTGTGTATAGTGTATAGACATGCAATTTGGTTACAATATAAGAATGTCAATATGTTAGAACAGTAAAAAATCAAACCCCTATATAATTGGTAGAAAATTACCAATTTCGAAACTAGGCCTTGAAATTTTAGCATAGTGCAAACATTACCAAATGATATGTACATATGCAACCGTGCGACTTTAATTTCCCAAATCAGTTTGAATCAAAGTGTAAACATACATGATATTAAAAACCTCTTTTGTCTACATCTTTTCTTTTTCTCTTCCTCACTTTGAATTCATAATTTGTTGAGGTAGATATTCCCCTTTTCCTTCGTATTTTTGCTTTTGTTTTACTTTTGGTATATACAAAATTTAGGATAAACATGTGACATAATACGTGTACTTATTATGTAAACGATACTGTTCTAAATTGTACTCTCGTTTTTGGAATGCAACTTATATCAATGTGCAATTCAGTAATATGTAACTGCGATGCATGATTCAATAAAAAAATACCATACCATACCATACCAAAAGTATGTAGTTTAAAAATTTCAATTAAAAACTAGAATTTAATTCGTCACGAGGACGAATAAGGTGGTCTGTCTTCAAGTCTTATGATAGATTATAATATTTACTACAAGGAATGCAGTGAATAAAAGAGGAACTATGAAACGTCAAGGGTGATTGATCTGGATACAATGTCTTATAGAGAAAACGAGTTCCAAAAACAATATTCACAAAATGTTTTTTTATCAGCATCTGTATTGAAATTTAAGCTGTGATTGTCCGTATGTGCATTGTAAACACGGCTTAGACGTGCATGTGTGTGTTGGAGCCTGGGAGGAGATTAGAGTTGGCCCGTTTCGTATCATGAAAGGTTTTTCTTTTAAGCTAGGAGGTTGTATTCTTCAAGTCAGGGCGAAAGGCCGTGCGTTCTTGTGCGTTATTTTGTTTGTGTGTGTGTATTGGTGTGCTGCAATGACAACATTGCTTTCATAACGAAATGCTCTCAATCGTTTCCATCTATATTTTCCATGAAATATATAAGGCATAGGTGTAGGAAAAAACCCAGACATATCAGGAAATACATCCTTAGGTAAAATACAATCTGATCAAAAGGAGCACAATTTCCTCAGAGTAACTCATTGAGTTACAAGATGACCCCAAAAGAAATACTTTCTATCGGTTCAACCTTATTTTCATATCGGCGAAATCAGTGCTCAGTTAAAAATAATTGACAAAGGCAGTACCCTGCTTTATTTGAAGATGGATTTCCAGAATTAAGAAATAGACAATTCCTCAACTAATCTGTAATTATTCTGCTAGTAATCTTCAACCATTCAGCGTATTCGCTAACTATTCTGTAATTATTCTTTAACTACTTGTCACGTTCTGGAGGGGGAAGGGCGAATAATGCAATAATGTTTTTTAAGGAATTTTAAGGAATATTTGACAATTTTGGCGAATGCTTGATAATACTTATTCACTGCTTTCGCAGACATTGTGCAACCCAGGCCACACTCCCACTTTGGAAATCTCACTGCCCGAAAATGAAAGATAACCTTAAACTTATTTCCTATTGCTTCACATGTTATCTGTTTACTTTGCAATCAGTGCAAGAATGTTTACAAACAATTGTAACAAAATAAATATCATATATATTATTTGTTTCTGCTATTGTGCGAAAAAAATTGTATGATATTAATCAAAATAGGAACAGTGATATTTATATATGATAATAATTATTGTGACTTTTAACTTTGCTATTATCTACTATCTTAAACTACTAATGCTTTATAGTAAATAAAAGGCTGATAAAGTACAATTGGTCTTCACTGTGCGACATCACACATTTTTCATAAATAAGTTGTAGGCTATACGGATGTGACAATGCTGCAAAAGAAAACAAATGGAAATTAAATTGAATTTCCTTCCTGAAATTTAATCTAACGGGGAACTTCGAGGATCGAAACTTAATGTAATTCTGTCATAAATTTGATCTGGTAAAAACAGTTCCTTGTTTCTAAAAGGAACTATAGAGGTGAAAAAGAACGCTGTTTTTAATTTGCCATACTCCTCTTCTACAAAATGTGCTTGAATAGCAATAGTCTAGATGTTTACATGGCTTCCACAGTTCAATCCCATGAACGATAAGGAATGCAGTGAATAAAAGAGGAACTATGAAACTTCAAGGGTGATTGATCTGGATACATGTCTTATAAAGAAAACGAGTTCCAAAAGCATGGGTGTCGATCTGTAATTGATACCTATTGTTCAGGGGGATGATCTATTCATTCATCCCCCCTGAACAATAGGTATTACGTAAGGATCGACACCCATGTCCAAAAGCAATATTCACAAAGATGTTTTTATGAGCATCTGTATTGAAATTTATGCTATGATTGTCTGTATGTACGTCATGAACACGGCTTAGTCGTGCATGTGTGTGTTGGAGCCTGGGAGGAGATTAGAGTTGGCCCGTTTCATATCAGGAAAAGTTTTTTTTTAAGGCATCGTTTAACAATGTTAAATCTGCGATATTTACCAGGGGCGGATCTAGCTTTTTTTACAAGGGGGGGGGGGTGGTTGGGGGGGTTGACCAAATTTTCCCCCAAAATCGCGCCGTTTTACTGTTTTACTCTTCTTCTTTTTTCACTTGGCCACCCAGGGGGGGGGGGGGGGTAAACCGCCGAAACACCTCCTCCCCCTAGATCCGCCCTACGTGTTATCAGTGTCTGTGATATGTTGTAATATTGAAGCCCTAACAAATATTGCGATTTAAAATGTTCATGAAGTTCCTCAAAAAAAGTAAAAATCTTGACCGTGACCGGTTTTACCTTTCTCATTTTCCCTAAAATAATGTTATCAAAACCGTTAGGAAAACGCAAAAGTTGGTTTCGATTTCCAATCATAAATATCTTGATAATCAGACAGGCGATCGGCTTGTAAATGTCATGGGGTTCCTGACTGACCTAAAGGTTTATAATTATGATTGCAGCATGAGCTAAATCCAGAATTTTGTTTCAGAATCTGAGACAAAGTTACCGGATCCCTTTAAGCTAAGAGGGTGTATTCTTTTAGTGTGTGAGGGCGAACAATCTCACAAGGCATACCGATTGAGGGGAGAGCACAGACTTTCTTCAACATTGAAAGCGATTGGGAAATGAAGTCGGCAGCATAGGAGATGTGATTTGGTCTAGCGGTACTTAGTCCGTCATATCTGTGCTTTCGCATACTGATTTAGACGGACCCCGATTTGAAACATATCATACGTACATCTACAATTAGATGAAATCAATAATAATAATTGAGTCTTAATTATCCAGTGTAGCCATATTGGTATTAAAAACATGGTTTCCTCTCATGGTCATGTAATAACGGGATTTAGAAACGGACGAACGTGAGCAAACCATCTTGTCGAAGGATGTAGCTAGGTACCGAGCGAGCCTCGAACCCAGAACCTCTCGTATCAGAGTCAAGAACCTTTACAAATATACTACAGTACTCCCATAACGTTTTCAAATCGAACAAAGGTCCTAATAATAATTGTTAGATTAGACAGTCTAGCTTATTGCATCATTATTAACATAATCATTATTTTAACTTCCTGAACACGATTCGCTCGAATCCATAACCCTTCGTGAATCTCGATGTGCTTGGATACATATTACGTTCGACTAAGTAAACTGCTTGTTCATCCAAAACATTTGTTTCTGCAATCACCCATTACAACCAAAATAAACGAAAGAAAGAAGAACAAACCGAGGTCCCATGTTGTTTCATGGTAAGGCATTATGTACCCTTTGCAATTTCATTTGATCTATACATGTTTATAATGACTCAGTTGTTTGTCATGGCGTTAAGTGTTAACGAAGTATACATTTCAATAATTAAATTCGGTTTGGTTGTATTTTAATAATACTTCATATTTTCTGTCAATAAACTTAAAAGTCTAATATTCTCAAAATCTAGTATATAAACAGTGCGCAGTTTAGACGAAGAGTCTTTTTATTGTACGTGTCATGAATGGTTGCTTCCATTATTATGTGTGCGCACGTCATTACAAGCGTCGATATATGATTATGATGATGATCATGATCATAATGATCATGAGCGTGACGCTGACATCTGATTGAAAAAATGAGGGGGCATTTAGATAGCATATAGTCTCAACTACAACATACTCCAAAATCAACAAAAACCAAAAGGAATAAACGGCGATATTGCTCGCAAAAGACAGGAATGTAGAATCCAGATTTGAGAAAAAGTCATCTCCCATATAGAGAAAGAGAGAAATTGTATAGACATGTACATGTAAACAATGATGATCAGAATGATTATGATGATGATGATGATGATCTTGATAGTAATGATGATAATGATGATGACGATGATGATGATCATGATGATGATAATGATAATGTTAGATGATGATATTAATGGTAATGTTAATGATGATGATGATAATGATGATAACGATGATGATGATCATGATCATGATGATCATGATGATGTTGATGATGATCATCATCAGACCATGATGATGATCATCATGATGATATTGATGATGATGATCATGCTGACATCTGATTGAAAAAATGAGACATTACGATAGCATATAGTCTCAGCTACAACATACTCAAAAATCAACCAAAACCAAGCGGAAATAACGGTGATATTGCTCACAAAAGACAGGAATGTAGAATCCAGATTTGAGAAAAAGTCATCTCCCATATAGAGAAAGAGAAAAATTATATAGACATGTACATGTTAACAATGATGATCACAACGATTATGATGATGATGATGATCTTGATAGTAATGGTGATGATGATGATGATGATGATGATTATAATGATAATGTTAATGATGATGATGATGATGATGATGATGTTGATGATCATGATAATGATGATTTTGATGATGATCATCAGACCATGATGATGATGACCATGATGATATTGATGATGATCACAATGATATTGATGATGATCATATGCGTGATCCCGACATCTGATTGAAAAAAATGAGGAAGACAGTTAGATAGCATATTATAGTCTCAGCTACAACATACTAAAAAATCAATTAAAAACGAGCGGAAATAACGGCGATATTGCTCGCAAAAGACAGGAATGTAGAATCCAGATTTCAGACCATGATGATGATGATGATGATCATAATGATCATGAGCGTGACGCTGACATCTGATTGAAAAAATGAGGGGGCATTTAGATAGCATATAGTCTCAACTACAACATACTCCAAAATCAACAAAAACCAAAAGGAATAAACGGCGATATTGCTCGCAAAAGACAGGAATGTAGAATCCAGATTTGAGAAAAAGTCATCTCCCATATAGAGAAAGAGAGAAATTGTATAGACATGTACATGTAAACAATGATGATCATAATGATTATGATGATGATGATGATCTTGATAGTAATGATGATAATGATGATGACGATGATGATGATCAAGATGTTGATATTGATAATGTTAGATGATGATATTAATGGTAGTGTTAATGATGATGATGATAATGATGATAACGATGATGATGATGATGATCATGATGATCATGATCATGTTGATGATGATCATCATCAACAGACCATGATGACATCAGACTGAAAAAATGAGAGATCATTTAGATAGTATATAGTCACAGCTACAACATACTCAAAAATCAACAAAAATCAAGCTGAAATAACGGCGATATTGCTCTCAAAAGACATGAATGTAGAATCCAGATTTGAGAAAAAGTCATCTCCCATAAGGATTACACGCAAAAAGTAATGGATCAAGTGATAATAGGGTAATAATCAAATAAATATGGTTGTTTATTACATTATTTGCGATTGTACGTGTTTTAATATTTAAAGGAGATGGTACAGTGAAAGGTCAAAAAGAAAAAAAAGTGAAGAAAAAAAATTGTTGGAGACGCCCTGACTCGAACCAGGGACCTCGAGGTCGGAAGTCAAGTGCGTTACCGATACACCAAAACATTTCCCATAGAGATTACACGTAAACGGAAAATGGAATTCGCAAATCCAACTTTGCAAGTAAAATATGAGCATGATCCCGGCATCTGATCGAAAATTAAAGGGCACATTATGATAGCTTTTTGTCTCAGCTACAACATACTCAAAGCTCAGCGTAAACAAAGATAAAACGACGGAGATATTGCTCGCGAAAGACAAGAATGTAGAATCCAGTTTTGAGAAAAAGTCATGTCCCTTAGAGAATACACGCAAAATGTGAAAAATTGACATGCCTCCTTTAATCGCAAAAATCCGCCATGATACGATTGTCAAAATGAAATATCGTGTTGTTTGCATTTGTAGAGAATATTCTCAGGTACAACATATCAAAATTTGGAAGAAAATAGATCAATATTTACAGAGATACAGTCAATTTTCCAAAAATATGCTGACGTCATAATATGCAAATTGAAATTTTGAGTTCGAAGGCCATTATGATGACGTCATGAGTTAATTGAGGGTCAAATGAGACATGAAATCATATCTTCGACTCACACTTTATCAAGATATGAAGAAAAAAATTGGGGTCATCTTGCATCCTAAAGAGCTACAATGGATTTTGTATAGGCATGTTTTTGCCCATATATGCTATGTATTACAAGAGCTCGCACGCACGGATGCGTATCTTAACGGACGCTCATTCCGTTATTAATGGTCAGAAAAAAATGAACAAGGTATCAAAATGCTTGAAAAAATGTGCCAAATATGACGAAAGAGAAAATTTGGTGATTCTACGTTGCGAAATTTAAGTACGCGCAAAAACGCGCACGCATTCGCGTGTGTGCGTTTTTTTTGCAAAATGCTTAAAATGGCCTGAAACGTATGCAAAATTAATTTGGAACGAATACACCAGTTTACAGTTGTATCAGTGCGCATGCGCAGACAGTTGACCCCGGAAGCGGGGCCAATAACCTTTGACCAGTGGTATTTATGCGTAAATTAAGATTGCGCCCATGCAAATGATGATGTGCGCGCACAACGCAGCGCGTAGGGCAGTGATATTATCAAAATTTGCATGGGCGCAATCCTAATTTACGCATAAATACATGACCTCTAGGTCATTGGCTTTGTTTAAAATGGCGCACACAACTGTAAACTGGTGTATTTGAGCATTTTAAAATTTTGATGCGCGCGTACGTGCGCGTCGAGGTGCGCGCGCGGAATTTGTTGACATTTTTAGTTGACCTTTGACCTGAAGTTAATGTATATCAAATATGGTTTATTTTTGATGACCACCTAATAAAGAATGAATAAATAATGAAAGAAAATTCTAACGGAATCAGTAGGTGATCTGTCATCGACAGACCACCTAAAAATGTTCCTTTATATCGCCACATTATTCAAGTTTTTGGCATCAATTCTATGTGTTAAATACCAGTAACATAATTTATTGACTTTAATTTCCAAAATCAGTTTGAACCACAGTAAAAACTCAGAGTTCTCTCATCATACATGATATTAAGAAGTATGTAGTTTAACAATGTTACTTTACATCGCATCATCATTCAAGTTTTTGGTATCAATTCTGAATGTTAAATATCAGTATTAAACATAATTTGTGGAATTTAATTTCCCAAATCAGTTTGAATCACAGTGAAAATTCAGAGTTTTCTCATCAATCATGATATTAAAAAGTATGTAGTTTAAAATTTTCAATTTTAAAACAATGTTACTTTACATCGAATCATCGTAATGAGCTTTCAAGTTTTTGGCATCAATTCTGTAAGTTAAATATTTGACACATATTGACAAGGAATAACGCCTTCAATGAAAATCAAGTAAAAAAAAAAGTTTAATTCAGTATAGGAATCTCCTGATTTATAATTTTACAGTGCGTCCCAGAAAAAAAAAACAGAACTATGCCTGGAACTCTAAAAAAAATGCCTGCGCAAAAGAAGCTGAATCGCTTAAAATCACGGAAATGTATGTGCAGTTGTGGCGTACATATGAATATTAACGTATATGAAGTCTTCAATAGAAAATTAGAAGTAGTTTACACGAGAAACCTGTAAATTTTGCTGTAACACAATGATTTTAAAATTCATTTTAAAACTTATCCTATCCATTTCCAAGGAATAGAAGGTAATATGACAGTAAAGAAAAAGTATTTTTCAAAGTTTTGCAAGTCCAGATCTATGTCCACCATGCAGTGTCCACTTTTTTAATAATCAATCTAATATCGCACAAATCGTCATAATTTGGGGTTCACTGCTCCTCCAACTGGTCTTAAATCACGATACTTATCCTGAAACTACACTCTGGGCCCTGGCCTAGCGAAAAGAATCTGAAGAAATGTAAAAGTTCTTTTGTCTGTGATGATGCGTGATTACATAATAAACATTGTCGCGTCAAATAAATGTCCTCATCAACATACATATTATCAGGTGGCGGTGGGAATGATGTGATCAAAGAAAGACTCTCATTATTAGTCCATCTGTACTAGGGTCCATGGTTTAATAAAGTCCTCGGTACGAATTCCATAAATAAGACGACAAAGAAGTCCCATATGACAGCTGCCTGGGCAGGGTAATCCAGTTGTAGTATTTGAAACATCTTGTAGCAGTAATCAACTGCTGCTTTCAATGAAGAGCATGAATAGGCGCTTCTCTCGATGACTACATAACACTGTCCTGGCTTCATTGGTGTCCCTCAAAGTACCATCAAAAGCAGTTGGCTCCTTCCTCTGAGGAGGCCAGAAAAAAGGGTCCAAGCCAGTTCCTTCCTAAAATGATAAAATTTCGATATGTAGTTAACATGATAGGAATTAACAAGGTAGAGGTTAATTTATGTGCATTAAATTTCGATAGCATGATAACAATTAATTGGTTTTGATAAAATCGGGGGGAAGTTGTCCTACTCCGAGTCCTAGGGGGTAATTGTCCTCTGGGGTGGTTGTCTTCAGGGGGTTATTTTCTGGGGGGCGTAATTGTCCCGCTGGTAATTGGCCGATTGCCCAGGGGTAATTGTCCTACAACCATCTGCATCAATAGGCCTACCCCAGGCCAATACGTGTTTAATACAAATACAATAAAGTAGGCTAGCTATTACCGGTCACTAAATTAATGCATGCACGCTCGTCCTTAGAGAATTGCCCAAGTTCACAATCAAACTGATGACATCGACAGTGACAACAATGATTTCACAATGTTGATCAACACAGTGTCTTTGAAACTTGACTAAATATCACACGGTAACTCTTTTAATATCATCATGAGGATTTCTTACCTAGACATGTCGGTTGGAGCTGTTCCAAGCTCGATCCATGAGCTCAGAATTTCTTCCCAATGTGTCACATCTATCTCAGTTCTTTTGCATATCTCTCTGCACGCGCACATGCATGCACGAGACAGCTAATACCCAACCGTAGTTTACTCAAAATTGACACAAACGAAGTTCTTACTCAATGTTGAGTCATTGATTTACTCTTTATCGAAGGTAACAAATTACTCGGGTGACGAGTACCACTAAAATTAAGGTCTTACTCCAGCTTGAGTACTGAATTGCTCATTTTGTTACTCAACTTGTTTTACTCGGCACAATTTACTCGCTGATATTAAGAGTGTACTGCTTCATTTGACTTATTAAAAAAACATCTGAAATCTTACCTCTATAATTTATTCTTGTTATTTTTTTGAGTTGACTAAGCAACAGCGCCTTGTATCCTTTGGAAAATGTGCTATATAAATCCACCTGATCATTATCATTATTGTATTACAAATAATTGTCTCGTACTTTATCATCGTTTTTTTAAATTCAGATCCCAGTGGCATGAACGGAATGAAAATGAAGAAGTGTTTCGGAAAAACTCATTCAGTTGCAATACTTCTCCTCATTCTTTGGATGACTTCCCTCATCCAAAATGCAGCTGGGGGTAAGTAACATTGAATAAAAGTATACCGGTTAAGTATATATCTGCTTATCAATGTTTTTATCCTAGATTTTGGTAGAAATTTAGATGTTCATTTTCCAATGTTTACTGAGTATTCCGAGTACACACAGATTAAATGTAAACAAAACCTACGTTGGAGTAAAAGAGGAGTAGTTTAACGATTTGAAAGCAGATTATGTTTTTTTGGTTTTTGTTTCATTGTCCTGTAATTGGTCGTGTAGGTCTAGGGTAATAGATATATTTAAATCACGTCATTATTTATCAGTCTCAACTTCAGAATCATGTTTAGGCGTTCACTGACAGGTTCACAGCTCCAATTATATATGTACCCCCAAAACCAATAACAAATGGGGGGGGGGGGGGCTTTGTTAACATTGCATCCAAATTATGGAACACTTTACCATTATAAATTAGACAATCATCATCAATTATTGATATATTTAAGAAGAAACTGAAGCACCCTTTGTTTATGTCGTAGTTTTAATATTATACTATTTTGATATTGTACAGAGCGCCTTGAGCAGTCCTTTAGAATGGATATGTGCGCTATAAGTTGACATTGTTATCGTTATTAGTATAATATGCAAAAGGTTTACACTGAATGTACTCGAAGAGTTAGATTGACATTTGGGAGATGGATATGATATTAATTTACAGTACGTTAGTTTGAGTACCTAGCACATGAGAGAAGGTCCATGTATCAACATTAGTCAATATTAATAGAATATCGTAACTTTTGTTAAAACAACTTTGTTTTTTGAAATAAAAGAAAGGTTGTACAAACCCCCAAAACATACTATAAACAATGAGTGTGGTAACAATACGAAGTGAGTAAATAACATTCAACATTCACTTTATGGTTTTAGATCTCTTGTATTGCGATGGAATTTACGACTGGGACAATTATGAGGATGAATTTCATTGTGGTAAGAAGCAGAATACCTCCTTAGTTTGGATACTGAAATTCTTTTTTTACAACATTACAGTTTTATGATATATTATGTTCCGCTGCTTCTACCAAAAACATTATATAGAATTAGGCAAATCTTGCAGAAAATCCCAATTAACATACCCCTTAGTTAGTTACACCAGTGGTCTGTTTCATAAACCTCATGAATTTGGTTCAAATGAACATATTGGAAGCATGTGCAATCCTATAATATTCAGTGATCGTTGTCGCTGTTGAAATCGAGTCTAAAGTGATGAAATTGTAAATAATAAACTATTTATGTTGTATATCGTCCTCTCAAGGTCAAGGTATTAATTTAGCTATAAAACAATGTTATTTGACTAAAATCGACCGATTTGCTATTACTGTTTGGAATATATATATCACAACTGCATATTCTGAGATTTTCATGGTCGCAGCTACAATCGTATGGCCGTAGGCGCTTTTGGAAATTTATCAAAATTTACCGGGAGCAGCGGTAAATTTTTATCAAAATTGTAAAGAATCACCACCCAGCCAATTTTCAAAAATGTACCTTTAATACTAATAACTAATTCTAAGATTCTATGAAAAATCTGCTCTCAGCCAATCAAATGAAACGATTTTAGTAGCCTATAGCAGTTATTGATAATATACAGTTATTGACTGGCAGGGGGTGTAATATAACATTATTTAGACCACTGAAGGGATTTATATTTTCCAAGTGGTTATTTTGTTTTCATTTTTTTTCGGGGACAATAAAAATTTCATAAAAAGAAGTGCACAAAAAAAAAAATTGGGAAAAATAGTATTTCGAGATAATTCAAAAAAAAAAAAAAAAAACCTTTAAAAAAAAAATTCTTATTAAAAAAAAATTGGGGAAAAAAAATTGAATCTAAAGGGAGAAGAAGAAAAAAATGTGGACAAAATAATTTCAAGAGGAAAAAAAATATTGAAAAAAAAGACCCTCGGTAATGGTGTGATATGTGTAATTGGTGACATACAGTGTCTCAGGAGGGCGACATGCATTGATTAAAAATATATTCATTTCACCAGCTGGTTAATATAACACCAAAAAGTGACCGACCAGGAAAATATAACAATTTGGATCTTCACAATTGATATCACGTGACAAGCTCTGGACCAATCACATCTCGGTATCTGTCTAAGCTATCTAATATCAGGTTTTATGAAATAGGTCCACGGTACGCAAACACGGATATATGTTGGAATACGGGTTCGGAAATATAAAGCCATATTTTTCGCATTCTCTCACACTCTTCTCCACTGTTATATAACATTATGAAATTCATCAGTGTCTCTTGCATCCTTGTGAAAACAGACTTGTTTTGTTTGTCTCGCGGACTTTTCTTGGATATTTTAGTCAGTGGATGTTGATATGGTTTGTGTGCTCTCGGCCTATTAGGGTATCTAATTTTGTTCCATCAACTTTTCACAACATGGTAGAAGCCAAAGACTGGTCCTGAGTAGTCACCCATTTCACTCAAACATTTTGGACCTTCAAATTCTTTGATAGATGTAGGGGTTAATCCCCCTCAACCACCTCATAACAGACTCCATGAATTCTTTTCAAGCACCGTATGTTGTCAATATGAAGTCGTATGTCTGCATAATAGGACAGGCCAGTCTTTATATACAGTGCGTCCCAGAAAAAACGAAACCGAGAAGTATCGATGTTTTATCATAATTTAATCACAACCATAATTAATGAATGATACATATTTAGAAAGCTTAGAGTCTCCCCTTTCAGTTGATGCTACTCACGTGATGCATATTTCACGCATGAGTGATTAAAAGCAATTTAAAGGAAGGAAACCAAAAAGACATTTGGCGGGCGGTATCTGAATTTCGAAGAAAAATTCACATTTCTAGAAAGTTGAGTTTCTGCCCTTTCATATGACACCTCAATCAGGAAAAATGAGCGAGGAATGACAAAGTTCTGTTTGTTTAAAGTAGTGCTTGCATTTACATAATTTTATTAAACGAATTCGTTTTCACTGGCTGCCTGCCGTATCAATAAACGAAATTAACAAAAGACTTAACTCCGTTTCGTTGACAATCAGCCGTAGACGAGAGTCTTCATGCATGGCTGATTGTCAACGAAACGGAGTTAAGTCTTTTGTCAAATATGCTTTTTGCTACGGCAGGCACCCAGTGAAAACGAATTCGTTTGTTAAAATTATGAAAATGTAAGGGCTACTTTAAATAAACAGAACTTTGTTAATCCTCGCTCATTTTTATTGATTAAGGTATCATATGAAAGAGCAGAAAATGATCTTTCTAGAAATATGAATTTTTCTTTGAAATTCAGATACCGCCCGCCAAATTACTTTTTGGTTTCCTTCCTTCAAATTGCTTTTAATCACTCATGCGTGAAATATGCATCACGTGAGTAGCATCAACTGAAAGGGGAGACTCTAAGCTTTCTAAATATGTATCATTCATTAATTATGGTTGTGATTAAGTTATGATAAAACATCGATACTTCTCGGTTTCGTTTTTTCTGGGACGCACTGTATAATGAAAACGGATTTTCCTACACAAGTTGTGTCGATATGATTTAAAGCAAAACAAATAAAGGGGCGTCTGATATTTCAACCGATGTACAAATGTTGTCGCTTTTTCGTTTTTTTTTAAATGTCCAGTCATAATTTATGCGGGTGAAATTTCGTGCATGAGGTAGATGTGTTGAAACAGACCTGACTTTGGGCTCTGTTTTGGGAATTCTAACAGATACGGCTAGGTCTACACATGTTTGGGTAATGATCTTCCCTCTAGGTAAATTGAGGGGGGGGGGGTCAAATCGTATGGATAATTTAGGTGTTTTTTGGAAGAGGCTACCAGACTTGCAGTCAGTGTAATCTCTAGTTGAAGAAATGATAAAAAAATCATCTACTGGTGATTTTTTTTTCCTTGCGTTTTGTTTTTATTCATTTCTTTCTTTGTTGTCTTTGTCTTTTTTTACAGGTTATTCAGCAACCTATCTCCAAGAAGGCGAATTACATTACATCCACTTATTGGCATGGACCCACATAAATCGATTGTATAAAGTAACCTTGCTACAAACAAACGCTACGAAACAGTTTCAAGTTGTGTTCCAACATTTTAATCTCAATTATGATGATTTAGTCCAAATAGGGACAGGTAACGATCCCTCTGACATACAGTCTGTTATCACAACTATCCATGGATTCACAGAGTACCTTCCTGCTGATGTCCATGTAGAAACCAATGAGATGTGGTTTGCTATCATAGGAGCAAAGTTAGGCTCCAGGCTTAGAATGGGGGTTGACATCATTTCCATTGATCTATCAAGTGAGTGCTGAATACATTTTCTATTTAAATATCGGTGGAATCTAAAGCTCTGTGTATTGAAGCAGTGGTAATTGGTTTCTTACCAGTTGAAAGATGAGAATTATCCAACAGGTCGACTGATGAAGATAAACCATGTTTCCAGTTTTACCAGAAATAATAGTCTAAAGAAGGTGAATTTTTAACGTGCTTATTACTAAAAGTAATCAAAGTGTATTCAATTGTAAAATTTCAAAGCATTATGAGCTACTCCTATTTTTTTTTTTATCTCCAGACTTATTCGCATGTTCAAGCTCTAACATGAGCGTGTCACCGACCTTCCTTTGCGATGGACTTTACCACTGCGATCATTACGAGGATGAATCAGCATGCAGTAAGTTCAAATCCTCTGCGTGCCCATGCCTTGAGCCATAATGCATGGCCGTACATAGGATTTTTTTATGTTGGGGACCGGGGGGAATTTAACGAATTATTGAAAGTTTATTGCATTTTCTTTGGTTTTTTTTTTATTTGTGGGAACTGCCCCCTACCCTAGTCCCCGCTGCGTACAGTCATGGTTCAGTGACAAAGCAATGGCCTCGTAACTGTGAGGCCCCAGGTTCAAAACCGTGTCGATGTGCTATATTAGTGCCCTTTTGTGGGGCATTAATCCTCATTACTGTCATTTATGACTTAAGGGCGCATGTTCCCTAGTTGATAAGCATAGTAGCATACACATGCTTTAGCAGTCACGCAAAACACACATTGGCAAATTATTATTCAATAAAATCTGAGAATGTATACTATAATCTAGATCTATTAGGAATAAATTATTTTTTAAATAATTCCATAAATTGGGGTAAAACAAAAATATTCCAACTGTATGAGCGACAGTGTATGTTAATAGGAACGAAGTCAATGCTTCATAAACATCAAACATTAAACTTAAAACTAGGTGGTAATGTTATTAATCATGTTAAGAACATTAAATACTTAGGAGTGAATACAGACTGTGAATTAAAATGGGGCTTACATTAATGTGAAGTAATTAAGAGAGTAGGAAAGATGGTAAGCTTTTGGGGAAGGCTGCGACACATTTTAAATGAATCTTTTCTCAATATAATTTATCAATCAATAGTCATTCCTCATCTTGATTATGCTGACATTATATGGCAATCCTCCCCGAAAAACTATCTGGACCAACTTCAAAAACTATAAAATAGGGCTGGTAGGATAATCCTAAAGATAAACCCTTATAGTCATACTTCAAAATATCAGATTCACAATCTATTTTGGGAATCCCTAAAATCAGACGTAAAAAGCACAGGTACATAATGCTGTTTAAGATTTTCCACAATTAAACTCCATATTATATGCAGAATAATCTCTTTTACAAAAAACACAATTTTGCTCTAAGAAATGTGGATACTAGCCCAAACCTAAAACTAATTATTGTAAACGAACATTCTTTTATCGCGGATCTAAATTGCATAATGAATTACCGATTAACTTACTTGGATATTTTAGTCCGGGTGTTATGGCTTTGTGCTCTATAGGCGTATTATGACTTTTCACAACTTTGTAGAAGCCAAAGACTGGTCCTGAATAGTCACCCATTTTAATTTATCCGGTTTTGACCCCTAAAGTTCCATCTAATTTATTAATAAAAAAGTGAAGTAGGATGATTGTACCTGTCGGGTTAATCCCCCTCAACCACCTCAACAGATTCATGAATTATTTTCAAGCACCAGATTTTGTCAATATGAAGTCGTATGTCTACAAATCAGGACAGGCCAGACTTTATATTTTGTAATGAACATAGAATGTTTCCTAAAAGCTGTGTCAATGTTATTTGAGGGGGGAAATGCCCCATTTATACAGAGGCGTCTGATGCCAACCGGCCCCTGTAACATCTTGTTTCGCTTCTTCGTGTTTGTTATGTACTGTCCAGTTATAATTTTTACCAACGAAGTGTCGTCGTGCATGGGGTAGATGGGTTGAATCCAACCTTAATTTGAGAAGTGGGTTTTTTTAGGGAGAAGCTCCCAGACTTTTCAGTGCAAGGTGATGGAGCTTATTGACCAATCTGTAGTTAAAGAAGTGATCACAATCATCTAAAGATACGAAAGTTCCTTTTTTTTTTCCTTCTTTACAAACGTTTACTTTTCTTTTCATTTTTTTCATTCTTTCTTTCTTGTCTTTAACAATTTTCTTACAGATTATTCAGCAACATATCTTGAGGAAGGCGAGTCGTATTTAATCTCCTTACCACAGACCCAAATAAGACGATGGTATAACGCAACCTTGCTACAAACGAACGCTACGAAAGGATTTCAAGTTGTGTTCCAACATTTGAATCTCCATGGTTATGATGAAATCCAAATAGGGACAGGTAACGATCCGTCTGACGTACAGTCTGTCATCACAATTTTCCATGGGTTCATACACTCCGCTCCTGTTGATGTCTTTGTAGTTACCAATGAGATGTGGTTTACTATCACAGGAGCAAAGCTTTACACCGATATTGAAATTGATGTTGAGATCATTTCCATTGACCTATCAAGTAAGTGTGTCATTATTATCGATTTGTCTTATTTAAACATATTTTATGTTGGATATCACTGCATCGCTCAATGTACTTCATACTCACATAAAGAATTACTCCGGACCGACTTGGGACCGAACAAATAATTCAATCGTCATGATTATGTCTAGCCGCCAATTGCAATGTAATCGGTGGCATGTAGGGGCGTCGCTAGACCTTTTTCAGTGTGGGGGGGGGGGGGGAATGTAGAGGCCACCGATCGCCGAAAAAAAAACTAGCCACCAATTACCGACAAATACATTAATGCCAATGTGCCAATGTCTACAAATTTAACCCTATAAATTTTCCTTCTCATAAATATACTGTTTATTTTGTCACGACTGGTCAGCATCGTAGCTATATATGAAAATGTGCAACATTGCTGAGTATCTATGCCGTGTGGAGTAGTCGGGAAGAGCGCTGCGCTTGTATATTATAATGCTTCGGATTCGAGGCTCGCTTGTGCGTTTTTGGAACCCCTCTTTTGTACTACTCATATTATAGTAAAGTTGACAATGGCAATGCCAATTGACAACGAATTTTAATTTTTGCTGGTGAAACTTCGAGAAAATACAAGTATTAAATTTGTAGTCTCTCTCGAAGTCGTCATATTGGATAAAAAGTCACAGTTCATAGGAAAATTATTCGCCGGCCGACCGACATTATAAATCTAAAAATAACAGAGTTCAAACAGAGCGAGAATACCGACACAGCAGACACGACACAGCAACATAATTTTAATTTATCTATGCGTTTCTTTCTTGCTCCCTCGACGAGGTGACTCCACCAAACAACCCCCCTCTCCCCCTCTCTCTCTCTCTCTTTCTCTCGTACTCCCACCCCTCCTCTCTCATGCTCTTACCCCCTCTCTCTCCTCTCTTTCGTCCCCCGTTAAAAAAAAAATCATTTGCTCTTTTTTTCATTTTGTTTTCCTTTTCTCCTTTTCTTTTTCCTCTTTCTTTTCATTCTTTTACTTTCTATTCTTTTACTTTTTCCCCTCTCATTTCTCTTTTTCTTTTTTCCCCTTTCTTTCTTCTCTTCTCTTTCTTTTCTTTTCCTTTCTTTTTTTTCTTCTTTTTCTTTTCCTCTTATTTTTTCCCTTCCCCCTTTTCTCATTTCACCCGACAGCAGGGCAATTTTACCGACAATATCCTGATAGGTGGGGGGGGGGGGGATCACACCCCCACATCCCCTCTATCGACGCCCTTGGTGGCATGGAGTCGGAATGGTGTCAGTTTTACAGTTCGGCAGAAGTAGATAGCTGGATAGATAAATGATTTATCGATTTTAAAATAAAATCATTGCGGTAAAGCCGATATGCGATTACTTTACAATGATAGAGTATACACAAAAAAGGTAATCAGCATGGACAAAAATGAAATAAAGCAAAAACACAATTCTTAAAAAAGCAATAAAAAAGGGATAACACTACAAAAAAATTATATCAGTGATTAATAAAATCTTGTCGTTGGAGTACGAGAGTTTCCGGGTTCAAACCCCGGACAGGAACCTTATGTTAGGTCGTTGGCATTTGTAAATAAACAAAAAAAAATCACCGTTATGTTTTTTCATTGATTTGATTTTCTATATAATAGAATGAACGTTTTAACTTCAATTTTGAATTGCCACATTCCAACAAAATCAATTGTGAAACTTTAATTCACTATTTGCTACCAAAATGATACCTTTTCCTTATAATTAACTTTCTCTTTTTAGCCTTATTTACATGTTCGAGCCCCCAAAAGATCGTGCCATCGAGTCCGACTGTCCTTTACGATGGGCTTTACCACTGTGATCATTATCCTTTGATAAGCTAATGAAGCTTATCTGCCACCCTGTAGTTGAAATACTGAAGAAAAAAAATCTACAGATGCTAAAGTTACTTTTTTTAAACTTTTCTTTTACCCTACTGGTATGAGAATTATTCAACACCGGTCGACTAGTGAAGATAAACCGTGTTTCCAGTTTTACCAGATAAATTATAAAGAAGGTGAATTTTTTTAATGAGCCTAATTACTTAAATTAATCTAGAGAAAACCTAGTGTATTCAATAATAACATTTGAAAGCATCATGAGCTCCTCATAAGTTATTTTTCTCTCAATCTTCTATCTTCTACCAGACTTGTTTGCCTGTTCAAGCTCTAACATGAGCGTGTCACCGACTGTCCTCTGTGATGGACGTTATCACTGTGATCATTACGAGGATGAATTAGCATGCAGTAAGTGAAAGAAACAATATATTTAGTACTGCGTTTCTTATTAGTATGACAACATTTTGTATCAAATGTTATCAATTACTAATTTTAAGATTCTATACAAAATGTTCATTTAATCTACATCTTCGCAGGAGCGATGGAGTGTCTTTGAAAAAGGTGGTGCACCAGCAAACAAGCCCCTTTCTGGAAAAGGGGGCAGCTACAAAGGGTAACCACAAAGTAAAACAATACAATATTTAGACATTTATTGACCCTTACATTAACAAGGATGACCTTCCATGTTTTTTTCACGTGATCTAAGATACTGCTTCAGCACCATACTCTGCTGTTCTGATCTGAATATATTTGTGTGTAAGCGAACGAAGCAAGCAAGCCAATATTTCAAGATTTTTGAAGTCACATTGTGACCGCTCATTTCTCATTATTAGATGCAATAACCGAACCTGATAGAGTTTTAAAAACAATCACTTAGTGAAAAAATAAATACGACCTTTAAGATATTACTTTATGACATGAATTATAAATGGAATCGTAGCGAGCGAGCTTTGTGCGATTACTTGAGGAAATAATGCACGCAGTCGATTTAATTAAGGGGCACATATTATGGGAGACTATGAGAAATATATTGTTTCAGAGGAGCTGAGAGGTGGTGACAATCTTTTCATATTATGGTATCATCTCAGCCTTTTTTGGTATGGTATGGTATTTATTCCATTTTTCATTTTTTTTAAAACATATACAATACATACTGAGTATCTAAAAAAAAAAAAAAAGGAAATACATAAATACATGTAGAAGGGTAGATTAAAGATAGTAAGAATACAATAAAATTAACAAGGAAATATGTTCAGAAAGCAAATTTATGTCGAATGAGGGGTCAACAAAAAAGAGCATTTAGCCTTGTTGAACGTTGACCCCTAAAGTAAAGAAAGTACATAATTAACATCACATTAAGAAAAAAAAAAGCAGGTGGAAAAAGTAGAAGGGAAAAGGAAAAGATAATACAGAAACAAAATATACAAATATATACGTCATAAATCAAATATAATAACTAGAATTTAAATCGTCACGAGGACGATTAAGGTGGTCTGAAATATGAGCATGATCCCGGCATCTGATCGAGAAATAAATGTCAGATTTGTGATAGCTTATTGTCTCAGCTATAACATACTCGATGCTCAGCGAAAACGAAGCTAAGACGACGGAGATATTGCTCGTGAAAGACGGAAATGTAGAATCCAGTTTTCAGAAAAAGTCATGTCCCATAGAGAATACACGCAAAATGTAAAAAATTGACATGCCAAATCTGGTATCAACTTAAAGCTTAGATATCAGAGAAAATGTTGGTAATACCATTTAAGCAGAAATCCCTGGACATCCAAACATTTCCTATTGATTTATAGAAAATAAATCCCCAGAAATTAGTTTTGGCACACTTTGGTTCCTCCCTGGCCCACTGTGCGCCCGGACTCGAACCTGGGACCTCGAGGTCGGAAGTCAAGTGCGTTACCGATATACCAAAACATTTCCCATAGAGATTACACGTAAACGGAAAATGGAATTCTCAAATCCCACTTTGCAAGTGAAATATGAGCATGATCCCGGCATCTGATCGAAAAATAAAGGGCACACTTGTGATAGCTTATTGTCTCAGCTAAAACATACTCAAAGCTCAGCGTAAACAAAGATAACAATACGGAGATATTGCTCGCGAAAGACGAGAATGTAGAATCCAGTTTTGAGAAAAAATCATGTCCCATAGAATATACACGCAAAATGTGAAAAATTGACATGCCTCCTTTAATCGCAAAAATACGCCATGATACCATTGTCAAAATGAAATATCGTTGCAAATATATTTGTAGAGAATATTCTCAGGTAGAACATATCAAAATTTAAAAGAAAATTAATCAATATTTACAGAGATACAATCAATTTTCCAAAAATCTGCTGACGTCATAATATGCAAATTGAAATTTTGAGTTCGGAGGCCATTATGATGACGTCATGAGTTAATTGAGGGTCAAATGAGACATGAAATCATATCTCCAACTCATAATCTATTTAAATATGAAAGAAATTGGGGGGTATCTATCCATTCTGAAGAGTTACAATGAATTTTGTATAGGCATGTTTTTGCCCATGTATTGTGGATACAAATAGCGCAGGTCGGCGTGCGCGTTCAACTTTGACAGCCGCTAATTCCGTTATTACTGGTCGGAAAAAGGTAAACAAGGTATCAAAATGCTTGGAAAAATGTAATAAATATGATAACAGAGAAAATTTGGCGATTCTATGTTGCAAAATATCAGGACGCGTGGATACGCGCGGAAACGCGCGCGCATAATTACGCACGCGCAAATTTTAAAAATGCTTACAATGGCCTGAAACGTGTGCAAAATTTTTTTGAAATGAATTAGAGCATTTTAAAATGTTAATGCGCGCGTACGTGCGCGTCGAGGTGCGCGCACGGATTTTGTTGACATTTTTAGTTGACCTTTGACCGGAAGTTGATGTATACTAAATATGGTTTATTTTTTATTACTCGTTATTGAGATATGATAATGACCTGATTTTTACAAAATGGCGCCTGGATGACGTCACGATGACCCCATGAACTTGAAAAAGGGTTCGGGAACTTCATATCATAGGGCCTGATGACTAACAGAAATTTGAAGGAAATTGACCAGGTCGAGTTCGAGTAAACGTTTACACAAAAAAAGTGTACGGAATAAATAAAAAAAAATAAAGAAAGAAAGAATAAAGAATAAAGAATAAAGAAAGAAAATTCTAACGAAATCAATAGGTGATCTGTCATCGACAGACCACCTAATAATAATAATGGATTCTTATATAGCGCTCGTATCGACCTTGCAAGGTCCTCAAGGTGCTCCAACATTACCTGGCTATGCTAGGCTGCCGATTTCGACGCTCACAGCATTTGAAGGAATTCCTTCCTACCGGTACCCATTTAACACCTGGGTGGAGAGTGGCAAATGTAGATCAATGTCTTGCCAAAGGACATTAATATATTAAATATGATATCCAAGTTGCTGAGTACAACTTTTAATAAAAACAATCGAAAGGAACGTTTAAAACTATTTAAGGAAGGTTGATTTTGTTAACGTCAATGACGTAAATGTAGGCTGGATGCAATTGCCTTGAGTTTGAAAATTCTTACATTGTCTAAACCTTTATATCCCCGAACAAAAAGCAAATGGTTATCTCGTCTTTTTATGAAGTTCAAAAGGTGTAAAGGATGATAGGTTGGACAATGCGTCTATTGGCATTTTAAAAGAAAATGGTCGTGGTAGTATAAAGGGGAAACATTATATTGTAAAAAGATCATATCTAGAGAAGGAAAATCTGATAGCTTTAAAAACGAGCAAGATGACGATACAGCAGAGTTCGTACATAAGAAATATAGGGCATTGTGCCCCCTGCATCCCGGCTTTGCTGCCTTCATCTAGGTGGTGGAAACAAATTCTTGTTACTGTACAGTGCTGTTTGGATTCTTTAAAATTAGATATCACTCTTTAGAAGACCGCTAAAGGAAATAATTTGAAAGCGGCAGTGGGAAATATGGATAAAAGGGGCACATATCAGAGCTAGAAATGGCTATTTCTCATACCTCAAAAGAGGCACTCATGAGAGATGAAAAGTGGCTCTTCCTAAAAAGGAATGAGGCACTGCTTGGAAAGGAAACGGGGCACGTGTCAAAATAAAAGGAGCACCTAGAAGTAAAAAGGTAAACCTCGCACCTAAACAAGGGCACTCATAAAAAGGAAGAAAGAGGTATTTATTACGAATGAAAGTGGGCACTTTTTAAAGTAAAAGGGGCTCCTATAAGTTTAGAATAGGAGAACTTATCAGAGGTGAGAAGAGCACTTATAAATAGGAGAAGGATCACTAATTAGAAAGAAAAAGGGCACTGTTGGAGTAATCGATAAAGAGTGGGGACGCACTGTGCCCGGGGGCGCAGCCAATGCATCCTAGGCAGTACTATAAATGATGGAACATGTAATAATGATAATAACATTCAATAAAAATAATAACAATTATAACAATTATAATACTGATACTGATAATGATAATATATTTTGCTTCTAAAGCGCATTTCAGGACCATAGGTCCTGTGAATATTCAGATGACTTTTTAAATATTTTTTTTAAAGATTCATTTCTTTCTTTATTGTCTTTTTTAATCCCTTGCAGATAATTCAGCAATATATCTTGAGGAAGGCGAATCACATTTCATCTCCTTACCACGGACCCGAACATCACAATGGTATAAAGCAAGCATTCTACAAACAAACGCTATGAATGGATTTCGAGTTGTGTTCAAATATTTGTATCTCCGTTATTATGATGATGAAGTCCAAATAGGCACAAGTAACGATACGTCTGACATACAGTCTGTCATAACAACTATCCATGGGTCCATATACTTCGCTCCTGTCGATGTCTATGTAGATACCAATGAGATGTGGTTTGCTGTCATAGGAGCAAAGGGTGACTCCATTCTTGAAATGGACGTTGAGATCATTTCCATTGACCTATCAAGTGAGTGTTGAATTATTGTTCTTTTAAGATATCGGCGGAATATAAAGCTTTGTCTATTAGTGAAGCAATGATAACTGGTATCTTACTAGTTATAAAATGAGAATTATTAAACACCGGTCGACTGATGAAGGTAATCCATGTTTCCAGTGTTACCAGAAAAAAATAGTATATAAAGAAGGTGAATTTTAACGCGCCTAATTACTAAAAGTATTCAAAGAAGCATAGTGTATTCAATTGTTCAAAGCATTGTGAGCTATTCATATGTTCTTTTTCTCTCCATCTTCTATCCTCTACCAGCCTCGTTTACCTGTTCAAGCTCTAACATGAGCGTGTCACGGACTGCCCTTTGCGATGGACTTTACCAATGCGATCATTACGAGGATGAAATAGCATGCAGTAAGTCAATAATATACAAATATACTAAGCTGTGAACGCCCCTCTGAAAAATAATACTATGCCAGTTCCTCCTCAGATAAATAATTTCCCCTATTTTTACGAACTAAAAGCTTGGTATATAATGTTTTATATCTCTTCTTTACGATCCGAACCGAATAGCTACCATAATAACATATTATGTTATGCAGGGCCCGCTGGAAGAGAAGTTTCATAACTGAAGTGGCTACCCTGGGTAAATAAAACGTTATTATTATTATTTATTACCAGCTGATTTGTATCTAGCGCTATAAAGCGCGGGGCTGTCCTCGATTGCTTTTCTGGAGTAGGGGCGGGCGGGCGGATTTTTTTTTTTTTTTTAATTTCATTTTTTTGTGTCTTTTTTTTTTTGTTCAATAAAAAAGTTTTAAAAAAATCATTGGGATGTCAAGAATTTAAACAAACAAGGTCAATAAAACACTTTAATATGGTAAAAGTTTAGTTTAATGTACAATAAATATCAAGACCAACACAGAGAGTATTTTTGGCTTTAAAATACAGCACCTTTTAAAATGAGTTTAAGAATGCTCAAAACCTGATTTGAATGAATGACATTTTATAGTTAATAAATTATTGCGTACTGGAAAGACCAAACTGGCAACGGGACGCATTTTGATCCTTGCAAAATGCATAGAATGGTATGTTAGGCGTTTAAAATTGCTCAACAAAAAAAACAAAAAAAACAAAAAAATACGAGCGCCCGGTATGAAGTATGAATTAGTACCAACTGATTGTATGATATCTTGCAAATTATGAAATTACCATCTTTTTTTTATGGATCGCAATTTTTTATAAATCAGCTGTAAACCCCTGTGAGGACTCGCTCAGCTGGTCGTCTGACACAATTTTTTTTCAATAAACAGTGAGCATGCGCAGTAGTGCCTTGAAAGAAAATATCAAATAGAGCATGCGCAGTTCTGCCCAGGAAGAAATAGTAACCGATACCTGTTCAAATTTAATCGCCTTTTCCTGTTTATAATGTCAAGTCATAATTTCTATTAGCGAAATTTCGTGTTTGAGGTAGATGGGTTGAAACTGACCTGACTATTTAGTCTCTGTTTCGGGAACTCCGATAGATACGGTTAGGTCGATAATTTTTTTTGGGGGGAATGATCTTTCCTCTAGGTAAATTAAGGGGGGTCGAATCGTATGGATATAATACAGGTTTTTTTTTAGGGAGAGGCTCCCACATTATCTGTCAGTGCAAGATGATGAACCTTATCTATCGATCTCTAGTTGAAGAACTGATATGAATCATCTACAGGTAACTTTTTTTCGTTGCGTTTTTTTGTTAAATGTATTTATTTCTTTATTGTTTTCTTTTTCTTCCCCTTACAGATAATTCAGCAATATATCTTGAGGAAGGCGAATCACATTTCATCTCCTTACCTTGGGCCTACACAACACGATTGTATAAAGCAATCATTCTACAAACAAACGCTACGAATGGATTTCGAGTTGTGTTCCAATATCTATATCTTAGTGATTATGATGATGAAGTCCAAATAGGGACAGGGAAAGACCCGTCTGACATGCAGTCTGTCAACACAACTATCAATGGATATGCAAGCGCTCATGATGATGTGTATGTAGGTTCCACTGAGATGTGGTTTGCTGTCATAGGAGCAAATGGTCACTCCACGCTCCGAATGAACGTTAAGATAATGTCCATTGGCCTATTAAGTGAGTATGTGATTATTATCGCCCTGTCTTGTTTGAATATAGTTTATGTTGGATATCACTGCATCGCTCAATGTGTTTCATACTCTAGTCACACCAACAATATGACCAACTCCGCACTGACTGGTGATCGCACAAATAATTGCATTGTCATGTTTATCTCTAGCCGCCAATGAAATCGGTGGCATGGAGTCGGTTTGGAGTCAGTTTGACGGTTCGACTGAATAGATAGATAGATGGTTAGATACATGATTTTAATACAAGTAATAGGAGGCGAAAAAATCGTACCGAGTTATATAAGATACGTAAGAAGCAAACGCAAAATCTGATTTGGAATAATAAAAAATCTAGTGGAAAGCAGATTTCATGTGTAGATAGAATAAACCCTTTTAAACAGAGAAAATATCATTGAAGACAAATTCATGAAAATACGAGGAAAAAAAGGAAAGAAGTCAGTGCATAAGTATGTACTTAAAGAGGACGCCTGAATTAAGAGCCATGTGGTATTGCACTATTGAAGATAGAATTTTTAAAGATAGATTTGCATTTAACGTGTACCAATTACCCAAAAGTAAATATTCTGCACATAAAAACAAATGTATAAATCAACCTCATTTTTTGTCTTTATACCTATCGGCTAACGGATAGTAAGTGCGGGCCCTTTTCTATTTTAATTGAGAGAGTATTTAAACCTGCAGTTTCTCTATATAGAAGTAATATTTGAAGCCTATAAATTTGATATTGTTTAGCAACATGGAATCCCTGACAACCGGAGCAAATGACTTTTGGTGATTGGTACACTTGAAATAGGATAAAGAGAGTTCGTATAATTAATAAGTGTGTTTGAAGTTCTTTCCAAAGTAACTATATTATTGACAAAAACTGTGCAATTACGTGGAAGGTGATCAGAACAGCTCTGTCTCGTTAGATAGGTGTAGATTAGAGTAATTCATGATAAAAAATGGGGAAATGGGGTCGGAGAAAAAAATGCTTACTCAGTAGATATTGAATATTCTAGCAATCTGTTGATTCATAGAATAACATTATGTTTTAACTTCATAATGGACACTTGGATTATTTAACTTACATTCCATTCATGCAATACAAATTACCGGTAAGAAAGGATGGTTGTTTGACCCGTCGAATTTAAAGGTCTACGATAAAGTACGAACTTAAAAATTCATGTATAATTAATGTATAAGAGTCCAATATAATTAACGAGATCAAACAGATTGTGGTATTCTGGTAAATATGAAAGACAGTGTGTGTGCTTTCTGATAACGTCATTCCTATGTAGTAGGAGATCTGTAGAAAATTCATATGAAAGGGATTTTTTTTTAATGAAATGCAATCCTATTTTGAAAGTAATGATTTTTTAGACAAAAATGTGATTTCGCATGTGTTATATGATCCATGATTTCTTACATTCAACACAAATTTATTTAGTTCAATTATTACCAAATGGAATGTATTTAATTTTTCCCTCAGGAGCAACACCGGGAACAACACCAGGAACAACACCAGGAACAACACCAGGAACAACCCAAGGAACAGCACAAGGAACAACATTCGGCACACCACCTCAAACAACACCAGGAAATACAACAGCTACAACACTGGGAACAGCGTCGGCTACTACGCCTGAAACAACACCAGCTACAACACTTGGAACAACAACGGGAACCACACTAGGTACTACATCAGGCCCAACAACAGGTTAGGTCAAGTTTTGTTTGGGGTTTAAAGCTAGACCCCCTATTGTATTTTTAAGGATTAGGGTTCTCTGAATGTCATGTAGTTATTGCCTCTGTACGTATAGTAAATGTAATTTTCAATGCCAAACAGCAACTGATAACCACGTAAATTACGCGCAGGAATCTTTGAATATAGGCGTTTAGTTCTATAGTAATACATATAACATTTATTTTTTGCCGCTGGAACAACAACGGGAACAACCCCAGGAACATAGTTGATTTCTCATATGTTACTCTTATTATTAGCATTCCATTTCTTTTTAACTGTAAGCCTTTTTATTTATATACTGACATGTCAAATGTGTCTACGTTTGTATGTAAGTGTGTATCTATGTATATGTTATTCACATTTTCACATACATTCATTTAAACTCCAGCGAAATGCGTTGTTATAGTGGTTCTATGGCATTTTTCCAATTGTTCAAAACTCTGACAATGGAAAAGAGTTAGTTATTCTGAAATTATTATAGGATTAAAAAAATGAAACCGGGTTCATATTTCCGAAGGTTCATAATTCCGAAAATGTAATAGAACCCGGTCTCGTTTATGGTATTATACGAACCTTCCGAATATTGAACCTCATTTCATTTTCACAATTATGAACCTTGTGTAATTTTTTTTGGAATGACGAATCTTCTGAGTTTAATAAACCCTATTTCATTTTCAGAATAACAAACCCTCTGGTATGGAAATATGAACCTGCGGAAATATGAAGCTTTTGAAAAAAATTAACCGTAGAAAAATAAAGTTATCTCCCTTTTTCTTGTCCGCGACCTTCATTGAAGCTCTCAAGCTGTTGTCAGTGCTTGAGTCTTAACAATTTTTCTTCTTTGAGATTACCCCTTCATCTTTTAAAAGTAAATACATCGTAACATTATATATAGACACTGGTGCCCAGGAAACTGAGGATAAAAAACTGCAAACATTCATTCGTAAGTTCTATGCTACTACAATTTTACTCAAACTAACTTTTGACAGGTAACACCGATCCTTGCACCCAACGAAACCCGTGCGTCAATGGTGGCTTTCGTCCTAGTGGACAAGGACAGTACGAGTGTGAATGCCAAGATCATTATGAGGGGATCCATTGTGATGAACCGACTCGTAAGTCATATGTTTGAATTTACTTGTATGCTACGTTTTGCAAATCCATGATTCACATCGTTTCGAAAGACGGGTGAATAGGAACCAAAATTTGGAAAGTGTTTTGACTCAATGTTTTACCCTCAGAAGGGAAAATGAAACCTTTTCATTTCAGCATAAGTAAATCAAATGTCTTTTCATCTTCTCTGGATATGAAATAAAATGTCAAAACATTTTCCTTTTCTGGGGAAAGTTAATGAATATCAAAGTTTGTTAAGTAAACCATTACCTGCTTAATTTATAAAATAAATCCAAGATGTCCAGTCATTCATAACATTTTAAAGATGGTCTTATGCATCCGTCACCGGACTTAGGATCACCAAGGATCTTATACTACCTCCTTGGAATCACATGGTTTGCGATTCAGGACAGCACCACTGTCTTTTGACAAGACATTGATGTACATTCGTTACTATCTACACAGGTGTAGAAAATAGATACATGTTAGGAATGTATTCCTTGAATGCTTTTAGGGTCTTAGGGCAGCCAGGTCTTAGGGTCTAGGCTAGCCAGTGTAGGAATCATGATAATATTGTGTAGGTGCCTTGAACATCCCCTTGGTATTTACGTATATATAATTGTAACTGTTATCATTATTATTTTTATGAATAGTAGTAGTAGTAGGGTATTAGTGTTAGTTCATTTTGTATTTCTATTAGTCGTAGTAGTAGTAGTTTTGTTATCATAATTTGTGTGTATTGTTTGGTTAATGTTATTTTGTATGCCTCTTCTTCTTCCTCTTCTTCTTCTTCTTATAATTATCATTATTATTACTATTATTACACTTATTATGTTGTCATCATCATCATTATCAATATCATCATCATTATTGAAAACAAAATCACCTCATTCATCGTCATATAATGTTCTAATTCCTACCTCGAATACAGTTCCTATTGAGGTTTCTGTCAATCCGTCAAGCCAGATAGTCAACATCAACGCCAATGTGGAGCTGACATGTAGTTTCAACAATGCCAAGCGATTCCACTGGTACAAAGACGATGTCCTTTTGCCTAACGATCAGAATCAGAATCCTTTGATAATCATGTCTGTCACGCCAAGTGACATCGGGTATTACTTCTGCCGAGGCTCTGGGAGAAATGGAGAAACTTTAGACACGATGCGAGCATCTGTTTATGTCAAAGGTAAAAACTTTACTTGAAACAAACTTTAAAAGAAAAATAACAAAATTTAGGGTTGTGTCTAGCCTTTAATCAAGGCGACCTGTGTACTCTAGAAAGATCTCATCTCTGCCATTTAAAGACGTGGAATAACCTTGTGATTGCGAGAAGTTTTATGAAGGAAGCATGGAGGTAGCAGGCATACGTTATTAAAGACTTACGGATCCTCAGTATTACAGGCCTGTAAAATTATACAGAAAAGTAAATTATTAATTAAAGTTCATTTACATTGACTTTATATCAAATAAACGTTATAAGCAATTGTTTTCATCAAACTTCTATTGGAAATATATATATATATATATATATATATACAGAAAAGAATATTCTTCCATTCAATTAAGTTTTGAAGATTTTAATGTTATTTGTAATGCTACGCGTAAAAATAAGAGATATTACAAAAATATGTATTTCGATCACAAATAAAGACAAACAAGCGCGTAAAAAAACACGAACGTGATTATACTGAATACAACAGTGGCGGATCCAGGGGGGCCGGGGGCCCGTCCCCCCCCCCCCCTTGAGAAAAAAATCATGGAAAATCGCGCGATTTTTACCTTTTTTTGGGGGGGTGCAAATTTTAAAATTTTCGAGGACCCCCCCCCCCCCCAAAAAAAAAAAAATGTGCTCACTACCCCCCCCCCCCCCCCCCCCCCACTGAGCGACTTTTCGGCTGGCTCAGTCGTTGCGATTTTTTTTTTTGGACTCCAAAAAAAAAAAAAGTGTCCGCTTACCCCCCCCCCCCCCCCCCCCCCCCCCCCCCCCCCCCCGACTTTTCGGCCGGCGCGATTTTCAAATTTTCGGGAGCAAAACAAAAAAAAGTTGGGCCCCCTCCCCTAAGACATCCTGGATCCGCGCCTGGAATACATTATGTGTAAAGTATAAGAGAAATGTTATCATGCAAGTACTGATTTGATATGAAATTAGTATACGAAGACATTTTCTGAAAGCTATGTTTAAGTTACTTGTATTTGTTTGCTATCAGTCCTTTCGGAGGAAAATTTATTGGTCTTCGGTCCGGGGGGGGCGTTCCCCTGTGCCCTTCCCTAAATCTGTGCCACTGATTCTCGATGTGTATGTTTGTATTTTCAGATCTGACCAACATAATAGTTTTGAACGCTAGATTTGCCATTCCATTCAGCGATGAGCTTCATGACCAAACGTCTAATCTCTATAAAGAGACGGCGCTCAACATCAGCACCTATGTAAGTATTCTAAAAAATTGGTATATCAGAAAGGCCTTTTACAAGGCAAGGCCTAATATTGTTTTTGGTTAAAATATACAATTAAATTATAGAGTGCGAGGACGTTGTGCAACAAGTTTCATTGCAGGGGTTTGGTAAAGACTGATTGCACGTACATATAACATAAACATTTTCAGCTCTTCTATTGGTGGAGACAAGACTAAAGGATCCGGAAGGCCTTCTTCCTCCGTTTACCTGCAAACTTGGACTCTCTTGTGACAAATAAATCAGCAACCATGAATGTTATCGGTTATTGTGATCAAACTTGGGAGACCTTCACATGTTGGTGTTGTCGAGGGTCATTATTCAAAGGTCGAAGCTAACTTTGTGAGCTCTCTTATGACAAATAACTTTGCAACTGATTATGACCATACTTGCTTCACATAATTTTTTATTAAGCTGTAAGTTTAAACTCACAAGATTCATGTATGACTAGTCGTTTAAATACATTATATTTTATGTGCGACTAGACTTGAGTCAGAGATGCTCTTTAAAGGTAAGAGAAAGTCTTGGTATGGGTTCATGAATTTGGTTCAAATGAACATATTGGAAGGATATGCGACTTTACAATATTCAATGATCGCTGGCGCGGTTAAAATCGGGTCTAAAGTGATGAATTTGCTAATAAATGAACTCTTTAAGTTGTAAAGCTCCCTCTCAAGAATGATATTACTTTAGCTTTAATACCAATGTTTCTTGACTACAATCGACCGATCTGCTATTCCCATTTGGAAATTATATATCAGAACTGCATATTTTGAGATTTCCATGGTCGCAGCTACCATGGAATGGCATTGGGCGGTATTTTTTTATTATTCAATTTCTCGAAAGCAGGAGTGTTTTAGGGGCTAAATTTTCTAGTGCTTATAATACATCCACAGGGGCATCCAAATATATCGAAATTTTAAAGAATTACTCTCCATCCAACTTTTATAATTTTCCAAAACTTTGCATTATCTTTAACGACATTCATGTATACTATTATAAAAATAGTATGGACACAATATCGCATGCGGATGTTTTTCGGTTATGATGTATACTAGGAGTTACAAAAGAGTATCAGTCTTTGATGGAAGGGGAAATATCTATTAAACGTTTTTATAATTTGTTTGTTGTTTTCTACCTGTGTTGAGGTGGAGCAAGGCCTCCGAACCTTCACTGGGTTGAAGAGTCTATCAGTAGTATGCAGAGCCCTAAGACCAGGAAGCGTCAAAGCTGACATGAATATCTACATCGAGCGGACCAATATGACGGCACCGGAGACACAAGATCTTATTGGTCTAGCTCTTGATAGTCTATCCAATGAATCGAGAGGATTTCTCGATTCAAACACCATCTCAGTTCAAGATAACGGTACCAATTTCATTCACTAACATGTAGTTCTGAAAGCCAATTAATATATTAAGTAGGATTGTGTATAAGGATCGACGTGGGGGTATCCATAGATTAATGGCAGGTAGGTGACGCGAAAAACCAGGGGTCATATTTTGTCCTGTCTTTGTGATACTACTCATTGCAAGCATTTTTGTTAAACATTGGCCTCCGAAGGGGAGGGGGTTCGGCTCTGTCAGATATTTCACTGAACTGGACGTGTGGCATTGGTACATTAGGTAATTTAAAACGCTAGAAGTGCACACACAAACACACGCACACACGTCTTACGTATTTACACAATTCACAAACACACGCACACGCACACACATGATATATATACACACATGACATTGTGTAGGCCTCTGTGTTTGTGTGTTTGTCATGTGCGTGTGTGTGTGTGTGTTCCTTTGTGTGCGGGTGTAGTCTGTTTATGTGGCCTTTTCGTCCTTCATTAAATGAAGTACTTTTTAATTTTCATTCTTGTTTATAGTGATAAAAGTTCTCTGCATTGTACGGAAGCTTCAACGTGCAAAGAGCATGCGACTTGTTTATTAAACTCGCCTATGCGCTTTGGCAGGGCCTAGAAGGCGAGAAAGCGAGTTGTTAAAGTCGCCCCAATCATGTTTAAGACGAAAATGCTAGAAGACCACTAGATAAAAACTCCCCAAGGCGCTTTATTAAGACCAAGAAGACAAAAAGACGAGTTGCTAAACATAGCTGAGGTGCCTTGTTTAAGACCTTCTCGGCTTAAACAAGGCGCCTTTAATTAGTGAGTTGTTAATACACACCTTCTCGCTTTCTCTTCTTAAACATATGGCGCCTTGACGAATTTTGACAATTCGCCTTCTCACCTATCCGTATTAATTATGGCGCATTGGCCAGTTAAACAAGTCGCCTTTTTGCTGAATGTTTAACTTCCCTAGCATTGGCCACTTCTTAGAAAAAAGAATACCTGCACGATTTGCAGCAATTCACTTTGAATTTAATAGATAAACAAACATGAAATTTGTTAGGGACTTTTTTCAATATTTTTTGTTCACTCTTTTTTTTTTTGTAGCTATTTGCCAGAATATCTCATGGATATCTCCTCGATTTGAAAAAGTCGAATTTCCGGAAGGTGAAAACGGAACATGGGCAAATTCAACAGGAATGTGTCCATTCAACACTACTCAAGGTTTGTTTTGACGGTCTTTCATGTATTTTTAATGTGGGGGAGTGTACGATCAATATGATAATTTCCCTATAGGCTTGTTTAAATATGGCGCGGTCATCTGCTGCAAGAAAACACTTCATTTTTTGTGTGTAACGTGTTAAAGAATGGCAACTGCGCGATAGAGAATGGCTCATCAACTCGCAATGTCATTCCCAAAATAGCCTTCATATCAAGATGTTCAACCGATTGTAGTTTTTGTTTACTTCATAATCGAACACTAGCGAATCAAGATAGGGGCTTAGGGTCTAAAAGCCCCTCCCCATAGATATTCAAGCCCCAAAACTGTGTTCATGAATGCAAATGAATTAAAGCGAGGGTCACATAAAAAATGAATGCAGGAACCACAAGCCCCCAGCCCTCGGACCAAAATATAAATCCGCGCGTGTAGTTGAATGTTTTGAATAGTTCCAGAGTTATGAATTACTTGAGGAAATTTCAATCATATAGACGGTACTTCTTTACTTCATTTATGTCCCCTTCTCTTTCGTATCTGATAATAATTGTTTGCCAGTGTTCTTTCGATATTTATAAAAATATATGTGTATTTTGTTTTATAACGAACAGTCAATGAACCGATTGGACGGGCTCTGTGTAGCGGCGATGGTATTACCCAGAGCCATTGGCAACCTGTGGATAATTGCGGACCATTTAGAAATGTCACAGATATTCTCAACGAAATTGCACAGGTTTTTTTAAAAGAGGCTTTTTTAATTACCTTCATTTGCAATGCGATTGTGTTTAGTATATTGTAGATACCACTGATCATTAGAACTTGAAAAGATGTGATAAATATATTTATTCAAAATATTATAAGTATAAGATGACCTATTATTGCGTAGATTTCACCAGATTTGGTACGTTATTTTTACCCAGTACAATTTTACACAATAAACATTCATGTTTCTTTCTTACTCACCTTTTTCTTTGACAGTGAATCCTTACTGTAACTTTGAATTCTATATAAAAACATGCCTAACAGGTAATAAATAGCCCATGGTCAATCATTCTACTGATTGATTTAATGTCATCTCATTCACTAATGCACTGGACGATTTTTATTCAAGGCGGTAACATATTCTCAGTCATATTCATTGACAATACTTAAATTGGAGCACTTGCAACCGGCCTATATATCTCCATTCGTTAGCTCTTGATACGGCATTTAAAACCATGTAATAGTTTAAAATAGTAGAACTTTACCAAATTATTGTATTTAAAAGATGTTGGTCTGATCATGGAACTACTACGTAGTAGGTCCAAGGTCTGATTAAAATCAGCTGACAACCGTAGTCGATTATAACCGGTTCATTAGTTGTGAAATTTAATATTATGGGACACAATTTGTCATCTTTATGATGATGATGATATATGGAAAAAGGAACCTACTTATGTGTCATTGCGATATTGTAAGGGAAACATGTTCGCTAATATTAGAATTTATCTGTTGGAGTGCTTAAATATATAACTTATTTTCCAACCAGTTTTACACTGTAACATTGCAAAATAGGAAGGTTTTGAACATTTTGCAAAAAATAAATTAATAACAAAAACAAAGCGAAATTTTGAAAAAGTATTATTGTCATGTTGTTCATTATACATGTACTAAATTCAATAAGTGTCCACATTTTCCTCTCCATAAATATGGCCAACTATAACCGAGATCTTAGGGGGTCATAATGCAGTGGCGGAACCAGGGTGGGGGCTTGGGTGCACGGGCACCCGCCCCTAGCACACAAAAAAGTAAAAATCAAAGATGGTAACAACAATTTTAACTTTTTTTCTCAGGGGGTGGGGGTGTTGAGTAAAAACAAAATAGTGCTTATTAACCTCCCCCTCCCCCCTCAGCGCCGCTAAATATTTTCTCACGAATTGCCCCCCCCCCCCCCCCCCTCGCCGTGGGCTTGATCTGCCCCTGTCAAAGTGCCCCCCCCCCCCCCCTCCGTATTAATACCCTCGAAATACCCTGGCCTCATCAAGGTTAAGGAGAGAAAGTCGTATCACTCACATGCTGTAATGGTTTTCCCCTCAAATTTTAGGTAATCGTAGGAGAAGAAAATGCAGGTGAAGTGAGCCAGCAAGTATCATCTGTTACTTCCAATATCGAAGATATCACATCAGATGACATCACGTTTGTGGCAGAGATAACATCAAACATTGTGCAGCAAAATCTTACAAGTGAAGAGGTATTTTGCACGATGCCAGGCCAATCCTATTGAACATGAATTTGTGATTGTTGATGCATTTAATTATGTTCTGATTATTATCTAATGGTACGCAAATTGGAGCTTTCCCTCCGATACATGTACTAAAACATTGTCATAGATGTGAAAAAAGGTAAATCCCATGACCGGTGAATTGGACGCCTTAAAGCTGCACTACTGTGAATGAAAAATACACTAGAGCCTTACGCCGTATCAGGCTCTTTTTCTGTTAATTGTGTATAATATCTTACTGGTTCTATGACAGATTTAGGTCTCCCACTGTCCTTATATTTTTTGACCCCTTGGCAGTTGCTTCATCAAGTACAACTTTAGAAAAACAGCTGTTCTAAGGCTGTCACATTATTTAAAGGTATAAACCAGTTTTGGAAACGCCCCCTCTCAACAAAATATGAAATGGAAGCTCTTATTACCAATCATGTGAAAGAATATGTTTTGACTAATACGTGATGATACCAATTTTACCGGGAAACCACCTACTAATTGATATATTTGGTAAATTATATATCCGGCCTGGATAGATATCGCGTAGTCCCATATACAGCTTTCTGTGTACAGTGCTTGTAACTTTACCAAGACTGGGCCAAATTATTTTCTTATCATTTTGATTATTCCAGAACCTTGCAGTACACACCAATACTTATATGCTAGGTGATCAACCTTTTCTGGTCGATTCCACAACGTTTCTTTAACAATGCAATCGCATGACCAGAACTGGTCTATATACCTTCAAAACCCAATCGTCATTCAGTTTGATTTCCGAGATTTGGCAACTATAGTTTAAATGATCTTCATCCTTTGTGTTTGAATTGACAGATTACAAAGTATATAACGAGTATTGTGAGCAATATAGCTCAGGTAGAAACAGAGGAACTTAAAGCCGCAGAGGAAGAAGGTGGGGCAATAAGTAAATTTGTCCAGGCTTTTGAGGAACAAATCAGTCGTGTTGAAGTTGCCGATGGTACGATGCTCAACATTCAGCAGCCAAATGTAGCCGTACAGGTGATTTTACATATATATCATCAAAATTATTTGATATCCACCAGTAAACTAGAATATAGAAGTTCACTTTCAAGTTATATAATTGTTTGCATGCATATTCATCCAATGTGGTCCCATTCAATCTGGTGTCGAACAAGGCGCGACACTTTCACCGTTTTCCTTTATGCAGTTATGTAGATCTGCCAAACAACATAATTGTTTGTGCATTTATGTGTGCAGGATTTTTCATATTTTAAATTTGGGGGATGCCTTGCTTGAACTTATGTGCATGGTGCTTATCGCTTCATTTTTAATCATTATCAACGATAATGATCATAATAATAATAATAATGATGAAAATAATGATAATGATGACAATAATGATAAAAATTAATCTAATGGAAAAATGTTATAATAATATTAATAGAAACAATAATATAAAAGATTATTGATGATAGTGATGGCAATAATACAAATGATATTCATGATTAAATGATGATGATGATGATGATGATAATGACGATGATAATATTATTCGATTTGTAAGGCGCCAAAGCCACTTGAAATCAAATACTAAAGGTGCACTTTTGCGAAGGAGAAATCACATAAAAGCATTTGGATTTCATACAAGCTACAGAAAAATGAAATAAAATGTTCAGATAATAATGATAATAATAATAATAACGATGAAAAAATAGTAATATTGATATAATTGAAGATACAAAAACTAAAATGAATACAATAATAATTATAATTATAATGATAGTAATATGAGAAATAATGATGATGGTGATAATGATAATGACAACAATAATAATAATACTAGTAATAATAACTGAAGTCCTAATTCACATAACAGGTCCAGAGTGTACATGCTGATGACGTAATGCGTGGTCTTGTGCTTTCGCTAGCTGGGTCCAGTCTTTCAGACCTGACCGAGGCCAATATTACCATCAATGCTCCGACCCACGATGACCGCGATGACGTCATTGCTACAAGACCAGGCATCATCGCTCAGGTCAACATTCCACCTTCAGTTTCATCCGTCATTTCGTCCACGGCCCCACTCTCAGGATCGCCGTCGAATGGCAGTGGTAGATATGTCCGGATCAACTTCAATGTATTTTCAACTCCAGCCCTGTTCATTTCTAAATCATTGCGCACATTCAGTGCAGATAATGAAGGCTTCAATCGATCGGCTAACTCTCCCGTGATTTCTCTCAGTATTGGTCAAGGGAAAGTAGCAGCCTTGACCGAATTCATCAACTTTACCTTCACTACAATAATGGTAAGACCTATTACAAGTATACGTATTATTTTGTAATCTGCCTTTAGCAGTATTTATAGATAATTTAATTTGTAGACATACATTATATAGTGAACAATTTAAACATAATTATTTCAATCTATTTTTTTTTTTTTTACTCCTGTGTTTGATTCCCCTCATGATGAATGGGTTTTTAACTAAACCAATCAAAAGGATCATTCATTCTTCCTTCATGCCTTATTTAACAAATTTGATTATGGGTCTATGCATTTCTTGCTGTTTTTTGTTTTTGTTGTTTAGTCTGGATATGTGAATCCCATCTGTTCATTCTGGGATGAGGAGCAGGAAGATTGGTCCCCAGATGGGTGTGTTCTTGTTTCTGGAATCACATCATCCAATGAGAGCTCTAATGAGGAGAGTGTGCGCTGTGCATGTGATCATCTTACCAACTTCGCTATTATAATGGTCAGTGAAAAGCAGTTAGGCAATGCTCATATGCATTAACACCATTTAACTACTCCACGGATAACTATAACCCGACTAAATTAACGGAATACACTCTAAAAACTGAAATGTTAAATCACCATTTAAAAGGGCCGAGGAGTGACCACTCTTTCAAAATGGTAGATTAACACTTTGAACATGCTGGATCCAACACTATAAAGGTTTAATCTAGCAGGTTAAAAGAAACAATCTGACATTTTGAAAGAGTGTTCACTCCTCGGCCCTTTTAAATTGACATTTAACATTTCAGTTTTTAGAGTGTAGGTTACTAGAGCTATAGCGTGATAATCCTTTTGATAACCCAGGGGTATCCTACGGATTAAATAGTATGGTCTATGTAATATATATTATATCTTACGCCTGCGGTTATGTGAATGGATACAGCTACTTGCTTTTTTCATTCCTGACAGGTAAAAACATACTACCAGGTGTTTGTGGACGAGCGGCCATTATTCGACCTCTTCCCCTTTTACAATTTCCCTTATACTTCTGAAGAAAGATGGAGTATAGAGCTGATTTTCTATTGGGTATGAGTAATATTTTCACTCTTGAGATCAAATACAATTTGAAGGTATGGTGTTTCCAGCGGAAGGTAGTAAAGTGATATTCTTTTTTTTTTCCACCAGTAATACAAGGTTCCAACACTTTTTATTATAATAAACCCTTAATTTCTCAGTTTTCAATCAAAGACATGTAGACTTTATGAAAGCTGATGGTAAATAATCAGCTTTATTTGAGCATTTGAAGTAGATGTTTCAGTTTGGGCTCAAATTTCTTTCATGTTACAGGATATCCATAGACAGGAGGTTTCACCAATCGAGGCATACAACATTCTGACTTACATTGGATGCTGTATTTCTATCTTCAGTCTTCTTGTCACATTGGCAACCTACCTGTGGAACAAGTGAGCCCGTCGAGAGAAAAAAAATGCAATCATTAATGTAACACAAAGGAGACAGAATATGTAATTAGTCTCTGGTCGTTTTATCTTCGATTTTATTTCGAAGGTTTTGAACGTGGAATAGGTACATAAACTATGAAGGAGAATTATTTTTAGAATTCATTAAATAATCATGCAAATTCAAATAACCACCTTTCAAATAAAACTATCTCTTGATCAAATGAGATGGAATACGTATAAACCTGCAGCACAGTTCTGTTCGGTATCACTTCTGTTTGGACCAGCAAGGCTGTTGAGAACTACTGTCAACAATGTACATTTCATGATAGAAAGGGGAAGAGGAGAGGGAGGAGGAGGAGAAGAAGGAGAATTGGAAGAAGAAGAGAAACTGCCATAATACTATTAGTTGCTTGGTGATGTAGGGGTGGTGTGACGAGGGTCATAAATGGGTTATAATATTAATTTGTTCATATCATATCAATATATTCTCCATTGATATTCGATTAACTTCGTATATAAAATCCTCTGCCCGTGGTGTGCAGTTTGCACAGAATAAGAAGCATATTCATTTCGAACATCTTTGGCGTACTATTTTCCCCAGTTGACATCGTCCTGAATATTTACACCCAGATTAGTTTTTATTCAACACGCGTGGCCATTTGACGGTTGTGCCCAGTAATAAAAGATATACATGTATATAAGTAAAGCACAATCACATCATCTCCTTCATTTTACAAACATTTCCCCTCAATTTCACTTCGTTATTCTTGTTATTTGGCGTTGTTTTCTGTGCTGCCAATGAAGTGATGGTAAAGCTGTACATGTATGGTACAATATGCCTTCGATGCTTTCATAATTTTATTTTAATTTTGCAATCTTGATAGGGATTTGAGGACCACACAGACTAGCCAGATCTTCATCTGTCTGTGCCTGACCTTGCTATGTCTCTACACGACATTTGTCATCATGATCTCTCTGCAGTCTACCGCAGATGATCGTGAGGTCCAACCTGGACCCTGTGGGTTCCTGACGGCCCTAGTTCACTACTTCGTTTTGTCCTCCATTGCATGGATGGGTGTGGAAGGGTACAATACCTACCTCATTATTGTGAAGATCTTTAACACCTACATCCAGAATTTCATGATCAAAGCTTTTTTAGCTGCATGGGGTACGATATTTGTTTCCTTACATCTTTTTACTAGGAACAGTGCTTCCTATGAACAGGAAGTGGCTGCATGTTTTTACATACATATAAATGTCTCTAGATCAGAATACTTCAATCGACTTCGTTATACTTATACATTTAGGTACTGAAAGTATCCATAAAAAAATGAGTTTACTTCATTAATACAAAAAATTATGAATGGGCAAACAAATGTTATGCTTTTAATATTCATATAAAAAGGTAAATGTTAATTTTCTCTATTTTTTAACGAACAAAATAAATCGGAAGCTCCGGCAGGATATATTATACTCATTTAGCCATGCTAACTAATTGGAGAATAATTATGGAAAGATCACATTAGGACGAACTAACGTTCAACAGTGCACATGAATTCGTAATTTTTTCCATTCATGTGTAATTTTTTTCGGCATTCGGCATTAGGCATGGCATGTGATTTGTACAAAGAAGACTCTTAGCCCGGATAGTATAACAATCGAGATATCTCTTTCATTTAAAAAAAGTAATTATAGTGCCGCCATAACCGTGGTGAAAAGTGTGAGCTGGACAACACAACGATAACATGAGTAGGCCTATTGTAGAAACGGGGAAAGGAATAAGCTAGGCCCATGTCCAATGTAGACGTATTTTGAATGACTATAAAAATGGTATAACCTTATAAACGTTTGTCATTACAGGAATTCCTGCACTTATCGTGGTTCTTACTGGAGCTATTGCTAGAGACTCTTATGCTCATGATGATCTGTAAGTGGTTACGTTTAAAAGTTTAGCTTGAATATTGGATTGCATAGCGTAGGGTATACCTAATGATCTTCAAATTTAGGATTCGGCAAACTCACGTTTCTGTACTTAATCTAGTTTTTAGGCATTTGGTATGTTGGTATCTCATGAGTTAGCAAGTATGCCATTATGATCTCGAATTGGTATTTAAGTATCACTTTCGTGGGTATGTGGTGTGATCCAATCTCTAAAAAGGCCACCAAGTGAATACAGTCATCACACATAATTATACTAACATCTCAGATATTGCTGGTATAACGTATGGAACAAGGAAGCTTTGACTTCCCAAAATAAATAATGGGAAATCATTTACAATCACAACTTCTCAGTTAAAATGTTTCAAGGACCTCGGAAATTTTGTCTAACTATCGCTACGATAGTCAGCACTGATTGACTTTATTCAGTCTCTTTACAAAGTGCACATTTACTATCAATAGATGCTTTCTACAATTCGGGGCTCAAATCGGTGGGCTCCTGACTCCCATGTTTCTCATCCTCCTCATCAACATTGTCATCTTCACCCTGGTGGTTCGACAATTGCACCGGTCAGCCAACATCACTGGTCGGGTGAGAGGAGAGGCTAGGGCAGAAAGTCGAGAGACTATCGAACGCGTCCAGAACGCGATTTGCATCTTGCTCCTGCTCGGTCTGACCTGGATCACCGGATATCTTCTTTTAATCCCGTCATTGAGTCAGGTAAAGCCAACTGTGTAGTATCTATCTCTTCTAAGAAGTATCTTGAAAAGTCAGTTATAATAATAACATACACCAGCAATACCTATTTAGATGTTATGTATTTGAAGAACATGAGAGAGAATGCCATATACATATTATCATTTCTGAAACATTTGCGTTTAACAGGTGGTTCAGCCAATTTTTGTCGTCCTAAACTCCTTCCAAGGATTTTTCATCTTTCTACTCTACTGCGTCCGGAAGCCTCACATCCGTAAGAAATGGGGGCTAACTTGTTTCGACAAGTTCCTAAAGGAAGAAGCAAGCACTTCCAGCGGTGTGGTAAGCTCGACGGGGCTATCCTCATCATCTGGCATTATAAGCAAATTGCGCCCAGGAGCCTCGGGTAAATACGTGTTGCCTACCAAAGACGACAATTCCGATCCTATGTGTATGTTCAATCCGACCTATGATGTTAGCCAGGTTGAGGAAGGGGTCACACCACCTATGAACAAATATATCCAGAGTTCCAACGAGGAACAGAAGAAGGACACGGATCGTGATGCAACAGGCACTGATGTCGTGACGGTCAGTCTCCCTCTTGATGCATCTGTCACAAATGTCACTAAGACAGGTGATGGTGTTTCCTCCAACACGGATGCTGACACGGTCATTGTAACTCTGGATTCAACTGATGCCAGAAAAGCTACTGAGGGCAACGATGATGTTGCTTCCACCAACAATGAAGCCGTCGCCAGTCTCCCTAAGGATGCGGAGGATGGCACCAAACACAATGAGAGGGATGATGATGTTGCTTCTGCAACATTGATGTTTCTGTTAATCCTCCAATCGATTCAACGGATGTCAGCAAAGGAAATTAGAGCAGTGACTGTGGCATAGATGCAAGTGACACCTTCGATTTGCAAAGGCTAATGGCAAAAGTTTTGACTAATGCGATGTATTTTTTTATAATTGATTTTGTTTTAATGTGAAAGGCGTTTAATTCATTTATTTTCTAAGCAAGAACATAAGAGAACTTACAAGAACATGATGTTACATTGGCATACTAGGCAGAGGAGGGGTGGGTTGGGTGTCGGCTGAACCCTCCATCCCCCTTTCCCGAATAATTTTGCAATTACCTTGTATCATCTTTACTATATTTCAATGGCGAAATTATATCTAGTGTACAATTTATATGTACCTTATCGAAGTATTCGTGATCTCCGCCCCCCCCCCCCCCCCACTCAGTGTTATATAGTGTACGCGTATGCTCGTTCCCTCTTTTTGAAAACACCCCCTATCTGAGGACTGCCAACATTTCCGAACACCCCTTTCGCGGGCTTTTAGCGGGCTTTTCCTGCCTGGAGACCCCCCTAAATACGGAAAAATGCTCAATGAACCCCCTAAATTCGGAATAATTTCTCAGGAATCCAAAGAGATGAGAGAAAAAAAAGAAAAACCCCCTATTTAAAGAAATCTCCGGGTGAAAAGTCAAATACAGCCCTATTTTTACAATTCTCGGGCCGGACTTTGTCGCACGAAAAGTACCCCTTTACCAGACATTTTGGTAACACGCATGCGGTCATTCCGACCCCGGAGTGGGGGGGGGGGGTGGGTCGTGATCAGATCATTTTAAAACGATACTTTGTTGTGTATTACTCAGAGAAGAGGTCAATTCAATTTTTAAAGGTATTTTTTCAATCTTTTTTAATCATATTTTGTTATGACATGGTATATATATATATTATGAATAAATGATTCGAAAATAAATTAGACAATACAGGTTGCGTCGCTTAAATCCAAGTTCCCCATTGCTGTCCTCTCTTTTAAATTTGTTTGCAAAGGTTGAAAAAATTGTCTCCGCCGGGAATCCAAATGGGCCACTGGCTGAGAACGCCAATGCCTTAACAACTAGACCACACAAAGCCCCCATCCCCCTTTCTCGACCATTTTGCAATTACCAATATTCCGTCACCACATATTCGGGCAACCAGGTGATTTTTATTTGTTATCATTTTTATTACATTTCAATGACGAAATTGTATCTGTACAATTTATATGTACCTTATCGAAGTATTCATGATCAGAATATTTTTTTTAAAGATACTTTGTGGTGTATTACTCAGAAAAGAGGTTTTTCCATTTTTGAAAAAAAAGTATAATGATGATGATGATGGTATGATGACTTTTTTTTCTAGAAAGTGTTTGTCATGACATGATATGACTGCATATATATATATGTGTATATAATGTGAAAGGAAGTTAGACAGTGGGGGTTGTGTAGCTTAAGGCAAAGTTCCCCATTGCTGTCCTCTTTTTAGATTTATTTGCAAAGGTTGAACAAAAAAAATTGTCTCCGCCGGGAATCAAACCATGTCATTGGCAGAGGACGTCAACGCCTTAACTACTAGACCACATAGACGGGCCAGTGGATTCAGCGACACCAACAGATTTGGCAAATCTCGTAGTAAAATAAATGTACTCCTGCGGTGGTTTGATTTGATTTGATTTGATTTCTGCATTTTTCAAAATATAATATAACTGAACAACAAAGAACATAAAGGTATAATACAACATATAAAAACAATAATTTCTTCATATCAAATCTTTTTTTTTACATGATATATATATGTACATATAATAACGAAACTTAATATTTCCATATTATATTATTATAAATTTAAAGTATTATCCGAACTCTTCTGCTGGAAAAGTGCAGGAGACCACAATCATAAGCGATGCTTGACAAGGATGGCGGCTTAAAAAAAAGAAAAGGAACATCTTAAGGTAAAACTTAAAATGAAAAATGTTTAAACGATCTTTGTGTATGAGTTGGTATGTGTGTGTGTGTGTGTGTGAGCCTGTTAAAAGGGTAACTCTATTTTGCGGCCTGGATAACTTATTTTGTATATTTTTCTTCAGGTGAGTAAGTTAGCAGACATCCACTGAGTGAGTAGTGTGTGTGTGGGGGGGGGGTGGGGTGGGTGGGTGAGTATGTGTGTGGGTGGGTGAGTATGTTTGTGTGATGGAGGGGGGCAGGGAGGGGCAGGATTGTTCCAGATTTGTTTAAGTTTTTTGTTGTATATAAGTGAATAACATTTACAATTGACATATTATGTTTAGGTACTTATACGTTTACTTTGTTGCTAAGTTATATACTGCAAATAAGTTTGTGTTTAATTATGTTTATGTAAAAGCATCAATATTGAACACGTTTATTTTATTCAATTGTATGTTATGGTTTGTATTGCACATTTGGAGAAATAAAAAAAAATTGTTTAAAAAAAAAAAAAAGTGTGTAGAGAGACCGCTCTTACCTACCCCTACGGTAATTTTTTGACGGTAGTTGCTACAGTAAACAAACTCCTAACTTCTCATTTCGAACCAAAGCCTTACCCGGTTGTGCAAATGAATAAAAACACTTTGAGGGGCTGAGTCAGTATTTTCTTTACAGGTACTATGTCCAATTTGCACCCAACATCAAATTATGAAAATCAGACTAATACAAAATTAATTGCAATCGCTTTTAAGTCGATTCGTCAACCAACGGTCGTTATTTTCCCACTAAAAGACCTTTCGTTTTGAGGGAAGTTCTAAATTTGTATCATCTTTCAAATGCTATTGGAATTTAACCTTTTTACTTTTTGGCCTGCAAATAGAACTTAATACCTTTAAGCTCCAATGGCGCAGTACAAATTATCAATATGTTGAATGAGTGAGGATGTATTATCCCGCCCCCCCCCCCCCCCTCAATTTATTTCCGCATTCTCTAAACGCCATCAGTACATTTTATGTATTATGATAATAATGAATTTAGTAACAATACTACTAATAATACTGCTTTACTAATAGTAATAGCAGTAATATTATTTAAAAGGGTCATCTAATTGGTAGGTTGCTGGTTTACAAATTTCTTTTTACACAATGATTAGAAGAAGAAACACACAAAAAATCGCTAACAGCGTTCTGCATCAGACTAAGTTCATCGTAGATGGCGTTTAGACAGCTTCGAGAGAACAGGGTTAAATACGTTTGAGAGAGTGTTGGCCCCCGTCCCTGATCATAGTGTTGCCTTTGTTGATTCTATGTTTATAGACTACCGTAAGGGTTCTCAAACTTTTACTTTGTAAGGTCTGAAACATGGGATGCCATTCGCCTGCAAATTCTTAAGGTCGATCGTATAGCCGTAAAGCCGAGTACGACTCCCGCCCCCCCCCCCCACTCCGGGGTCGGAATGACCCCATGCGTGTTACCAAAATGTCCGGTAAAGGGGTACTTTTCGTGCGACAAAGTCCGGCCCGAGAATTGTAAAAAAAGGGGTGTATTAACTTTTCACCCGGAGATTTTTTTTTTCTCTCATCTCCTTGGACTCCTGAGAAATTATTCCGAATTTAGGGAGGTACATTGAGCATTTTTCCTGATTTAGGGGGGTCTCCAAGGCAGGAAAAGCCCGCAAAAAGCCCGCGAAAGGGGGGTTCGGAAATGTTGGCAGTCCTCAGATAGGGGGTGCTTTCAAAAAAGGGAACGAGCATATGCGTACCCTAAATAACACTGAGTGGGGGGCCGGGGTACGACTCAAGCATTACTACATTTTGTGTCAAACTTAGAAGATCTACTCCTAAATTTTACAGTAATGACACTTGCATTTTAAAGATGATGAGGCTTGTTTTTGGTCTATATCTGATCCAAGTAGAGTGTTGTAAAAACAGAACCGCCAGTGCCTCCACTCGTTTGAATCGAGTTTCCTGTAAAAGAACAACCAGTTTCCTGAAATTTGAAGGAATTTTCTTCAAACTTTCTGGGTAGTCTAGAGAGTAAACGAGTTTCCTTGCATAATTTTAATAATAGGACACTGCTAACGTTTTCATTTCACAGATAGGACATACATGAAATATTCATAACTCCTGCACAGTTCTACAGAATTTGATGTTGGCTGCATAAGGAACATAGTATCTTTAAGTGGACTTTTTATTTGGATGAATTGCTATGATGTTTGAATATATTATATAGGCCTATAGATATACAGTATATGAATTATTTAGTGGGCTTATTTTGCTTTCTAATGGATCCGTACAATATGGCAGAGCTTGAGGGGTCTGGCAGAGCCCCTGCCGGGGGTTCCGAGGCGGAGCCCCAAAATGATTTATTTGACTTTCAATAGAGAAATGGTCTTTAAGAGAGAAAAAAAATATATTCTTAATAGTCAAATAGCCCTTCAATTTCATTTTAGAAATAAACTCTAATCCATCCCTTGATATCTAGATTGCACTGCTCTCCTGTGTGCCTTTTCAACACCCCCCCCCCCCGATCTAAGGGTGCTCACTTTATTTGACCTTCAACAGAAACAAAATTCTCGGCAACGAACTTTTCGAAGCGTAACCAGATTTAAAGTCTGCTTAAATGGGGGCATTTATGTATGTAGAAAAACAAGATTAAGATCCCATGCAACGCTTCGAAATGTTATAGAAGAATAAGAAGAAAAAAGTTGAGATTCCACCTTTATGTCTAGACGTTGCTTAATGCGTTTTGTATTGGAATTATCTTCCATCTCAGTGGTTATAGACGTTATTTATATGGATAATTCAGATTAAGCTGACCGGGTCTTGGAAGATAATGCTTCAAAACAAATCGACCGAGCTGTTTACTTCTCTATTCAGGGTCTGTTTCTACTGTTTATTCTATTTTCATTGCCAACCGTCGACCACGAATTTATCATGCATTTCACGGAGAAAAGTTTGCATTGGAGAACTTCAATCGAATTTCGCTAAACAGTTTTCTGTTCACTAAATCAGCGACCCTCATTTCGTATTATGAATAGCGATCCTCTTCTTCTATTATGAATAGCGACCCTCTTCTCCTATAATGAATAGCGACCCTCACTATTTTTTATTATGAATAGCGACCCTCAGTTCGTATTATGAATAGCGACCCTCTTTATCGATTTTGAATGATAACTCTCATTAATAGCGACTCTCATTCTGCATTATGAATAACGACCCTTATTTCGTATTATGAATAGCGACCCTCTTCTTGTATTATGAAAAGCGACCCTCTTCCCGTGTTATGACTAGCGACCCTTTTCTAATATTATGAATAGGGACCTTATGAACAACGACCCCGATTTCGCATTATGAATAGCGACCCTCTTCTCATATTATGAATACCGACCCTTTTCTTTGATTATGAATAGCGGTCCTTAGGAATAATGACCCTTTTCTCAAATTATGAAACGCGGACCTTATAAATAGCGGTCCTTATGAATAGCGACATTGACCCTCTACTATAATACACTAAATGAGGCATCAAAATTATCTAGACCTCCTTTTAAGCTCGCACATCAGGTGATTAATGTTTTGCCCAATACAGTTCTGGTAATTTTATATTTTTCAGGACAAACTGCACGAAGCCCCCTCCCCCGTACGCACGTACACCAGTACGCACACTACCACATATATCCCCCACACTCCCGTACACTCCTCCACACACACACACACATGTACGCACACAGGTCTTTCGTTGTTTTATAGTGACATTTTAAACCCTCTTCAATATTATTGTATAATATGTACAATTCCTGGTTTATTATTCTCGGCATTATTTTTATTATAACAATTTCACAACACCCTCGTGCCGTTTGTACGCCTTTTGTCGCTGTTTTTGAAGCATTTTGGGGTTCTCGGTTTTCATAAGTTTTCATTTCGCTGTTCATACTATTGGAGATCCCGTACCACATTTCTTGGCACATCGAGGTGAACCACGGCGCGTTTACAGCGAAATGTCATCTCAAGATGGCCCTTAAGCAATTCGGTGTGAGCTCTCACAACGTATGGACAGTGAAACAAAGACACCACCGTTACTTACAACCCGCTCATCTATCATACATGTGTGCGTATGTGTGTGTATATAATATATATATATATATATATATATATATATATATATATATATATATATATATTTTGTTTTCCTGAGGAAGTTAAATCCTACCCCATTAAGATGTAACCAAGATCATACATTTTGGGTAGGACATTTTAATTCTAGTGGTATTTGTGTGAGACATTGCAGTTTGCAAAATTTGCTTTTCGGCACCCCTATTCACGGTTAAAGCAGGGAGAAATATACGCGTGACGGTTTTCCATTCAATCAGCTGTGTTGAACGCATCAATAGGTGACGCACAAGTCTATTGTATAAGTCTTTGCTATCATGTAATTATAAATAGAGTAAAGATAAATAATAATGATAATAAACAAATAATGACATAGAATCAGAATATAAAAAAGACACTTGTATCAACTCATTGCCTTTGAGTTTTTCAGCCATTACGCATGTGAGGACAACAGAGAATAATAAACCAAATAATTGTTCTTCTTGCAATTAATAGATCATGTTTTAATGAAAGAATTCGTAAACACAGGGTAGAAGAGTTTGCTCAGTTCAAGCATGTACGTTCGTGATGAACCTCTACAAATACAAATTAAAGAATGATATCATCTATATAGCAAAAATATCACCACGATAAAACCGTGTTTATACAACTGTATTTTAGATGAAGGTTTTAAAAAAACAGAAAGAAATGGCGAGAGGAGAGAGAGAGAGAGAGAGAGAGGGAGAGAAAGAAAGAACGGGGGAGCTTTAGGGGAGCTTGTTAGCATTTTTTGAGACATGTGCTCCCCACCTTAGAAGGATTGAGAATACTGAGTAATATTTTTCTTTCTCACTCTCTATCTCTCTCTTAATAAAGGCTCGTTCAAATAAGATACGGTAAAAAACAGCAAAAGTATAAAAAAAAAAAAAATTGCTGCGCGTTTTTACTGAGCTAGGTGTTAGGGGGTACAGAAAAGTGACGCTTATTATTTATTTTACGTCATCATAAAGACCACCCGGTTTTGCCGCGTCATTTCTGAACGAGGCCTAATGAGGATGATATCTCTTCAAAGAAATTAAGTTTTGGGTTAAAGCAGTTAGCACAGTGGTAAGAAACCTAGGGTTAGTAGAATTTAGAAAATCCATTATTTTGGGCGTATAGACTTGGGGACGGCCCTGGAATACCATTTCTCTCAAAATGTGTCAAATCTTTATACGCAGTGGTATCCCTCTCATTGGCATCGGGTGCGGGACATGGTAATTCGAAATTTGCGTAAAATGGTAATTCGCGAGAATGTTCGCGGATTTGAAGGAAAAAAAGGGATTTTCGTTTAAGAGCATAACATTTGATAAAAAGGGGGTAATGTCTGGTCGCAATCATGTGAATGCGTCTTTTATGACTGTGTACTCGATAAGTTTAACATCATTATTTTATCGAGAGCCTAATATTTGTATCACCTATTTGTTCAAAAGGGATCATGTTTTGCTATATTGTTGAGGAAAATCTTTTTGAAAGTATGTAAACATAAGGGGAAATTTTCAAATTGACTGTAACGATCACTCGTCACACCTTTCAATATGAAGTGACACCTAGTCTCTGCTCGTCCAAACCCAACCGTGAATGAATAAACGGCCGAGCGAACGTGCAGAAAAAACCCTCTATATTGTATCTTAGCTCCCAGTCCGCCCCAAGTTCAGTGTATCCGCTGCCTTATATCATCTATTTGTCCTCGAGATAGACCAGGAGATCTTCTAGAGCCTGGATGACATCTTTCTTCTTCAAGTCAGAATCCATTTTGTCATTGGATCGTTCTTCGAATTCAGCAGCCACCTGTTTGTAAGAAAATAAAACACGCTGATAAGGATGGTAATGATGACGATGAAACAGATGATGACACTCTGCCAGCGTGAGAAAAGCACACTAAAAGGTCACGTTTCAACATCTTTTTCAGGGTCTGTGGCACCGTGCAAGCTCAATCAGCGAACTCACAAGCAGTCGAGTATAACACATAACCATATTATGTACCATATGTATGAAGTACTTACATGACTAGTAAAATGGGACAAATTTATTAACAAAACGACGCGGTCAAATTCAAAATGCTGCAATCAATTATTCACACATATATTATTTTTTCTATTTATCATCTTCTCTTCTCTGACCCGATACAGGACACCCTGATAATACTTGTGATTCCGCATTGGACAAGGTGGAATCAGTGTAAATATGTAAACACCAACGAGAAGTTGGCGTTTAGGATCTATGTAGCTGTACTGTTACTGGAACTGAAGGACAGGACAGAATTAATGGTCCAGGGGGTGTTTCACAAAGATCCTAAGTAGAACTTAACACTAAGTGGGACATAAAAATTATGGACAGCCATTGGAGCCTTAAAATGAAATATATTCAAAAGTAGAAATTCAAGTATTTTAGACTTTTTATAAATTCCACATCCAGAACATGAAATCTCCTTGATGATAGAAAATATGAATGATTTGAATCAACATTTTATGCCTTTTAAAATAACTTTTACAAAATATTTTCAAAGATGCTAATGGTTTTCCATAATTTTTAAGTCCAATTTAGAGATAAGTTCAACTTAGGATCTTTGTGAAACACCCCCCTGGTCTATCGAGGTGCATAGACTAACGATCAGACACTTTAGTCGTTGTCAGGATACTCAAGAAGCAAAAGCAACCCACATTAAAGACATAGCTAAGGATTTACATTTATCATTGAATCGTATTAATCTTGGTTTTAAGATTCATGTCCAATAATACCCTACTCATAATATTTCTGCCATGGGTGACTATAGCGTCTTTGTTGTCCAAATCGCCTTGTACAATTAGTCTGGGCTGATGGAACGAATGTGGGTCAGGCCGTATGCATAATTATTCTTTGTTCTTAAATCCTCTTAAAAGTTACATTATGCCTCGTGCTGTCAATAGTGCTTCATTGTTCAACATGTGGCAATTAACTTAGGCTGTCACAGAGCCTTGTTTCGATCCAAAGGATAAACTTAAATGATTTAGGAAAGCTTACTAACTTCCTGTCTCATGATATTTAAGTTCTCTCTGCTCATTTTCCGTTGTGGCAGTTCACACGCATAAGGAGCATAACGTTTTGGTCTCGAATAGCGAATGAAAAGTCAAAGGTTACTATTCTATTCAACCCAATTGTAAGAAAGAACACATATGACGATAAGTATCAACAAAACTGTCAGTAAACTTTCATTAAAAAGATAACATACTAAATCAACTTTATCTATTATGTTTTCACCCAATTAAAAGGGTTACCTTAAACAAGGGTTGCGAACGAAGTCAAGATTGTTATTATCAAAGTGAAGTAATTATCATGAATTTAGCTTGTAATTGGCATTTGCTTTAGTTTAAGGTGGTCTAAACACCTTTTCCTTTCCACTGCATTAAAGCATTGACATATGCTTATAGTCAGTGAATGTCGATGCAAATAAGCGAGCAATTGTTTTGGAATGAGATAACACAATCATAATAGCTTTTGACCCACATTAATTGCTTCAGCCCAAATTTGGTCCTAGAGGATTTTGACAATAATTTTTAAAAGTCTGCTGCTCAGTTATCCGTGGCAGCATAGCGTATCATTAGACAGGGTATTTGTAACCCCTTACCATTAAATACGATTGAATGTCACATAGGTTACAACTTTTGAATTAGAAGCTACTAAAATTGATCACACCTTTTTGATACGTACTGTATATATATATATATATATATATATATACATACACACACAAACATGGTGCATTTACTGCATGCAGTTGAAAGCAACACATCATTTTTCACATCCATTCATATCTGTCTTTGAAGATGATCCTTACCTTTTCTTCTTCTGTCATGTCTCCTTTTTCATAGAACTCCAAATCCTCCATTTTTCTTTTTGCATCTGTTAAATATTTACAGAAAAAGGGAGATTAAAAAACATTTTCAATTCATTCCTGTTGCGTTATTTATACTTAAAACAAGATTCTATTCTTTCATCGAATATGCATAACGCCTGCGTCTGAATGAGAACTACTTTCCGTCAATAGTGATCAGATGGTATTTTTTGTTTAACCTTTTAGTCTTTTTTTGTATTCGTCAATACCTTCTACTAACATACCCTTTAGCAATCATTGTACTAATACATATTTCTATTAAATGTCTAGCCAGGCAATCTCAGCTTTGATGACGATAAAAAATAATTCTAGAATTTAATTTTTATGAATCACATTATCGCAAGGTTAATGAAAAAAAATGACAAACAAAACAATATGTAAAAACAAAACAATATGTAAAAAACAACAACATATTATTGAAAAGTTGCAAAAACTGACAAATACGAACGTACTTCTAATATTTATCAGAAAAAATTGTCAAAAAATTTGTTAGAAAATAATGAATGCTTTCAGAGTAAGCTTTAAAGGAATGTTTATTTCGAGTCATATGTTAGGTGCGCAGCCATAGACAGTCAGACAAAACTTCGGAAAAACCAACAGTAAAATACTACGAAAATAGCGAATAACACAAAGTAAATTAAGTGCCATCATCGTTCAATGACAATGCGTGGCAGTATTTTCCCCAGTCAACCTGCTGTTGTGCATACATTGATTACATTCAGGAGGGTACTTTAAAATGAACTTAGTTCAGGGATTTGGAGGCAATTGACCTACAGTATTCATTTTTCAATAATTATTTACTGACTGCACGATGATTTTACATAATCTTCCTTATGCCTTTTGTACACATTGCCTCGTTGAGGGCTTCATATTCATCGTGCGATAGTCGCCGTTTTTAAAGTATTTGTCTTGTAATGTTCTCCATTTTCCCATTGTCATTATTACCTTCCCATGATCGCTTCTCGCCTCCTCTTTATACATATAATTCATTCTTCCTCCCATCTGTTATTATTTTCGTTTCTTAGCTGTCTGTAAATTATTTATTCACCGGGCTTATCCACAACAAGCCTTGCTTTACCGTAGGCCTCTCCACTATATATACGCTTTAACAAAAAGGGATGAAGTGTACAAGCATTGCTTTTTAGTGGACCCCTCTGTTTCCAATATGTATTCGTTAATTTGTGTAAATGTTTATAATTGATTTGTAATGTTTTGTTGAAACCAGAAACACATTGAATTGAATTGGATTGGATTCATTATGATTTATTTGACTTGTATGCTTATCATGACAATACTATTACGACAAAACCACATGTATCGTTTTAGTTTGTTACGCTAGTTTGTACACAGAAGTTATGTTATGTCTGTATGAAAAATAAATACAAATATGTGGAAAATTAATGAACTTGAACTTGGCTGCAAAGGTTTACTGATTTTTTTGTCTAAATGGTTGCCGTTGGGGTCCCTGTCATGAACATACCTGACTCTAGACACTGGACTTCGGCGTCTTTTTCGTGGGTGCAGGAGGGAGAAATCCCGGTGGAGTGGGCCGAACAGTCCATGATTGAGGCCTCTTCGCCCGTACAAGCAACATCGGCAAGCAGAGTCGATCCAGTTCCTGGGCCAAAGAACTTCCAAACGGTAATTTCAAAGAAGTAAGCGGCTGGGTCAGGGAAGCCCAACTGCTTGCAGACGACATTAGCGTCCTCTTGCGACCATCCAATGCCACACACTGTTCCCCACTCTCCATCGCGGTAGACCTCGACTACGCCCCACCCTAGATTGTCTTGCTTACGTACTCCTCCAAGCCGGACGACTACATGGAAGGGATGTAATGATGATGAAGAAGATGAAGAAGGTAATGATGATAATGTTAATAATAATATTAACAACAATACTACTACTAACCACTAAATAATAATAAAGTTATTATTAATATCGATTATTAATAACGAACCCAAATGGGCAAACTTTCATTCCCTCATGAAGGTGCCGCACCATAGAACCAACTTCCCATTTAGTGTTAGACAGGCCCAGTCTAAAAAGTCATATGCAGATCTGAACTGGGAAAATTACATTTTTAATATAAATATCAGAGACTGTTCTTTTCAGTAATATCAAACCAAAAAAGTATTAAAGCTTTCCTGCTTTAGTTTTCTATTACTCGATTTGAAAGGACGTATATTATAATTGTATAAGCTGGAAAACGACTATTTCCTTCGTGTTGATATCATGGTGTATAAAAAAAAATAATGATAATAATCCATGATATGATATGTATGTAATTAAAATTTGTTCAATTTAATCTCTTTTTTTAAAACCTATAATTTGTACAGGGCCTCTATGGAAAAACAGTTTTAATACTGAAGTGGGGGAGGGGGGGGGGGGGTAAAGGCCGAAGATAATAAGCATGAGCTAATGATCTCGTTTCCTCTTTTCTTTTTTTCTGTCTTTGTTGCTCTTCACATAATTTTAGAACTTGTGCCCGCCCCCTCCTTTTGCAAGAGAACCCATGATCCGCTGCTAATAAATAAATATCTATTGGATAGTTCTCATGCATGAGGTTCATTCTAGCTGATTGTCAGAAGAGCTAGAGAAGAAAGAATTTTTTTTCGACCCCCTCCCCGGTATTTCCCCTGAGAGCGGATGGATGGGAAGGATTATTGAATTTTCATTTATATTTTATAGCCTATAACACGAGCGTATTAAACTTTTCACAATATTAAGTAGGTAAAATAAAACATTGTCACCTGCCGGTTCAGAACTTGTACCACTAACTTGCACTGTGAAATGTGAAAAATAACTTTATCTTTAATCGGTGATTATGATTTCGCATAATATTTACAGTTAAAGCAATCAGTTTTTTTATATTAGTTTTTTTTAAATTTTATTTTATCATTTAGTTTTTCACTCAAATATCCAACATAAAAATAACACATATTATAAACCATACATACAGTATGGCTTGAGGGGTATATCAGAAATAGCGACCAAGCTAAGATCATCAATATGGTCTTAGCGCGGTCAATATTTCTGATGTACCCCGAAAGAAGCCCTGTCAATTTAATTATGAATACCTATACAAGGCATTTTTTAACAGATAATATATAACTTTGGTATCAAGCATGATTTTGATTTCGTCTGTTTGCCGATTTATCCGATTTCAGGTTATTCACTATTCAGCGTATTCATCTTACGATGAAGCGCTGGACCACACACGTCTTGAGAAACTCGAAGTTAGAAGGGATCATCTTTGTAAGAAATTTGCCCAGGCCCTCACGAAATCTAGCCACTTTACTAAACAATACCTCATGAAAAGTCTAATAATCATATGATTGCCTTAGATGAATTTGTTTTGTTAAAAATAAATTCATTGATATTATCAAGATTGTGGATTTTGGTGAACACTGTTATCGATGAATATAGTTATTAGGGATGATGTTCGGTTTACACATACCTTAGATTTGGATATTGATGAATCTTGACTTTTTCTTTCACCTCCTTACATTTTCTCTCTTTTACTATATTACTCTTTCTCTCCTTCTGTTATTCCTTCACTCACATACTACCTTTTCTATCTTATTCCTCCCCCTCTCTCTCTCGCTCTCCCACTTCATATACATATTATGATATACACATCTGCCTTTGCTGTTGTATTGCCTAATTCCTCGCATCCTACATTCTACATATGATGTTTTAAATGTAAATAATAGCCTAATTGTATCTAGTTGGACTCTGTATATATGTACAAGTATAATTTATCTAATTTCACTTTTAAGTATTATTTTAAGCATACAACCTTTTTAAATGATGAATTGTATTTTAATTTAACAATATTCACATATCAATATATCATGTATTCCTTGTACCTGGTTTGCTCTCTCATCTGACGATGAAGCATTCAAAAACACATAGCTTTATTTCTGGTTTCGTTACTCCTGATTCTTAGTTTTTATCTTATGGTATTTTTTCTTCCAACACTAGTTCTTCCTCTCTGACTCCCACCTTTTTTCTCTCCCTTCTTGATTATATCTCTCCCTCTCTCAACCTGATCATCTATTAATCTATGTGCCTTTATACCATCTGATAATCCTAGCTATTTCGGTTTAAAATGTAAAAGAATATTAGTTGAATATTATTGCATTACTAATTTTGTATGCAGTTATTATTTTGTGCAATGCTTTTTACAATGTTCATTATAATCTGTTTTTATGTCAAAGATTTGTAAAAAATCGTGCAATTCAGCCTTTGGGCTGCAATGTGATTTTTTTTTGAATAAATAAACCATTATATATAAGTATGTAATTGTGACGTAACAATGCTTGTTACCGCGCGTACACTTTAACGCCTACTAATTACTGCGCGTATGCACTTTAAAGGGGCACGTTCCCGCCAGTGTAGTTATCGCTGCTCTACTCATCGCCATCCAGTCAGACCGCAGCCGGTGCGAAAACCCTCTATTTTATTCAGCACGTATGCAAGAATTTACGTGTCTTGCATACGTAATGAGTAGTGCAGACGGTCTTCCCGATCGGCAGTTTTTGCCTTTATAATTCGTCGCTGTTTTCACGAAGTGACGGTAGTGAAAAAAAATTGCATTCACTTTGCGTTACGATTTTCCTCACTACCGTCACTTCGTGAAAACAAGGACGAGATTCGTTCATTTCTCATGAAATGGGTCTTATTTCAAAGATAAGAAGTTGCACTCTCTATATACTTATATGACAATCATGTTTAATATATTTTGGAAACAGATATTTCGCCTTGAAAATGGGGTTTTTCGACGATAAATCTATCTAAAGAGTAGGGCTGATTTTCACATAGAAATCATTCTTGCGTCAAGAAGATGTTATAATCAGCATAAAGCATAAATATTTTTCTTTACAATGATATCAAAATTATTATATTTTACGCTGTACCAAAGTCAGGAACCAAGAAAAATCACGCGAATGTTCATGAATAATTAAAAAAAGTAGTCAGTTTTGCCGATGTGATAATAGAGCGTTCTGATTGGCCAAATACGTCAACTACGTCACATATGTTCCGCTTTGGTTTATTAACATTCTAAATACCAAATTTGAGTAAGCATTCCTTGTGGCGTGCGCCTGTAATGCACGTGCGCGCAAGCAATCATGGCAACAACCTGAGGACCCTGGACCAATTACGTCACCTGCCTTTCAAATAATATTTTTCTACATTATTTCTTTTTTAATCATTTTTCTTAATTTTTTCGGCCAGTCGGTGGCGCGGCGGAGCTCCCTGGAGTTTACTAATAAGTTATGCATTGCCATTGCTCAAACGGCGAGCGTGCACGAGTATGAAATCACACAATTTCGTGCCATCATATAGAAAGAACAAATTGGTAATTTCCGGGTTTTTAGGGTCTTAATTACTATGATTATAAAGAGAACAAGATTTTGCGTCAATTAGGTTTTGACATTATTTTGATCAGTGACTTTTCATCTTTCCAACGAATCTCAAAGTAAACAAATTAATTATGTACCAAAGTCAGGAACCAAAAGCGAAATTTCGGGTACAAAATAGCTGTTGAAATGTTACAAAAATAACGACAATAAAAGTGGTGAAAAAGGATCGTTTCAAAATTGTGAAATATGGCAAGTTTCATATCAAACTGAAGCTGAGAATCTCGAGAGTAATTACCGTTGCGTGCTGCCATGTTGACAGAAGTTATCGACCACAAAAGCAGCTGCATGTACACCCTTACAAATCTCACAGAAAATCTCGTGAATTTCAGCACACGTGAATGTACGAGATAACCAAAGAGACGCTGAATAAAAATCAGCGTATAGCCTCATTATCGCGCACGCTGCGGTCTGACTGCATCTTGGTTCCGAAGATCGACTTCTAATTTGCATACAGCTGTCAATCAAATTACGCGCGACCTAGCCTGCCTTCGCCAAGCCAGCTGATCGCTGCCGATCGTGACGTCACGAAAGTGGGTGGAAGCAGCAGTCGAATCTTAGAGCCGAACTGCGATTGGTATTACTTCGGCACATGTATGGGATAATCGGCATTGTACGGGCATTCGGAACATGCCATCTGCGTAAGAGCCGTATTCTGTTGGTGTCAATAGGCAGCTAGCACCGTCCGCCAGCGGGTACGTATTTTGAACGCCCTCTGGAATACGGGGAACATGCCCCTTTAATAAAAGCGCACTGATAAGAAAGAGTGGAATATGGAAGGATATTGCCCTCTGATTTAGTACAGTGGTCTACAGGGAAAACTCGGAAGAAGGCAATATGGCAAATAATGTCCGCTCCGGTTTTATATTCGGAGCAGCGTGCAAAATACGACTTTTTTTTTATCTAGCAGCTAAAATACCTCGTATGGGTAATAATACAATATATAATATAACAAATGAATGAATGAATCTTGCGCGTGCCTGCTCCCAGAAAGACCCACAACGTGCGAATGCACCCGCCCGCGTCAGATCCCCGGGTTTCCCCCGTCGAGGCTCATTTCGCATACATCAGTCTGAAAGCATGTTTTTTAATCACCGTATTTAAATAAATAAACACACAAACAAACTTTTGCTATTGTCCCCAAATTGTATAGTTATTGTCTTGATGCTGAAATGAAACGTATCTGAAATGTTGGCAGTAAATGGATGAATGAAAAGTGGATGAAAGAAATGTATACCTTACCATTAGAGATGGCGCTTGCCACACTGAGGCAGAGAAGAAGCGAGAGTATAGTGTAGCCTTCCATCATAGCAGGATTCAACCAGGACCTTCAGGTAGGATGTATCGATGAAAAGTGTTGCCAGTTCTTTAAGGAGGTGCGTTTTTACATGATAACAAAGGAAACATCTCCTTCAGAGATTTGAAAGAATTCAAAAATATCTAACCCCCCCCCCCCCCCTTTCTCGTAAACCAGCCGACCATGGTGGCTGTAACAAAACTGTCTCGAAGAATACGTACCTGGGCCCTGTTATTATGAAACTTTTTATCAATAACAAGTGTCACATTTCTAGAACAAATTTGCTCACAGCCATTCAAATGCCACGATGATAAACAAGTTGAATAAACTAGACCGAGATGATAAATGGGATAATACGAGAAAACTAGATCCAGTGAGTGCACAAAATAATTATTCATTATTCGTATCGTGAACTCCGAAATGTTATGGGGGTGGTATTTATCTTAAATGTTGACTTCAGGAAAACGATTAAAATGAAAACTTTGCTCGAGGGGGGGGGGAAGAAAAAAGATCAGGAAAAGTATCGATAAAAGTAGTGACCCCGCCCTTTCCCTGGATCTGCCATTGAATTAGCCTTTGGAACAAGGCCTCGTGCGCTGCTTGTCTGCCGAGCAGGGTCTGAAAATAGACTAATAGAGTGTGGCTTTACACTTTACACGATTAGTCTATGTATTCAGGCGCGTTTAGGGAAATACAGCACGAGTGCCTTGACTGGGAATATCAATCAATACACCCATACCACCTTGATGGGCATTTTTTTTCTTCTATCTATGAATTGCTATGCATACGGCCTACATACCTACAATTTCTTTGAAATGCGTTTCAAAGTGCGGTTACCGTTTTGAAGTCGCCAGCAAGTATTTTGACAATGTAACCATTAACGATATAGCGTCATTCTTGCTTTCTTTCTTTCTTTCTTACTCTCTCTCTCTTTCTTTTCTTTTCATTCTATGGAACCATACTGTGTCCACAAAAAAGTGTGTGTATGTGTGTGTGTGGGGGGGGGGGGCTGAGTCCGGCCGTTCTGCGGACCTTGCTATAGGTGTTAATTCCACTTTTACTAATCGATGCCAGCAAAAGTTGTTATTCTTTTTAGACCGTTTATATGTCATTTTTAAAGGGCTATTTGACTTTTAAGAGTCCTTTCATTCAATTTTAGAAATAACCTCTCTTTCTCTTTTGAAGACAATTTTTCTCTTGAAAGTAAAATAAAATCGAGGGAATCCTGGGGTTCCACCCGGATTCCCCGGCAGGGGCTCTGCCAGGCCCCTCAAGCTCTAGCTGCCATATTGTACGGATTCATTAGAAAGTAAAATAAGCCCATTAAATAATTCATATATATAGATATTTATAGTTCTTCTATGCTTAATTTCCGCAGTGAAATGCATAATAATTTCGTTTTCGAGGGTTAGCAATGAAAGTATATTAAACAGAAGATACATACCTTGAATAAAGAAGTAAACAGCTTGGTCGATTAGTTTTGAAGCATTATATTCCAAGAACCGGTCAGCTTAATCCTTATTATCCATATAAATAACGTCTATAATCACTCTCACTGATGGAAGATAATACCAATACGAAATGCATTAAGCTACGTCTAGACATAAAGGTCGAATCTCAACTTTATTTAACTCATTCTTCTTTACATTTCGAAGCGTTGCATGGGATCTTAATCCTGTTTTTTTCTACATCAATGCCCCTATTTAAGCATACTTAGAATCTGGTCACGCTTCGAAAAGTTCGTGGCCTAGCATTTTGCTTCTGTTGATGATCAAATAAAGAAAGCACCCTTTATAGATCAGGGAGAGTGTGAAAAAAGCACACAGTAGGAGCAGTGCAATTTAAATACCAAGGGATGGATTAGAGTTAATTTCTAAAATGAAATGAAAGGGCTATTTTATTTTCAAGAGACCTTTCACTTCATTTAAGAAATAACCTCTCTTTATATCTTAGAGACACTTTCTCTTGAAAGTCAAATAAACTCGAGAGCATCCTGGGGCTCTGCCCCGGAACCCCCGGTAGGGGTTCTTCCAGGCCCCTAATGCTGTGCCATATTGTACGGATCCATTAGAAAGCAAAATAAGCCCAATAACTAATTTGTATATATATATATAGTTCTCCTATGCAAATTTCGTCTTCAATAATGGTTAAAGGCAATCATGGTTAAAGGCAATGTGCAATGTGAAATTAACAAATATAATATTCATTTATTCAGCCTAATCAATGCTTGACTAAATAAATTTAAATTATAGTTTGCTTTATTTTAAATAGTAAATGACTTTAATAGGCCTAGATTAATTGGCATGACTAAAAAAAAGTAATAATCCATTAAACGCGCGCTTTGGTGGAAACAATTTTGGAAGTTAGGAAATGTTTTTTTTAGGGTAACGATAATGCCGATAATACTTTAACGATGACCAGATTCCAAGTAAAGTTTACTATAAAGAATCAATACCGACATTCAGAAATGATTTCGGTGACTGATGTGTCAGATGTGATCATTCACAAAGGAAAGGCCAGCACACAAACAAAGTACAGTTCCTCTCTCAGCTCTCTTTACGTTCATGTGACCTTTGTAAGAGTTCGTTCCCGATTTTGGCGCATGCGCCGTGTGCAATTACGAACTTGCTTATTGATAAAAGAACATCATAATCAGATTATCCGACCCCGGAAACCCCATGAATTCATCAGCTTTTATCATACTAGTCCTTTTCCTTTTGAAACTACGCTTGACCTTTAACTCGGATGGCACAACCATTTTGGATTTGACAATATGACTCTGAGATGGAATAAACTACCATTACGAATTGTATTATGCAACGTCTAGACATAAAGGTCGAATCTCAACTTTATTTTTCTTATTCTTCTTTTACATTTCGAAGCGTTTCATGGGATCTTAATCCTGTTTTTTCTACATACATCAAAACCCCTATTTAAGCATACTTTGAATCTGGTCATGCTTCGAAAAGTTCGTGGCCTAGAATTTTGTTTCTGTTGATGATCAAATAAAGAAAGCATCCTTTTAGATCAGGGAGAGTGTGAAAAAAAGCACACAATAGGAGCAGTGCAATTTTGATATCAAGGGATGGATTAGAGTTTATTTCTAAAATGAAATGAAAGGGCTATTTGACTTTCAAGTGTCCTTTTATTTCAGAGATAAACTCTCTTTCTCTCCTAATAAAGACAATTTCTCTCTTGAAAGTCAAATAAACTCGAGAGCATCCTGGGGCTCCGCCCCGGAACACCCGACAGGGGCCCTACCATGCCCCTCAAGCTTTGCCATATTGTACGGATACATTAGAAAGCAAAATAAGCCCACTCAATAATTCATATATCTATATATATATATATATACACTGTTGATCATAACATTGGAAGAAACAAATTTTACCCCAATTTATGGAATTATTTTGACAATGATTTATTCCAAATAGATGTAGATAATAGTATACATTCTCATATGTATGCTACTATGCTTATCAACTAGGTGACCTACGCCCTTAAGTCATAAATGACAGTAATGAGGATTAATGCCCCACAAAAGGTCACTAATATAGCACATCGACAAAGTTTTGATCCTGGGGCCTCATAGTTACGAGGCCATTGCTTTGCCACTGAACCATGACTGTACGCAGCGGGGGCTAGGGTAGGGGGCAGTTCCCACAAAGAAAAAAAAGAAAAAAAGAAAATACGAATCCTGCCGGACGCCAAGAAGGGCACCCTCTGGGTATGCCGTATTGGGCAAATCCAAAATGGCCGCCATCTGAGTTAAAGGTCAAGCGTAGTTCCAAAATGAAAAGCGCTTGTATGATAATAGTTGATATTTATGGGTTTTTGGGGTCAGAGAATCTGATTATGATGTTCATTTATCGATTTGAGGTCTTCTTGGGGCTGCCATACTGGTTATATTGGTCAAATCCAAAATGGCCGCCATCTGATAGTTACAGGTCAAGTGTAGTTACGAAAGGAAATGGGCTAGTATGGTAAAATTTTATATATTTATGGGGTTTTCTGGGTCAGAGAATCTGATTAAGATGTTCTTTCATCGATTTGAGATCTCCTCGGGTCATACTGGTAATATTGGTCAAATCCAAAATAGCTGCCATCTGAGTTACAGGTCAAGTGTAGTTACGAAAGGAAACAGGCTAAAATTTCTTTTATTGAAATATATTTATTCAGGATAACAAGAATCAGATATACATTGTATAGATACAAAATCTGTTTTACATCATGGTCCTGAACAGGATAAAAATGTAGTACATGGAAATATAAACAATGAATATCACCAAATAGTATGATAAAAGTTTATATATTTATGGGGTTTTCGGGGTCAGAGAAACTGATCATGATGTTCTTTCATCGATTTGAGGTCTCCTTGGGGCTGCCATACTGGTCATATTGGTCAAATCCAAAATGGCCGCCATCTGATAGTTACGGGTCGATAGTAGCTCAAAAAGGAAAAGAGCTAAAATGATAACAGTTTATGTATTTATGGAGTTTTCGGGGTCAGAGAATCTGGATATCATGTTCTTTTACCAATTTGAGGTCTACTTGGAGCTGTCATGCTGGTCATAATGGTCTAATCTATAATGACTGCCACCTTTGAGTAACTTGGTCAAGTGTAGTTCCAAAAGGAAAAGGGCTAGAATGATAAAAGTTTATATAGTAAAGGGGTTTTCGGGGTCAGAAAATCTGATTATCATGTTCTTTTACCAATTTGAGGTCTCCTTGGGGCTACCATACTGGTCATATTGGTCAAATCCAAAATGACCGCCATCTGATAGTTACAGGTCGATAGTAGCTCCAAAAGGAAAAGAGCTAAAATGATAACAGTTTATGTATTTATGGAGTTTTCGGGGTCAGAGAATCTGGATATCATGTTCTTTTACCAATTTGAGGTCTACTTGGAGCTGTCATGCTGGTCATATTGGTCTAATCTAAAATGGCTGCCACCTTTGAGTAACTTGGTCAAGTGTAGTTCCAAAAGGAAAAGGGCTAGAATGATAAAATTATATATAGTAAAGGGGTTTTCGGGGTCAGAAAATCTGATTATCATGTTCTTTTACCAATTTGAGGTCTCCTTGGGGATACCATACTGGTCATATTGGTCAAATCCAAAATGACCGCCATCTGATAGTTACAGGTCGATAGTAGCTCCAAAAGGAAAAGAGCTAAAATGATAACAGTTTATGTATTTATGGAGTTTTCGGGGTCAGAGAATCTGATTTAGATGTTCTTTCATCGATTTGAGATCTCCTCGGGTCATACTGGTAATATTGGTCAAATCCAAAATAGCTGCCATCTGAGTTACAGGTCAAGTGTAGTTACGAAAGGAAACACGCTAAAATTTCTTTTATTGAAATATATTTATTCAGGATAACAAGAATCAGATATACATTGAATAGATACAAAATCTGTTTTACATCATGGTCCTGAACAGGATAAAAATGTAGTACATGGAAATATAAACAATGAATATCACCAAATTGTATGATAAAAGTTTATATATTTATGGGGTTTTCAGGGTCAGAGAAACTGATCATGATGTTCTTTCATCGATTTGAGGTCTCCTTGGGGCTGCCATACTGGTCATATTGGTCAAATCCAAAATGGCCGCCATCTGATAGTTACGGGTCGATAGTAGCTCCAAAAGGAAAAGAGCTAAAATGATAACAGTTTATGTATTTATGGAGTTTTCGGGGTCAGAGAATCTGGATATCATGTTCTTTTACCAATTTGAGGTCTACTTGGAGCTGTCATGCTGGTCATAATATTGGTCTAATCTAAAATGGCTGCCACCTTTGAGTAACTTGGTCAAGTGTAGTTCCAAAAGGAAAAGGGCTAGAATGATAAAAGTTTATATAGTAAAGGGGTTTTCGGGGTCAGAAAATCTGATTATCATGTTCTTTTACCAATTTGAGGTCTCCTTGGGGCTACCATACTGGTCATATTGGTCAAATCCAAAATGGCCGCCATCTGATAGTTACAGGTCGATAGTAGCTCCAAAAGGAAAAGAGCTAAAATGATAACAGTTTATGTATTTATGGGGTTTTCTGGGTCAGAGAATCTGATTAAGATGTTTTTTCATCGATTTGAGATCTCCTCGGGTCATACTGGTAATATTGGTCAAATCCAAAATAGCTGCCATCTGAGTTACAATACAGGTCAAGTGTAGTTACGAAAGGAAACAGGCTAAAATTTATTTTATTGAAATATATTTATTCAGGATAACAAGAATCAGATATACATTGTATAGATACAAAATCTGTTTTACATCATGGTCCTGAACAGGATAAAAATGAAGTACATGGAAATATAAACAATGAATATCACCAAATAGTATGATAAAAGTTTATATATTCATGGGGTTTTCGGGGTCAGAGAAACTGATCATGATGTTCTTTCATCGATTTGAGGTCTCCTTGGGGCTGCCATACTGGTCATATTGGTCAAATCCAAAATGGCCGCCATCTGATAGTTACGGGTCGATAGTAGCTCAAAAAGGAAAAGAGCTAAAATGATAACAGTTTATGTATTTATGGAGTTTTCGGGGTCAGAGAATCTGGATATCATGTTCTTTTACCAATTTGAGGTCTACTTGGAGCTGTCATGCTGGTCATAATGGTCTAATCTATAATGACTGCCACCTTTGAGTAACTTGGTCAAGTGTAGTTCCAAAAGGAAAAGGGCTAGAATGATAAAAGTTTATATAGTAAAGGGGTTTTCGGGGTCAGAAAATCTGATTATCATGTTCTTTTACCAATTTGAGGTCTCCTTGGGGCTACCATACTGGTCATATTGGTCAAATCCAAAATGACCGCCATCTGATAGTTACAGGTCGATAGTAGCTCCAAAAGGAAAAGAGCTAAAATGATAACAGTTTATGTATTTATGGAGTTTTCGGGGTCAGAGAATCTGGATATCATGTTCTTTTACCAATTTGAGGTCTACTTGGAGCTGTCATGCTGGTCATAATGGTAATCTAAAATGACTGCCACCTTTGAGTAACTTGGTCAAGTGTAGTTCCAAAAGGAAAAGGGCTAGAATGATAAAAGTGTATATAGTAAAGGGGTTTTCGGGGTCAGAAAATCTGATTATCATGTTCTTTTACCAATTTGAGGTCTCCTTGGGGCTACCATACTGGTCATATTGGTCAAATCCAAAATGACCGCCATCTGATAGTTACAGGTCGATAGTAGCTCCAAAAGGAAAAGAGCTAAAATGATAACAGTTTATGTATTTATGGAGTTTTCGGGGTCAGAGAATCTGGATATCATGTTCTTTTACCAATTTGAGGTCTACTTGGAGCTGTCATGCTGGTCATAATATTGGTCTAATCTTAAATGGCTGCCACCTTTGAGTAACTTGGTCAAGTGTAGTTCCAAAAGGAAAAGGGCTAGAATTATAAAAGTTTATATAGTAAAGGGGTTTTCGGGGTCAGAGAATCTGATGATGATGTTGCTTGTATCAATTACAGGTCTCCTTGGGGCTGTCATGCTGGTTATATTGGCCAAATAAAAAATGGCCGCCATCCGAGTTAAAGGTCAAGCGTAGTTCCAAAAGGAAAAAGACCAGTATGATGAAAGTTGATAAATTCATGGGGTTTCCGGGGTCGGATAATCTGATTATGATGTTCTTTTATCAATTTTATGTCACCATCCTGTCCTAAGGCTACAATGAAGTTCATTTCCTTGTTGAAGAAGATGAGGGAAGATGAGCCAAATTCACACTTGAGTGGGTAAGAGTTTGTTTCCAAAAATTGAAATGAAAGGGCTATTTTACTTTCAAGAGACCTTTCATTTCATTTAAGAAATAACCTCTCCGTATAGAGACACTTTCTTTTGAGAGTCAAATAAACTCGAGAGCATCCTGGGGCTCCGCCCCGGAACTCCCGGTAGGGGCTCTTCCAGGCCCCTAAAGCTGTGCCATATTGTACGGATCTATTGGAAAGCAAAATAACCCAATAAATAATTCGTATATAGTTCTCCTCTGTGAAATGCATAATAAATTAGTTTTCGAGGGTTGGCAATGAAAATAGATAAACAGTAGAAACAGACCATGAATAAAGAAATAAATAGCTTGGTCGATTTGTTTTGAGGCATTAACTTCAAAAACCCGGACAGCTAACACTGTATTATCCTTAAAAATAACGTCTGTAATCACTCTGAGATGGAATAAACTACCGATACGAATTGTATTATGCAACGTCTAGACATAAAGGTCGAATCTCAACTTTATTTTTCTTATTCTTCTTTTATATTTCAAAGCGTTGCATGTGATCTTAATCCTGTTTTGTCTACATACATCAATGCCCTTAATTAAGCATACTTTGAATCTGGTCACGCTTCGAAAAGTTCGTGGCCTAGCAATTTGTTTCTGTTGATGATCAAATAAAGAAAGCACCCTTTATAGATCAGGGAGAGTGTGAACAAAGCACACAGTAGGAGCCATGCAATTTAAATATCAAGGGATGGGTAAGAGTTTGTTTCCAAAAATTGAAATGAAAGGGCTATTTTACGTTCAAGAGACCTTTCATTTCATTTAAGAAATAACCTCTCTTTATAGAGACACTTTCTTTTGAGAGTCAAATAAACTCGAGAGCATCCTGGGGCTCCGCCCCGGAACTCCCGGTAGGGGCTCTTCCAGGCCCCTAAAGCTGTGCCATATTGTACGGATCTATTGGAAAGCAAAATAACCCAATAAATAATTCGTATATATATATATATATATATATAATAAAACCAATCTCTCTTACATTGTTATGTAACTAGTCAAGTTTGGCCCCATTTAAAACTCAATGATCTATTACATTAAATTAATCATTAAGAATTATTAAAATAATTATTGAATAACAAAAAAGTATTTTGATATTTGCACTAACCTTGACAATTTTGATTGAATTTTGAAACTTTGAAACGCTACTATTACGACTACTCATATCGCTTATTTAGGAGCGCTAAAAACAAAAGTACCATAGCTCTTACAAAATCGCAGAATTCGAAGAGAAACTTAAAATGTCTACGTTATCAATTAACATACCTTTACAATAAATTTCGGCGATTGCACTCTCTTTTTAAGATATTGGCACACAAAATGCTGGACTTAGCTCATGCTGCAATCATAATTATAAACCTTTAGTTCAGTCAGGAATCACATGACGTGTACAAGAGTGTTCGACGGGCCCACCCCCCCCCCCTCCCCCACTGGCAATGATAATGATAATAATAATAATAATGATAATGAACATATATATATGTTTGTTTTTTTGCTTATTCACCGGCTGGCTGAGTCGCCGCTAAATATTTTCTCACGAATAACGCCCCTCCCCCCCCCCCCTCTTGCCGCCGGCTGGATTCGCCACTGTGTAAGTCCCCTCCTATTTGAAATGTGATGATCTTAACACGCAAGGGGGACTCTTGCGGAATAGTGTTTCTCTTAATAGGCCTACTAAATAAATTGGCTTGACTAAATAAATCAGTAATATCATTTAAAACAAAATTTAATGAAAGTTGTATTTCGTCTTCAATAATGGTTAAAGGTAATGTGAAATTAACAAATATAATATTCATTTATTCAGCCTAATCAATGCTTGACTAAATAAATTTAAATTATAGTTTGCTTTATTTTAAATAGGAAATGACTTTAATAGGCCTAGATAAATTGGCTTGACTAAAAAAAGTAATAATCCATTAAACGCGCGCTTTGGTGGATACAATTTTGGAAGTTAGGGTAAAAAGTGTCCGTGGATCCGAGTCCCTGGGGACTTGGATCACGATAATGCCGATAATACTTTAACGATGACCAGATTCCAAGTAAAGTTTACTATAAAGAACCAATACCGACATTCAGAAATGATTTCGGTGACTGATGTGTCAGATGTGATCATTCACAAAGGAAAGGCCAGCACACAAACAAAGTACAGTTCCTCTCTCAGCTCTCTTTACGTTCATGTGACCTTTGTAAGAGTTCGTTCCCGATTTTGGCGCATGCGCCGTGTGCAATTACGAACTTGCTTATTGATAAAAGAACATCATAATCAGATTATCCGACCCCGGAAACCCCATGAATTCATCAGCTTTTATCATACTGGTCCTTTTCCTTTTGAAACTACGCTTGACCTTTAACTCGGATGGCGCAACCATTTTGGATTTGACAATATGACCAGCATGACAGCCCCAAGTAGACCTCAAATTGGCAAAAGAACATGATAATCAGATTTTCTGACCCCGAAAACCATAAACTGTTATCATTCTAGCCAGGGCTCAAATTAATTTTTTGTCCACGGGGGCTCTTCCCCCGAAAAAAGTGAGCCTTCTCACCGGGGCTCTTTTATTACTGACGGGGGCTCTTTTTTATACAAATATCCATTGAATTGGTACCTATGATACTCCTCAATTATTTGCTATTTCATCATTATCATTTCAATCAGCATTTTCCCTCTTACAAATTTACAAGCTACATAGCTGTTACTGGCCTGTGTATATAATATATACGCATACAACACTGATCTTTATGATGTCTTTAACGTAACATATCTTCTTCTCCCCTTGCAAACGAAAAAGAAAACATGGTCATTAAAAGGGATTAAGCGACAAATAATGATTGTGATTCAAATTGATGCGAATATTTGTTTGAATAAGCACTATTATTCACCCGAATCATTTTTGTAAAAACAACTTTTACAAATCTCAGCCATGCTTACTGAGTTGAGACGTTCCATTCAATTTAAAATACCCATTACATAATACACTTCTCCTAATCTCAAAGTGATCTTACAGCACAGTGGCAGAATTGCATGGCTGAGATTTGTAAAAGTCGTTTTTACAAAGAAGATTCTGGTAAAAAGCATTGCATATTCAAAAAAAATCCTTGCATCAATTTGAATCACAATGATTATTTGTCGCATGGTCCTTTTATTAAATAACCTTGTTTTCTGTTTTGTTTGCAGAGGGAGAAGAAGCTATGTCACGTTAAGAAATCATAAAGATCAGTTGTATTATGCGTATATACATATGATACCAGAACAAATGTTGATTATCAGAATGTCATTTTGGAATATCTCTATACAAATACCACATTGTCTTTAGCCCGTATTAGTATTAGTATGATCCAATATAAAGCTATTATTCTTTATTTAAAGGGAAAGTCCACCCCCAAATAAGTTTGTTTCGATAGAGGCAGAATAATAAGAAAATCAGGTGAGTGAAAGTTTGAGCAAATTCTGAATGAAAATAAGAAAGTTATGAATTATTGAAGTTGTGATCAATCAAATACAAATTGGCAACTCTGTGACTTATTATACGAGCTCTCCTTCATTTGCTTTAATTGTGCATAATATTCCATAAAATCATGTTTTCTTCGTTATTGATGACGGAATATATATTTGTTCCTTGCAGGGGGAGTATAGAAACATATTTGCAATTATTATATTTAGGGTGCATGTATGGTTGAAATTTTTCTTGAGAAAAAATGAAAATTTTAGATTTTTTTAGTACTGAGCAAATGGAAGTTGAGCTCGCATGATACGTCATAGAGTTGCCAATTTGTGTTTGATTGATCACAACTTCAAAAATCCTAACTTCCTTATTTTTAATCGGAATTTGCTCAAACTTTCACTGACTTGTTTCTCTCATTTTTCTACTCCTATTAAAACTAACTTAATTTCAGGGTGGACTTTCCCTTTAATTCAGTATAATGCTTTTCCTCAAAAATAGTTTTGCTATTTTTTTAGGGTTGAGACGCTAAGAAATGGTTTCAAATGTACATTACACGAACCCTGAACCATTGCAAAATGATGGTGGTTCTCTCTCTCTCTCTCTCTCTCTCTTTATTTTAATCTTGCATTATCAACTACATATAAAGCAGCAACCAAAAACTTAGGGTTATCTGAGATAGGTGAAAGTAAGAGTTAAAAAGAAAGTCATGCTAAAACGGCGCTTCACTTCCCCCCGCCCCCTGAAAAAAATAAAATAGATTAGTAGTCCTCCTCTCCAGAATCCCCCTCCCCCCGCTTTAAGATCACATTTTCACTTGGCAGCCCAAGGGGGCCGGGGGGGGGGGGTGGGAGGAGGGGGTTAAACCCCCTACCCCCCTTTAACCCTCTCCTCCCACCCCCCACCCCCGCCGTAGATCTGCCCATGTTATCATATCATTCCACGCAGGGGCGGCGATCCCCGGGGGGGGGGGGGACGGGGGGGGGGGGACACGTCCCCCCCCCCCCTCAATTTTTTTAGGGGGGATCGTCCCCCCCTGGAAATTTGAAAAAGTGCAAAACAAATTGTATAGCATATACTGAATAATGACTGCAACACACTTTTAGGCTCTGGAAGGCCCAAGAGTGCAGCGTTTAGACTAATAAAATTGCAAAAAAAATCTCGCTCGGTCGCTACGCTCCTTCGCATAACATCCTCGTAAAAAAAAAAATCGCATTTCGTCCCCCCCGGTCATTAACAGAAATCGCCGCCCCTGATTCCACGACATTTTGGTCTTCCTCTTCTCCTCAAAAGGGACTTTTAGATTTGCGTGGACGTGGACGTGTTACGTCCTTTAAAGGCACTGGCAATCACATGTGACGTCCTTTTAAGCACTGGCAGTGCCTTAAAAGGAGGTCACACGTTGCAGTCCACGTTCTCATCGTGCAAATCTAAAAGTCCCTAATATTGATTTACTGGTCGAGGTTCATTATTTGCTGACAACGAAAAACTTCTCCAGGCCATGACCATGTTTCTGCCCTTGCCCGATCGCCTCCAGCTCCAGCAGACATGGCGCGGCAGCGTGCATACGCACCGCTACTAAGGGCGCAGTAGGCCTATAACCACTGCTGACGGCGGCACTGCACTGCGAGCTGAATCGGTAATAATAGGCCTACTCATAAAACGAGAAATCTTGCACGCTAATCTTAGTTCCATTTCATTGGTTTAAGGTTTGAAAATTGAAACTCAATATTGTGTTAAAGTTATAACAGAAAAGATAATCTTTATTTTATAATTCCACGGGGGCGATTTTTAATTTTGCAATCGCCCCCGTGAGCAACCTGACGGGGGCGATTTTGTAGCTCACGGGGGCGAATCGCCCACCGCCCCCGTGTATTTTGAGCGCTGATTCTAGCCCATTTCCTATAGAAACTACACATGACCTTTATAACATCAGATGGCGGCCATTTTTTAATTGGCCAATATGACCAGTATGGCAGCCCCAAGGAGACCTCAAATCGATGAAAGAACATCATAATCAGTTTCTCTGACCCCGAAAACCCCAATAAATATATAAACTTTTTATCATACTAGCCCATTTCCTTTCATAACTACACTTGACCTGCAACACAGATGGCGGCCATTTTGGATTTGACTAATATGACCAGTATGGCAGCCCCAATGAGACCTCAAATCAATGAAAGAACATTATAATCAGATTCTCTGACCCCCAAAACCCTATAAATATATAAACTATCATCATACAAGCGCTTTTCCTTTTGGAACTACGCTTGACCTTTAACTCAGATGGCGGCCATTTTGGATTTGCCCAATATAGCAGTCCCAGAGAGCGCCCTTCTTGGCGTCCGGCAGAAATCGTAATAGTATGGTATAATCTACCTCTGGGCCAAATTTGGTGCTTTTAGAAGAATCTGCACTAAAATATCCCTAACAGCCCCCACTACCCGGTCCCCAACAGAAAAAAAAATCTTCTGGGTGCCCATGCCTTGAGCCATAATGCATGGCCGTACAAAGGATGCTTTTATGTTGGGGACCGGGGTAAAATGCAATGAATTATTGATAATTCATTACATGGTCGTACATTTTTTGCTCGGCTAGTTCCAATCAATTTAATTTTGGCATTACAAGAAGTCGGTTGATATTTTGAGCCAAAATTACGACAAGTATTTGCATAATTTATCAAACAAACTAATATTCGTAGGCAAACGTTTACGTTGACGTTTTGAGAATTCTTTCCTTTTGTATGAGGTTCATGAGGCTGAAAAGGTCCATCTTTGAAGTCCATTAAGCGATGGAAAACGTTGCTTTTACATGGCGTTTGGATACATAAATACAAATATACACATTCGAACAAAAAGACAACTTCAATGAAGCTCTTTTGAGTCAACAGAAACAAATAAACAGGCAAAAAAAATATAAATAAGATAGACCTTTCATGCATTAAAATAACATACATGTATATGCAGGCGCGTACGCAGGATTTTTTCAAGGGGGGGGGGGTTAACATTTATAAATCGGGCCGAAAAAGTGGGGGGGGGGGTAAGGTCAACTTTTTTAGGTCAACCATGGGAATTTTTTTTTTTTTTTTTTTTTTTTTTAGGGGGGGTTTACACACAAAAAATTACCAAAGGGGGGGGGGTTTAACCCCCCACCCCCCCCCCCCTGTGTACGCGTCTGTGTATATGAGTAAAACGCAAATACCATAAATGATACGGGTGTCAATATTAATGTATTGTATTATCATTAGTACTGTAGTAGTACTTATTAATAATATTGATAATTATCTTCATTAAAAGTTTCGTCATCATCATAACGTTATAAATGCCCTAATTACATAACAGGTGGTTTTGTCCATCGTATTCAAACAATCTTTTTTGTCACCTTAGTTCACTTTCCCTCAGAACTGGAAAAAGCCAGTTCTTCAGTGTCCAATCATGCGAAATAACCGTCTCATTAATTTCAGTGCATGCCATTTTCTGATTTGTATGTATTCAATACAATTAAGGCAGTCGCCACTCGATACCAAATCACGTTACATTCTATGACCAGTCCTACTCTTGTGTGCATGTGTGTGTGGGGTGGTGTGTGGGCAGGGGCGTACGCAGGGGGGGGGGTTTTGGGGGTTCAAACCCCCCCTTTGGTATTTTAATGTATGTAAACCCCCCTAAAAAAACCTAAAACCCCCCCCCCCCCCCTTTTTTTTTTTTTTTTTTTTTTTTTTTTTTTTTATTATAAAAAAAAAAAAAAAAAAAAAAATATACCCACGGTTAACCTAAATAAGGTGACCTTACCCCCCCCCCAACGAAAAAAAATGTCAAATTTTGAAATTTTGAGACCAAAAAAAAAAAAAAAAGTGTCCGCTTACCCCCCCCCCACTGAGCGACTTTTCGGCCGGCTGAGTCGTTGCGATTTTTTTTTTACCTCCAAAAAAAAAAAAAAAAGTGTCCGCTTAACCCCCCCCCCCCCCCCCCACTGAGCGACTTTTCGGCCAGAAGCGGATCTAGAGGGGGGGTTGGGGGGGTTGCAACCCCCCCCAAAAAAAAAAAATTCGGGGACCATTTTTTTTAATCTTATCTTTTTTTTTAAACTTGGGTAATTTTATTTTATTCTATTTCTATGTATTTATTTCATTTATTATTATTATTATTATTATTATTATTATTATTATTATTATTATTATTATTATTATTATTATTATTTCTTTTTGGGGGGAGGGGGGGGGGTTGGGCGAACAAATGTCACAGAGTCCCTTGCCCCCCCCCCCCCCATCAGCTTTTTTGAGGACACGGGCCACCGCCGAAGTGACAAGCTAGGCCAGCGTTGCCGATTCTCATCCCCCAAATCCCCACATTAAAAAAAAAAAAAAATTGGGGGATTGTTGAAGTCTTTGGGGATGAAAAATAAATATTTGGGAATGAAAATAATATTGAGTTTTATAAAAAACGAATTTGGGGATTTTCTGTCAAAATTTGGCAACTTTGGGGATATTTTAAGTGTCGTTTGGGTGGGGATTTTGTGAAGATTTAACCTGGCAACGCACGCTGAGCTGGGCTGCTCATTTCCTGGATTACTTGTTCAAGTTGCTCACTTTTTTATCAGTCTGGTCTGAGTGTAGTGACAAGCAATATGGAAGCAAACAGGGCAAAGAAGTTGCGGCAATCCAGTCTCGCATCTTTTTTTACTGGAAGGTATGTTTGAATCATGCAAAAAAGTTGGCATACAGGGTAAATTACCATACATGGGGGTGTAATACGGACGTGTTCATGCACTGCTTTTTATGGTCTCCATTGTGTTAATAGATGCCAGGAAAACATCACTTACGGGGTTCAAATAAACACCCAAAAAAAATCGGCTCGCCGCTTTGCGGCTCGTGGACGATGCTCCGCATCGTCATTATTGGTCAACCCCCCCCCCCCTTAGCAAAAAGCTAGATCCGCCCCTGTCGGCCGGCGCGATTTTCAAATTTTCGGGAGCAAAATATTTTAAAACCCCCCCCCCTTGAAAAAATCCTGCGTACGCCCCTGTGTGTGGGTGTGTGTGTTCGGGTGTGTGTGTGGGTGTGTGTCTGTGTGTCCGTGTGCGAGCGTGTTTGTATTTGTGTGTAACGAATAGTGGAAGTGCACGTAGCTATGTGTGGTATACAGGAGTGGAAACAAATAGCCTTTTCAATAAAGGAAACCAAGAATACGAAATAGAATACAAAATTTGCAACTAAAATTTGACAATTGCCTATTGCACGTTGAAATCAGTTATGTAGATACTTCGATATTAGACTTTTTGAGGGATGCTTTAAAAGAATAGAGAGATGAACAATGCCTTATTGAATTTGGTAAGGAGTTCCAAACATCTGTGATGTCTTACTGACTTGTGGGCTAAAAGCATTTTAGGATTTTCTAAGTGATAATTTAAGTTGTTGAACAACGGGTGGGGAATGTGTGAATGTTTGAGTTTAAACTGTAAATATTGTGAAATAGGGATGGTAGTTGATTATGAGAATATTTGTGCATACTTGTCTAAAAATGTGAATTTAAAACAAAATATATTTTTAAACGAAATATAGACAAGTGAAGAAGAAATAATGAAAAAACACCGAGATACAAAATATACGAATTTGGGGCTTTAAACCTTTGTCAAGTAATGACAAATACATGCAGTTCTTGAAGTTACATTGTTGTTCCACGATTATACTGTCTATATAGTTCCATGTGCTTCTTAATTTAAAGTTTCTAGGTCGAAATTGATATCACCATATTTTACTCAGAAAAATGCACTTTATTGTTGATTATTTTGGTTGTATTCATTGACCGATTTTATTAAAGCATGCATAAACTTCATTGTTCATGGTGCCTCTGAAAAAGGAGACCCAAGTTTATCGTAAAATGACTCAATAATCCTGAATTACTTTTGGTCAATGTGCTCATAACAGTACAGCTAATAAATAAATAAATAAATATATATATATATATATATATATAATATATATATATATATATATATATATATATATAATTTACCTTCATATAGCGTTCAAGGTAAATTTTCTCTAAACCCTATACATTATTAACTTGAGATATATTGTTTTAATTAACTGTGTGAACGGTAGGTATTTAGGCTAGCCTTAAAATAATCACGAAAGACGAGAATACCAGGCTTTACATGATGAGTTTCGATAGTTAATATTCCCAAATCATTTGTCTTTCAAAAAATATATCATCGACACGTTTAAATCAGTCATATGTGATCTAATGATCATATTCTTGTTGTTATATGATAGAAAGGAAAACGAGCTGGACATTAATGATACAAATAATTTAGGATTATTTAGAAATTTACGAATATAAGCTTGCGCTTCTTTTTTCAAAGACACCTTGTATTGTAGCTTGTTCAAATGTTGGATTGCTTATTGAATTTCTTATACTGCCGATACAACGCAGGCAAAATTAGAATATAACTGTAACTATCACTTGTATCATCGTGCGCAACAAGAAACGTATACAATCATGCTTAGTAATAAAGTAAATGGTAAAGTGGAACATTGGTATTCACATTGTTTTTGTTAATCGTTTTGAATCAATATTACACAGTCATATTTCCATTGCAATTTAAAAACGTATACAAATTGCAATTATTCTTGTCAAAGCTGTCAAAGCTAGCAACAAATGAATTAGCAAGAGAACCCTAAATCCACGAGAACAATAGCATAATCTAAACCCAATCACAACGTAAACCCCAAGTCAAAATGGAGAATCACTTATTTTGTTTATGCAGTTCGTATTTAGGTGTATACACAGGGATCATGCATTAAACATGACTGACTTTTAATCATAAAGTACCTTTATTTCATCACGTTATCTGGACATGGGAAAAAAAGAAGGAAAAAAAAAGGGAAAGAGAGAGAGAGAGAGAGAGAGAGAGAGAGAGAAGGAAAATAAGGAAAATAGGAGAGAAAGGGAAAGAAAGAAGAGGAAGGAGAAAAGAAAAGGGAGAAGTGGTCGGGGGGGGGGGGGCGAAAGAGCCTCGCCTCCAAAGCTGTCGCCTCTCCCTTCCCCAATCAAAAAAATAAGAGAGAAGGAAGGAAATAGAAAGAAGGGGGTATCAGTTGCAATTTTTCCGCCAACAAGTTGTGGATCGGGGTGGGGGTGGGGCAATATGCCCTTGCCTCCCCCGCCCCGCTAAAAAAAGAGAGAAAGAAGGAAAAGGCAAAAAGGAGAGCTAAAAGGGACCGAAAAAAAGGTGAAAAGAAGGGGAAATAGATCATTTGCAGTTCATCCCGCCAACAACGTGTGGAGAAGGGTGTGGGCCGAAATGACCTTGCCTCCCCCCCCCCCCCCCTCCCCCATCAAACCTAAAAGAGAGAGAAGGAAGGAAAGGGAAAGGGAAAGAGGAGAGAAAGGGAAAGAAAAAAAGAGAAAGAATAAAGGTAGGGGAGATCAGTTGCGATTTTTCCGCCAACAAAGTGTAGATCGGGGGGGGGGGGGGGCGGGGCACTGGCGTATTGATCGGGGAGGGGGCTTGGGGGAAATAAAATTTAAACGTGGTTTATTTCTAATTCCATAACGGTGGTTTACACATAATGCTGAAATGACATAATTTTCAGAGATTTTTCCTCATTCTTTAGTAAATTATACTTTTTTATGCGTTTGTAAATTAACAGCCAGGCAAGAAATATGCTTCTTGAGATGCCTACATGTCAAGGCACGCGGAACGGCGGGGATTGGGAGCCTCCAGCCCCCCCCCCCCCCCCCAATCTTTTTTGGAAAAGCATTTTAAAGAGAAATAGAAAGAAAAAGAGCAAGAAAGAAAGAATTGTTAACTACCAGTGTCACAACAAAATAAGGTATCAAAAATTGCTCTTCTGACCGTAATTAAACGCCTAAAACCCCTGAGCTTCCGGGGGCTCTGCCCCCGGGACCTAACCAAGGGCCCTTGGCAGGCCCCTTGATACTCATCTGACCGCAATTTAGTGCCTTAAACCCCTGAGCTTCTGGGGGCTCCGTCCGCTGGACCTCACGCTAATCAGTGTCCTGCCAGTGTCACAAATAAGGTATAAAAATATGTTCATCTGACCGTAATCAAATGCCTGAAACCCCCGAGATTCAGGGGTTTCCGCACCCACGACCCCACCAGGGGCCCTGAGGCAGGCCCCTGAATGCTTATCTGACCGTAATTTGCCTTCAACCCATGAGTTTCCGGGGGCGGACAAGGTATCAAAAGATGTTCATCTGACCGAAGGCGCATAGCCAGGGGGGCAGTGGGGGCAGCCCCCCCCAAAAAAAAAACACCGGCCAAAAAAAGGGAGGAGAGAAAAGGAAGAGGATGTATGAAGAAAAAGGAGCAGACAAAAAACATTTTTGAAACTCAGACAAGGATTAAGAGTCGAAAACGGTACAACGAATCATCTTTTTTCTCTAATGATTTAATGAAACGTAAAAGCTTCCGCGCTTCGCGCGGGAGGGGGAACACTGTATTCAGACAAGGATTATTTTCGAGAACGGTACAACGAATCGTCGTTTCTCTAATAATTAAATTAAATGTCAAAGCTTCCACGCTTTGCGCAAGAGGTGGGGTAACTGAATTTATACAAGGATTAAGAGTCGAGAACGGTACAACGAATCGTCTTCTTTCTCTAATGATTTAATGAAACGTAAAAGCTTCCGCGCTTCGCACAGGGGGGAGGGGAAAACTGAATTCAGATGAGGATTAAAAGTCAAGAACGGTACAACTAATCGTCTTCTTTCTCCAATGATTTTATGAAACGTAAAAGCTTCCGCGCTTCGCGCAGGAGGGGGGAAAGGGAAAAACTGAATTCAGATGAGGATTAAAAGTCGAGAACGGTACAACGAATTGTCTTCTTTCCCTAATGATTTAATAAAACGTAAAAGCTTCCGCGCTTCGCGCAGGAGGGAAGGGGGGAACTGAATTCGGACGAGGATTAAGAGTCGAGAACGGTACAACGAATCGTCTTCTTTCTCTAATGATTTAATGAAACGTAAAAGCTTCCGCGCTTCGCACAGGGGGGAGGGGAAAACTGAATTCAGACGAGGATTAAGAGTCGAGAACGGTACAATGAATCGTCTTCTTTCTCTAATGATTTAATGAAACATAAAAGCTTCCGCGCTTTGCGCGGGAGGGGGAAAACTGTATTCAGACGAGCAGGCATAGGGGGGGGGGGGGTTGGTTTTCCTCCAAAATATACAGACCACCTCATTGACAAATTCTTATCTCGTTTGCTCTGGTATCAATTACCCAATGTAATTTCTACGTCTAGTCAGATTTCCTACCATAACTTTGACCATAGTGATTATGTGTTATGGAGATGTGTGTTGTACTCTTTGTACTATTCAATGAAACAAAGTTCTAGTAATGATGTTCATATTTTCCTGATCTACTGATGAGAATATCAGGGAAAGATATGAACACTAACAGAGAAATACCGCATATGGTAGGGCTTAAATAAAATATCCTGTTGGAAATATTTAAAGAAAGGCAAAATACTTAGGCCTCATTAAAATAAATCGAGTCTCTGGAAATATTTATTGGAAAGAAAACCAAGAACTAACTAGCAGGGGGACATTACACCATGAAGTGGAATGACACAGCAAGAGTCTACTATGATCGCAGAAAACAGAGATGAGTGGAAAAATGTTGGGAGAAGATACCTTGATAGATAGATTGAATAATAACCAATTCAGAAGTACTCACGCCCAGTTTTCCTGTTACCTGAAGTCAATTGAAGCTTCATCTAATAACTATGCAACATGTTACTGTTTTCGTTAATAACACTCACAGAATACTATGTTTGGTTCAGACAGAATACATGTATATCAACAACTGCAAACATCCACTTAGTGAGAGGAAAAAGCACTTTATTATATATCTATGTACAAGTATAAAAGTTTGTGATGTTCAACAATTGAAAAATAAAATTCACTACACCAGTTCATCAAATTCTTGGAAAAAACTACATCAATAATCATGGAATTACCGGTACTACAATTACCCAAAAGAATAGTGACTTTCTCTGGAATGTTTTTACTCAGTACTTTACTAATACAGACATGCTGCTTTTCAGTGGCGTAGCACGAGCCCACACATGACAGGGCACTGGTCTTACTCGGAAAGTGAAATGCAAATATACAAGGCTAATGATTAGAAGGAGGGTGCAGGAGATAGTCCAGGCTTAATTCCATTCCTCATTTAATATTTGCCAGTGTTTTTTTTTAATGACGAATCCGCCATATACATTACTGTACATATTCGTCGGTTAAAAAAAACATCGACAAAATGTTTCCCCCCTCCTCCCTTATCTCTTTCTTCAATTCTTTTGATTTTATCACTTGATTGGGGGCCCATTTTTCATCATTACAACCTTATAATTACAACACCCAAACAAAATACACAAGATATTGGATACTATTAAAATGCTTGAATCTCACCTTGAAAATCTAACATTTCAGAAACTAATATTGTTTGGCAAGACAAGTTAGTTTGTATTCCTCAAGCTAGTTGGATCAATGCTATTGACGCACGCTGTCATCAGCCCTATAATGGATTTAAAATGGACTCACATGAAGAAAAGAAGAAAAAAAAGCACAATATACAATAAATTTTCCATTATTAATATTACAAAAATATATGACTATGTACATTTACAAAAGCAGGCAATTGGTGCTAAAATACGCAGCCACTGGAATAATCATTTTTTTAGTAATACATTTAATTCAATCACTCAATGAATTGTAGATTAAGGCTAACCTCAGCTGAAAAAGAAAACACAATAACCACATTAACATATTTGGAACTTTAACCTTTAACCTTGGACCCAAAGCTACCGTATACCTAACCCTAACCCCACCGTAACACCCAATTGCAACTTCAGACTTAATCCTCTATCTTTCAAGACTTAAAACCTAATGATACATTATTACAGAATATGTGCATACTATGTAAAGCACACACAAAACAAAATCACTGATTATACATCATGATTTTGCAAGAAGAAAATGGCCTTCTCTATAGGCAGCAATTACACTCATGTATAGAATACTGTGGTGTCTAGAATACTGTGGTGACTAGATTACTGGTTCTAAATGAGATACCGACGCTGAAAATAATGATGTGTACATACACAATAGGAATGTCTAACAAAGGTCACTTCCTTTCAACCATTTTATTTTCCATGAATACTCTGTGCTTGAAAACAACCCATTTGTTTGTCTGAAAGCAGGACTGTCCTACTTGCGCCCTCTTTATAGCAAACAATGCCTAAGCGGTACCCGTTGGTCCTCCATGATCCCTTTTTCTTATTTTAATTGAGAGCTGATTTGACGAGATAACCACCTGCCAGTGACCATGCTGGGAAGTCTAATCCCTCCTGGCCAAACTAGTGCAGACAGGCTTTAAATTGATTGTACTGTGTCAGTCAAAGTGGCCAGAGCCAAAGAGCTCGCAAAAGAGACTAGAGCACTTTGGATGGGAAGCTCATCAACTTTTTTCAACCTAGGACTGCCCACAGGGTCAACCCTTAAAACTTTACTGTTACTCATAAACAATGAATAGGGTTGCTATCAAAAGTCAAGAGTAAGAAGCTGCATCTCCAATAACCTGTTCCCATTTTGAGCTTGAAAACGTAGAACTGGTACCTACTGGTAGTTATAATTATGATAATTTTTATTTTATTCATTTTTCATCAATGTTTTCCCTGAGAAAGAGCATGTATGTAATAAATCTTGCACTCAGCAAAGGAGTTTGAAGTGGAAATGGGTCTGGAGTGGTGTGGGTGGGGTCAAGTGAAGGTTTGATGTCACCCCCCCCCCCCCACACACACACATTTTACAACAAAATATAAGTGACATCATATGTCATAAGAACATAAATAAAATCAGGGTCAGCGATTAAAACCGACATTGTTTCAAACATATACCAAGATTCTAAAAAATCAAGGGATTTAAATCTTTCTTATTTGAGCAGAATGATTCAAATCAAAGAAGTAAATTATAGCTTAAATGAAAAGAAATACGAACAACCCTATGCACAGAGAAGTATTTATGAACTCCACATAATCATTTTTCAACTAATTCTAATTCTGCAAACAAAGTATCACTCTGTCTTTGGTAGAAATCTGAACAACCACTGTCCTCCTGATTAAGGTTCTAAGAAATAATAAGAATATTAACAACTGGTATTTTAGTGCATTTAACTCTCCTATTCAAAATAAAAGCCAAATTGGCTTCAAATCGTAGACAATCGCACAAAAGACCGGACATCACTACGATTCTGAGCCAATTTAGCAAGCTTTCCCCCTCCAAGAGAGCATGAAATCCCTTTAAAATTCAGATTTCATTAAGATTTTACATGTTTACATGTTCATTTATAATGCTGTCACAAATTCTTCAAAAATCTGATCATAGTCAGATAATGTAGTGTGCAGCAGGCTCAAGACATAAAAGGCACTGTACAGCAATGTTTACGATGAAATCGCCTTCACATTTTAATTCCATTAGAAGAAATCTTGTATCCTTTCCGTTAGCATCTCTGTCAACTTGCCAATTTGCATCTGGCGCCCTCTCGAGATGAGCCACACAAGCATGCCCAACGACGATAAACCAAGCAGGATCAGACCATTGTTCACAATCTGTAAAATAAAAAAGAACAAGGAAAGTTCAGGAGGGAGCCATAAAATCTAAAATTGTAATACTCATACTCATACTACAGTCAAACCTGTCTACAGTAACCGCCAAATAAAAGGGAAACACAAAAAGTGGTCTTTGTAGACAGGTTCTTTTAGTACATGTTTCAATGAGAAACCATTTTCAAGGGAAACAAAAACGCGGTCCTTGTAGACAGGTGGTCACTAAAGCAGGTTTCGACTGTACTATTACCACCACTACTAACAATATTCACATCAACATTTTTCATTATCCAGAGAAGTCTCATCAGCATCAATGCTGTTCTTCCCGAGGCCCTGCCATTATCATTACCCCAGCATTTGCCAGGAACCCATTTACACCTAGGTGGAGAGTGGCAAATTTGGAGTAATGTCTTGCCAAAGGGTGTTACTGCTGGGATGGGATTTGAACCCTTGACCCTTTGATTGAGAGTCAAGTGAATGGACCGCTATATCATGACACCTCCACAAATGTAGACATGACTACAAAAGCTGTCTTCTTCAGTAACTTTCAATACACCCATGGCCTTACATTTAAAGTAAATGTATGATTTCTGTTGCATGTATTATTGTGTAAGTCATACAGCAAGGAGGACAGCAACTAAAACTTTCTCCCATGTCACTCTCATAGCTTTTGACTATGTCAAAATATCTCTGTAAGAAAGTGACAAGTTACATTTTCAATACAAATGCTTTCCTTTTTTATAAAAAGTAATGTCTGTATTGGGACTAGACTTAACAAGGACTTCAAAATAACTTTAGGCCAACATTGATGCCAAGTAGGCTACTATCTCAAGATAATTACTCTGTGCTTTATTTTGTCCAAGATAAAAAGTTAGGGTTGCAATTGGTTTTTATGTTTTTAGGTCCAGGGTTTACAGCCAGAATTCTCTTAGTGTAGGATACAGACTGTGGATTGATTGTCACCAAAATGTCTGTTCGAGAACCGTTTTTCTACAATGCAAGAATTGTTTGCTGCTGTAAAATTTGGCCATGTTCGAACATGAACCGCAGACTGAACTTGATCTATCCTAGAACTGTTGTTGGTTGCATGACATGTGCTCCTTCAACAATTACTCCGAGGTCAATCCAACTCAAATGCAACCCTTACTCTAAGCCTATCTTTGACAATGGTATCTGGAGCACATGTAGAGCCGCATGGTCGAGTTGATACATCACCGGACTGTGGATCACAAGGTCCCTGGTTCGAGTCCCGACGAGGCACCAATGTCCTTTGGCAAGACATTAATCTACGTTTGCCACACTCGTTGATGTAAATAGGTACCTGGCAGGAATTCAATTCCTTGAAATGCTTGAGCGCCGTAATGGCAACCATGCTAAAGCAGGGGTAATAACTGCGGAGCGCCAGGAGTGTCAAGTGCGATATGAGCGCTATATAAGAACCCACTATCATTATCATGGTAACTAGGCGTTGTGGCGTGCACCTGTAATCCAGCTAATAATGGAAGTACAAACTGATTCAGCAGAGGGCATAGGTTCGAAACTGAGTCATGTCTTTCGAATGGTGACGTTTAAAGGTCGGTCCCCAGACGTAAATAATCTTATCTGATTGATACCAAACCTGCCAACCTCTGGAGATCAAAAACTGTATTCTTTAATCCCCAAAGTTGTATTCTTAAAAAATAAACACGGACTGTTACGCGGGTTAATGCCTCTTGCAGTTCCTTCATATAGGAAGATTTTTAAAAAATGGATTATGGTTGAATATGCATGATTTTGTTCGATGAACCAATAAACATCCCCAAATTGCCTATGTGAGAGGCTTGAAGGATACTTTACAGGACAGAATGGGCATTTTGCCATTGAAAATTAATTAATAAATGAACAAATTAAAATTTAAAAAAAAAAAAAAAAAAATTGCATTTGCTTCTAAAAATTGTACGAAATACGACTAAATCGTACTGGTTGGCAGGTCTGTTTAGATACACGTCTCTGTAAAAACCCAATACACACACACACACACACACACACACATTATGTGGGGTCATTGAACTGTCCACTCACCTTATCCTGTTTCTTCCACTTGTTGATGACCATGTGGTATCTGATCCGACTGAAGGTTACCATGGAGTAGAGAGGAATGTACTTGGAAGGCAGGAACCAGTTGAGTAACCAGTCAACCTTCTTACGGAAGAGGAACCAGCGAGAGTTCACCAACGACCTCATCTGATCGGAACAAGAAATACACAACAAAGTAGTCCAAAAGTTCAAAGTGTCTTATAGCTTATCTGTACTAGTTGGCCAGAAGGGATTAGACCACACAGTGAGGTCACTGACAGGTGGTTATCTCATCAAATCAGCTCTCAATTAACATAAGAAAAAGGGAACCTATGGTCACCGATTAGGAATTGTTTGCTACATAGAGGAAGCAAGTAGCTATAAATAGTGCAGTGGGGCTTTAAGGCAGCTAGGCTAAAGCCAGGGGGAAAACCAACTTTATTTTGAAGTACGTTGAGCATCCCCTAGAATCCCCTGGAATGGATACGTACACAATATGAATGCAGTTATGATTAACATTATCATAAGTGAAGTGAGCAGAAAGCTCACTGGCAAGACATAATCTACATTTGTCATACTCCATCCAGGTGAGCTAAATATGGGTAGGCGGTAGGAAGAAATTCCTTGAATGCTTGAGCACCCTTTCATGGTAGCTCGGTTAAAGCCGGGGTAATGATATGATTGCAGGGCCCTCAGGGAGAACAGTGTGAATACTGATGAGGCTACCCTGGGTAAACAAGACATATAATTATTATTATTATTGTGAGAGTGAATATTCAGTGTAACTAATGCTTTGTGTAATGGGACTTGTGTCTCATTCTCCTCTTACTTCCTAGTATCATTTTTTTCTATTGACCTCAGTGACCAGTCACCTTTATTTTCTGGGTTAATGAAAAGGATAAAGTGCTGTTTGGTCTACAGCCAGTTCGTCTACTACCCAATTGGTCTATTCCCATATGGTCTACACCCAGCCTGTCTGAATGATCATTAGACCATGTGGATAGTAGGACTGGGTGCAGACCATATGAGAATAGACCAATTGGGTAGTAGACAAACTGGCTGTAGACCAAAAGGCAATAAACCAATGACAAGTTCTAGTGTTAGTATAATCCCACTCCATTTCTCCATTACTGAAGTGTCAATCGGCAATGGGTGTGCATCATTAAAAAAGTTATGAAAATGGATTCTTTGTGGGCAAACAAGGTGGAATATTTTTTTTATCACCTTTTTTAAACAACAACATTTTACTGTATTACTGTTTCGGTGGCAGCTCCAATGAAGCCTTTGGCTTTCCTAGCTGTCTCCACATTCATATGATATTTTTGTTGATGTTGTATTCTATTGTAAATGTTTCTCTTTAACTTGTACGCTATGTTTTGTATTTTATAATGTTTATATGGTGAATAAAATAAAGATCAATTACAATCAGAATTCACATTAAACATAGTTTTCATACATTCCTTGAAGGCCACACTCACCTCCACGTAGTTATACATTGCCAGGTCACAAATGGCCTTTGCATCTGGGCCCCGGAATGTGGAGTAATGCGGAAGCACTTTAGCTGTAATAGAAAGAAAATGAATTGTCTTGAGTTACAATTGAAAAAGATTAAAGAGGAAAGCAGCATGGCTAACAAAAAGAAGCAGACTTCTTAAAATAGTGGCTAAAGAATAAAATTGTAGATAAACTTTTACTACATGTTTGTATCATTATCATAAAAAAGATTTCAATGCATCTAAAACACTTAGAGATCATTCACTGTGGAATAAAGGGGGTGAACATTATTAATTAATTGATTATACTTTGAAAATGTTTTCTGTTATACTTACCAAAGTCACCATCAAACTGATCCATGATTTCATTGAATACTAAGCAATCTTCAAAACCCTGCAATGAGCCAATGATAAGAAATCAAGATAAGAGTTTATACAGGTAACTTAAAAAATAATAAAGATTTACTTACAAGAAAGGCCACTGTGAGACTCCACGAAATCTCAAATGCTCATTAATGTTAATTAATGCACTATGATACCTGCATAACATCAATATGCTTCAGAGGAATTCTGCTCAATAGCTCAGAAACCATCACTGCATTTGGACAAGCACTTTACAAAAAACAGACAAACTAGATAAGTTATGTTTGGTCATGTCCACAGTATTTGTTAATTATTGTGTCCCACAAGTTACCAAGTTATAAAGAAGTGACTTGGTAACATTGCCTCAGTTTCTGAAACAAAATCCTGGATTTAGCTCATGCTGCAATCATTCAGTCAGTCAGGAATCCCATGACTTTTATAAGCCGATCGCCTGTCTGATTATCAAGATATTTATGATTGGAAATCAAAATTTCATTTTTTGTTTTCCTAACGTTTTTTATAACATTACAGTCTATTGGGGAAAATGAGTATGGTAAAAACCGATCACTCAAAGATTTTTACTTTTTTGAGGCACTTCATGATCATTTTGAAGCGCAATTTTTTTTAGGGCATCAATATTACACCATATCACAGACACTGATAACACGTTGGGCCATGCATCCCAGATTTAACTTTGTTAAGCGATGACTTTAACATTTAGCAAATCGTTTGCTTCTAATATTGGGAAACCGAGTGTAAAGGCTTGGTCTCCGCCGCGAAGTCCTCATCAAGGCCAATGACTTCAGAATCACTCAATGAGGACAACTGTAAACAAAATATTTGGCACAAAACTTGGGAAATGAGTGACAGACTATGCCTTTGACTTGCCAAGGAATGTGGAGCAAATATATACTTACGCAGTTCATTCCTTGTCCATAGAAAGGCACCATGGCATGCGAGGCATCTCCCATGATAACAGCCTTGTCTTGATAGTGGTACGGGGAGCACTGGACAGATCAAAGATAGAGACAGATTAACAATATTCATAGAAGTCAACACTTTTCATCTAAATCTACATGTATACAATGTAACCCTGTAGAAAGATATGACTTCTTCCAACAACAAGGGACCTGTTTCACAAAACTTGTCATCAGTGGCAAATGACATTCTTTGTTATAAGCTACTGAAATCCTTGCTTCTGATTGGTTATCAGCAGATTTGTCACTGATTTTTGTCATTTGTCATTGAAAAATGCTTTGTGAAACGGGTCCCAGTTCCATCAATATTTGCAGGGATCACTCAGCCATGAGCACTAGATTAGCTACAGGCCTTTCAGGTTGCGGTTATGTCATTCTATCAAACTGTGTGAGTATTTTGGTATCAAAGTCAAATGCATTTACAATGCAATTACTATTTTGCATCTGATTGCTCATTAAACTTGTAGCCCTTTTCATGCTGCTCAAAACAAACCAAAACCCAAATAAGTTCATAAAGATAACAATAATTATCATCATTTTGAGAGTTTTAAAATATGATTAACTTCCTATATTCTTATGGATTACTATTAGCTCTGTTTTAGTCTCGCTTCTAATACATCATTCCTGCAAGGAAGTAAGTATGTAGGGATCTGAAAATGAATTGAGAGACCATGCATTCACATCTCACCTTAATGGACACCAGAGGGAGGTGTGTGCTGCTGTTGTAGGTTTCTTTGAGGCTCTGCACCCCTATCTTCTCAATAGCGTCAGGGAAGTACTTCTCAAAGAATGCCAGCACGCCCTCGTCCCCCTGGGCCTTGATGCCTTCAAACTCCTTGAAAGGCATGAAGAGGGTCAGCGTGAAGGAGCCGTCCTGGTTAGGCAATGCAATCATCATGAACTCGTTCCGCGGCCATATGTGGAGGTAGTTGATCTCCATGTTGTGCTGTTTCATGGCAGAATCAAAAGCGTAGTAGCGAAAGCACAATTAACTTCATAAATTGGATCTCAAAAACATGGATAATTCCATAAATTAGGGACACACTTTATAAGGAGCCCACACGTATTTGTGGTTCTGAGTAAAGACTTAAATAGTGGAGTGAGATTGTTAAGTGATTCTAGGTATGAAGATGCAATATTATACTTGGAAATCACTTTACAATCTCAATCCATTATTTAAGTCTTTACTCAGAGCCACAAATCCATGTGGACTCCTTATGTAAGTGGGACACCAAAAATGTCACAAAGTGGGTCCCTAATTTATGGAATTACCCACATACAAGCACATAAAGGGAAACAAATAAACAAATTACACAAATAGGATTTTGTGTAAGTTCTTTTAAGGGGATGTAAGTTTTCCAGATTTGTTTGCATTAAAAAAAAATTCCTGTATTTCCATGTTTTTCTGCTTTGGGTGCCAGAGGAATATCGTACTTTTGTGTACTTAACAACATGTAATCAAAATGTGTTAATGGGAGTTACTGGTATGCTTTCCACTGTTTTATGATTTGTTCTGCATCGGATCTATCCACTTACCAACAATTTGTTTACCTGATTTCAGCCGACTCACTAAGCAGCTTAATAGCCAGTCTTGCAAATCAATTCCTAACAACTCACCAAGAATTTCTTATACTACTTAAATAAATAATTTGTTTGTTTTGTTTTTGTTTTTGGTATGTTTTTAGTGCATGTCAACCAACTTTCAATTACATTGTAATACATGAATACTCCTTTTCTATGTGTGTGATTATGTAATACTTGTACTATGTTACCATTTCAAATTGTTTATGACTATGTCGTTGTTGGATGTATCACTCATAGGCCTTTTTAGGCCGGCCTTCTGATGACGGGTGTGATTTTTTAATAAAGAAACAAACTAAACTAAACTTTATTTTGCGGGGTCACAACAACTCATATAAGACACTCTAAGCTGTTTTTTTTCTCACAGGACAGCTATAAATAATTAAATACAAATTAATTTCCAAACATGAGCACCCACCTGCCCATCGGTACCGGGCACGGGGGGAACACAGAGCTCCATGTAGCCGTGAGGGATGTATTCCTGACTGAAGTCTATCAAAGTCTTCCTCATCAGCTGGCGTCGTACGCAGGAATAGGCCCCGTCGCATCCAAAGATCAGATCCGCATGGGCCTCCACCTTATGGTCATTCTTACTGTGCACATGATAACAAGAGTTTTTAAATAAAATGTTTTCTCATAGTGCAATCTGCATTGACTTACTGTTCTGATTTGCATTTTTGCAGGCTTAGAGTGTGCATTTATTACCCTTCATAGATAGAGGGATACATAGATAGAAAGAGAGAGAGAGAAAGAAAGATAGGCAGATGGCTAGAAAGATAGATGGATACATACATGTAGATAGAGATAGATAGAGAGAAAGAAAGAGAGACGGATAGATTGTCAGATAGATGGATATGTAGAAAGATAGAGAGAGAGAGAGAGAGAGAGAGAGAGAGAGAGAGAAAGATACCGCAGACAGATATATAGCTAGATAGATATTTAATGGATCAGTATACTCACTCTGTGAAATGGAGGATTCCATTATCTAAATCCAGTTGACTCAACCTGTGATGAAAATGCATCGTCACTGATTCCACCTTCTCAGCAGCTGGAAACACAATGTCATAATTCATAACAGTTTTATAATACGATAGACACATTTAAAGCTCTGTTGCAATACAGTTACAATTTCAATGTTAAATCAATACATTCATTGGTAGGATTACTGTTTAGTATGTTTGAAGCGTTCACGACTTATATGACTGGTTCTGTTTCATGCAAATTATTTTTATGCAGTGAAAAAATGAAATCACTGACCACAAGCCTGGATTTCTCTCCCTGCAAAACCCAGCCTTCTTTCAAAATCTGCAGAAGTGTCTTGTTTTACAATTCTCAAGTCAATTCAATTCAATTCAAAGTACAAATCGTAAATACAGAATACATAATAGACCATTCAATATATTGAATATATACATTTTGGAGGACAGTTAATGACATCAATTAATATCTAGCATAAAAGTTGTTTTAAATATCTCATATAACCACAAACAGTGCTAATATCGAATGGGAATTTGTTTGATTTCTTTATGTTCTCAAGCCAAAGATTCAAAGCAGTGTCATAGTCAAGTGGTTCGAGCAGATGAGCACTTAAAGCCCGTCTGCACTAGTTTGGCTAGGGGGGAATAGACCTCCCTGCAAGTTCACTGACAGGTGGTTATCTCATCAAATCAGCTCTCAATTGACATAAGAAAAAGGAGATCATTGGGGACCAACGGTCCGATTAGGCATTGTTTTCTCTATAGAGGGCGCAAGTAGCTATAAGTAGTGCAGTGGGGCTTTAATTGGATTTCAGACGGTCATGTGTCCAAGCCCAGACATGGCACCAATGTCCTTAGACACTTACTATGACATTAGCTTTTGCACCGATTGCTCCACAATTGATTTCCTACAGCAACACAAAACAAATTCCAAACTCCAACCCTGGACCATCCTCTATAACTAACCCTTAGTCCCTAACCCTACATGTTAAATGTAACAAAGCCTGGAGCAAATGTTGGTGAAGACTATGTCAGGTCATTTGTCAGTTCACATGTTACAATGTGTGTAATTGAACTTGAATGATAGTTTCCTTTTATCATCATTAACGTAAGAATAATAGATGAACAGGGACTCACCAGACAGAAGAAGTTCATTGAGTTTTCTCCTGTCAACTGAGAGAATAGCCTTTTGTGAAGAAATGTGGAAAAAAAAAAAAAAAAAAAAGAGAGAAAAAAAACAAATCTGTTTGAGATGTGGTCTATTAACTTCATATAAGCCATATATAATTTTCTCTTTAACAAACAAGAATTCCTTTACAGACTCTGAGTTAGAATCACGATGTCTATACTGTGTAAATACTCTACCGTACTTTGAGCTTGGTATGAAAGAAAAGTTAAATATATGATAAAGGTACATCTATGTCAACTGAAAAATATATATAATGTTCAATAAAACTTGACCAGGGCTATTGACATAAAGAGTACATGCAAGTCAGCTTTAAATTGACAAGAAACAGGAAATTATCAAAGACATATGATAAAATAGAGTGATTAAATCATTTACACCACCAGTGAGAGGTGGGTAAATAATCAAGATAAATCAAATACTGATATGAACTGTTGTATGAACTTTGGATGCTTATCAGCAAGGCGTAAGAACATTTTAGTCTTACAACATTGGGCCTCAAAATGAGATCTACTCAAATAGGAGTGATAGAGCTTGAAATCAAGCAAAAGTTTGACAAAGGCACAAGCCTGTTAGAGGTAAAGGCCAGTTTTGGAAACACCCCCCTCTCAAAAAATGAAATGGAAGCTCTTGTTACCAATCATGTGAAAGAATATGTTTTGACTAATACGTGATGATACAAATTTTGCCGGGAAGGCACCTACATATTGATATATTTGGTAAATTAGTTTATCTATTTGGACGTGATAGATATAATGCACGTGCCAAGCATGTGTCACGCACGTGTGCGTAGTCCCATACATCTTTCTGTGTACAGTGCTTGTAACTTTACCAAGACTGGGCAAGACATGGCGAGACCAAGACCTTGCAGTACACACCAATACTTATATGCTAGATGATCAACCTTTACTGATTGATTCCACAGCGTTTGTTTCATAATGCAATCGCATGACCAGAAATGATCTTTGTCTTAAACTGGCATCCATGTAGTGTTAATAGGCTACAAGATGTACATGTACATGTAAACATCATTCAAAGTGCTAATTATATTGAATGTTCAGACAGAACACAGAAGTTATCAATAACAGTTTCTCATTTTGAGATTTATTGAATTGATATTAAATAAGACAAGGTTATTGATAACAATTCAAAGTCATGGCTAAAAGCTGACACATCTTGAATTTACAAATAAAACTGCAACATATAAAATATATGCAAGTAGTATAAAGTAAAATAGGCAAATATGAAATGAATACATTCAGTAAGTCCATTGATATGGTAAAAGGAATACAAAAGAAAAAGAAGATTATGAAGAGAAAGAAGAAAAATAAGGAGGAGAAAACAAAGGAAAAGTGGGGGGAAAGATAGCAAGAAAAAAGAAGAAAATATGGTTGATCAATAGTAAAATGAGAGTTGTCAATTGATATTTATAAAACCGAAATAAAATACAGTATTCAATTAGAATTCCAGTAATGAAACTGTACCTGACCAGTCGCCCAGTGTAACATCATGTAGATAACTTTTTGAAGCAATAGCCTTGCCAATTAAACATACTATTTACTTGGTGTACATGTATAGAGACAGGCTGCTATATCATAATCATACATATTGTTCAGAAAAATGGTTCAATGCAAGTATTTTGATTCATAAGTTATTGAAATAACATAATAATAATATATATAATGTAACATCACAAAAAGATTAAGTGATGTCATATGGTATAATCACCCAAAAGAGATGTCTGATACTAGCAACCTAGGTGTGCACAGTGACACAATTTCTGCCTAATGTTCTGTTGCATCTAGCCCATAAATTAGCAACACCTCATTTCCCAACTTCAAAAAGTGGACATTTTGCAAATTTAATGAATGAATAACAGCCTTCTAGAAAAACAGCCCAGTCTAAGGAACTTCGTCGGGCAGCCATTGTGAAGGAAAAATGAAGGAAAGCAAAGCAATTATTTACCTCTCCTTTCGTTCCATAGGGCTGAGCACTCTTCTTCCCATCGAGACTGTGGATGAGACGAGCGTGCATGGGAATTCCTGATTTCACCACCTAGGGTACCAAAAAAATGTGAGATTGATATACTAATCATTGGTAATGGTAAAAAAATAACTGATAATAGAATGGTAAAAGAATACACAAAGGACACTGCGTACAGATTGACCTGGCAATGGCTAGATATTTCAAGAAAATGCAATATAATTAGATAAAGATATTCAAAATAATTTTCCTGAATTGGATCCAAAATGATTTTATCAATATTCAGGTGGTCCAAGGCTTGCTAAGGACTCTAAGGTCCTTAAGATAAACTCTCAGCCAATCTGAGCCATATTTTGAAGCACGTTTTATGACTAATGTTTCATAAATAAGTTCAGTTGAGAATATATGCCATTCTGCTGCTGATTTTCAAACCTGTACAGTCAAAATTCAAAACTGTCGCGGTTATATACACGTTTGAACCCCTTTTAGACCACCCTGATATTGATATTGCAGGCTATTGCGAATGTAGCTTATAGCAGTACTTGTAAATTGGCATTGAAAAAGAGTTTCAGAAACAGGGTCCAGACACAACTTACCTCTTCTTCTAAGCCTATGTGCCGTAATGCAGATCGCCCTCTCACAGAGAGAGCAAGATTGATGCTACGACCTGCCACATGCTCTGCTCTGCGAATATCTGTCAAGCAAACAAGAAAATGGAACAAACTCTTAGTTTATTATGTTTTTAAAAGCATTGTTTAACAATGTTGAATCTGAGATGCATGGCCCTACGTGTTATCAGTGTCTGTGATATGGTGTATTATTAACCGTATCAGACATCTGAGCAGCTCAATTTTTAAATGTTATTGCCCTCAAGGTTTGATGGATAAGCCAACAAAACTACAATATTTTAGCCCGCTCAGAAAAGTCAATGGGATTTTGTGTGTAATTTGCCGGTCAATATGGTTATACAGTAAACCAATGAACAAATATTTTAGCCCGCTCAGAAAAGTCAATGGGATTTTGTGTGTAATTTGCCGGTCAATATGGTTATACAGTAAACCAATGAACAAATATTTTAGCCCGATCTGAAAAGGCAATGGCAAAATGCGTGTTAAACTAGTGAGCAATAATATAGAGCCAGTTGTAATTTACATCGCGCATCAGCTACTGTAATTTACATCGAGCATCGCGTATAAGAAAATGCGCACTTTGCGTGAACTCTATTGTGACGTAACAATCACACCCTAGGCAAACTGTTTGCAGTTTATCGAAAATTTGTCAAACACTGGATGCACTGTGCAGGTCTGACAATGTTTTTGCAACTTCTAATGCTAGGAAACCCTGTGTAGCCTACATAATTTAAGAGTATAAGATAGTAAGAGTTTCTTGTTTGCTCTAGATGTCTCATGTGGTTAATAATAGTAATATTGACTGCCTAATTCAGGGCAATACGACTTCTCATATATCACCCTCACCTTCGGTTCGGGCGATATATGTCGTATTGCCCAGAAGGCAGTCAATATTACTTAAATATTGAACTCCAACAAAAATTGCGCTTCAAAATGATCAGGAAGTGCCTCAAAAAAGTAAAAATCTTTGAATGACCCGTTTTACCATACTCGTTTTGCCCAATAAACTGTATTGTTATGAAAATCGCAATATGAAATTTCAATTTTCAATCATAAATATCTTGATAATCAGACAAGCGATCGGTTTGTAAAAGTCATGGGATTCCTGAATGACCTAAAGGTTTATAATTATGATTGCAGCATGAGCTAAATCAAGGATTTTGTTTAAGGATCTGAGACAAAGTTACAGGATCCCTTTGAAGTAAATGTTGGCACGAGTGTTGAATGATGTAAAATTGAAAGTCAGACATTTAACATCAGGTGTAGAACACTATGTGATCAAATAAGCCATAAAAATTATTTAAAATAAATCCTATACTGAAACTGAAAGGGTTAATACAGTACAACAATGACAGTAATTATTGACTGCCCCTTTTAATACGTACCTTCTCTGGATTCATAGAGATCCACTGTATACCCTCGCTGTGCCATGTAACACGCCTGCATAGCACCAACCTGTCAAAACATCATGGAAAAGAGGAACTTGGTCAGTCATAACATACATGTACATGTACATCAGAGCATCTAAACTGCAACAGTGGTAGCATTGCACTGTGTCTGTGGTATATTGGTCAAGGCTCTTGATTTCAGGTTCTGGGTTCGATCCCAGTTTTATGCAGCTTTATGTGGATGCAGTTTGGTCAATGCAAGAATGAAGAATACATGACTGTGTACATTACCTATAGATCTTACTATGAATATGAGCTAATATTTAGGCAATTTAGCAAAGTCTGAATCTGAATCTGAATCTGAATTTGAAAATAAAACGGCTCAACACTCATGGTTGGGTAAAACAAGTTGCATGGACTGGAAAGTATTCACCTGTCTTTTTCAGGCTCCTTAGCTTAGTAAGACAATGTCTTGTTGTAATGCCCTCCCATAGTTCATCAGTACACCACTGAAAAAAGGCCTGTTATAAGTTTCTTCAGAGCTAAAATAGGCCTACTTCTAAAGACAAATGAGTGGTATTATCATCATCATTATATCATTATCACCATCATCATAGTCATCATCTTGATCATAAAAATGTCATCATGATCATCATAATCATTGTCATAATCATCAACACAACTTTGGCACTTTCAATCATTATCATCATCACCACCAGAGCAACTTTAGAATCAATTTAATACCCGACCACAAAAATTGACCAGACATTGGTACTCAAGTCAAGGCTTCACCAATTAAAGGTAATACAAAGTTTTGGTAAATTTTGAAAATTTGGTGAATAGTGAATCTTTACAATTTTGATATATTTGGATGCCCCTGTCGATGTATTATAAGCACACAAATTTTTAGCCCCTAAAACACTTCTGCTTTCGAGAAAAATGGAATATAAAAAATTACTGGTGCTCTCAGTAAATTTTAATAAATTTCAAATAGCGTCTACGGCCGTACAATGGTAGCTGCGATCATGCAAATCTCAGAATATGTAGTTGTGATATATAATTTCCAAACGGGAATAGCTAATTAGTCGATTTCAGTCAAGAAATATTGTTTAATAGCTTAATTAATATATTGACCTTGAGAGGGAGCTATACAACATATAGACCGAAAACTTCAGTCTCTCTAATCGTCGGTTGTTCCACTGAGACTACGTCTGGCTCCACTAGACCTCCGATTATAGATACTGAAGTATGGCCTATCGGGACTGTACGGAACAAATGGTTCGGTTCGACCGGACCGCGATGAATGAGATATGCAACGAGATTTTCACTCTTTACATCCTCGTAACTGCTGCAATTATAATAAAAATTAAAAATAACATGTATATTGCTTATTTGACTTACGATAGCTTGCTCATTTAGATCCTAAATTAATGATTAATCCGAGAAATTCTCGTCGTCAAAATTATCCGTCTTGGTTTTAGTTGATGAATATTCATTTTTTCTTTTCGAACGTCCAATAGCTACCGTAGCTACCTACGAGTCAGCCCGGCTTGACCAACGAACTCCCACGAAACGAGTGCTCTGATTGGCCATTGGCTATGTTTTGGTAGGTTGAACCAGAAATATATCGGCCGCCGGGTAATAGTTTGAATGCATGAACGTACTGATTCGCGGTTCTGAGATAAAATTGGATAACTCATAATAAGTAAGTCGTAAATTTCACATTCTATAATAGGTTAGCAAATTTTGAAAACTGTAATTAGGAGGTATATATACCGACCTAATTTACATCTGATTTAGAAATCAGAAAATAAGATCTAAATAAAGAAAATCGGGGAGAAAATGTTTTGAACGAAAAGATGTACATCGGTGCCTTTAGCCACCCCCACGGTACAAGATCCTAGCTGGGTTGCCGTCTGTATTTGGGAATGTCAACAAATGTCAGTTTTATAAAAGAAATGACCAAATCAGACGGTTATTTCTGTCTATACAACATAAAGAGTTGACAATTTCATAACTTTAGACTCGATTTCAACCGCGACAACGATCACTGAATATTTACGGATCGCATATGCTTCCAATATGTTCATTTGAACCAAATTCATGACCCCATACCAAAACTTTGTATTACCTTAATGAAGCTAAATCTGAAGACGAATGTCATCATCATCAGCATCACCATCTTCAATCATCATCATTATCATCATTATCTGTCATCATTCATTAGATCTACAATCATAAACACCGAAAAGAGATCATCATTGTTGACTGAGTCATCATCATTGTTGACTGAGTCAAACACGTAGCACGCTGCATTGTCAAATAACTAAATAGGTCTAGATCTAGATCTAGATCTAGTCTATGTTCTTTGCACTTAGCTTACCAATCCTCCTCCGACAATCGCAATTCTGCTCTTCTTTCCGCTGGAATCGGCCATCTTGAGCTGATTGGACTAGCTACGTTCCTCGAGACTGGATCTATCCCTACTACGCCTAGTAGTAGTACTGTTTGAACCTGAACCCTTGACTTCTTTCGGTTAAAACGCCGGGTATAGTACAGTGCGTCCCTAGATTCACGTGTAGGTTGTTGCGAAATTATATTGTTACAAAAGGGCACTACATGCAGCGCGCGCGGTGCGGTCGGCTCGCTCGGCTGGTCTGGCAATCGCAACAGTGCACAGTGTTGTAGCTCCTAGGCCCTTGGCAAGGGTGTGATATGGGTGTGTCTGGGGGTCGGGCTTCAGCTGTAGGCGCTGGGGTTATAAAATCTGCATTTTCAGTGCCGCATTTGACTTTTCTCTCGATCTCTCCCGTATGGATTGCATAATGTAGTCTATTTTTAGGCAAGGGTGGTACTTGGGTGTGTCGGAGGGGGAGGGGGGAGGGGGAGGGGGAGGTGGGGGAGGGGGAGGGCTAATTGAGCTAAATGGGGTGGTTCATATCATAAACGTTATGGTCATATAATCTGCGTTTGACATTTCTCTCCCCGACCCCCCTCTGTGAAGCCAAGTTTTAATTCAAGGAGATTAACCACTACACGACTGAGACGGGATAGAAGATAGGTACCCCTATATAGGAAGTGTTAATTGGCATTTCCGGTTAATTAGTTAATCCTTCCGGTTAATTAGTTAATCCTTCCGGTAAACAATAGGGGAGTTAATTGGGGTGTCCTTCCGGCGGAAGTTACGTAATGAGGGTACATCCCCTGGAGGAAGTTCTTTTGTTTACATCATTCATTCATTCATGGAGAGGTGGAGGATGGACGTGTGTAGGGTACGAGGGACAAGGACCAAATGACCAAACAATGGGCCACCCGGCATGTATGTTGAATGTGTGTGTTACCGACCAATGAGAATGCGAGGATTTTTTTAGAAAGGAAGTGACCCAAAGTTGGTACTTGTTTGTGATTGGACGAGAGAAAATGGTGAACCTATGGGCAAGTATCATATGACATCTAACTGTCGTTGAGTCAACATCGCTTTGTTTTTGTTGTAATACTGGCCAGATTCTATAATGTACCATGATTTCTACATGTGATTTAATGCACAAGCTTCGGGCATGTACATGCCTGGAAGAAGTATCGAGTTTTCGTGAGGAATATTATGAAGACCTTGAACCAGAACAACATGCTTTGGTATTTGCAAGGTCATCCTACTTTTTGAGTTTGCAGGACTTGGAAGATGGTAAGTGCTAATCATATTTATTTATTTATTTTCATATTCATAATTGAATAATTTTGTAGTGTTACCATATCGGGTTTGCATCTGGAATTCAAGAAGGAGATTAAGCATCGAAAATCCATAATAGGCAACGATGTGACATAATGAGTGTTTTTTTTTTGTTCAATGCAAATTAAATAATGATTGATATCTCCATTTGAAACATAAACTCACGTGTAAGCAAAAAAAAAAAAAGATTTATAAAGTATTATAAAGTATACATTCAAATTATAAATTTAATTAAATTATTCAATTATACTTGTAGGGATTACCGATGATGATTTAGTGGATGTGTTCGTCGAGAACCAACAGCCCCCTCTCCCCCTAGCAACGCAGCACCAGCAAGGTCTTCCACATGACGCAGCTACTCCATGGCAACCAAATTTTGATGACGGTTAGTGTATACTTCATTTATATATACATCAATGCAAAGGATCATTGGATGAATGTTCATTTTTTTTTTTTCATGTATGAAGACAACACAATACATTGTAGCGGTTGAATGAAACTTTTTATCCGTTCTTATATATCTTTTTTTTTTTTTTTTTTTTTTTTTTTTTTTTTTTATCTCATAGGCATTTCCGATGACCATTTAATGGAGATGGACATCAATACAAATAAGCCATGTGACGCAACATCAGTACCTGGCCCCTCTAACCGCCAACCAGCAGCAACAGCAGTGGCTGGACCCTCCCGCCATTCAGCATCAGCAGTGGCCGGACCCTCCCGACAACCACCAGCAGTGGCTGGACCTTCCCGTCAACCAAGAGCAGTGGCCGGACCCTCCCGACAACCACCTTCAGTAGCCGGACCCTCCCACAGTCAACCAAGAGCATCAGCAGTGGCCGGACCCTCCCGACAACCACCAGCAGTGGCTGGACCTTCCCGTCAACCAAGAGCAGTGGCCGGACCCTCCCGACAACCACCATCAGTAGCCGGACCCTCCCACAGTCAACCAAGAGCAGCAGCAGTAGCCGGACCCTCGTCTTTTCATGTTGGGGGATCTAAGAAACGTGTTGTAGATGCACCGCCTGCAAGAGAACCCAATCTCCCTACTCATCACGTGACCAAAGTGAGTCAAAAACATGTACGCAAATACAATGCTAATGTAACTGATTACACCGTTTCTTTCCAACCCATAGAAAATAACGGTCCCATGATAGAAATGATGCCACGCGTAAATGAGATGTTTGAAAATATCATTGAAGAGATGGTTGAGGGGGTAAATGATAGAGATTTTGTTAGGATTGTTTTCAATTCCCCACAATTAGATAGACCCATTAGTATGCCATTTGTAAGGAGGGATCAAATGAATCACGAAGCATTTGCAACCAAACTTGAGAATACTATTCAATCGAATGATAAGGTAAGCTTGGACGAAACAGTCTCTTTCAACATATTACACATGGCTATGCCAAATGGTGGTGGTTCCAATGTGAAGTGCTTAACCATCGAAGAGACATTGTCCAGAAAAAGATGCATCATCAGGATGAAGAATAAAGATAACATGTGTTGTCCAAGGGCTATCGTAACTGGCATTGCCCGGATTGAAAAACACCCTAATTTTGAGTCGATCAAACGTGGTTACAAACAGCAAAGGGAATATGCCATTGAGCTGTATAAACAGGCCAAACTTCCAGAAAATACCAAATGTGGCATCGAAGAGATTAAACTCTTCGAAAAGACGGAATTCATGGCCGGTTTCAGGGTGGTGGTTGTTTCAAAAGAGCACTTAAACTTCATTACGTATGCTGGCCCCGAAGACAGGCAGCATACCATTTATCTGTATGTTCATGACAATCACTTTGATCTCATTACATCAATGGCCGCCTTCTACAACAAGTCATATTTTTGCCACGAGTGTTTGGTAGGATACGACAAGAAACTCAGACACGACTGCATTTTCCGCTGCAAACTTTGCAAGGGAGATGACTGCCCCGCCTCCAATGACCCCGATTCCTACAAATGCATTAGCACCTGACTTGATGTACAAAGAGCATTAGCGCCTTTACACCTTCTTATTTTGTTTTCTTTAAACAAAAAAACTTTTTTATCATTACGTTTTTTCTTTTTTCTTTTAAAAGTTTCATAATATTATTATTTTTTTTTATTTTTTTATTTTTTTTTGGTAGATCATTTTGCACGAACCGATCATTTTTTTGTCCACTTTGAAGACTTGATTCTTTAAAGATGTCATTTCTTTTTCTTTAAAAAAGGTGTATAACATTTTCTTTATTAGATAATTTTGCACGAACCGATCTTTTTTGTTTCCACTTTGAAGACTTGATGCAAACAAAAAAGTGTTTACGCCTGTACGCTTTTTTTCTTAATTTATATTAACATTTTTTTTTTGTGTGTGTGTGTGTTAACTTTCTGTCAAGATGATATTTCTTTATCTTTAAAAAAGTTTTATAACTTTTTCTTTACTGATAAGTTTGCACGAACCGATCTTTTTTTCCACTTTAAAGACTTGATGCAAAAAAGTCTTAACGCCTGTACGCTTTTTTAATTTGTTTTAACATTTGTTTTTTGTTTTTTTTGTTTAAATTTCTGTCAAGATGTTATTTCTTTATCTTTAAAAAAGTTTTAAAACTTTTTCTTTAAAAGATAATTTTGCACGAACCGATCTTTTTTTTTTTCCACTTTGAAGACTTCATGCAAAAAGATGTTAACGCCTGTACGCTTTTTTAATTTGTTTTAACATTTCATTTTTTTTGTGGTTGGTCATTTTGCACGAACGGATCATTTTTTTTTCACTTTGATTCTCTCAAGACGTTATTTCTTTTTCTTTTAAATAAGTTTTATACTTTTTTTTTTTTTTTAAAGATCATTGTTGCACGAACCAATCTTTTTTTTTCCTTCCACTTTGAAGATTAGATAGAAAAAAAAAGTGTTAACGCCTGTACGCTTTTTTACAAATTTGTTTTAAATTGTTTTGATTTAACTTTCTGTCAAGACGTTATTTCTTTTTCTTTATAAGATTATTTTGCAAAACTCGATCATTCCCCCCCCCCCCACCCCTTTGAAGACTTGATGTACAAAAAAGCATCAACGTCTGTACACTTTCTTTATTCTTATTTTTATTTTTTTAAACTTTCTGTCATTACGTTATTCTTTTCTTTAACATTTTGTATAATTTGTTGGATCATTTTGTACGAATCGATATGTTTAACCCTATTTAAAGACTTGATGCAAAAAAGTATTAATACCTGTACATTTTCTTACTTTATTTAATTTTTTTTTACTTTACGTCAAGGGCGTTATTCCTTGTTTCTATACAGACTCGACATGAATTTTTCTCTCGTAATAATGTACAAGTTCCGACAAGATTGAGAACAACTTTTATATGGTTGCATGTTTAAGAAACGATTTGTATATATATATTTTTTTTTGTCAATTTTTTTTTTAATGCACTGGACGGCCCTTTCAATATCGAATAATGATCTTCCAAGGGGGCCCTGTCTTTATAGTTCAAATGCATTTATAATGAAAAAAACATATTATATAAATTATAATACAATAGAAACAAGAATAAAGTACAAAAACATTCAAAACTAAGATTTAGAACAATGACACAGCATAACTCCCCAAAAAAGGTTTACAAAATATGACAATACTGTCATACAATATCAATATAAATATGAATCAAAAGACAGAAATCGTTTCTCAGAGGGCATTCACAATACTTATCTGTTCATATTACATCTTCAATGATAATAAAGATAATTTACTTGTACGTAAATCAGGCGATAGGGTACTCCACATGAGTGAACCTTAGTAGTGAAGGGATCTTGTAAAACAATCAGTTGTAGGTCTTGTGATTAAGAGTAGGGAATGTTCCGCATGTCTCGTATAAATGAACACTGGTACAAAATTCTCGGAATAATAATTGTTTTCAGCTCCAAAGGTATACATTTTGTTGTGTGTGGATTATATGCATATTATAGACAAAATGTGGTACTCCATTCTCCGACAAACCGATTGCCAAGAATTTTCAGATAACATAAAAAAAACATGAGGTGTAGAAATCTGCGTTAAATACAAGTCTTGCATAGTTGGGGTTTGAAATGTTTGAACTCTTGTTATGTTACATATTGCACCCGGCACCTCGCCACAGTATTTTCACAGTAGTTAATGTACGATTTACAAAAGAAAAGAGAAGAATATTATTATAGGTCATTAATAAAACACGTTTGGGACAAGAGATATCGATTGTGTCTGATAAAACCAATAGTTATTGGCAATGCAGTACATGATCTATAAATGCGACATTTCCAAAGTAGGGAAGACTTAATGATCAATACAAGTCCTGATTTATATTCGTGTTTCACTTGTTCGAGAAATGATGATATTACTGCTTCAAAGGCTGTAAAATCAGATCAATGCAGATTGTTACTAATATTCGATATTCTAGCAAGTAGTAACTGTTTGCTTCGGCAGTTTAGATGACAAGGGGGTGGGGGTATCAATGATGATGATTATTACAAGTGGAATCTCGAAGGATAATAACATTTGAAGTAGATTGTAAAGGTTTTTTTTTCTCCTTTAAATTGGAGTTCTGCTTTAGAATAGAAGTCAGTTGAAGAACTAGGTGTTCGATAAACAATAGCAATTAAACGAAATTGTGGATATTTAAATCTTCCTTCAAACCTTAACATTTCAAGGTTCTCATGTTTTAAATCATGTTTGCAGTTGTAAATCAAATTCTAATTTCTAGTTAATATAACAAGCAACAACACTACCTGATATATTGTTATCTTTTCTTACAAGATTGTAACTACTTAAATCAAGCTCAGAATCAAGGCTTCTTGCAAGTCAAGTTTATCAAAAGGATTGTTAAACAAATGGTTTATGTGGTTAAATTCCCATCTAGTGCTATGTATATGTAAGTGAGCTATTGTAAAAAAAACACCTTTCTATCAAAATCCAGATTTCCCGGCGAAACATTTTATTTTAGTTTGTTTAGTTTATCATTATCATAAAACAACAAGAATATCTACAGCATCATGTGAGTTAAAAGGCATATATTCCTTCACCATTAACCATACACTACTATCATCACGATCCGCGACATGAAGGTAGCCATGATTCATTGATAGTGTTGCGTTGATGAAACAAATGATCTAATTGACTGTTGCTTGTGGAATACCGTATTGTGATAATGTCAAAAACGTTGTGATTGGATAAGTATCTCGAGTCAAGTGATACAAATGTATTTATGTTTTTCTCCGTTTTTCAAATAATGCGCGAGTTTTGTGCTTGTACGACTTTCAGGGAACGTTATCAGATATATATATTTTTTTAAACAATATCATGTAAAAAACAACAACATGTAGTTCCTTGAGATGGGTCACGAAAGTAAACAAGTTTCGGCGAGTGGACACTTTTCGCGAATCGTAGACCTTTGCTTGATATGTTGAGGGATGGAATTTTCTTCTTTTTTCCAGTCGCACTCCCACATCGTAACGTACTTCCAATCTTTAAGTATGTTTTGTACGCACCTTTCTTTCTCGAGCGTGTCGAGGTATAGCTCCCCCATCGTTTTCTTCACTCCAGGTCGACCACTGTCTGTGTTGAATGAGTAGCATTTTTGACAGCCGTGCCAGAAACAACCGTTGAATTCGTACACGGTCTTGTTTTCTAGGCAATAACCGTCCATGTAATATCTACCCACTTTCACTTCACCTTCATTTCTCGCGTGCTGAATGTAGATATTCTCTTGTTCCGCGACATGCGCCAACCATCTCAATGCCTTGTTAGACTGCATGTCTTTTGGTGCGTAACCAAGAGGAGGAATGACACCGATGGAGTTTTCATTTAAGAAATTTCTCCGATACACCAAATGGCACGCAGAAGCGATGGTGATGCATTTCGAGAATGGGTCAACACCCGTATCCTCTGGGTTGAGTTTGGTGATCTCTCGAAACATGCTCCGGAATTTCAAGCAACATTGCCTCAATATGTCAACATCGCTCACACAATAGGCATGTATTTCATCCTCCATTACAAAATCTTTTCCAGATGCAACCTCCTTCTCATACCATTCAAGGAATTCTTCCCTCTTTTTTGGCGACATGCCAGATGGATGATAGTACTTGGCATCTGGTACGGGCCCCTGATAATGAGTGTTGGCTGTCGTATTGAAGAGATGCGGAAAAAAACCCTTCTTCAATTCCTCCACTCCAAATGTAGCGGGAAGAGCAGAAAGGGGCATGGCAAAAAAGTTCAAAGAATCAATGAATTTGATCTGATTGAATGAAACATCCATGCTCATGATTTTCCCTCCAGCAAGTATGAGGTTGGGGATGATGCAATTCCGATAGAGATAATCTTGGATAAAAACACCATCATACCCCTTGAAATTGTGAGCAATGAAAACAGAGCGTGAATTCTCTTTGGATCCAAATACCCACTCGCAGAATTCATCCCCGGTATTAGGACCTTTGAAAACCTTTTGCTTGTCCTCTAACTTCCCACAGCGTTTGCACTCTTCTTCAAATGGCTTTTCAGCACAATGCTTACATGCCCTATGGGCCACGCAATAGTTAGGAACATGCAGACCCGTTTCTTGGGTGCACTCAAAGTCAAAAAAGACGTATTTATTGAGATTTCTTAGACCAGCGGTTTTCCTACCAGGGTCAGTAACATCATCATCATCATCATCAACCATAACTCTCTCCGTTGCGTTATTAAGCCCTAACTCCTCCATCTCCTCATTTGTCAATGTGCGCCTAACCTCATCCTCCTCCTCATCGGAAGAGTCATCCTTTTCTTCCCGTTGTGGTTCTTTTTGAATGTAGCATTTGTGACCTGGATTAACATACTTTTTGCATAATCGACAGAAAGTTTGGCCGCAAATGTGCTTGGCTTTATGCTTTCTAAGCGTCTCTCTGTTACAAAGAATCTGACACTCGGGGCATTTGAAGTACAGGTCACATACGCCATGTTGCTTGTGATTTGACAAACAATGAGCATTCTTAAAGTTACGGTTACATTTTTTGCACAATTTGTAGGAATCGGGGTCATTGGAGGCGGGGCAGTCATCTCCCTTGCAAAGTTTGCAGCGGAAAATGCAGTCGTGTCTGAGTTTCTTGTCGTATCCTACCAAACACTCGTGGCAAAAATATGACTTGTTGTAGAAGGCGGCCATTGATGTAATGAGATCAAAGTGATTGTCATGAACATACAGATAAATGGTATGCTGCCTGTCTTCGGGGCCAGCATACGTAATGAAGTTTAAGTGCTCTTTTGAAACAACCACCACCCTGAAACCGGCCATGAATTCCGTCTTTTCGAAGAGTTTAATCTCTTCGATGCCACATTTGGTATTTTCTGGAAGTTTGGCCTGTTTATACAGCTCAATGGCATATTCCCTTTGCTGTTTGTAACCACGTTTGATCGACTCAAAATTAGGGTGTTTTTCAATCCGGGCAATGCCAGTTACGATAGCCCTTGGACAACACATGTTATCTTTATTCTTCATCCTGATGATGCATCTTTTTCTGGACAATGTCTCTTCGATGGTTAAGCACTTCACATTGGAACCACCACCATTTGGCATAGCCATGTGTAATATGTTGAAAGAGACTGTTTCGTCCAAGCTTACCTTATCATTCGATTGAATAGTATTCTCAAGTTTGGTTGCAAATGCTTCGTGATTCATTTGATCCCTCCTTACAAATGGCATACTAACGGGTCTATCTAATTGTGGGGAATTGAAAACAATCCTAACAAAATCTCTATCATTTACCCCCTCAACCATCTCTTCAATGATATTTTCAAACATCTCATTTACGCGTGGCATCATTTCTATCATGGGACCGTTATTTTCTATGGGTTGGAAAGAAACGGTGTAATCAGTTACATTAGCATTGTATTTGCGTACATGTTTTTGACTCACTTTGGTCACGTGATGAGTAGGGAGATTGGGTTCTCTTGCAGGCGGTGCATCTACAACACGTTTCTTAGATCCCCCAACATGAAAAGACGAGGGTCCGGCTACTGCTGCTGCTCTTGGTTGACTGTGGGAGGGTCCGGCTACTGATGGTGGTTGTCGGGAGGGTCCGGCCACTGCTCTTGGTTGACGGGAAGGTCCAGCCACTGCTGGTGGTTGTCGGGAGGGTCCGGCCACTGCTGATGCTGGATGGCGGGAGGGTCCAGCCACTGCTGTTGCTGCTGGTTGGCGGTTAGAGGGGCCAGGTACTGATGTTGCGTCACATGGCTTATTTGTATTGATGTCCATCTCCATTAAATGGTCATCGGAAATGCCTATGAGATAAAAAAAAAAAAAAAAAAAAAAAGATATATAAGAACGGATAAAAAGTTTCATTCAACCGCTACAATGTATTGTGTTGTCTTCATACATGAAAAAAAAAAAAATGAACATTCATCCAATGATCCTTTGCATTGATGTATATATAAATGAAGTATACACTAACCGTCATCAAAATTTGGTTGCCATGGAGTAGCTGCGTCATGTGGAAGACCTTGCTGGTGCTGCGTTGCTAGGGGGAGAGGGGGCTGTTGGTTCTCGACGAACACATCCACTAAATCATCATCGGTAATCCCTACAAGTATAATTGAATAATTTAATTAAATTTATAATTTGAACGTATACTTTATAATACTTTATAAATCTTTTTTTTTTTTGCTTACACGTGAGTTTATGTTTCAAATGGAGATATCAATCATTATTTAATTTGCATTGAACAAAAAAAAACACTCATTATGTCACATCGTTGCCTATTATGGATTTTCGATGCTTAATCTCCTTCTTGAATTCCAGATGCAAACCCGATATGGTAACACTACAAAATTATTCAATTATGAATATGAAAATAAATATGATTAGCACTTACCATCTTCCAAGTCCTGCAAACTCAAAAAGTAGGATGACCTTGCAAATACCAAAGCATGTTGTTCTGGTTCAAGGTCTTCATAATATTCCTCACGAAAACTCGATACTTCTTCCAGGCATGTACATGCCCGGAGCTTGTGCATTAAATCACATGTAGAAATCATGGTACATTATAGAATCTGGCCAGTATTACAACAAAAACAAAGCGATGTTGACTCAACGACAGTTAGATGTCATATGATACTTGCCCATAGGTTCACCATTTTCTCTCGTCCAATCACAAACAAGTACCAACTTTGGGTCACTTCCTTTCTAAAAAAATCCTCGCATTCTCATTGGTCGGTAACACACACATTCAACATACATGCCGGGTGGCCCATTGTTTGGTCATTTGGTCCTTGTCCCTCGTACCCTACACACGTCCATCCTCCACCTCTCCATGAATGAATGAATGATGTAAACAAAAGAACTTCCTCCAGGGGATGTACCCTCATTACGTAACTTCCGCCGGAAGGACACCCCAATTAACTCATTAACACTCCCCTATTGTTTACCGGAAGGATTAACTAATTAACCGGAAGGATTAACTAATTAACCGGAAATGCCAATTAACACTTCCTATATAGGGGTACCTATCTTCTCGGGATCTTTCTCAGGATCTAGTACAGGGTTTTTAACCTTTTAATAGTCGCGACATGCACCCTTCTGATCGAGAAATAAACAGTTTTGGCATCGTCCTTCCAGCTAGGTTCAATTTGGAAGTTATTGGAAATTATACTGTTTCTAAATTTCGCGATCGATTCCACAGGACACTTACTACGCGTCTGTAAAATGTTAATTCATCATGAAAATACATAGCGGTTTCTAATATTTTGTTTTCACGAAATTGACGTTTATTTTACAATGAATCCAAAAATAGCTTTTTTATTTAATTTCTCTCGCGGCACCCGCGGCACCCGGTTGAAAAACGCTCGGATCTAGTCTACGTCAAGTAATACAGGTAGCCCCCCTTGCTTTCTCATGTACCCCCAAAAGTGCTTTATTAAAATGCCCCCTTTTACCTTGACAATAATTGTCCTTTTCCTTTGAAAGAAGTGCCATTTCCCATTTTGATAAGTGCCCCCTTTTTATTTACATGTGCCCTTTTTCCTTTCTTATAAGTGCCCATTTTCATTGTGATAAGTACCCCCTCCCTCATTTTTTTGCCACTTCTCCTTCTCATAAATGCCCCTTTTCACGTTTGATAATTGCCCCTATTCTAATCTGAGAGGTACAAGTTTTACTCTGACCAGTGCCCCCTTTCCTTTGTAATTAATGACCCTACCCCTCCTGATAAATGCTACTATTATTTTTACATGTGCCCCTTTACCTTTCTATTAAGCTCCCTTTTTGTTATTATGTAAATGCCCCTATCAAAATCTTTTAAATTACTCCTTTTTCCTTCAACAAATGTCCCTCTTAGTCTTACTTTATAACATGTGCCCCTTTTTCCATTCTCATAAGTGCCATCTATGGTTGGTGCCTCTTTTTTAAGTGCGAGAAATATCCCTATTCACCTCTGATAATTGCCCTTTTTTTTTTACTTTGACACGTGCCTATTTTCATTTCTAATACGTTCCCTATTTCTTTTAGATTAATGTCACTTTTCCTTTTTTATATGAGCCCCTTCCCCTTTCCATAAATGCCCCTTTTCACCTCTGATAAATTCCCTATTAAAACCTAAAAGGTGCTGCTTTTCCTTCGACAGATGCCCCTCTTCTATTCTCATATCTAATGCCGTTTTCTATCTCTGGTGGGTGTCCCTTTTCAACTGCTCGAAGTGCCCCATGTTCACCTCTGATATAATTGCCCTTTTTACTTTGACACGTGCGCCTTTTCTTTTCTAACAAGTGTCCTCTGTCCAAACGTACCCTTTTGGATAAGTGCCTCGTTTTCCTTTCTCCTTCATGTAAAGCGAATAGAATCCCTTTTTTCTTAACTTTTCCCAAAGCTCGCTCGCCTTTATATTTGATATAATATTAGTTTACTTATAAAAAGGTATTTTCAGTCTTTCATGATTAAATCGCACTTAGAACTCATAGGATTTGTTCTTTATCCTCTTTATAAGATGTAATTTTTTGCATTGCGACCTCACAAATCATAACATTTTTGCTCGCTCGCAAATCAAATGTACTATGTCCCAGTTGCAGCCAACATCAAATTCTGTAGTACATTGCAGGAATTATGAATATATCGTGTATGTCCTATACGTTAGCAGTGTCCTAATATTCAAAATATTATGCAAGGAAACCCGTTTACTTTCTAAACCTCACTGTCAGACATTATTGGGCGACTGTGACTGACTTTTGATTTTTTTGTTCCGATAACATATAATTATTTTGTCTGCATCAATAACCCACTTCTTGTAATGGACACAATTAAACTGATTGATTCTTTACGCAGCACAAAACGTACGACCATTCGACACAAAGGTCTGAAAATCAGACTATTACTAAATGGATTGCAATCACTAAAATCGATTCGACAACTAATGGTCGTTATTTTCCCACTTAAAGATATTTTCAAGCCTTTTTCTTTTTGAGGGAATTTCTAAATAAGTATTATCTTTCAAATGCCGTTGGAATTTTCATTTTCATTTTTTGGCCTGCAACATCACAACCAACTTTATAGTACATTTTGTATTTTAATTGGACCATTTAAAGAGAGAAACATATATTGATATGATCCCTGATAATGTAATCACATTCATGGCAATAACTATATAGGGGTATATACCAATGTCCAAAAGTGGTATATGTTCGCTTTGAAGGTTTCCTTTGTAGGACGGTGTCACTTTTTGTTATAGGTGCGCCCCCCCCCCCAAAAAAAAAAAACAAAAAAAAAAAAAAAAAAAAAAAAAACTTTGTTGGGTACCCTACACTATAGGCTTTGATGGTATATGTACAATCATCTCCCACCCTTTTTTTAAATTTTTACCAAAGTATTTTGGTTAATCATCATAATCATCAGCATTTTTATCAAACTCCGGGCAAAAAATGAAAATATACGCCGGGAAATTGTAATATCTCCTGAGTGTTTTGTGCCCCTTTAGCCCGGGTTTTTAAAATATTAATTTTGATTTAAATTTTTAACCTGACTGCCAAGAACGCATGTTTATGCTTGTAAGTAAGCAACTAGGGGACCGATCGGCGGTTTCAAGTCCTCTCCGAGAGATTGATAATGAGGATTAATGCTTCACCAAAGGGCATCAACTTGTTTTAGAACCCAATACTTCCCAGTTACGAAAGTACAAGACCACCTATATTATACTCCTCTACCACTGAGCCGGCGATTTGGAATGCTCCTTTAAGACAGGTTCCTTAGCTTGCAGCGTATAGACCAGCTTTCAATCCCTCTATTTTTTCACCAACATGACTTTTGCAAAAAAAAAGTTCATTCCCAATCTTTAAAAAAATGCCTAGCTATACATCTAGACGCGTATCCAGGATAGTCAATGAGACAATTTTCCCGATTACAAAATTATTCCTGAGATAATTTATTCAGGATCCCTTCGGCCCACTCCATGGCACCCACAGGCGTAGCCAGGATTTTTCAATAAGGGGGGGGGGGGTTGCAAACGTGAAGGATCGACTAAGCAGGGGGGGGGGGAAATACCATCAGATGAGCATCCAGGGGCGGCCTTCAGGGCCCTAGGTGGGGTTCAGGGGCAAAGGCCCCGGAAGCTCAGGGGTTTTAGGCATTTAATAACGGTCAGATGAGCATATTTGATACCTTGTTTGTGACACTGACAGGTCACTAAAAGGAGTGGGGTCCATAGGCTGAGCCCCCAGAAGGTAAGGGGTTTTAGGCATCAAATTACCGTCAGATGAGCATCCAGACGCCCATTTTAGGGCCCTAGCTGGGGTGCAGGGGGCAGAGCCCCCGGAAGCTCAGGGGTTTTAGGCGTTTAATTACTGAGTGAGATGAGCATATTTGATACCTTATTTGTGCCACTGGCAGGCCTTGGCGTGGGGTCCAGGGGCGGAGCCCCAGAAGCATGTAGGCCTCTAAATAAGCATTTTTCTTGCCTGACTGTAAATTTGGGAATTTGTCATTTTCCAACATAATTATATTAAAAAGTATAATTTACTAAGAAGTGAGGAACATTCCCGGAAAATTATGTCATTTCAGTAACATTTGTGAATCACTGGTATCGAATTAGAAATAAACCACGTTTGGATACGATTGGGGGATGTAACTGTCCCCAGTGGCGGATCCAGGGGGGCCGCCCCCCCCCCCCCCTGGGAAAAAAAAGAAGGGAAAAAAAGGGGGGGAAAGGAGGAAGAAAAAAAGGAGGAAAAAAAAAGAAGGGGAAAAAAAGGAAGGAAAAAAAAAAGAAGGGAAAAAAGGAGGAAAAAAAGAAAGAGAAAGAGAAGGAAAAGAAGGGAAAGAGGAGAGAAAGGGAAAGAAAGAAGAGGAAGAAGAAAAGAAAAGGGGGAAGAAGTGATCGGGGGAGGGGGGCGAAAGAGCCTCGCCTCCCCCTCCCCCAATCAAAAAAATAAGAGAGAAGGAAGGAAATAGAAAGAAAGGGGTATCAGTTGCAATTTTTCCGCCAACAAGTTGTGGATCGGGGTGGGGGTGGGGCAATATGCCCTTGCCTCCCCCACCCCGCTAAAAAAAAGAGAGAAAGAAGGAAAAGGAAAAAGGAGAGCTAAAAGGGACCGAAAAAAGGTGAAAAGAAGGGGATATATATAGATCATTTGAAGTTAATCCCGCCAACAACGTGTGGAGAAGGGTGGGGGCCGAAAAGACCTTGCCCCCCCACCCTTCCCATCAAACCTTAAAGAGAGAGAAGGAAGGGAAAGAAAGGGAAAGAGGAGAGAAAGGGAAAGAAAAATAGAGAAATAAGAAAGGTAGGGGAGATCAGTTGCGATTTTTCCGCCAGCAAAGTGTAGATGGGGGGGGGGGGGGGGGGCGGAGCACTGGTGTATTGATCGGGGAGGGGGCTCGGGGAAAATAAAATTTAGTTTATTTCTAATTCCATAACGGTGGTTTACACGTAATGCTGAAATGACATAATTTTCCGAGATTTTTTCTCATTTTTTAGTAAATTATACTTTTGTATGCGTTTGTAAATTAACAGCCAGGCAAGAAATATGCTTCTTGAGATGCCTACATGTCAGGGCCCGCGGAACGGCGGGGATCGGGAGCCTCCAGCTCCCCCCCCCCCCCCTCCCAATTTTTTTGGAAAAGCATTTTAAAGAGAAATAGAAAGAAAGAAAGAATAGTTAACTACCAGTGTCACATCAAAATAAGGTATCAAATATTGCTCATCTGACCGTAATTAAACGCCTAAAACCCCTGAGCTTCCGGGGGCTCTGCCCCCTGGACCCACTGGATGCAAATCTGACGGTAATGTAATGCCTAAAACCCCTGAGCTTCTGGGGGCTCCGCCCGCTGGACCTCACGCCAATCAGTGTCCTGCCAGTGTCACAAATAAGGTATAAAAATATGTTCATCTGACCGTAATCAAATGCCTGGAACCCCTGAGATTCAGGGGTTTCCGCACCCTCGACCCCACCAGGGGCCCTGAGGCGGGCCCCTGAATGCTTATCTGACCGTAATTTTCCTTCAACCCATGAGTTTCCGGGAGCGAACAAGGTATCAAAAGATGTTCATCTGACCGCAGGCGCGTAGCCAGGGGGGGGGGGGGGGGGGTGGGGGCGGCCCCCCCCAAAAAAAATAGAGGAGAAAAAAGGAAGAGGACGTATGAAGAAAAAGGAGCAGACAAAATTCATGTTTAAGGATTAAGAGTCGAGAACGTTTCAACAAATCGTCTTGTTTCTCTAATAATTAAATTAAATGTCAAAGCTTCTGCGCTTCGCGCAGAAGGTGGGGTAACTGAATTTAGACAAGGATTAAGAGTCAAGAACGGTACAACGAATCGTCTTCTTTCTCTAATGATTTAATTAAACGTAAAAGCTTCCGCGCTTTGCGCGCGTGGATAGGAGGGGGGGGGGGGGAACTGAATTCAGACGAGGATTAAGAGTCGAGAACGGTACAACGAATCTTCTTCTTTTTCTAATGATTTAATGAAACGTAAAAGCTTCCGAGCTTTGCGCGGGAGGGGGGGGGGGGTGAATTTAGACGAGGATTAAGAGTAAAAAACGGTACAACGAATCGTCTTCTTTCTCTAATGATTTAATGAAACGTAAAAGCTTCCGCGCTTGGCGCGGGAGGGAAAAAATTGTATTCAGACGAGCAGGTGCGTACGCAGGGGGGGGGGGGGGGTGAACCACCCTTCGGTTTTTGTTATATGACTGTGTATCTTGGAGCAAACCCCCCCGCCTTTTTTTTTATTTTTATTTTTTTTTAAATTATGCCAATGGCTGACCTAAATAAGGTGACCTCACCCCCTCCCCCACAACGGAACAAAATGTCAGTTTTTCAAATTTCGAGACCCCCCCCCCCAAAAAAAAGGTGTCCTCTTCACCTCCCCCCCCCCCCCCGCTTATTCAGCGGCTGGCGTTGCGATTTTTTGGGGGGACCAAAAAAAAGTGGGCCCCCCCCCTAAGAACTCCTGGATCCGCGCCTGACTGTCCCCCTCCTCCATCAGTACGCCACTGCATACATGCTCCGGCCTGGTTAAGTGACACGAACGCGCGTTAGGAGTCCGGGGGTGGGTGGATGGGGGGGGGGGGATGTATACGACTCGTACATGAAGCATGAGGTACTGCATTTTTTGTAAGGGCTGAATAGGGGGGGGGGGCATGTCCCCCTTGTGCCCCCCTCCCTAATAGGCTCTGCCCCTTTGGAACAGGGTTTGAATTAAGGTGCCGCCCACGCTCAGCTATAGACGAAACATATAGCCATGGAAACCCAATCGGTATATAAAAGTCTGTATATAGTTTTGACGTTGACATATAAATAAAAATTATGACATGTTCAAAATACATTGAACATTTTCAGCATTTCTTTTACGCATTAATTCACTCGGGGGCTTTGCAAAAACTTTGTGGACACACCCCCACTAGATAAACAATGGGGATTTCCCGGGTGTCAAATTTCTTACAGCCCCAAAACAAGACGTCTTCACACTTTTTTAAAAATTGATATTTTCGACAATGTGAATTCGCTAAATTACGTGAATATATCTGACACGGAGGTTTTTAATTTATTTCTATTGTATTTGTTATGAGTTTGAGAGTTTACTAGCTGTGTAACTATTTGATAGTTGTTTGATGTTAATTTTGTCTTCTTTATATTTTGAAATAATGAGTATGGTTTCGCAAGACTACTTATAGCCGACTCGATTCTCACGTGACGTTCATAGAGCTAGAGAGTAGAAATAAGACGGTCGATGTCTCTCTGATCGTGTCCCTATTTTGTCGTCAAAATGGCACTTAGTGCTGGTGGAAAAGCGTTTTACAACGTAACTATCCTAGGTGTTGCGTTCTTGCTGGTTTTTACAGCATTTCAAACATGTGGAATGATACAGGTAAGCTAGAATGTTGATATTTCTTTGTTGGGTCTTCACTCTTCATTCTCCATTCTTGATCTCCGATGGCTGCACCGACGCGACAGTACAGCAACGCCCGCACCAACGCTCCGGTATAGGCCTACGTGCTAAGCGGTATAGACTTAGGCCTACACACCGAATCCAGAGCTCGAGAAGAGTCTGTCCTCACAACGAACTGCAGACTTTCTGTTTATTCTGTTTCTAAACCGATCATTTCAAATGGTGAAGCAACTTTTGACGTGGTTGACTTGTATGACATCAGAACTTTAATAAAACAAGAGGGAAACAGGATGACTACCTTTTCTTCTGTATAATGTTGATGTTGATCATGTTGAAACATGAAAATTTACAACACTGTTATCTTTATCTTTACAACAGTATTTACAACACTGTTATTTATCTTTAACTTACAACACTGTATCTTTATCTGTGAATAGAATCCCCCCCCCCCCCCCCCCCCTCCTAGATTTGTGTTTGTAGGTTAAGTTTTAAGTACCGGTAATTGTTACTTTTCTTCCACAGACTGTTGTATTACGGGATGATAAAGACTTCCAAGGAAGTGGCTATGACAGTTTAGCTATCATCTACGCTGTCTTTGCCGCAGCCAACTGGATAGCGCCCTCTGTTGTTGCTCTGCTTGGTGCGAGGTGTTCCATGTTCCTAAGTGCTGTTGTGTACACGGGGTTCGTCGCCAGCTTCCTGCATCCGATACCATGGGTCCTGTACTCCCTCTCTGGACTATTGGGCTTGGCTGCTGCAGGTAATGACAATAACAGTCAAAGAGAAGGTTCATTTTTGGTCAAGTTGAAAAAAAAATCATTATTTGTGAGCTTTCTCATTCTTTTTATGTCAGTTTGGAAGAACATCATATTATACCTTTCCACTGAAAAAGATTCCTATTCTACTTTTCTCATATTCAAAATATCATGAGAATCGAGTACCGGTATATGTTTTCAAGGCATTGTGTTTCAATGCCGACAAAGTACAAACTGAATTTCCAAATGGACCAATAGAATTAATCTGAATCTGAATGTTGGATGTTTAAAAATTAAAATTAATAGCAGAATGGTTCTACTACACAGTCTCAGAGCAAAATTGCTGTATAGTTAGTTTAGTACAATAACCAAATTCCTAACTTCAGTCCTATGGTGTGTAACTCTAACCCTGACTATTTACTTAATTTGAAACCCTGGTGGGACCTTAACCCTAGCCCTACCCTGGCTACCACTATATCTTTGTCAAAATGAAGCTCATGGTAAACATTGCAGTGGCAAATATCTGGTCACCAGCAGAATATGTATTCTAAAATGAAATTCACATTTAACTCCTTCTCATGGTCTGTACGATGTGGCAAAAGTAGAGATCAGTACAGTAGATAAACCAGGACGTAGGAGGCGAAAACATGGAAAACAATGCTCCTGTTTGAACGCCCATAACAAATTACGACAAGTTACTATAAGAAACTAATTCAATATCTAAATTTTATGATGTTTACTTAATTTTGCAGTTATCTGGATGGCCCAAGGGAACTACCTAACTGATAACCATCATAATGACCTTCACTGTGACCTTTGACATGACCTACCTCATGACTTTTGCCCTTCTCTTGATAGCTCACCTGAGGACAATCATTTTCATCATTCTGACTGTGATCAGTGGAGTGGGAGTGCTAACTACCTAACCAATAACTCAGTACAGTAGATCAATCAGGAAATAAAACTTGGAAAACGATGCTCGTGTCTGAATGCCCATAACAAATCAAGACAAGTTACTATAAAAAAATAATTAAATATCAAAATGTTATGTTTACTGAATTTTTCCAGTTATCTGGACGGCCCAAGGGAACTACCTAACGGAGAACTCCACTGAGCAGACGATGGGGAGAAACAGCGGTTTATTCTGGGCCATGCTTCAGGGCAGTCTCCTTTTCGGAAACCTCTTCTTTTTCCTTGAGATGGAAGGCATCAATTCAGTCACTAGTAAGTAAAAATATTCATCTCTTATAGTGTGATGTCCATTGGCAAGATCTACATTCATCACTCTCCACCCAGGTGATGAAATGGGTTCTGGGTAGGATGAAATTCTTTGAAGGCCTAATGCCAGGGACATAATAATACAGTGCCTAGGAACATTAATATTAAGTGCCATAAATGTTACTATGATTTGCTACTATTATCATAACTTACTTTAAAACCAGACACTTTTGCGACAGGTAATGATTGTGAAACTTTACTCATTACAAGAGTTCTGTGTAGGGATGTAGAAACTTTGTAACATGAAGAATTTTGGAGACAATATTTGTCAAATCCTAACCTTACATCTATCGTAACACACAATCACTAAACCCTAACCCAATATCTTGGACGAAATAAAGCATAGATTGAATATCACTGGAGCATGCGTGAGATCACCATTCATGAAGATGGATCATGTGAAGTTGTATCTTCCTGATGACCTTCACTGTGACCTTGAAAACGACCTTCCTCATGACCTTTGCCCTTCTCTTGACAGCTCACCTGAGAACAATCATTTTCATCGTTCTGACTGTCATCAGTGGAGTGGGAGTGCTGACGTTCCTGTTCCTCACCAAACCACCCGAAGAGTTCAGTTCACTCTCAATTCAAGAAGAGTAAGTGCACTGTAGGGTAAAATAGATGGGGGCTGAAAGCAATGCAATGTGCCCCCAAAATGTTAAAAATGCCCCTGTAAAGATTATTGCAAACAAGATACCGGGAAAGAGATTTTTTTTCAATGTGGTACTGTGTCTCATTTCTGAATGGAATAATTGAGCTTAAAAAAAGTCAATGGAATAAATAATATATTTTGTGAATGTGCATGAAAAAGAGAGGTTCAGAGTGAGAGAGAGAGAGAGAGAGAGAGAGACGTGAAGGGTGGGGGGGGGGGGCGGAGAGATATGCCAAAACTGAATAAAGCATGAACGTGACAGCAAGTAAAGAAAAGAAAGAGAAGGAGAGGGTGAGAGAGCGAGAGAGAGTGAGAGATGGGTAGCGAATGGGAGAATAATTCAATGGACAAATGAGACAAGATTATCTGTTTTTATCTCCTCACATCTTTCCTTCAACTCATATCATAGTCTAATACTATTCAATCATTTCGTTTTGTGAACAGAGGACCAACAGGTGGTTTTGGGCTTTTAATGAAAGCAGTAACAGCATTTGGTGAGTATATGCATCAGAGCTTTGCATAGAGAACTGAACTACTAATGTCATATTTGCTCGTCGTCCAGGTTACTGGTTCCAAACAACAGAGCCTGCACATGAGGTTCATTGCAAAATTATTCAAGCAACAGGCTAGAGCAGGGCAAATTCAGTGTTGTTTGGCGCTGGTGTGATCACCATGCCATTGTGTGCCACACAATTGTTGGGAACCAGCAACCTTGACAACTTGGCCAGTATGACTCACACTTCGATACTCTATACTGGTATGTACAGCTTTATTCCAAACATCTGTTACAAGTACTAGTAAGTGATGTTGATAAAGGTATTATTATTGGTCTTTTAGTATAGTGTTCACGTTTGTTATAGGTCTGTTGAAAATGTTCCAAAAATTGTCAGTTCATGTTAAAAACATCCCCTAGATTTAATGCTTTTCTCTTTTCTCAAAAGCTTCAATCCCTTTATTTTTTTCATTTTATTATTATTATTATCAAAATCATTATTATCATTCTTATAGTTGCTGTTGTTATAATAATAATAATTATAATAATAAATACTTATAAAGCGCACTTATCTAAAAACTTACTCAAGGCGCTATACAAAACAAAATACATAAAATGTTTTCATTATCGACATTATTATTATCATTTTCACCATCATTATCATTAATGTTATTATTATTTTGATAAGTCAGACAACGAAAGTGAGAGCCTTGAAATGACACCACGTACTGAACTACAAGATCGGGGAGAAACGCTGCTGTCCCACCGGCAGTGTCATGATACTCAAAATACACAAGTAGAATTGAACCCGGACAGGTGACAATTAGGTGGGCTGGCCACAGAACAATTATACACACAATATATATATATATGTATATATGCATGTGCGCATGTGTCCCTTTTTTCACGTCATGCCATAACTTTTGTTATACCTACATGTAGGAGATATCGCAGCTGTACGACCATTTTTTATGCCGCCGTTACAAAGTAGCCGGAGGCATTATGTTTTTGGGTTGTCCGTCCGTCCGTCACGTTCTCGTGATCGCGTTATCTGAAGAACCAATTGGATTCCTGCCAAAATTAGGTCATGTATGTATTTTGCAGAGCTAATGAATTGATTAGATTTTGGGGTCACAAGGTCAAAGGTCAAAAGTCACAGGGCTAGTTATGTATGCAAAAATAGCATGTGATTACATTATCATTAGAACCAATGGAGGGATTACCATCAAACTCAAGACATCTAACTTGCAGAGCCAATAGACTGATAAGATTTTGGGTCATGAGGTCTAAGTTCAAAGGTCATGGGGCTCATTATGTATGCAAAAATAGCTTGTGAACGTGTAAACAATAGAACTGACGGATGGATTACTATTAAACTCAAGACATGTATGTATCTTTCAGAGCCAATGCACTGATTAGATTTTATGGTCATGAGGTCAAAGATCAAAGGGTCATACATGTATAACAAAAATAGCTTGTAATCACAATATTCTGAGAACCTGTTTAATAATGTTTTGGTTTTTAAAATCATTCCATGGCGGAGGCATTATCGAAGATCCATCTAGTTACATTTACATTTGTGAAACATGCCCATACAATCAAACAATGATGAAGTGTTGATCGCTGACCTTTTTACAAACTCTTGTGAATATTCATCTCATATTGAAAAGTATTGTATGGGTATTGATAACCGAGCAGCCCACCTTATTTAAAACTTACCAGTGTATCCATGCAATCATAAATATGACAATCACTGAATATTACAATCACTGCATATATATATATATATATATACTCAAATATATACTCTAACATTGACAAATTAAAAAAAAGTATCATAGAATTATAGTGGTGTGCTGAAGGAACAACAGTCAAATTTGTCTAAAATAACCATGGTCGTTTCTGTATTTTTGTCTTAAAAGGCTGCTCTATATGTCATTAAATACCAATCATCTTTATCCAACAGCATACAGTCTCTTTATCTATCTATGGCTAACAGCAAATAAAAAAAAATAATAAAAAAAAGCACTTTGATATCAAGGCTTCGGCAGCTTATTACATTTTCATATTTCACCTGCTTGCTTGACCCGTGTAGGATTTGAAATACCGTTACAGTTAAAGATATTTTTGAGCGCTTTGGGAGACCTATAGAATAAGTCCTTTCAGCAAACACTTGGTGATCTATTTCTAAGAAGAAAACAAAATGATAATAATTTTAGAATTTCTTAAAGGTCTTGTGCATACTCACTGTCATACTGGTTGTTATAAAAATTAAAAGAATACAGTGATTAACTGTGTTGTGTTGATACAGCTGCTTGACAATGTACAATTACGGCTCCTAATTGTACATTATCAAGCAGCTGCATCAACAAGTGAAGAATGTGATAAACATGAAAAAGGATGTAAGTTGTAGTTATAGTATTAGTGATTGTCATCCCTTAATGGCACATTAACACATGACATGGGAAACAGTCGCATAATTGTTTTTTTTTATGGTGTAAATGGATGGCATGCTGGGGGTACATGAAAAAAGATAGCTACCTCAGGGGTGATAGTGAGCACTAACAAAAAAATAGGTTTTTTGTTTTCCCCTCAACCACGCCCCCCTTGAGTAAAAAAAAAAAAAGGTATTCGCAGGGAAAAATGGCATCTAACAACATTCCCCCTTTCGAATAAAAAAATTAGGACAAAATTTGACAAAATTGGGAAGAAAATAGGGCAAAATAGGGAAGAATAGAGAAAATAAGAAGGGAATCAGGATAAAATAGGGAAGAAAAAAAAATTGGGAAAAAAATTTGGAAAAAATTTGGAAAAAATCAATAAAAAAAATTGGGAAACCGATTTAAATCAGGTTTTTATCAGGCCTGTACATGCAACAAAGGTCCTATGCATACTCACTATCTGTGTGTTATAAGATACAGAAATGAGAAGTGAATTCAAAGCTGTGGTTTACCTAGTATGTGAACATGCCTTATGAAAGGCATCAATTAATGGCAGGGATTAAAGGTAGGAATTAATTCCTTGAAATGCTAGAGCGCTGTAATGGCAGCACAGCTAAAGCCAGGGTAATAATTTCCAAATTGGCACCATGAGCATCCCTTGGGGTGGATATGTGCGCATTATAAATGTTATTACAGTGTCTTATTATTATAGCAGTTCTCATCCTTTGTAAGTTGTGCGAGTAACTGTTCTCATTTTTTTTATCTTGACAGTTCGGTCGGCCAAGTTGATGCTCAACAAGGAGATGCTGATTATCAGTGTGACAAACTTCTACACAGGTAACCACAAACAGTTGGCCTAGATTCTTAAGAAATGATTAAGTCCTATGATTCTGAACTAGCAAATAGTGTAACCTGTGTGGGAAGGGGAAAGACCATGTATGGCAGTCAAATCATTAGATTCACACAGAACTTTTGTGTAATGCCTCATAATTTGCTGACACCAAATGTGGTTGAATGAATTATCAATTAATGTATGTACCGGTCCCCCAGGTAGCGAAACTGTGACCCATTAGATAATATATCGTAATAGAATTGGGAAATGAAATGCTGTAAGAACACACTCTCAGATTATTAAAAGTGATGAGTTTTACATATAATCATTAAGCTTGGCAAATACCCTCCAAACATATAGGCCCGAATTCACATAGGAGGTTTGTCGACAAACCTTTGGTTTTTGTGCGTCATATGACACGTTTCGACGCGTTTTTACAAACCAGGTTTGTAAAAAACGCGTCAAAACTCGTCATATGACGTACATTAACCTCGGTTTGTCGACAAACCTCCTTTGTGAATTCGGGCAATATTGTTGGAAGTTAACTGTCATTGACAGTTATTGCTTGTTCAGATATGGTGAGGTAAACCGCCGCAAAAATGCCATCGCGTTTGTTTAAATTGTAAATGATTGGCAAGTGGCAACTGACTGTGCACAACAAAGGAATTGCACGTATACACCGAGCTCTGTTAGAAATTACGGAGTGTCATTTGTAGCCTTATAATTAAATATAGATTCAAAAGCAAAAATTCAAGTATTTTAGACTTTTTATTTATTCCACATCAAGAACATGAAATCTTCTTGATAATAGAAAATGTGAATGATTTGAATCAACATTTTATGCCTTATAAAATAACTTTTACAAAATATTTTCAAGGATGCTAACTGCTTTCCATAATTGTTAAGTCCAACTTAGAGATAAGTTCACTACTTAGGATCTTTGTGAAACACCCCCAGGATGAATATGAACTGTCTGATTTGATTTGATGTTGATAATGCAGGTTTAGAGCTGACTTTCTTCAGTGGTGTCTATGGGACTGCAATCAGTAATACCAAATCATTTGGAGCAGACTCAAACAGCTTCATCGGTATCAGCGGTATGCTCATAGGGGCTGGAGAAATCACAGGTAATACATACTATAGAGATATCTACTGCTTTGAGAGGCTAAAGCAGTCGATATGTCTTTTATATGCCGAATTAAAACAAAAATCTACCAAGAATTCTCACCTTATCCTTTTATTGAGTAAAGATTGGTTAAAACATCACGGAATGATTGACTGAAAGTTTCAGTCATTTGGGAATCGCAGACAAAAAGCACTGTATGGTGTCTGCGCTTGCACAAAGACAATTTTAACACGTAAACCAAGGGGATCGCAGCATGAGGGCACTTTTCAAAAGACTATTGACCGGGTATGAGAGGAATGGTTAAAATCACGACTGCAATTTCGACCAATCAGATGGCTAGATTCTAAAGAGAGGTATATATCAATGGTTTTATTCACCGCAGTAGGTGGCTTAGAAAAAGGTAGTGTTACAAAAAAGAGATGTGACCAGAACACAAAAGCAAAATGCATAATAATATTTAGTCAGGGTCAGTGAAATTATAACAAGTTATTATAAGAATTTTTTTTGCTTTCACCATTCTGCTTCTCCTATATTTATGCTTTCACACAAGTGAACTATTTGCAAAGGTTGGATCGCCCATTAAAGATGGAGTTGAGTTGTGGTCATGCGATTGCATTATGAAATAAACGGTGTGGAACCGACCAGAAAAGGTTGATCATCTAGCATATAAGAATGTGTGTGTATTGCAAGGTTCTGAAATCATCAAAATGATAAGAAATTTGGCCTTGTCTTGGTAAAGTTACAAACACTTGCACAGAAAGATGTATATGGGACTATACGAACACGTGGCGTAAAAAGCCGCCCCCCCCCCCCCCCGATTTTTACGATGTTACATACATATTTAAAATATGAAGGCATTTGAAGAGCCATGCTTTTCAGGGAACATGTCTTAACCGATGTTCTTCCACACTTGCATAATAAGAATGAGTAATGCTCACAAATTATTTTGGGGTCCAGACAACTCGCCACAAAGACAACCCGCCCCAAGACAACCCGCCACAATACCCTGGACATCTCGCCACAATACCCTGGACAACTCGCCACAGGCGAGTTGTCCAGGGTGGGGTGCCTTTTCGGACAACTCGCCACACTTTTTTCCCCTCATGATTTCTAGATCTAAAATCCCTCATCTTCATGATCTTAGATGAAATTGTCATTTTATGTATTCATTATTCTTTTATAAACACAGTCATGACAGGAAACATGGAAATTGTGAGTATTTTGAGAGCTGTTCTAAAGAATAAAGATGATTTTCCTTGCGCTTGCAACAAGACCTGCAAAAAGAATCTATTTTGGACTGTGCGAAACTAACCTAGAAAATCTAGAAATAAACCATATTTCAATTTTATTTTGCGGGTCAACTGCCCCCTCCCCCATCAGGACGCCAGTGCTTCCAGTACCCTTCCATGAATTCCTACCATTAAAAATTATCAGAAGGGAAAAAGGACATGTACAAAGGATAAAGGGGGCACTTTAGGGGAACCTGAAAAAGTGGGGGCACAGTGTCCCCCCCCCCCCCCCAATGAAGAATGTCGCCTCTGACGAAACTAACCCAGAAAATCTAGACATAAATCACATTTCAATTTTATTTCGCGGGTCAAATAACCCCCCCCCCCCCCCATCAGTACACCAGTGCTTCCAGTATCCTACCATTAAACAATTTCTGAGACAGAAAAATGCAGCTGCTATAGACCTAGATCTAAATACCAAGTTATCCCAATGAACTGGCGATCGTACGCCTTCGGTTTGTCAAAAATATATTATTGTTGCAAGGGAAATCAGCTTTATTCTTTATTCTTTGTAATGACTGTGTTTATAAAAGCACGAAAATCATGAAAAATGACAATTTCATCTAAGATGAGGGATTTTAGATCTAGAAATCATGAGGGGGAAAAAGTGTGGCGAGTTGTCCGAAAAGGCACCCCACCCTGGACAACTCGCCAGAACTCAACCTTCTCTTCAACAATAAAGATCCATGGTATGCAGATTGAATTGATTGTTCGGAATATGTTTCTCTGAGTTCATTTTATTTTTGTTGAAATTTTAGAAGAGATAAAAGTTCAACCTTTCATTCTTACAAGTAAAACTACCGGTATATGCCGTTGTACTTGACTCTACTTCCAATCTACATTGTAAATGGCTGTACTAGAAATATGACACCTGTATTAATGACTTGGCTTTGATTAGATTATAATGTTTTTATTTCATTTTGTTTTATCTCAATCAGGTGGCTTGCTGTTTGGTATACTTGGCAAGAAAACGATAAAGTTTGGCCGAGATCCCATCGTTCTGCTTGGCTATGTGGTTCACATGATTTGCTTTTATCTCATCTATATCAACCTGCCCGCTGAATCGCCTATCAACCCAGTCTTCCCAAGAAATGGTGTACCGGTATCCATCATAGGACCAAAGTAGGTGATAATAGTAGTAGTAGTAGTAGAAGTAGTAATAATGATAATAATAATAGTGGGTTCTTGTATAGCGCTCATGTCTGTCAGACTGATTATTACCCTGGCTTTAGCACGGCTGCCATTACGGCACATTTCAAGGAATTAATTCCTGCCAGGTACCCATTTACATCACCAGAGTTGAGAGTGGCAAATGTAGATCAATGTCTTGCCAAAGGACATTAGTGCCGCAGCGGGCCTTGAACCGCGGACTTTGTGATCGACTGTCCGGTGACATATCCACTCGACCACAATACCTCTACAGTTATAGTAGTAGAAGTAGTAGTAGGAGTATTCTAGTAGTAGTATAGTAGTATTAATAGAAAATGTAGCAGCAGTAGCACTTAATCATGCTCACTTCTTTTTCAGCAGTAAAAAAGGGCAACTTTAATGCCGATATTGTGAATTTTTATTGGTGTGAATTTATCATGTTAAACCATTCTCTCCTGTTCTTTTAATTTCAGCATTGAATTGGCCTTTGCCTGCTCCTTTATGCTTGGCTTTGCTGATGCATGCTTCAACACACAAATCTACTCACTTCTAGGGAGCTACTTCAAGTCTGACAGTGCCTCCGCCTTCGCTCTCTTCAAATTCATTCAGGTAATTAGACTAGGTTTAATATAAGGGCTTGGTCTTATAAATCAGCTAATGGGACTTGTCTAATATGAATCATGTTTTTTGGAATTGGTCTAAGGTAAGGGCCCATCTTATAAATCCGGTAATTGGACTAGGTCTATTAAGATAAGGACACTGTCTAAACAATCAAGTAATTGGGCTTGGTCTAAGACACTAGGTTTGAACCAAAGTATACTATGAATAGCATATCATTATAGGTCCTCTAAACAGAAAAGACCCTCCTGAATCATATACCGGTATGTTGTAAAATTGACATTTTAGTAATTTGTGTGTTGGAAAAAATGGTAGAGTTGTTTGCTACTACAGCACAGTGACATTTACCGATTTAGCCAATTTGAAATTCCCGAACATATAGTGATTGCAAACAAATTTAAATGTTCATTATTCTGATTCTGTTGTTGTTTGTTTAATTCATTCAAACTTTCCCCAATCTGCTTCTCTAATTTTACTCTTTTCTGTCAGCACAATATTCTTTCCTTTGATAACATTTACTGAAGTGATAACAAATGTATTTGATTTATCCTCACTGCTAAACCTACAATTTTCACACATGAAATCTTTGCAAATTTTGAAAGTAGTTCAGTTTTGCAAAGTTTCATGCCATGAAATGAATTTTCTAATCATGTTATATTTTTAAAAAATGATGAAAACTGAGTATTTCAAGAAAACCGTTTGACTGCAAGTACAACCCCGAGGTATGGTGTAGTATCACAGCTTCCAAAGTTATTTAAAAAAGGACTATCAATTATGATGTAGGCCAAATAGCTGAAGTTGGGGAAATAATTGTAATGCATTTTTTTAGTTTTGGAAGCCCTTGTAATCCTAATGAGAAATAGAATGTTGATGTCATTAACATAATTTGTAAACGTATAAATGTCACTTTTGTTTGTCTCCCTCAGTCTGCTGCTGCTGCCATTGCCTTCGCCTACAGCCTCGTCATCTTGCTCCACTGGCAGCTCCTCATCCTGGTCGTCTGCGGAACATTGGGGACGCTCTCATTCTTCTACGTGGAGCACCATCCACCCAGGAACGAGATCTGATATCAGGCACTCCAGCTTAGTGATTTGGAAGACTCCCTCTCAGGCGATGAAGAGTACAATGAAGTAGATAAAATTAACGTATTGCCATCTAATGACAATGAATTACTTATAAATGATACAAAGCTTTAATCATGATCTGGGATTTTAATATTAAAAGAAAAAGCCGTAAAATGGAAGTGCATTTGTACAAAATTCTAGACTTTTATAATTATCATTCCATCAGTGTGCTTTATCTTTGAATGTTAAAATATTTTGTGGATCACTCATGATTTCTGCAGTGAAACCATAAGTATTGTGGCAAAGTTAATCGTATTCTATGAGAATTTTATAACATTTTTAGAGCAACCTTCTACCATTGAATCACTAACCTGGAGTTATGCTGTAAAGAAAATTGAATCTCGATTAGATTTATAATTTTATCGAGTCATTGGCCAAATATATCAATTATGATTCTTTAATTTTCAAATCATTCAAAGGATTGGAGATAACTGAAATTTAGAAGATGTTTTCTGTGCAATGTACAAATGAATTGAAAGGATTAAAAGAAATTCCTGTCAATCGTTAGAACTTCCGTTTCATTTTGCCACATAATAATTACCGGGTATACTCTATCCTCAGAATGACATTGTAATACTTCACTGACCAAATATGATTTAACACACTATGCTAAAGTGTGGTCACTGATGATATTGTCTGTTTGCAAGAAAAATGCCTTTATTAGGCCAGTATTTAGAATCAATAATACAGTAGCGGATTGTGCAAATTTGGAATTGAACTGGTGAATATGTTCGTTATATCGACACTATGGGTTGCATGTTTCGGTAGACAAAGATATTCAGAAATATATTCCAGAACATGTTGGTAGATAGGAGGAAGATTTTAATATATATAGAGAGAAAAGGATAGGGTAGAAGAGAGAGAGAGAGAGAGAGAGATGGGGGAAAAGAGAGAGAGAGATAGAGAAAGAGGGAGGAAATCGATTGAACTGAATTTGAATTATTACGTGACTTTTTGTATTGAGTAAAGAGTATAATTTTACAGAAATCAAAAGTTTTGTGTGACCTACAGAAAGAGACTGCCTGGTGTGTACAGAAAAACATAAATCAGTTTCTGACAGTAGACTCTGCCATACTTTGTTCGCTTCGAACTTGCATTATGTATAATGTCACCACATGTACTTATATTTTACAGGTGTTTATACACGATTTCACCGATTGAAGTTTGATAGTGTCAAAAGATTTGTGAGCAACTAAAGTCTTTCAAAAATGTTCATGTGAATTTACCACCTGCATTCAACTTTTTTTGTTTGTCGAAAGATAAAGTTTTGGCGAAATTCATGTTAAAATGACTTCCAATCTAATTGCACATTCTCCCATTCTTATCGTTCATTTTCTTTTGTTGTGTTTGTCCGATATATATGTGTTATCACAATAGGTAACTAACAACTCTGATCTTTTGAGAACTTGTTCCTGTACATTGTTCTTTATATTTCTATTTTTATATGCATATTCTTGGGGAGAGAGATTTACCTTCAATGCTCGAGTTACAAAAAAAAATATTACAAAAATAAATAAATCAAGGGGTATGAATAATTTAGTTGCATTACATTATGTAGGTGCATGAAATTGGCTATTTCAGCAGTAAAGTATGTTTCTAGTGATTGTGTAGCCATAGGAAATTAGGAATTGGTATACTAATCAGGAAATCTTGCCATTTTCACCTGATTGTGTTTATTCTTGTGTCCTGTGCTTATTAGACTTACAACAAATTAAGCCTTTCTGGAATCTTTTTATTAAAAAATCTATTTAACACATAGTATTATCAAAGAAAACAATGTCAGTAGTTATATTATTTTGGATGATGAACCTGTGAAAAGAGCGTGGGATCTGGAAGTGGATGTCATATTAAAGAGGGAAAGGAAGACCGAAGATTTCTTGGAAAGATATGGTGAAGAAAGAAAGCATAAGGCTGGCCTAAACAAAAAGAGGATGCTCAAGACGAGAAGAAGTGGAGGGAGGCAGTGTCATCATGTCCGAAAGTCATTAACCCTGTCGCCAGAGGGGAATCCTCACTTGAAAATAGTGATGATGATGGATGCTTCCAGTATCTGATTCAATATTTTGATTGAATTATGTACAGACATTTCTATATTAAATAGATCTATATGAGGTTACTGGAAGTACATGATCATCTTTCAATATTAAAGGCATCCAACTGTTTCTTTTGAAACTTAATTACCAGAAATCCAAATTAGCAAGATTTCCTTTCTTATATGTTGTATCAATATGAAATAAATTAATATCTAGTGTAAAGAGTATTTTTATGATTGTGTAAGGGAAGAAATAAATTAGATGATCGTTTTAATTACTTACCACTGCATATGCTCTGTTGTATTCATTGATAGTCAGAAATGACTAGTTCATAATGTTGGGGAATATTATACAAATAATGAATGGTTATGACTTCAATAGTGTGAATATTTTCATGAGTTGAAAGATTAACGTTAATCTTTCAACTCATGAAAATTTTCGCACTATTGAACGAATTAAAAACATTCATTATTTGTTTTATACAACATCAAAGAAGATCTATAGAACGTTAATCAACAAATTATATATTAAAGATAAATTAAAGTTGGAGTCGAGCCTTCTCGATTACATTCAGATTACCTTCGCGTCAGATACACATAGGGATACGCGCACGGCAGAGAGGTACGCAGTCTGCATATAACCAAAAATGCATGACCGTGCAATATAACATCTATTGAATATCATGTGACCAACAATCCTCCAATCAAATGACAAGGATGAAGGATCCATGTATAAAAATATATATATTAAGAGATAGGAGAGTGCAATAGTTTAAAGATTTGATTTCAGAGTGATTGGAAAATTGTGTTATTGCTTGATTTCAAATATATCCAAGTGCTAGCTTGCACATCACATTAGAATCACTAATCATTTCAATAATGATTGAACATTTTGATAAATTTTGTTATATTTTTCAAACAACGTCTTACATTACTGATCAAATTATATCATACTAAACTATTTCAAAGAGTGCATATATTTTGACAAGTAATTTGCAATGAGTACCTCCAGAAAAGAATACAAAAATATATATGTAATACAAAAAATTCTTGCAGAATGTGATGATTAGTTGCTCAGTAGTTCTTAAGCCTTTAGGGATAAAATACTTTACTTAACCTTATAATAATAGCCCTTCACCTTGCATAAAATTGATTTTGCATTTTAATAAACAAATACAAGTGGATATACTTGTAGAATTAGGCCTTCATGTAAATAAATGACACAAATTACGATTGAGAAAACCTAAAGCTGTTAAAGTTAATTTGTATGGTTTCATCTCTTGTTTCAAAGTTAACCATTTTTCTTTTTACTTACATTTAATGGTACATTCTCTACAAACATCAGCAATCAGCAATGACAGTCTAATCGGAAACAAAGTAATAACCAACACCCCCAAGCACAGAAAAAATGTCAGATCACACAAATAGCACCAAAAAGTTTATTTCTAAAAAAGGGATTTTTCTAAATTTGTTCCCTTCACTTTTGATGATCCTACATGCATATATGTTGCAGCATAGTAAGCATCAAAAATGTATTAGTTCTAATACAATAACTTGATTACTTACAAACACTAGTATAAATTGCATTGTTTAAATTGCATTGTTGATAATACTGAATATAGAAAGTAAAGAAAGTCATTCATGTATACAATTTTCTTTTTAATGTGACTTAAATTCTCTGGTGGCCAAATTGGTACATGGGTACTTTGCCCAGTTCCCTAGACTGTTTATGGTAATGTTTTCTAATGTCTGATCCTCACTACATCCAAAACTGAGATGACATTCCAAATGAGCATCGATCTTCATCCCAATTCACTGTTGGAAACATGTATGACGGCTACACGCTCTTTATATTCAAACGCAACACAGGGTCAAATTAATTTGACCTAAAATCATTCACACAAGGTCATTCACCTGTAGTGTAAGTATATGTTACCCATATTCACTTTGACAGAGTAAGCTGCTTTGTGTAAATGGGGTCCATCGTTATATCTCAATTCAACTATAGCTTGTAAGACAAGAGCAACCTTTTTGTTGTTGTTGTTACAGGATAAAACTCCTTCAACAATCCACTTGACTCTAGACAATTTTCCAGTTTAACACTTATTTACGTAGAGGTCTGTAATAGTAAGGCACCATGTTCATTACAGCAATTGATACATCAGCTGCAGTACAAAAGGTCTAGATTCACATAGCACCAACTAGCTCTGTGATGCAGGGTCAAACTCCTTCCACAATCGGTCAAACTCGTCCGCATACGGATCAACAATCTGTGGATTGTCCGTGATGATCATGTTCTCGTTGTTGGCCGTCGTGGCATGACTCGTCCAGTTGAATGACCCAGTGATGACCTTCTTTCTGTCAACCACTACAAACTTGTGATGCATGAGGTAGTTGGTGTTTGTCCGGACTTGAATCCCTATAATTGGGCAAAATCAAGGAAAAAAGTTGATTCATTATATATAAATCAGTCTTTGATTTGATAGAGGAATAATTCATGGACTTGTTAGGATTAATTGCATTTGAAAATCATGCAGACTGTTATTTTCACTAATTAGTGGGGAGGGGGGAGGGGGGAGGGGGGAGGGGGGAGGGGGGAGGGGGTAGTGTGAGCACTTAACTTTAAAAAAAGAAAAAGGTAAATTTATGGTTACCATCTTTTTTAAAACTTTTTTTGGGCCAGAGGTGGGCCGGGGCCCCTCATTTTTGGCGGGGGGGTAGGCCCGTTGCCCCCAACACGTGGATCCGGGCCTGAATGTATGACAGAATAAATATATTTTTTGTTCGAGAGAACTTTATATTCATGCACGTGCACCGATATATGTCACAGCGATTTTGAGGAATACATGTCATTTTCATGAACTTAATTCTGGAAAAAGCCATGTAGATAAGAAGCTCCATATGCAATGAAGTGTGCTAAAAAGAGAGTTATTATTGAAAGAACACGGTCCCTGGTACTTTTTTTTGTAACGATGGAAATTAGCAGCATATTTTCTCAGAAAGTTTCATGATATTATAAAGATGAAATCCCCAACAAACATAATATGTAGAAAATAGCAAGAATTATTTACATACAAGTAAATAATTAAATTAATAAATTAATGCGAAAATCGTGTGCGATGTCTCGAGTGATTTAGTAACGTTGGTATGAAATGACGGTTTTTGAAATCCAAACAAGCCGCTAGCTTCAGTTTTCAAATTCACGAACGCGGGAATACGTTTTCTGTACGTACGAGTGCGACGGCTCTACCACTAGCACAACCACGATGACAATGTCGTTGTAACGTCGTACAGTCCGTCAGCGCCGAAATAAATTGGTATGTAATATGTTTATTAAGACGTTTTTCTGTCCCCAATTTTTATTATGAACAATGCAATTTCATTGAAGAAAAAAAATGTATAACTAATTGCGTTTAAGATGGTGTCATTCAAAACTTAAAAACATTAAATGAAGTAAATATTTTTACTGTTGTCCCGCGTACTGATATACATGTTTTTTTTTATAAACTATGAACGAAATTCGAAACGGGCAAAATCAATGCCGGATGTTTCCCCGTATAAAGCTAGTTTCGAATACAGAAATTGAATTTTGATATTAAAAAAACCGTAAATTATAAATGACGTTTCTACTTTTTTGTACAACTGTTAAATTAAATGATATGAAATGGTTTGCTGAGTTAGTAAGTAGGAATGAGGTCGAGTAGTATTAGTCTGGTCAGAAGACTAGATCTAGATTGATAGATTCCTAGAGTCTAGATCTATAATATGCATAAAGAAAAAAGTTATTGTTTCCTTCACCAAGTTAGGAAGTTCGATCTGACTAAGGCCCAACATAAATAACTTTTAGGCTAAAATAAAAAGGGGGGCACTGGGGTCGAGATAGAGAGGAATTATTACATATTTGGGTAGAAATTTAATCTGATAATGTCAATTAATATTACCAGTATTTTGTTGGGGGGGGGGGGGGGGGGTAGAATATTTCTGGATGTTTGCCATGTGGCTCCAACTGCCCACTCCTAGAACTCCATGCAAGGATGAAAGGAAGGGGTAAGGGGTTTTAATACCCCCCCCCCCCCGAAAAAAAGGGGGAAAAAGAAAGAAAAAAAGGAAGACAAATAACAAAATCATTCAAAAAAAAAATATTCAAAAAAAAAAAATCACAAAAATTCAACAAAATAAGGAAACCCAATAGTTTGCTCCAAAAACCTACGGTAATGTACATGGGCATGCAACGAGCCAAAAATGAGGATGAGGCCTCCCTCCCTATCTTGCAACCCTCTGTGATTTTACAACAGATCTATAGATAGATGTATTACTACACATTTTGCAATGAAAGTCACACAAGCTATTTACAGTTTTATTTCATTTTTGTATCAATATTTTTTTCTCATTCGTTTTTATTTATTTCTTCTCATGCACATTTATTAGATTGCCGCATCTATTTCACTATGGCTTCTCGACATGTACCACCTCTGAAACTGAGGATTAAGCTCCAGGCGAGAGAGAGCCGGCAAACACCTTCAAACCTTTCCTGGAGAACAAAGATGAACGATATGAACCCCGAGAAATATGAGGAGGTAAAAGAGAGAGACAAAAAGTATAGTAAGCTCAGAACTGCAACTTTAACCGAAGAGGAGATGGAGCATCGGAGAGATCTAGCAAGAGAAAGAGTAAGGCTTTACAGACTGAGAAAAAAAGAGAAAGAGAAAGCAGAAAAAGCAGCTGGCAAGAAACCTAAGAAACCAGATGAAAATGAGATAAACATGCAAAGGAAGAAATGGACAAAATGCAAACGAGAACAGAGGGCAAAGCTCCAGGCGAGAGAGAGCCGGAAAAAAAAACCTTCAAACCTTTCCTGGAGAACAAAGATGAATAATACGAACCCCAAGAAATATGAGGAGGTAAAAGAGAGAGACAAAAAGTATAGTAAGCTCAGAGCTGCAACTTTAACTGAAGAGGAGAAGGAGCATCGGAGAGATCTAGCAAGAAAGAGAGTAAGGCTTTACAGACTGAGGAAAAAGGTGAAAGAGGAAGCAGATAGAGCAGCTGGTAAGAAACCCAAGAAACCAGATGAAAATGAGATAAAAATGCAAAGGAAGAAATGGACAGAACGCAAACGAGAAGAGAGGGCAAAGTGGTCAGCCACAAAGAAAGAAGAAGTGAATCTCAAGCTAAGGATGAAGAGAGAACAAGATAAACTACAAAAAATGCAGAAACAAAAGTATGAAGATGATGAGAAGGAACGTGTAGGAGAAGATATGGAGAAAAGAAAAGAAGGAGAAGATAAGGAGAAAAGAAAAGAAGGAGAAGGTAAGGAGAAAAGAAAAGAAGAGAGAAACAAGGAGAAAACGAGAAAAAAGAAGAAACAAGACGAGAAACAAAAAGAGAAAAGGAGAGCAGAAGAAGAAGATCGTACATTGAGGCTGCAAGTAGAGCAACTAGCAAAAGAGCAGTTTTCACTAGAGACAGAGGCGATGAACATTACTACATGTATATCTTACAAAAATTCAACACTAAGGTCTGGTTCAGCCAAGAGGGAATCTAGAGCACGGACAGAGATTTTACCTCTTCCAAAAGAAATCACAGACAAAGTCTGTGAGCTCATAAGTCAGGCAAGACCGAAAAAGAAAAAAGAAAATTCGTCGGTCATGTATGTTTTTGTTGTATGAGTCATCAAATGAATATACTACTCACTAGTCACGGTGGATATCTCTCATTTTACTACTTCCATGTTATTTTTGTTAATTTATCTCAATTCAAGTGAGATTTGATTTTGTTTCTGTAGGCCTACTTAAGTCGGCGTAATGATAGACGACTTATTCTGCACCCATGTTACGAGGACGCGCTGTGAGCAGAGCTAGCCATGGAAAAAGACTTTAGAGAAGGTTAAGTTCTGGGAAAGAGTGGAAAATAATTTGTGAGCATTATCATTGTATTATGCAAGTGTGGAAGAACGTCAGATAAAAAATGTATAAAAAATGCATGGCTCTTCAAATGCCTTAATATTATAAATATAGCATGTAACATCATAACCATCGGGACAGATTTTCATGCCACATGTTCAAGTAGTCCCATATACATTTTTCTGTGTACAGTGCTTGTAACTTTACCAAGACTGGGCCAAATTTCTTATCATTTTGATGATTCCAGAACCTTGCAGTACACACCAATAGTACAACATGCTAGATGATCAACATTTTCTGATCGATTCCACAACGTTTCTTTTACAACGCAATTGCATGACCAGAACTCAACTTTATCTTTAATTACAGTGTCATAAAAGAAACCTTATGGGCAATTCCACAATTGGTAACGTTACATTTAAGCAAATTTTCATATTTCATTTTACTACTACATCACCATCTATTCATTTCAAGTCACAATCATGTTACAATATGTTCACCCACCCAAGGTCTATAATATAAAAAAGAATGAATACAATTGAACAAATATTAGAGTCGCCATGGTAACTTTTAATGTTGGTTGGTAACGTTACAAAAAAAGGACATGCGAAAAAAATCAGTGTCTTCAGACCAAAAGTTTCCTAAAACGCGAGATACCTCAAACAAAGTGTCGTATTCATTTCAATTCTAGTGTCATGATAAATATTTCAGCCAATAATTTTAGCAGCTTGACTCTTCAATTTTTTATTAGACCCAAAATTCATGGTTGGTAACGTTACCGGTTGGTAACGTTACAGTTTGTCCATGCAGAAATAAGCGTTGTAAAAAGCAAGTGTTAAACCTACTCCTTCCTTAAAATCAAAAGATACACTTTGCAATTACATATAAATTAACATAGTTATCAATGTAACTGTTATTTATAACTCCAACTCACAATTTGAAACAATCCAAACATATTTACAACACTTTTTATCCAAATGTTACATTCTGAAGTTCACCATTTGTCGTGGGATTATGCATGTCAACATACATAATAACTTGATTTCACAAAGTAACTATTTTATTGAGAGAATTTTAACAGAGTTCATGACATCATGACAGAGACATTGAGCAGATATTCAGTCCATAACACAATAGAATGATAATGTGTTGTTTTGTTCCATAATCCAATGCATGTATTTTATGTACAAATGTACTTGATACCATACAAATCTAAAATTTGAAAAGCCCACGGTTATTAACAACTTCTTTAACGAATGTATTTGCCGTCAATTTAGACCTGTACTCCTTCCTTAAAATCAAAAGATACACTTTGGAATTGCATGTAAATTAACATGGTTATCAATGTAAGTGTTATTTATAACTCTTACCCAGACACAACTTGAAACAATCCAAACATATTTACAACACTTTTTATCCAAATGTTAGATTCTGAAGTTCACCATTTGCCATGGGATTATGCATGTCAACATACATGATAACTTGGTTTCACAAAGTAACTATTTTTGTTGAGATAAGTTTAACAGAGTTCAGAATAAAAATGTGCGGTTGTATTCCATAACCCAATGCATGTATTTGATGTAGGGCCTACTTGATACCATACAAATCTAAAATTTGAAATGCCCACGGTTGTTAACAACTTCTGGAGGAGCCAATTTTGTAATCATCTTGCTCTCCATGTAGAAAATGGCATCCTTTTTTGTAGGCCATTTCCAGTACTTTCCCACTGGCTCCATCACTGACACCTGAAACTCACCCTTGCGTGTGAACCCAACAACTTCACCAGGAAATTTCTTTCCTTCGTACTCGACCACATACCAATCTCCCACTACAATGGCCTTACTACCACTTTGGGTAACCACTACATCATCCTTGTCTGCCCTATTGTCTTTTGTGAGAATGTGGGATACCACTTCATCCTTTACGACCTTCAGGAAATGCATCTTTCCGATGCCAGTGATTGGCTTGGCCTGAATGAAAACATCTTTCAATTTGAGCTTCTCATTCCGCTTAGCAATTTCTGTTGACTTGACCTCTGTGACGCATACATTCTCCATGAAGCTTGCTGCTAGAACAAAGCTGCTTGCATCTGCTACAATGTCTTGGCGGCTCAGAACTCTTTGCATCACAAAGCGCTTGGCTGACCCTCCAATCCCATCAACGGGGCCTTTTCCATGGGAGGTCGAAAAGAAGTTCCGCTTGATTTGAATCTTGTGAGCCTCTTGAAGTGTGCAGAGTGCTGCTGCCACAAACCGATTTTTGAATTGCGAAGCTGGGCCATCTGACCAGATAGAAATAGATGTTACCGTATCTGGTAGATATCCTAGCAGCACATCAAGGTAGGCTATGATGGTTTCCTTGGAGTGTGTGAGGTCATCAGATGCCAGGATATGAGAATGTAGAGATCCAGAGTACCAGAGTGCTGCAGTGAAGAGGGATACTTGACGTTGATTCCAATGTGCGCTCTGGACTTCATCTTGAGCAACGCATGTAAAATTTTCAGAGAAATCCACCTGGAGGAGGGCACTGTGGGTGTCATGTGATTCAGGAGAAACTTTTTCCCTCTGAGCATTGTATGCTGATGCTTGCTCACGCTTTACATAGCAGTGCTGCAGGAACTGAGGTAAGATGGCAGTGATGTGCTGTACTAGCTCTCCTACAGTTCCCTCCTCTTGAATCTTCATCATCCGTCCATCTTTATCCGTCTCCCACTGAAGCCATGAGCAAGGGCTGTTAAGGGATCCCTCAAAAGAGAAGGCTTTGCTAAATCCTGCTCCATCTTTGCATTCTGCACATTCATTCATCCAGCACTCTCTTGATGGTTGCTTGCAAAGGAGCAAAGCTGGGAGATCACGGGTGTAAGCAGGGAATTCTGGTTGAGCCTTGTGAAGTGCAGTAAAAGCATTAATGGCATTCTCGTGGTACCTGCAGAGACAGACATTATGTGGCAACTTTTGGCTAAGCAGGACATGCTTTGGGCGACACTCTGCAAACTTGGACTTTCCCACATGTACTTCTGGGTAAATCTCACAAAAGAAGGCATATGTCTCTTTAATTGAAGCAGTGAGGTGTCTAGCCTGCATTTTCTTCTTTCCGTCTGCATTCCAAATAGTCACTACATCCTTTCTGCCTGGGGCCTGGCGACTCACATTATCTCTCTCATAGAAGTCTTCGATGACTTTCACTGTATCTTCACTGACTTTAGGAGGACCCGTCTTCCTTTTCTCTGCTGAAGCTGATGGTAGTTCATGTCCTTGCTTAGCTTCTTTCTCATACAACTTGCGAGAGACAACAATTCGCCGTTTAGGAGTGTCGGGGAGTACTCGATCCATTATCCGATGTGCCCTGGCAGTGGCTTTTGCGAGTGCCATCGCACTTTTGAAGGGCCCATGACTTGCTTCTGCTTCTGCTTCTGCCTTTCTTTCTTTCTTCAATTTCCTGTGCTTTGCTACTCGTTTCTTTGTTGCTTCTTTCGTCTCCCTTTCCAGTTGTTTTCTCGCATATTTTGGCAAGGTCCTCTCTCTCAGCTTTTGCTTCTCCCGGCACCTCTTCATGGCTGCTGCTTTTTTCTTCAAGTATTCTTCATACTTCCCCATCCTCTTCATCTTTTCTATGTAGTGCCTTTGTTTCTCTTTCTTCGTAAACTTGAGCATGATGACCTATATATCAAAAAATAATTATAATTTTTTAAAATATTTTTGTACAAACCAAATCTTTAAAAAAAAAAAATAATCAGGATGAACAAAGATTTCCAGATTCGTAATTGGTATTAGAATCCTTCTATTAGTGCGAATCTGGATAAGTGTTGGAAAGTCACCATACAGAAAAATTGATACAATATAACAATTATGAATAAAATCACTTTTTTTTTCTAATTTACAAGAAATCATATAACTTAAAATTCATGATTTCCCATAATATTTAATGTATCCTTTGGAAATTTGAGTAAAGGTCAATTGCCATGTTTTCTCAAAGTGTTAAACAACTGCATTCGGATTAAGATGAAAGTTTCCACGGCAACAAATTAGCCAATGCACATAAAAACAAATACAAAAAAGTTCATTAACCTTCACTTTTTCATTTGCATCTATTCCATCTAGTTGATGTACATGTACATTTGCATGTACATGTAGTTGATACTAAATATTTTATGTACTATCAATTGCCAATGTTGACTTTAAAAAGTGTAGTGTGAACTGTACATACAATGAAGACTGTAGAAAGTAGCCTAGCCTGATCTTAAAGTATTTCAAGAAACATAAATAAAGATTACAGTTACTACAATTGAAAATAAATAAACTTACCAGATGCTGACACTGGGTGACAGTAGATTGAGATTCAACAAGTTTTGCTAATTAGAACTGCTTTCATGGAGAAAGATTCAAGAAGAGTTTTAATACAGTAAAGATGATTTGACTCTTCCCAAATGTGATGCTGCATGGATTCTACACAGATATGATGCTGCTTAAATGGTTGTCACATGGCTGTCACATGCCTTTAATAAATGTTCTATACTGCCATCTCTTGTCTTAGTTAAAGAATCACTTCACTTTCTTCTGATTAAGGCTTACAAATAAGTATCTCCTGGCACTAATATCATGGTTGGTAACGTTACAATCCTTAAGCCTGGTTGGTAACGTTACATGGTTGGTAACGTTACAGATTTTGACTGCTAATATTTTCTACATCATAGAATATTTGTAATTCTGGTTCCTTTACTTCAATAGAGCATTGTATAGGAAAGGAAAATTTGAAATATGACAATTAATAGCCCCCAGATTTTCTCTCCAGAAAAATAAATTCATGTTTTGGTTGGTAACGTTACATGGCGTATCAAGGGTTTGGAATTTCGTGAACTGTAGACTAAATCACTTTTTAACTTGAATTTTGCTTAATGAAACCATGAGGGCATTGTACTCCCTCAATAAATTCAATAGGTTTGTGAGGATATAGTTACTTTTATGTTGATAATGACTTAAATAACTTTTTTTCCTCTTATATTACAAATTTCACAGGAAAACATGAACAATGTTCATTTGCAATTTTCACTCACTTATACCAAATGTATGGTGTGGAAAATATTTTTTTCAGATACTTTGTGGTGTCTTTAGTCAAATACAAAAAAGAAAAAAAAGAATATTTGAATTCTAAATTTTTTACTCATGTCCACCTAATCATGGAATTGCCCTTATAATGTTTCAAGAATGCTACTTACAGGTGTACTTGGATGAGCAACATAAAATGGCATTTTTATTGAAGATAAGCAAGTAAATAACGGTTTTAAAAATATGAACACAGGACAGTCATATACATCTTTTACATCTAATCACTATTTTGAAGAAGATATAAAGTTATCATTTAATATCTATCATTATACCTCATGTACGAGTATGACTATTTTTAAATCATATATCTACTGATCAATAGATGACATTTGATGTAGTCTGTCATATTTCAATGAGTACCGTACTCTTATATCATACCGATGTTACTCAGACATCATGTCCATGTAAAATTGGTTACTCCTCTGTTGAGATGAATATATATAGGTATAAATCTTGCAGGTTCCCTTTTATTAGTGTCATCTCATTAAACATGTTTCATGCAGAAATTAATTAGCGCATTTATTAGAATGCAGCCAAGATGTTCTAGTCAAGAGAAAAGATTACCCTTTAGGAAAAAACAACCTCTGAAAATTGCAAAATCTTCATTTGCTTCATGTTTATGAATTGGTATAATTTTGGCAGGTTTTAAAGTATTCTGACTTATTGCTCGCATCATCTTATTGTTTTCCACACACAAAAAAAGTACAGACTGTAACATACATGTAGTTTCAGATCAGAAAATAAATGAGCAAGTAAAAAAAGATGTCCATGTAACATTGGTATTTTGTTGTGTCTGCTTTTTCATGTAAATTGAAGAGCGTATTAAAAGGAATGTACACACAATTGCAATTAGGATTGGTGTCAGAAACAGGATACAACAACAAAAGAATTATTTACCATAAATTACCAACTTTGAATTTTGCACCTTCATGTCATATTTTTTGACACAACCTCATGGAATTATTCAACTACATACATGTAAGTAGCTTTATACCACACAGGTAAACTTGCTTCCTACAACATTTGCATATTTTCCTTTCATTTTGTATTTTTGAAAAGTAATTTTGAGAATGAGAATAGAAGTTAGAGACTGGATCGGAAGATGGAATCTGCAATTTGGCTCCTGATATCTGTATCACAAAATTTGGATTCGATTTCAAATCATAAATACCTTGAAAGGGATCCGATAACTTTGTCTTACATCCTTTAAAAAAAATCCTTGATTTAGCTCATGCTGCAATGATAATTATAAACCTTTAGGTCAGTCAGGAACCCCATGACTTTTACAAGCCGATTGCCTGTCTGAGTATCACGATATTTATGATTGAAAATCGAAATCAAATTTTGCATTTGCCAAAGGAGTATGGTAAAACCGGTCACTCAAAAGGTTTTTAAGGCACTTCTTGATCATTTTGAAGCGCAATTTTGTAGGGCTTCAATATAACACTATATCACAGACTCTGATAACACATAGGGCCGTGCATCTCAGATTTAACATTGTTAAACGATCCCTTTAATGCATCGATCAGATGAAAGTTTTGAAAAGAACTGATTAAGAGGGCATTGAGCATTTTTTAAAGTGAGAGGGGGGGGGGGGGCTGAGCATGTACATGATATGACGGTACTACTGCAGTGTAGAAGGTGACTCTGAAAGTTTCTATTAAACAGATGAATAACTGAAATAAACAAAATTGGAAGAAGTAACTAGAACATCAATGATGTAGCGCTCATCTGAATCTCGCAACAACAAATATCGTAAATTTTATGTGGTACACTTTTGAACTAGTCAAAAAATAAAAATTTGATGTCCTGGAAGGGACATAATGTCATTTAGCTGTAAAAGATTAAAAAGAAACTAAAGGAAATGAAATTTTGGTTATTTTTTTAATAAATTTGCATAGATTACCATAATTAATCAATGGAGCAAAATCTCAAAATTCTGTGTAGAAATTTAGTGTTCCAAATTAAGCTCTACCAGATAAGGCAAACCAAATCAAAATTGGTCGAGAAATGAAGGAAAAGAAGCATTTTTTTGTGATTTCAAATAAATTTGCATAAATTAGCATAGATAATGAATTTCATTATTCTGTGTAGAAGTTTTAAATCTCCCTCCTAGCCCTATCATATGAAACAATCAGAATCAAAATCGGTTGAAAAATAACGAAGAAGAAGCATTTTGAAAACTGTGGACGCATGGACGGACGGACGGACAACGGACGCCACGGCATGGCATAGGCTCATCAGGCCTTTCAGTTTTTCCTCTCGCAACATAATTTTAATTTCTTTATTTTCATTTTCCCCAAGTATCTCTTCTACTTCTCTCTCCACTCTTTCTCCCTTTCTTTCAATTATTAGTTCCCTCTTTATTTCTCACCTGCCTCATTTTTGTCTTCCTGTTGTCTTCTCTTTCTCTCCCTCTACCTAATTATTTTTGTCTCTCACCTTCTCCGTCTCTCCCTTTTTCTTTCTCTTGCAATATTTTCATCGTTGTATTTTCAAACCATGTAACTCCTGCAGTTTTTTGTAACGTCATGTTGTTATGGCTATTGCTATTTCAATTTCTTTCATATCTTGTTAATCTGCAATTTGTCCCTCTCATTTCTTATCAATGAACCGTTTCAAGTAAACAAATACCTGTAAATAATTTCGCCCTAGAAATAATATTAAAAATAAACTATTAGGTAGGCCTATCTTGAAAGAGGATCGATTTACAAAAAAAATAAAACTGAAGGTTCTTTTTTATTTTGGTTATGAAAAAGAACTTAAATTCAACTTTTTGTATTCAATATGCTAGAATACAACGCATGCTATGAAAAAAGCCGACATCAAAATCACAATTGATTATAACTAAGATTAATAATGCCCTGTATAGAAGATCAGAATATAATACACCATTTTTTGTAATGTAACCAAATTTTTTGCATACTGTACGTCTTTTTGAAGAGCGTAGATAATTGTTTCATTCACCTGTAATAATACTGTAATTGCATTTCTATAGTTAAAATTGAAGTAAAGGCATGTCATCATGCGCATGGTCGACTTGGCTTTGCTTGCTGAAAAGAGCAAGGACTAAGCAATATGGCTGCGTGTGCACTCGAGCGTATCCCCCAGCACATTTGACGGCCACACGTTGATCTGTGGGCATCCTTTTTTTCATCATCGCCATTCGATTTTCAGATCAGTTCTCATTGATCAGCGATTGGAATTAATCATCCGATTTATATAAAATCGGCAGTGATTGGCCTCCGATTCGATTATCGGTTACAAGGTTAAATGCAATTTACCTCTTGATCTGAATTTGCCGACCTGCGTGCCTGTGTAATTCTGAGCCTCCAGATTAGTGATCACCCTCACAAACACACCCCGTTCTTTCATGCTTATCACACAATTGGCAAGCTCTACATCCGTCATGACGTAGACGCAAACATCCAGGGTCATCTCAGCCGATTGGATGTGGGATAGGAACTGGTACACAGAGTTTCTTTCATCGTGAGAGAACCAGCATTTCTCCATCCGGCAGCCATCTCCCCAGAGGTGGGCTTTGCACGGCCTCGCCTTATCTGGGAATATGAGAACCTTGTAGAGGTATGGGTCTGTGAAGGCTTCTGATTCTGCTTCTGAGGTAGAGTCAATCGCTTCCGTTGGGGACCCATTGAACTTGCTGAGAAAGTAACTGCCAAACCTAGACACCAGCCTGCGTCTCCATAGGTAATAGACAATCTCTGATGCCAATCCCACTGCTAGTGTGAGACCCACTACTTGTTTAACAGTTGTCAATGACATAGTTTTCATCCAGAATTGAAGCTTGTTGTTTTTCACAAAGCCAGCATTTGGAGAAAAGAGCGTTTCTGCAGAAATAGAAAAAATATAAACACAATAGGCAGGATAGATCAACTTGGTCATAGTAGTTGCTTTGCCATTTCTAACAGAAGTTAAGATTAATTATGATACACGTTGTTTGAGCGGAGCACTCAAAATTAACTTAAGGTATAACAGGATCACTGATGAACAAAATGAGGCTAGGGATAGTTGAAGGCTTTGTGAAACAAGAAACCTAGACATTTCTGCGAGCGAATCCTTCTTCAAAATATCAATTCCTACCACCTGATACTTATACTTTATAGCTTTCACTTACACTGTAAGGTTCCTTAAAATATCAGACCTTTTGTTTTAGGCAACAGAATACTGTCACTTCATATCAAACGTATTATATTTATATGTTTTGGTTACACCACTCTTTACGCAGGGGTATGGGTGTCAATTAAGGTTAGGCGATATCAATATCATATTTCATATTATTTTTACCTAGCCCTTATGGCTAGAATAACTTAGAAGGCGTTGCAGCTGCATGAGCAAAGGTTCTTTCCTCCGACTTGTCTTTCTTAATCAGTTAATAACAGTACATCTGTATTAGAAAACATTTTACACTCGGCCTTCAGTGCCTGAGAGCATGAGCATGGCACTCATATTAGGTCTGTCTTCATCAGGGGGGGGGGGGGGTTGTTGAGTAAAAGAAAATTGCTGAAGGGGGGAGTGTTGATTAAAAGAAAAACTTGCTCAAGGGGGGTGGGGGGTTCGAGTAAAAACAAAAACACACCAACAACAAAAAAATGTTAGTGCCCCATTTGTAGCGAGAGTACCAAAAGTGGCAAACCCGGACTTTAGTGCCCCAGCTGAAAATCTCAGTTTATTATGGATTTAATATCAATAATATTAATTATGCTAATATATGCAAATATAAACATACCAAAACTTGATGATTTTTAATCATTTGACGTCATAAAAAGCAATTTTAAGCCAAAAATAGCAGCGAAGTAGGGGATCTCCTCTTTGCTTGATGCGAGATACTAGCGAACTGAAATAACCGAATAAAAACTATGGTGAACTAAAAAAAGAAAAGAAAAAATCAAACCACCTCTGAAATTACCTTTGAAATGTTTATTAATTTTTTCTTCCGATATGCGCACATGATAGGGGCAGGTTGGGATGGGATGGGGGGGGGGGGTGCTCAATAGTCGCCAAATTTGGGGTAAAAGGGCAACTGGCCTTGGGGGGGGGGGCTAAATTTATTATTTACTTATTTTTCTTTGTAATCATTTTTCTAATTTTTTTCCGGGGTGGCTCTTTTCTTTATTCTGCCCCCCCCCCAAGGCCAGTTGCCCTTTTACCCCAAATTTGGCGACTATTGAGCACCCCCCCCATCCCATCCCAACCTGCCCCTATCATGTGCGCATATCGGAAGAAAAAATTAATAAACATTTCAAAGGTAATTTCAGAGGTGGTTTGATTTTTTCTTTTCTTTTTTAGTTCACCATAGTTTTTATTCGGTTATTTCAGTTCGCTAGTATCTCGCATCAAGCAAAGAGGAGATCCCCTACTTCGCTGCTATTTTTGGCTTAAAATTGCTTTTTATGACGTCAAATGATTAAAAATCATCAAGTTTTGGTATGTTTATATTTGCATATATTAGCATAATTAATATTATTGATATTAAATCCATAATAAACTGAGATTTTCAGCTGGGGCACTAAAGTCCGGGTTTGCCCCAAAAGTGATCAGAAGAATTAGAAGATAGATCTACAAGCTAGACTGCAGCCTCAGCATTATTCCAGAATTTGTGGTGAAGCCAAGGCAAAGACTAAGTAAAGCACGAGCGCGAGCGAGAGGTTTAGAATGCCTAGCCCCGCCGGAGCCAGCGGCAGGAGCAGCGTCGAAAGAATGTAGACTTGCCCTCGGGATCACCGGCCCTGCAGACAGACTAGGGATCGCGCGCGCACAGATGAGCTGCATTGATACTCGTGTTGTTACATGACAAATTACAACGGGAGACTTCACCTGTGAAAAATCCAGTTAAAGAATTCGGTTATCAAATATTCTTAAATCAACTTCAAGCATAACAATTTCTTACAAGGCCTAGCGGGCGATGTCCGAAGTTGCACTGGTCAGTCAGAACACTCGTACACGTGCGTAATCGACATGTAAATATAACCTTTGACCTGAAGAAGCGGATGGTTCTGCAAGAAGTAAATAACGTGATGAGGCTACTGTAAACAAAGTTTAAACATTAAATATTACGTTATTATAACTTATTTTAGTAAAAATAAATCATTTATGTGATGTATTGGTACTTAAAGTTATGATATAAAAGCCGTTTGCTAAATTTTACTCCGTCTTATTTTAAGAACTTATTTACTCTGTGTGGATGAATATAACAAGTTTGTGATTCGGCGTTGCCAAGCATCCTCTCAATACGTGGTGTAAGCAGATTGCAAAGCATGCAGAAGATACCGGTTACACGATCTCGGGTAGCGTAGCTGCACAAGTCTTCACTCGGGGAGCGCTGGGCAAGATTTCACCACGGTACCGTACGTCGCTTCAATATCAGCTGCTTTACCAGCGGATACAGCTTTCACCATCAAGATCTGTTGTCAAGAAATTAGGTTGGATTTACGATGTTTTGTCTTTACTAGGAAAGAAGGAACAAGTATTTAAGTAAAAATGGCGACCATGACTGAAATAAATTTTGCAGAACTGATTGATTTGTCGCTGGGAACACCCGAAGTTGTAAATTACAAAGGCTTGCGAGTGCTTCTTGCTGCAATTGTGAGCAAACTCGGAGTGAGTACTGTGAATTTGGAATTGAATGAAGGAGACAAGAAAGAAATAAATGATGTGAGAGATGCTCAGTCTAAACAACATGGGACAAGGCCTTCCACGGGTATGGGTACAGGCACGGGGCGATCAGAAACCAGCAATATTATAACCGACAAAGACATCAACAGAAGCCAGAGCATCTCCATTACAGATCCGTCCAGAGATGACTCTGTGCCTGGGACCAAAGTTATTCAGGACATTGAACAAAAAATGTCAAAGATTGAGGTACAGCTGAGTGCACTGAATGCCTTGCCATCAAACCAGAGTTTAATGTCAAGGTCAGGAAGCAGCGATGATGGTGGGAAGAAGACCCCTGTATCGGATATGTGGCAACTGATGCAATGTCAGAAGAAAGCTGCTGCAAATGAAGATGGTGTTTCAAAGGTAAGAAGTTAGGCCTAGACCCTACACTAATTCTTTTCAATTTTTCAGGGATTTTCTAATATCTAGTGATTATTCTAGACTAGGTACAACTACAAGGAATCAAGGTAAAAGTAGACCAAAAGCTTCAGTCTCTGCTATTGACGGTTGTTCCGCTGAGATTGCATCTGGCTCCTCTGACCGCCTCTAATGGGGAATGTCAACAAATGTCAGTTTTATTAAAGAAATGACCCATATCAGACGGTTATTTCTGTCTATAAAACTAAAACTAGTCTAATTCAAATGAGTACAAATTGCATAGATCTAGATCTAGTCTAGAGAGTAGAGTATCAGAGCTACTTAGTAATACCTCATTACAATTCTAATCTTAGCTAGAACTTGGATCTCCAAATTTGTATCTTGACTTAAGTTAAAAAAACATGTTTAAATCTCATTCTATGTTTAGAGTTTTGGAACAAAACTATTTGATCAACATTGATCAAAGTTGATTCTGGACTTTATGGAAAGCGACTTTATCTTCATAATTTGTGCCACTGTTTTTTTTTGTTATTAAAAAATGAAAGGAAAAATATTTTAACCTTCATTAAGATGTAGGCTACATCAATGATTGACTTTTGCTGACCACAAAATGTAAAAAATAAAAAATGTAAAAAGTACAGTATACACCATTTTCATCTAACTTCAAAATTGTGTAGTTCCCAGTTATCAAAAGGAAATTCATGGACTTGATGTAATATTTCATTGATGTTAAAAGGGAAAGCAATATTTTTGTTACTCAATAATGTTCACTGAGAGATAAGCCAAAAACCAGGTTTTCTTGCACATTATAGACATTTGAATGTTAACATTTGTAGGGATATCCTTCCCTTGACTCACAGTAGGCCTATGTACTAATGGTTGAATCTTGAAATTTGGTCTTGACTTCATAGGGTTATTTTTCAAGTAAAGTCATAAAATTGTGTCAGCCAGGCATACTATATTTATGTCAAATATTGACAGAAAGACAGAAACTGGATGAAATTTATGGAGTGTGAATCCAAAACAACTTTTCTCTATCAAATCTATTCCTAAATCCAAGTACATTTTCAGACAGATCAACTTTTTAAAGTCACCCTTTTAGTCATTGCGATACTTTGCATAGATTCACCAATATCATTAAGAGAAATGATCTTTCACCCTTTCCATTCTATGAAATAATACAAAGTTCATTTACTGTAATCATTGACTGTCAATGTTTGCACCTGCTGTACGTTTGATGGGAATTCCGATGGTTGTCCATATTGCCTTGACATCAGAGAGTCAATAATGGCTGTCATGGCAGTGAATAGGATTTGTCACCATCTATAAATTCTCTTTATGATGAAATATACCAAGAGTTGGAAAAATAAATAATGTCAATGAATTTGTGTCACACTTGTCAAAGCAAATTCTGGGCTGTGAGACAAAATTTATTTGTGAGTTTTGCAAAACATATTGCTGTTAAAGCTAATTACTTAATGTATAAAGGCGGTATTTAGTGTTTTAGTTACTTTAATTTTTTTTGCTGTTAGTGTTTTTTTGCAAGACAATTAAAATGATTTGAAAATCCTTTGATTTGATCTCTATGATTTTAAAATGTACACTTTAGTTGTTGCTATTTTTTGTAGGGTTTGTTCGTTTGTTGTTGTCGTCTTTTCAAATTGATAACATAGTCATAACAAATTGTTTAAACATACATGTAATCATTAATGTCATGCCAAGACTTACATGGTTAATACATTTTCATGTAAATTGGTATTAATTTGATATTAACAAGAAATTCAGAAGAAGATCTGTAGTGAATGATTCCCCTTCTTTAAATGTAAAGTTTTAACACTAGTCTTTATTCTTTAATTTAGAGGTCAAATATGGATTAATTCATGTACTGTACATGTCCTTTGAGACAAAGGTCACTGTGATATTTAATTATTATGTATATTATCACCCTTCACGAACATACAATGTGCATTTACTTGTGGTTTATGATCAGTAACCAACAGAGCATCCACGACTTCCCGCACATCTCACGCAAACTCCTGAACAATGCCCACTCAATATCCCAATCAATAAAACACATAGAATGAAGTGGATTATAATGTCTAGTAATGTCATATAACACTAGGAGCAGACACCTTTAGCCCAAGGCTACGATCCTTCACTTAATCAAAGGCCACTGCTGGTTGGCCTATAGTATTCTCCAACCTTTCTCACACTCAATGTATTGTGAGGAATTATGTATGCTCGGATGGATCATTGAGAAATGAGATATAACCCAGATTATAATCAATAATAGAAGCTGATGGAGTAAAGGAGTCTCGCACAAACATCCATTACCATGGCAACACAGGATGTATAGCTTCAGCTTCTCACGTGAAGAAAAAAATATTTGTGTAGCACAATAACTATATGCTGTATATGGTTCCATTGCATGATCCATAATTTTGATAAATGTCTTTATTAATTTTGAGGTCAAATGATTTTTTAAGAATGGTGAAAGATCAAGCCTTAAGTATCATATACCTGTTATTTGAAACTCGCTTCCCCTTCTTTGAAGACAATATTGATCTTTATTTAAAAATATACTGAGAGCTATTATATTTGTCACTTTTAATGAAACTTAAATGAAACTGATTAACATTTTTAGAAAGTAAGTATGAATACACAAAGTTTCATATTTGAAGATAATCAAGATATTTCTTTCGACTAATTTTGTTTGTTTATTGTTGTATATGTTGTTTTGTGGGGGTGATGAAGCTAGCATAAACCTAGGTTCATATTGTATATTTTGCCAATTTAGTTGCCTTAATTTGCTATCATTATGATAAATTTGATTAAATGTAAATTTTTTTTTTTTAAAACTTTCTTTCACAGCTCATGAGTATGGTAGAAGACATCATGGGGGAGTTATCACAAACGAATCAAAAAGTACAAGACAACACCAGTAATCTATCTGATCTACAAGATAAACATACCAACCTAGGCAAAGATATTGAAAAGGTAAGTTTATATTATAAATGTTTGTGTGGTACAAACTGTATTGTAAGTATAAAGGATTCATTCTTATTTTTTTTGTTTTTTTGTCTTTCTTTAAATAAGGTGGTCTATTAATACATGTACACTGGTTATCCTTTGAAACCTTTTTCATAGGTTTAAAAAGCTGAAAGTCCACAAAGGACTGATTGTTTAATAAAATTTATTCAAACCTATGTTGCTTTTTTGAAATTTTTTTTTTTTCATTTATGTCCTGCTTTTCATTTTTATTGCCTGAGGAAGTTTCAAATTGCAGCAAGTATTGTAACAGGGCTCTGTTTCATACAACTTGTTATCTATAACAAATGCTATATTTCTATGACAAATTTGCTTTAAACCAATCAAATGCCATGATTTCAGTAGCTTATAACAGTTCTTGTAACTTGCTATAACAATTTGTATGAAATAGGGCCCAGATATATGGGGGGGGGGGGGGGGGGGACAAACCTTGACTTTTATTTTCTACATTCAAAATGGATTCATGAACTATTAAAGGAGATCTTATTGAACATTATTTTTATCAAGGGCTACATTGCAAAAAAGGATTATGATTGAAAACTTGTTCCACTAAATCTCATTATTTTTATCATGATAGCCTGAATAAGTGTATAATGTGTAAGACTAAGCATTAATGTACCATTTATGCTAATCTAGGCATTGAACTATAATGTATTAATCAATTATTGTATTGAATTCCTCTCCCAGATTAATGAGAACAACAAGACGGTAGAAACCAGACTAAGTTCACTTGAAGCATCATCTGGACAACAGAGTAAGATTGATGATCTCAACAAACTCATAGTAAGTTTACATCTAAGCTAGATTTCATTTTTTGGTTGATCAGTTTTTCACATTAAATGTTTATTCCCGTGATGCACAGACATCAAATACATGCCAGAGAACATACATGCATATTGTTGCACACCGTGAATCACAGAATCCTTACCAGGAAGATCTTTGAGCTGACAAAGGACGTGAGACTGACTGGACTCATCCAGACGTTGCTGTCCAATCGGCGATATTTTGTGGTTCTCAATGGGAATCGCAGCAGATGGCGCAGACAGAAAAATGGCCTACCACAAGGAAGTGTGCTCGCACCGTTACTCTTTAACGTGTACACGAATGACCAACCGATCCACCCAAACACCAGGAGCTTCCTCTACGCCGATGATCTCTGCATCGCCACCCAGAACCAGTCTTTTGTGAAGTTGGAGGAGTCCCTCAGTGATGCCCTGGCTGGTCTCATCCCATACTATGCGACCAACCACCTGAGAGCTAACCCTGATAAAACTCAGATAAGCGCATTCCACCTCAAGAACAGGGATGCCAACCATCAACTAAGGATCAGCTGGTATGGGAAAAGGCTGAAGCACACTCCCAACCCAGTCTACTTAGGCGTCACACTCGATCGCTCCCTTACCTACAAGAACCACATCGCCAACACAAAGGCAAAAGTTGGAGCCCGCAACAGCATCCTCAAGAAGCTAGCCAACACCAACTGGGGGACTGATGCCAGAACAATCCGGACGACAGCCCTCGCGCTTTGCTTCTCTGCTGCGGAGTATGCATCACCAGTATGGAGTAGGTCGGCCCATGCACCCAAGATTGACCCAGCTCTAAATTCATCTTGCAGAGCGATCACTGGATGCCTAAGGCCTACTAAAGTAGAAGACATCTACCTGCTCTGCGGTATTGCCCCTCCACACGTCAGAAGGTTGGTCTTGTCCCAGAAAGAAAAGGACAAACAAGAAAACAATCCACTCCACCCACTCTTCGAACAACAGCCAGTGGGCAAGCGGCTCAAATCCAGACACAGCTTTCTGCACTCGGTAGAGCCTCTTAATACTAGCCCTCACAACCAAAGGATGACTTTGTGGTCTAACCACCTTCAGACAACTCCACATAAACTCTCCCTCAGCCCGAAGGAATCCCTCGCAACCGGCTCCAGTGAGACTTGGCCTACCTGGCTTAGCCTCAACCGCCTAAGAACTGGCTACGGTCGATGTAGAGTCCTAATGCAGAGGTGGGGTCTAGGAGACGAACAAACGGCATGTGAATGCGGCCAGGAACAGACAATGGAACACCTGCTAGTCTGCCCACTCCTGCCAGAGCCATGCACCCAAGATGACCTGGAAGCCGTTAATTTCCGTGCCAAAGCCTGTGTGGACCACTGGACGGGACTTGTGTAGTGACTCGATAAGAAGAAGAAGAAGTTGCACTGCAAATAAATTGCAAACACATTGACAAAATATAAAACTTATTTTTTCCCATAGATAACCTGTACTGTTTCTTATAAATGTATTCATGTAAATTTACTCTGTAAATTACTTTTAATTAGAAATAGTCATGTTGATGACTTTTTTTTTTTAGTAAGACAGGTTAAAGACAAATGTACCTTATTGGTTCTCTCTGTTTTTTTACACTCCTGACTTGTCCCGTGTATTCATTTTATGCTGGATTTGACTAACAGAACTTTTTGGAGTACCAACTTACTTCCAGTCATTGTTTTATCAAACAAACCTTATGTAATTCACTAGCTCAATACTGCAGCTCCAAATTAGGCATGGTATTGTAATAGTATAGTTTAGACAATTTTATCTCTAAGTGAACATTTTACCATCAGGATAATAACAAGCCTCTCAAAAACTATTGTTTTTAATGTTATTATTCCTTTCCATAATTTTTTCTCAATGTACTGTAGAGTACAACAGATGTGGTAAAAGTGAGTGCTGAAATGATTAATAGCTGCCTATTTTAGACAATATCCTTGCACCTATTTCGTCGCTGTTTTCACGAAGTGACGGTAGTGAAAAAAAATTGCATTCACTTTGCGTTACGATTTTCCTCACTACCGTCACTTCGTGAAAACAAGGACGATTTGTTTAATACACCTGTACATGCCCTTGTAAAGTTTATTTGCATATATGTAGTATAGAACAAGATCATAAAACAATATTCTTCTTTTAATATGTGATGAGCAATATGATTTTTCTCTTCAAAGATTTAGATTTGTTGAGAATATGTACCAAAGGGGCAGGGCTAACTATTTTAAGTATTTACTTTGAATAGCACATAAAACCACTCATTTCTTGGTGCGCCCAATTTAGACAAAGATTTCTTTTGAAATTGTATTTGTACTCTGTGTAATTTCAATAGACTTTTCACACACTTCTGCCTCTCCTAATAATAGTTGTATATTGAAAGGATCAAACAGATTGAGTTCTTTATTCCCTTTTATGCATTAAAAAGGAAAAAAAATCAGATGTATACCTGTACATGTACATGTACATACTAAAGTGTACCTGTAGTACATATAAATATGCAGGTGCATTTTTTAATTAAATTGATAATTTCACCAAATTATTCATATCCTTACCAAGTTTTGTAGTTTTTAAGTAAATGAAAATTCATTTGTCCCGATTTATGTCTCTTTAGATTGTGACTATTAAAACTTGCATCTAAAAGTATTCAACAATGGTACTAATTTAACCATCAGTCCTCCTTTCATTCTTGAGTCACTGTAAACAAAAATAAAATTTACAACGGCATGAATAATTTAGTTGTTAACTTTATGACCACCCATATTTTAGTGGAATTTTACAGTTTGCACTACATTACATATGTTTACCAAAGTATTTAAATATCCAGTCTACTTTGCATTCCACCTTTTAAATGTATACACTGGCAATTTATTTATAGTAAGTTCATTGTATCAATGTTGGCCTGGTAGTCGTGTTACATGTGTAACCCATGTACATGTACCCTTACAATACTTGCAAACTACACCTGTCATTTTATCCTACGCAACACCTTATCTTTTGTTTCCTACCCCAAACAGCTGGAAATTGGAATACAGGAGTGTTTATTATTTCTTAAAATAAACATTATTTGACCAGAAGTATACCACTATGTCACAAAAGACTGTATTTAAGTATAATGTTGCTTCTGAAATGAATCGTCACCTGACCACAAGTCAGTGTTTATCACAAAGGGCTATATTTCAATCTCGTGTTGCTTCTGGAATAAAGCAAGGAAGTTATTAAACAAAGGGTTTCATTACACTCTCAAGTACACCTAGCCTTGGCCCTCAGTCTAAACGTACAGTGTACACTAGTTTTTTTATCAGCATTTTGTTGTTCTTTAGTTTGTAAATGAACATATCAGTTGAGCATATTCAGTAATGCATGACTTCAAACCAGCATTAAATTTCACTTGGTAGTTAGTACTGTTTGGATTCAATTTCAGATATGATCTTGATTGATTTCTTACACTTTTACTTTCCAAATATTTTTCAATGACTGTTGTCATTTTTGAACATCATTTATTTTTCCATTAATCATGTGAATTTATTAACTTAAATTCCCCTGTGCTGCAACTTTAAAAATATTAATTTGTGTTTTTACCTAGTATACATGTAGCTGCTTGTTCATATGCATGCTTTCGGTACTTGACCTTTGATAAGATATACTTTGTAAAGTTATTTGTCTGTATTTGCACAGCATACTGTGATACATGTATAATTACTTCAGATGCCAAGTGTCTGTCATTTGTTTTCCTAATTATATGATATGGTTGACCTTTAGTTTTGCAGGCTTGCATGATTAGTACTACGGGGTAATAGTTTCCTGAGATGGTATTCTGTAAGCAATTTTTTACAATTACATTAATTAGAAATAGCATGAAATAAACATGAATATGCACACACAGGCTAATATCTCATCATTTCAAAATTATGAAATTAATATGAAAATACTTTTCACAGGAAAAGATATGATTTTCTGAAGATTTTCAATTCAATTCAATTCATTTATTTGTGCAACCATCAAAATATATATTCAATCGAAATAAGTAATTACATCAAAAATTTAGTAGAACACAATGATGGTTTGGTGAAAGTAGAGCTTATTAAAAAGGGGCCACCAAATTAAAAAAATTAAAAAGATCAACAATACTTACCGGTATACAAAGAAAATTACCATCAAACATTAAATTTATACACAAGGAAAAAAGAGAAGTACTGTACACCTTCCGCTATGTTTTAGAACAAATAACGGTTAAAATGTCAACCTGTCAAAATGTGGAATATCATCTTCTTTACTCCTTTCATTATATTTTTAGGACGAATTACGGAACCAATTGGCAATGCTACCCAGTGTGGATGATATTGTTACATGGCCAGGCTTTGAGGCTGCTTTGAAAGGCGCATACAAAGAACCTGTCGACCAACTGGACTCGGGCATGCAAACCTCACCAATGGATGTAAGTTGGACAGTTATCCATATTTGTTTTTAGATTAGAGCAGGATGTATACAATCATGGATGCTCACATGAATCATGCATGTATTTTCTGTGTATTCTGTGCATCATAATTGATATTGAACTTAACCGTCTTAAATTTCTGTTTAATGTACTATATATTTACTATAAATTGATTCCTCAATACTATGTATTAGCTGTATAGTTATATGCATAGCCACTGCTTTTTTAGTACTTGCAAAGAGAAAACAACACCAAGTGGCTTTTCATGCCAAATAATGTGTGTTTCACTTGTTCTTTGCTATTGATTTCATGTGTATATTCTCTACCTTTGTATAAAAACACATGGGATGTAGACTTTCAATTCTATGCTTATATGCTACCCATACAACATGGCATTTTCTTATTTATAGGACACAACTCTTTATGTGTTTTTATAGAAAAGTATAATAATGGAATGCAGAAATAGTTTGTGCATACTTAAACATTTGTATTGTGTTGTAGAAATATTGTTATATATGTACATTAAAATAGATACAGAAAGCACTAGTAAATGTGAGTCCTTTATTATATATATTACAACTTTGTCTTCTCTCTCCAGCACTCAAGAGTTCAGACTATGCCTTTAACTAATGCCTTTGCCCAGACCAGTGTAAGTTCTTCCTTTCTCTACGTTCTATAAATGGTGTGCAAATATATTGGATTCATGAAGTTATTGCCCTCATTTCGTCCTTGTCACTATATAATGACAAAACCTTTAAACTTTTGTATGAATGAAATGAATGTTTTGGTTTAGGTGTGTGAACATAATTCATACTGTGAACACTGAATATGTGCAAATTGTATCAAACTGACTATCATTTACAATTCCTGACAGTTTCATGTTGCAAATTTTTGTTTTTATAAGTATTGACTAATTTCACCTCTGTCAATTGTCCAATTGTATACAAGATAAACATTCCAGTTCACTTTTTCATGTGCTGCAAGACAATTCTTCTCCTTTGTTTAAAGCACAAAGGAGAAGATGGTATAAACCACTATTTTTCAGTAATTACTTCCCCTTTTTGATGACTTGTAGACATGCATCACCATAACTACAGACATTTCAATTGTTTCACCCACTGCCGGTACCCTGTCAGTTTGTAGATCAATGAATTAGATGTCACACTCTGATAAGTGTTATCAGTTATCGTACTTTAGTATCCCTTAGCAACTGTATCCAAGCATGCCATTTTATCTCTCTGTCACCTCAACATTGTGCAATTATCGTTTTGCTGGAGTCTCTCCCAGGAGATCGACTTACTAATGGCAATTTAAGAGCTTATCACCAAGTTAGATCCTGTCTGGCTATTCAAAACAAAGCCGCATTTGACCGTGTCAATATTAGTCTTTGCCTACATTGTAGCAAATTTTACAATCCCTATTCAAACATAACGAAAGTAATTTAGAAATGATTAAGTGTTTTTTTGATAATTGAGACTGATGTCATTAGAAATGCCAGTGATGTTTCAGGTTGCCTATAAATATGAAATGAATCAGGAAGTTCTTTTTGTAAAATCTTCAGGTGTGAAGGAACAGAGATAGATCTCTTGTGGCTGTACATTATATGCAATGTAAAAAATAGTTTCACACCTGCATAGTTTAAAGAAAAAAAAATGATAGAATTTGAAATGAAGAGGTGTTTTTTTGGATAGATCTTGTATTCTTCCTGCTACTTATATAAATACAAGTAATTACTCAAATTTAAAGATATTTTCATGTGAAATGAGAATATGATAGTGATTTATTTTTATTTTTAAAGATTTCATTAATGAAAAAATACATGTGTTACACCAATTTTACCAGGTTTAGAACTATTGTATGTTTAGCAAGAGAGCTGTATAGTCACAGTTTGACACATACCGGTATATGAAATAAGAAAAATAATTCATGTACACACCTACATGTATATTAAATTGATTTTTATGTAGGCCTACTTGGTTCTTCTTTTTCGTATCTCTTCAGTGCTATCAAAGAAATTGATTTTGTAAATTAAATTTCTATGTTCTGTATTTTCCCAAGGTAATGTATTTGGTCCACTGTTCTTTTTCCAGACCCCTTCACCGCCACCATCCCGCCCAGTATCTAGTAGGTCCATGCGTTCAGTGTCTACCACCTCGGCCCATCCAACCCAAGAGCTCCAGAGGGTCTTAAGAGAGCTTGGGGAACTCACCGGCAAACATTATTCTCTGGAAGACAGGGTCAAAATACTAGAGGTAGGTTAAAGGTCGAAGGTCAAAGGATGTCGATCTGCACTTCAGAAATATTTCCATAGCCTGTTTTGGTTTCTATAAGTTGAACCCAGTGCCTCTTGTTCATGCTGTTCCCTAGTTTTCTTCAAATACAAAGCCATTATACCATTATATCACTTTCTATTTTTCTCTTCCTACATGTAATGTATGTGACAGGTTGTTTTTTCCAGGAAATTTTCTGAATCACTAAACCAAGTACATGTAGTCATTTTAACCAGTGTAGTATAATCTTAATTTCTTGTAAATATGTGGCTATCTTCTATTCTTTATTTTATTTTAATTTTGTTTTATTTTCATGTTTTATGTATTTTATATTGATATTGAAAATCCATTCACATATTTCTTTTAAATGATCAAGGATAATTCTTGAATTATCAGTTATTTTATGAGGATAACAATTAATTTTTATTATAACTGTTTATATGCTTGTGTATTTATTCGTTTTGTTTTTGCTGCTGTTATTTGTTTTATTCTTACCAAACAGGGTCTCATGGAAGACCACCAAATTCGTGATATGTGCCACCGTGTATAAATATCAGAAATAAATAAATGAATAAATAAATGAATGTCTGCATCAAGTTTAGAAGATTTGAATAAAATTTTCTTTGCCGCTGTTTCATTAAACTCTAGGATCTCGTGTCTAAGAAGGCAGACATGTCAGAAGTGGAAGCCCTCTTATCGAAAGTGAGTGTTCCGGGTGACCTGGTCAACAAGCTGGCTGAACTTGAGGAAGGGCTAAACCATCTCAGAGACAGCAAAGCAAAGGTAGGAACAGCATCAGAGGACAGAACAGAAATTGTTTATTTTTCTTGCCATAGAAACAGTAAATTAGCTACTCACTGGGCCCGTTGCACAAAACTTACCATTGATGGTAACTTTGCTATCAATAGTAACCATGGAAACTTTGATTTTGACTGGCTGTTGAGCCCTGTTACCATGGTAGTTACCACTGATGGCAAAGTTACGATCAATGGGAAGTTTATGCAACGGGGCCCTGATCTTCATATTGCATCGATGCTGCCCTATATTATCTACTTCATACTATCCATCTTCTGAGTTGCAGGCATATCATTTTCAGACTCTGTATACATTGGCAAGTGTAGAAGGCTTTAACATGTGTGAAATTGGATTCTTACTAAAGGAATTAAAACTGTCATCTAATCGTCTGCTTTTTTACTAACTCTTGCGACTGAAAAGTCAAATACAGCCTCTTTCTTGAGAATCTTATTCAGAAATGTGAAATTGTTTGATGGCTGTACATGTGTACAGTATGCTAACTCCTGTTTGGAATGGGATTATACCATTTCTGAAAAATTATAATTTTTCAAATAACTGCTAATCTTTACCGTGAATATGTGTCGTCTTTCCTTAAAAATAATCATTTTCAAGATGCACTTAACATTCTAAATACTAATCTTGAAAGCAATATATCTCTTTCCTTCCCAGTTAACTGAAATGATGTTCATGTAACAAAGATCTTTACTACTTTCTAACATTAATACTTATTTTCCTCAAGCCACGCCTCATTTTAGAGAGTGTCCTTTCAAATCATTTCAGAAATGCTTAGCTTTTTCCATCTTTTACCATCTTTTGCAATATCTTTCTACACCAGTAGAAACATTATTTAAGACTTAATCAAAGTAGTAGTGATTTGGACAAGATTTGCCAATACCATACATTCATAGATTAATTAAGAGCTGAAATTGAAGGGAATTATACTTTGATGTGACTTGATTAGCTGGATGCCTTAGAAGAGCGTCTACAGAGTCAGAGCGAACAGTGCTCGGTGACCTTTGAAGACCTTGCGGCGCTACGTCAGGTGTTGGAGCAGGCCATAGCGGACGTTGCCGAGGCGCAAGATGCCCTCGCGAGGGATGTCTCCCAGATTGGCTCGGGCGAACCGACTTCACAGGGGGTTAGTTTTGTGGATTTAGGAGTGGGTTTTTTTCCTTCCTATTTTACATGGTCAATCCATGATTTCAAAATGACATCAAAAACATTTAGTCAGACTTGAATCACTTAATTCCTATGTATGTACAATGAAGCTTTGAAATTGCTAACCCCATCTCCAAAAGTTCTCACTGAATGATCGATTGCAGTGTTTGATATCAATAGACACATTGTCTACAAAAACATGATATCAATATTATGTTTGCTATATTTCAGTAGCCTGAAAAAAGCTATATATCATTTGCGTAGAACAGTGAAAATAGATTTTTGGTTCTGTTTGGGAAATTGAAGTTTTGATGTTCACTTGGAAAAAAAATTGTACTGTGTTTACCGTACGCACATTGGTAGTATCTGATAGTGCGTTCAGTTACTATGACGTGCTGTAAGGTTTAGAGGGATTTTCTCAGTCACTTTTTTTAATTGTTATGAGATGCACAGGCACAAGATGGGACCTTTCTATATTAGTTGTATCTATTTGATTTAAACAAATCAGCTCTTCTGCAGCCCTCTATAGTAGATTCTTGCACATCACCACCAAAGGGGGAAGATTTGGTTTTGTGTGATTACGTCTTCTGACTTCCTTTCATTTTAAATGCACTTTCTGACAAAAATTAAAACTACAAAGAATAAAATGTCAATGCTTCTGGACAAGAAAATTAAGTGGATTCCAGGTTCAAGATATGCTTATTCTGAAACAAGTATCTCTAGTAATTCCTAATTTCAAATATTTGTGTATTTCATATCATTTGTAAATCAGTAGTACAATATTATCCCAATCATCTGTTCTCATTACAAATGTAATTCACATTAGTTTCATGTTCTGCCTTACATATACATGTTTTTCAGTTTAGAAAATTCAATTCCATATTAACAATATTTGTGGTTTTAGCATTTTATCTTGAAAAACATTTATATTTACAGTAACGGTTTTCATTTACAGTGTGTAATAGAAGATTCTATCAGACTCTCATACATTGTGTGTAAACCTTAAAAACAAATGCTTATTGCTGTATTTGAATCTATGGCTATGATACTAAATCTTCTATATCACTAACAATTCATTCTCATTTTCATTCTCTTTTCTCCTCTCTCTCTCCTTCCTTTATGTCATCTTATATTTAAATGCTTTCCCATCTCACTTTCATGACCTAATTCCACTCATGAAATATCTGCCTCTTAATTTCCTTGAAACCATTTATTGCATTCTACTTTGATATCCTACCTTTTGAAACCTCACAACATATTTCCTTCACCTCTAACATCCTGCCTTTCAAAATCCCCCAACATACTGTCGTCATTCGTGCTCATTAATTTCCTGATAATCTTATGAATCTGTCCTTGTGAATCTATCCTTTTTCCTATCAAAATGACCTACCCTCTAATTACACATTTCTTTCACCTGCTCTCAATCCTTTACCATTATTTATTTCCTCCGATTTCAATGTAACAATTGAACTCTGTCATCCCGACATACTTATTGATCTGTGCATTGACGCACAATCCATGACACCGTTCACACCCATTGCCCTAAACAATAGTTGCTGGATGAATTAGAGAGTAGGATAAAGACCAGTCACCAGGAGCTGTCTAGCAGTGTCAAAACACAGATAAAGGATATAGGTGGTAGGGTCAGCAGCCTGGAAAAGAGTCTAAAGGAGAAGTTTAGGGATTTGGAGGGCATGACAAAGTCTCCGACAAAGGTCCAAACTCGAAAGGTCAAGTCGGTCAAGTCACTGCCAAAGGCCAAAGAAACGTTGCTCATGACATCGTCTGTGGTACGACTGTTACTCCTCTTCTCTTTAATTGAAAATCTGATCTACTGCATAGCTCACTTTCAATGGATACTTATTATTTCTACAATTATTCTTTTAATACTTATATAACATTATACTTACATTTATATAACATTATAACATTAACATTATAACATTATAACATTATAACATTAATACTTATATAACATTATAATATTGATACTTATATAACATTATTCTTATATAACATTGGCCTCAAGTGGAATACAAGGAGATATGGCACAAGCTGATGAACATATTTCACGAGTTGGCACAACAACAAGTGAAATATTGTCACATCGAGTGCAATTTCAGCCCTTGTCAAAGCCATGCAGTATTATTGTTATCAATTTTATGAAACCTATTACCTCAATTTCGGCCTTTATATCATTATGGTTATGTAATAACCTGCAATTAAAAGACAGAGAAAATACCTATTTTGTCCATACCCAGGCATTTTGGTAGGGTTGCTTGCACAATAGCCTTTGCACATTTAAATGCATATTCACCTTTTTCCAGTGTGCGCGCACTCCAAACCATGAAACTGAACCAGTATTGAATAGTCGTCCATGTACTTTTTCACAAACCAAGAGATATGTTTTGAAATCGTACACGTCTTTCAGGTATTTTTGTGCAAAGCTTGAGATAATTCGATTTAATACAGTCAGTGCTAAATTCCTTTTTTACAAATAATGAATATGATTTTGCAAGTCTATTGGATTTAATTTTTCTTCTTTATTATTTATTTTTATGCATTTTTGTATTAGCAAATGTATTCCAATGCCTGTGTTATTGTGCAACCTTTCAATTCTAGCACTCTTTGGGTAAAAAATGTATACACCAGTGTCTTTTGTTTTCTTGTTTTATTTGATTTTGGTATGATTTTACTACAATATCACTGGGTTTTTGTGGTATTCAAGGTACTGGTATTATGCACTGTTGTGTAGATATGGTATCAGTATGTTGCAATTTTCCCTTGTTTTATTGATTAACCCAAGCTTATTGATCTTGTAGACAATTTTGTTCCATTTTTAATGATTTTTTAAAAAGTTTGTGGTGTATACCGTTTACTGAAACTCTTCATCTTTTATGGAAAATGATGTTCATTGTCATAGCAAACTACAAATATGCGACACTAACACCATTGTCTATATTGCGTAGATATCTCTTTAACTATACATGAACACAGCCAGCTTTATTCAGACGTTTACCAATAACATGTCCTAATTTTGATTCATAACGACAATTCACATCGTTTTACTAACATGAAATAACATTGTTTTCAGAATACCGTCCCAGAATTGTTACGTTATATTTTGTAAGCCTGTTGTATAACTTCATTGAATTTCTCAATTTTGTCCAAAATTCAGCATTAAGTGTTTTTCGAACGCTTTTTTCAGTTTAACATAACAGTATTCAAGCTACCACCCACCACTTCTTATGATATTCTTTTATTCATAAAGTCAGTGAATTTGTTCAGTGTCTGTAGCTTTTAAATTCACTTTAAAAAAAAAAAATTAAAAAATCTTCAATACACGCTCATTGTCAAATTAAAAAAGAATATAGCAGCTTAATTGTATAATCTGAACGAAAGAAATAATTTAAATTTCTTTAAAAGTATGTATCTTGTCAAATTTTAAGAATGGACCTTAATTCATCGATGATGGGAATAAGACTTTTCATTATGGTGTTTTTTACCATGAAAACCATTTCAGCTAGTAGATTTCTTAGATATTGATTTAATGCTACGTTTTTAAAGTTTCCTACTTCAACGCACACCAGAAAATATGCAAAACGTGTACATGATGTAGGTACATTCAATATTCACCAAATGTCTAAATGGGACACAATACTAAATTTTCACACATTGGGTTAAGTGTGTTTATTTACTTTGAAGGGAGGTGCATTCACAATTGGCACGCCATTTTACTGATTCTGTTTTTATCAACCGATATCTTAAATGTCTAAATGGGACTCGATACTAAATTTTCACACATTGGGTTAAGTGTGTTGTATTTGCTTTGAAGGGATGTGCATTCACACTAGGTTGATTGTGTTTTTATCACCCGATGTCTTATTACAGGATAGCGAAGGCCTTGAGAAGCTACAGGATGCCCTCTTCCAGCTCCAGGCAGAGGTGGATAAACTCAATACATCCTACGTACATCTGGTGGATGAGCACAACGTCAAACAGAAACATATCGATGTAAGTACCCCCAAAGTACATGTTTTGAATTTTGAGTTTGAAGTTTCATTATCCAAACGTAAAGTACATCAATATAACAGTCAAATGTGAATGTTTAACATTGAAAGAATAAATGGGACCAGAAAAAAAGTATTACCTGTAAATGCTAATCATGTCTGGTACCACTAGCACAAAAAAGTATCACAACAATGAATGAGAATGTAATGAATAAATATGAATGACTATTGAATACATACTTGAGCTACAAGCTATTCTACATCTAGGCTAAAATATGTTCTGTGATTAAATACAAAGCTTTGGTATTTTACACTAAATAAAAAGATAAAGAATTATATAACATAATATTTATAATAAGGCAAGAACCTTGGTTCAAAGTTAAAAACAATTATTCTATTAACATATTAGAGTTCTATGAAAGCATCATCACCATCTACACATTTGTCTCCTCCTGGGGGGGGGGGGGGGTTCTTGGTACTATTCTCCATCTTACTCTATATTGTTTCCGATCCTTCAAAGCAATACAAAACTCAATTATTTATTGACACATTGAAATGAAGTATTATTTCTCTATCAATGTACAGGCAATAGTTTCAGTCATCATCAGTGATATTAGAAATATTCCTGTAAAATAAGAGACTCAATTTGATAGCTGGCATAGGTATATGTGGGTGTATATATAAAATCTTTTATACACATTCCCTTAATGCTTGTTATTCAATTAATCTGCATATCCTAGTCATTGATGTATGACTTCCACTCTTTATCTTGTTCCAGGCTCTTTACACATTCGTTGATCGTCTGCAAGAAAACAAGGCTGACAAGGAGCATGTCATTATGGAGATTGATGTGGTAAGATTCCTTTCAAATATTTATCTAACATGATTGCTTGAGAAGTCAACTTACAGTGTTTCAGTATCCTTGTCCATTGTATTTTTTGAAAGGTGTGAACAATACAATGACATATTACATGATGTGAACATGATTTGTATGGGATATTCAACAGGGTATTGAAATTGTCCCTGAGTTGATCTTCTAAAGTATTTGCGAACGTTTTTATCTGTCATTCTTGATTGAGTGATACTTGCAGCTGCAAATTTTCATTCTTTTCTACATTTCTGCAAGAAATGCAAATTCATGACTTCTTGCTGTGGTCATGTTTTACTTGCAATTGTTCTATCTCTCCATAAGTTCTCTATTATCTAATAAAGAGTTGCTGAATGGGTTTACCATAGAGGTTTTATTAGCCTTAAGTGTAGCCACCATTTCACAATGAAGACATTGTTTTGCCTTTCATATGCATATTTTGATTTAAATTTGTTTGCTGTCAAAGGCTGTAAGTATCTTCAAGAAACACAGATACTTGAGCCCCCATAAGACGGACCACCACTTAAAAAATTGCCTCCATATTCAACCATTCATATCTTTATCTATGTATCATTTAATAATAATACATCAGATTGTAAGGCGCCAAATCCACTTGACAATCGAATGCTCAAGGCGTAGTTATATATATGTTTCAGTATTTATTTAATTCAAAACTACACCGCATAATTAATTATAATATGTCATGGCTATCATTGTTCACAGAAAGCAGACAAGCATGCATTGGATAACAAGGTGAGCCGGTCTCACTTTGACGGCGCTGTTGATGAGCTTTCCAGGAATCTTAACGATGTCATGGACAAATTAAGCGGCCATGTAAGTACAAATTACAAGAACATTTTCAGTGTTTATTATGATATTGTGATTGATATTGTGTCACAGATAAATTAACTGGTCATGTAAGTAAATAGTTAAAAGAAATTGCCATATTTTTAGTTATTTTTAATTGATGTTGTGCAACTTTTTTGTTATTATCAAGATTTGTTCATGTTTATGCCAGTAAGTTCTTTGAGTTCACTTGCAAACCTGATTAATCATTTCTTATTCCAAGAACAGGCATTATATCCAACAATATTTAGCTACCTACCTTTACATGATTGTACATGTTTATATGCTGTGACGTGGCTCATTTTTATCGTTTTTATCATGTGAACAGGGTGAGTAATATCTCACTCAAATTATGTGGCATACCCCTTATTCCTACTCCAGAAAACTGCCTGGGATTCTGCTGTTGGTGGATTGAAACTGGACATTGATAACAAGCTTGACCGCATGGAGCTTGACCCACTCAAGTCATACCTTGATAACCGCATCAAAACGGTCAGCTCAAAATATGTCAAGAAAGAGGTCGAGACTGGAGAAGATGCAGCAGGTTTCAGGAAGTGAGTTTTTATTTCCTCATGCTCATGTCTTGCTTCACTTTTTTTTTTCTTGTTCTATGTTCTTGTAATCTCTCTCTCTCTCTCTCTCTCTCTCCCTCACTCTCTCTATCTTTCTCTCTCTGCTACTCATCTTATTGTTATTTATTGTTCTTGATCTCAATTTGTGGATCAATCTTCTCCTTCTAATTCTTTCTCTCCTTCATTTGTTTAACGTTTCTGTTTTCTTGTGCTTCCACTTTACCCTCGTCCTTGGTGTCTTCTTCTTCTTCTTCTTCTTCTTCTTCTTCTTCTTCTTCTTCTTCTTCTTCCTTTTCTTCTTCTTCTTATTCTTCTTCTTATTCTTATTCTTCTTCTTCTTCCTCTTCTTCCTCTTCTCCTTCTTCTTCTTCCTCTTCCTCTTCCTCTTCCTCTTCCTCTTCCTCTACCTCTTCCTCTTCCTCTTCCTCTACCTCTTCCTCTTCCTCTTCCTCTTCCTCTTCCTCTTCCTTTTTCTCTTCCTCTTCCTCTTCCTCTTCCTCTTCCCTTTTCTCTTCCTCTTCATCCTCCTCCTCCTCTTCCTCTTCTTCTTCCTCCTCCTCCTCCTCCTCCTCCTCCTCCTCTTCTAACTATTCTTTTTTCCTACTTGTCTTTCTAATCTCATCATTTCCCAGCAATTGTGTCTGTTTTGTAGCTATCAGGGTGAAAGAAATGGATTTTTTTTTTTTTGTCTTTATATATTAAGAAAAAACTATCACTCTGTTTTTTTTTCTAGGCCTCTGCAGAAGTTCCACTGTATATCTTGTGACAGGCCGTTGGACATGTCCCCTCAAGCGTAAGTATACATTTGGCAGCCAGGGTTTGTCAGACAGTGCAGACAAGTTAGATCCTCTACTGAATGTTCTAATAAAAAAAATCATAAATATATGTAGCAATTAGATGGGGTAAAATCTTCTTCTCATTTGAAAAATTCTTACCATTATTCTATAATTCTTTAATGGGACACCATGTTTTTTGCAGAGTTGCTTAGAATATTCATGTTAGTTTTTCTTATCTAAACATTTATGGAAAAGTTGCAAAGTTTGTTATCAGTTGTCATCAGTTGTGAGTTCACTAGGTTATCTAAAAAAATCCTTACCATTATTCTATAATTCTTTAATGGGACACCCTGTTTTTTTGCAGCGTTGCTTAGAATAGTCACGTTAGTTTTTCTTATCTAAACATTTATGGAAAAGTTGCAAAGTTTGTTATCAGTGGTGAATTCACTAGGTTATCTTTAAAAAAAAAGGGTATGAATGGGAGAAAGTATCTGTAATGATTTTTGCAGGAGGAGCAATTTATTGTTGATTAAAAAAGATCTAAAATTGACACTTTGCTTCCAAACTTTGTAAAGATATTCAATACTGCTGTTATCAGTCTGGAACATACAATGTATGAGACAGTTTAGAATTCCTAACTCATGTTCAATATTTCTTGGATATAGAATGTGACAATTGATGCCCCATACAGTAAAGACTGGTGACTCATTTTTCCCATATTGTTATCCATCCAGGCCCATTGCATCATTACCAGAGAGTAAGGGTTTACCAAGCAACCGAACTGGAAGGCCGTACACGACCTTTGAACTTGAGCAGATCAGAGCTGCACAGAAAAAGTGAGTAAATCAACATTTCAATAGCATGCAAATTACATCAAATTGTAAATGCTTTATAGAAAAAAGGTTTTCATGGTGCTGGAGAAATATTTTAAAAATATTTCATCATCTACTAGCAGTGCTTTTGTGAGAGGGAAAATCAAACACCTGCATGCGCATTTGTAATTCATTTCTTTTCTGTGAAATTGTGGGCTCTATCACATTTCCCTCGTTATTTCTTTCTTTAACCTTGCTTAATTCCTCCTTGCTGTCTCTCTGTTTACATGTATCTATTATATCATATTCATTTTCCATTTCTCATATTTCATCTTTTCCTAGAATGCGTTTATGTCCCATGTGAAATGTATACTGTGAAATTACCATAACTATTCCCAAACTTTCCTATCGTCCTAAACGTCACATTTACTACTGCTTGTACTCAACTCACTTTAAATCTTACATTATAGCCTCTCCTTCATCTATCACGATCTAATTTCACCCTGTACGTGTTGTAATTAGTTTCTTTTGTTGATATATAGTACATGCACGCATCACTCTTATTCCTTACTGCTATCTGTCTGTCTGTCTCTTTCTCCCCCTTTCTCCCTCTCTCTCTCTCTTTCTCTATCTCTCTCTTTCTCCCTATCTCTCCCTCTCTCTTTCTATCTTTCTCTTCCTACCTGTCCATTCCATTCGCATTCTATTTTTCACTCTTTCTCACTGCTTTCATCTTTCATTTTCTTACTTTTCTCTCACTTTATTCATGCTCCTTTCTCTTTCTCTCTATCTCTCTATCTCTCTCTTTCTCTCTCTCTCTCTTTCTCTCTTTCTCTCTTTCTCTCTATCTCTCTATCTCTTTTTCTCTCTCTCTCTCTCTTTCTCTCTCTCTCTCTCTCTCTCTCTCTCTCTCTCTCTCTCTCTCTCTCTCTCTCTCTCTCTCTCTCTCTCTCTCTTTCTCTCTCTTCCACATTCTCTTTCACGCACACACACTCTATCTCCCTCCTCCTCCTCGCTTCTCTCCTTCACTAACCCAGCATAAGGCCGGATAAAAACGTGCAGCACTACGAGCGGGCCCTGTTCAGGCAGGAGCTGGCCCGACGGCGCAGGCACGATATCCTTGCCTACCTGGTGCACTATGATCGGGGTGCCATCCCTCACAGGCACACGCTAGAGGTTCTAGGGCCACAGGGCCAGGCCAAACAGGGCACCAACATGCCACCAGTTACAGTAAGGAATCTCCAAGACCTGCCCTCATATGGCTACAAGATAGTGGATAGGTGGGTCTATTGAATTAAAAAATTGGAAATTGGAAAGGCGATGTTGGAAAATTTTCAGATTGAATTATTAAAGAATGCACTAATGTACTGTAGGCAGGGATCTATAATAATTTATTTTCAGGGAGGAGTACGGATCGCAAATTATAAGGTCTGTACACATTCCCCCCCCCCCCCCCCCTTCTAATAATGTTTCAAAAATTAGGGGTCAAGATTTGAAATATGATACCTAAATGTAGCATGTAACAAGAACCTGTTAGTATCGAGCCCTGCTATATGCAGGATTTAAGATTTCTCTCAAATAGGGATTATCTTCTTTAGATGTGGACCCATTTGTACATTTGACTGCATATAGTTAAAAAAACATACAAATAACCAACCCAGTGTATGACTACAATATAGTCAGTAGGTGGGTCTACACTAGTGAAAAAGGCAAGAATTGTATTGTAGAGGTTATCTTTTGAAGATGTGGACATATTGATAACTACCTGTGCTTTGACAAAAACTCAGCATACATATGTTGTAACTTCAAAATAGTGAATGGATGGGTCTATGCTAGTGAAATTGTTCATAATTTTACTTCAGGGAAGGGTCAGAAGGAGTTCCTGATATGGGTTATCTTTAGTAGATATGGATACAATGATAACTACAGGTGTGTAGAAAACAAACAACAACAACAAAACTTGGCATGTAGATGACTACACAACAGTGAATAGGTGGGCCTTCACAAGTAAAATTAGATCAGAGATTTGTAAATTTGGGGAGAAGCGATTTTTATCCTAACTTTAGGTCATCTTACTTAGATGTGAACACATCTATAAGGTAAAAATAAAAAATGCAGAAATCTGAATTTATTTGAACAATGTATAATAGAAAGTTGAGACGCTTAAATCTGGAAAGCAAAGTTGTCATGAACAGGGGCTTGTTTTCATGAACGGGGGCTTGTTTTCTTTATAACTTCTTCCATCTTTATCTATTCATATTCATTATATTCTATATCGAACATGCATGTGTGTCATCATTGGTGGTTGATATCATTTTTCATTGGAACTTTTCATATTAATTGCATGCTCCTTCATGTTTTCTCTCCTATTGTTTTGCATGCTGCATGGATATTACATTCTTTCATTTCAAACTACTGCATGCAACTCTCCATTCCCCATTTCATTATCACCAATCTCTACTCACACTCCAAAACCGAAACATCCCCCTTGCCCAATCCCTGATGCCCTCATATAGAATGGCCATGTCCTTCCCCCCTGGGGATGACCTGCCCCTGATTGAGGGCACCCAGTCCCTCATCCCTGGGGAGTTGATGCGGTTAAGACACACACGTCAGATGACTGATTTCCTCCGGGGGTCTAGTGCCAACGCCCAAAGGTAGCTTGCGTGCTCCACCCAGAGATTGAGTGATAACCATGGTGTGTTTGCAGTGCTTTAATTCCTTAGGACTGTGCCCATACAGCAGATATTTAATCATATTCATCTAATCATGTTGTGATATTCATATAGTGTTAGATCTTACATTACGTTTCGTAGCATAGTAAGATATCCCACCTTTGTACCCAAACTTAAGTTTTTCTTAAATCATAGTACTTAACATTCTTTGCATTTTCATTCTTTTGTATGATGCTAGATACTTAATTTACAGGTTTATTAATATTGCATTTTTTCAAGAGACTAAAGAAAAGAATTAAAAAAGTGACAAGTATACAATTGCAATTCATAATCATCAATAGCGCCATATACAAATAAAACATATAACATGCAAATAACATTGTTTTAATATGTTAATGTAATCATGCTTATAAAATATTCATAATATGTTATGAAATAATGTTTTGATAACAAGATTTGCTGTGGAAAAGCTTTTGAAGCTAAACTAAAATATGCATAGTTTGACACTGCAAAGCATCAATCACATAAATGAAATGATATGAGTATCCCATAGTCCTGCACGTATTGACTTCATGGCTTTTGTTTTTCCTAACTTATATTATTTTGTTCTGAACATATTTTATCTTTCTTCGCATGGATGTATATTTTGTTCCAAGATGGCGGTAAGTGGTTTTATGTGTGAAAGCCAAATGCAACTTTGGTGTGCTTGCCTTATTCATCTTGCATGCTATCTCAGTCTTATAAAGCTCTATTTTTATTGCTCATTCCTATCAATTTTTTTGTTTTGTTTTAATTCATGTAGGTTGGAGCAATCTCTGATATTTTTCTATCCATATGGATTTTTTGTTCAAGCACAGCACAATATTCTCATGTCCATTGTCAGCCATTGTACATGTACAGTAATAATAATAATGATATTTAGCTTTTATACAGTACATGTATTTTGAAGCATAATGAAGTGACAAATGATCATTCGTGATTGCAAGGATGCACAATGGTGATTTTGGGATGAGTAGGATTTTGTGTGTGTGTGTTGTTAAAGAATTTTAGATTTCCTCTTATTTTTTTAAAGCATAATGGTGAACAGAACTGCAATAGTGTGTTGTTCCTTATTCATCTTCATTACACAAAGCAATCTGTTTGTTGTATATGATACACATCTCTTTAAAATAATTGCATGGACTTTTTATTGTTTTTACAGTTTATAGAATGAAATTGGATGATTTGCAGTTTGGGTGCATCTTGGTTTAAAAAAGAAATGTAAAGTGAAAATACATGTAGAACTATTCTGTGCCATCCAAGCAGTTTGCGTATCCGATTTGAACATCTACCGGTAGTTGTAGAATTCATTTTTACACATAAACATATAATACATGTAGCTGCTACATTATATACTTGTAGATGATAGATTCTATCTGTGAAGAACAAAAAATTAAAATAAATAATGATCCTATATAGTATATAGATGTAGATACCCCGTTATGTTAAATTGACTGTATATGTTGTCTATCAAATTTTTTGGAATAGAAGATACAAAGTAGAAAAAAAGAAGAAGGAAGTTCAGTTTTATGATGTGGGGTGCATGTTAGTGTGCCATTCATCTCTTTTAATGCATGCGCAGGAAGTATTTGCATACGTGTGATAGATTATAGCTGTCAGGAGACAAAGTTTTTAAAACTTGGTGATTTGCATACTTGTGTGATATTTTAAAATAATTTATCATCACATCCACCTTTTGATAATGAGTTTAGCTATACTTGTATATTAATAGATGAGATCGTTTCCCTTCACTCTGTAATCTTATAGACAGTTCCAATATGTAGCATCCATTTTAGAATCCATTTTAGAATCGATCCTACATGTACATTACATATATAGCTACTGTAAACATATCCATTTACATATGTTAGATACCATTTATGTGGGAAAAAGGGAATTATAGCAGTATTTCCAATTTTCCATCATTCATTTTCTTCATACATGTAGAACGTCAGTTGTACTTATTCCTGAACATATGATAGTCATTATACTAGTCACATCACATATATCACAACCTTCACTTCATATCTGCAAAAGCACAATGCATGTCCCAATTAGAGTCAATTTCTGGCATCATTAGTGATCTCAACAGACACGATTATGTAATCACTGAATGATGAAGGTCATAAGGGAATCTAAATTTAGTTTGAGACTCAAATTGTTAGGAGAAAACATATATTCAATTTCGGCTTCTTGAAAATCTACCAGATTATCAATAGACAAAAAATTGAACACATTTTCTGCCCATTTGGTTATACTTTATTTTTATTAAAATATGCATATGAAAGGAGAGTGTCTGATAGGTCGAAGTGTTTTTTTTAAACTTTCAGTTATACGAAAAAAATCAACATAGAATCCATTTCTAGACAAATACTAGAAAATAATTGGACTCTTATTTATCTTAAAATATTTTCATCATCCAATGTATATGTTAAGTTACCAATGAAGATACCCCTTACAGAAAACTTGGACTAACTTTCCAAACAATTACACGGTGCCTTTTAGTTTTTCATGAATAATTTTTCAGCTTTTGAATGATGAGATTCAAACTGTCGAAAGGGAAGCATGAATTCTGTGAAACTTTTCTGTTTTCATTGCCAATGTAGGATGCAAACTAAATGCTGTGTAAGGTTTTTGGCTCATCAGTCTGAATTAAAGTGTCTATAACATTGCCTCAGATTCTGAAACAAAATCCTGGATTTAGCTCATGCTGCAATGATAATTATAAACCTTTAGGTCAGTCAGGAATTCCAAGACTTTAACAAGCCTGGCTGATTTTCAAGATATTTATGATTGGATTTGAAATTTCAGAATTCCTTTTTTTTATAACACTACAGTCTATTGGGGAAAATGAGTATGGTGAAACCAGTCACTCAAAGATTTTTACCTTTTGAGGCACTTCATGATCATTTTGAAGCACAATTTTTAAGGGCTTCAAAATTATAACATATCACAGACACTGATAACACATAGGGCCATGCATTTCAGATTCAACATTGTTAAACGATGCCTTTAATATTTTTTTTTTCTGCAAATCTAATCTAGTATTTTCTATCTCTCATGAATTACAGTGGTAACTACCAGGATGTCCCAGACTACTTTGTAGCCAGCCGTAGCTGCGGGGGAAGCCATACAATGACCTTCCCTCACCGGAGAATCACCAGAGTCGCTCAGACAACGTAAGCCACTTATCTCTTACAGTCAAACCTGTGTGTGTGTATTGGGTTTTTACAAACGTGTATCAATCAGATATGATTATTTACGTCTGGGAGCCGACCTTTATAACGTCACCATCCAAAAGACGTGACTCATTTTCGAACTTACGTCCTCGGCTGAATCAGTTTGTAACTTTCACTGTTAGCTGGATTACAGGCGCACGCCACAACACCTGTCCCATGCAGTGGCCACCTCTATATAATGGCCACCTGTCTTAGTGGCCACCTCTATATAATGGCCACCTGTCTATAGTGGTCACCGATATTGACCTATATTGATCCCTCAAGGAGGAAACGTGTGTGGAAGAACCTGTCTAGAAAGGCCACCTGTCTATAGTGGCCTCTTTTTCTGTTTCCTTTAGGTGGACTTATAATAGACAGGTTTCACTGTTTTTCCTTTTGTGTAATTGATTCTTAGATGAATTTGATGAGGGATGCAGCATGAGAAATAAATTATTTCATGGGAGGACATGGAAGATATATTATGAAAATTGAATATGTCTACTCATTAGTATTCCTGACAAGATTTAAAATGTGAGTTGTTTTTCTTGTTGAAAGCATGTAATCTGAAAGTTTTTGGTTGTGACTGAGATCTTTGCTCACTCTATGAGGTATCTTAATAGTTAAGCATATGAAATATATAAATTTATATGATTTTCCTATACATAACAACTCATTTTGGATTGAAGTAAATCCCCTCTCGATTTATAAGCAAGAAGAGTTTGTTGCAAGCCACACGTTGAATCTCGTAATCTACATTGCACATTAACAAGACTTATTTCACAAATAGTGGTGACGTAATTCACGACTTATAAAATTAGAAATGAAGTATATATTTTCCATTCTGAAATTTGTTTTTCACTGGTATAACTTTACAAATCAAGTTAAGAAGACTTGCATGTTGTTTCATCAGTAACATGCAGAAGAAAACTTTTAAGTTTTTTTTCCTCCCAAGATTCTAGTAGCTAAGAATGAATGTCTTATTTCTTCACCTTGTTAATACCAACAGGAACAGCATGGTCACAACAACTGAAGATATAACTCCAGTAGTCAATGGAAGGTAAGCAAAAAGGCAGTTTCCTACCACCGTGCGCATTATGAGGCTAAAACGAAGCCATTTTAATGTTTGTCAAAATCTGTTTTTGAACAAGGAAGTATACCAAGAGATTCTTCCATAATGTTGAACCTGAAGTTTGATTCATGCAACACCTATTTACTGCAGAAAGGCTTTTTATCAGATCTTTTGGTGTAAGTGAATCAAACTAAGGATGAGTCAAGGTGCTATAGTAAGGAAATACTATTCACAAATACAAATAATCATATGAAGCACATGTAAATTGTTTACGTCATTTTAAACACTATATTTTTATGGTATTTTCCAGAAAACCACATTATTTTTCTTCTATTTTCTTTTGAAAACTCTACAAAAAAACACATTTTAGGTTAATGATTTCGAACGCGTGATGGATGAAAAATACATTCTGAATTGAAAATAGTCAAAAAAACATATTTTTATGTGTTTTTTTTTTTCACTATTTTTTCACTATTTTAAGACTATTTTTAGACTGTGTACATGATGTGTGTTTTTTTCTCCCGTAAATTTTGAAACGGTTTTTTCTTTCAGAATCATTTTCTTTGAATTATAAAATCTACTTTTTTCATGCAGGATGGAAGAGTTTCTAGTACATGAATTGATTTTGTTTTCTTTCATGCAGGATTACTGAGCACTCACTAAATGATTTTTTTTGTTTTATTTTTGATTGCAGGGTTGAAGCAGACATACAGGGTCAAGACGGTCATATATACAAGGCTCGGCTAGATACCGGTCACATGACTGAGAGATTACCAACCCTTACACAACCAAAGGTTAGATATTGTCATCATTACTCTGGCTTGAATGTAGAGGAATGGAAGCCTTGAAACTTGTAACTTGCATGTTTAAGTATAGAACAAGTCTGAATACAAACTTCTACTTTGGCAAACAAGACAATACTATCATGAAATCTATAATACTTTATATACCTCACTTAAGAAATCCAGCCATCTGATTGGTCGAATTGCATTCATAAACTTCAACTGTTCCTGTAAAATTCCCGGTAACCATGCTTAAAACATTTCAATATTTTTAATAACCATGGTTATTAAAAAAATAGGTCAGTCTCCATGGTTACCCCATAGGTTTACATGTTAAAAATGGTTTGAGCGATGGAGGATACCATACGTGTGCGAAAAATTGGTCGGCAATTTCAATACAATTGAATCTCGATCGATCTTACCGACAATTTTATCTTGCATTGTTGACATGAAGACGAAAATTAACTCTCAAAAACAAAAAAACAACATCTGCCGATAGATCTTGATCTAAGTTCGTGCCAATATGCATTGCAAAAGTAAAAGAAGGGTCCGTTTCATGGAGCTTTTGCGAAGCATCCCTCACGCGGAGCCGTTTTCAATCCATTTTAATGTATATATTGGAGAAAACTGCCAAGCATGTTAACGGCGCGCGATAGCCGAGTGGTCTAAGCGTTGGTTTTCGATACACCTCTTGTTGTACGCAAGAGTTCGAATCCCGTCTTCGACAAAAATGTAAATTATTTTTTATTTTTTATTTTTTAGTCTATTTTTTTTCGGCATATAAAAGTATTAATGACTGCTTTAATATTCGAGAAATAGTTGTTTTCATACGCTCTCGGGAAGGTTACAATTGGGCTATTCCCCTCGGCAAGCCTCGGGGAATAGCACAATTCTAACCTTCCCTTGAGCGTAATAAAACAACTATTTCTCTCAAAGCAGTCATTAATACTATACTATTTCATGCATGTATGTACTGTATGTGCTAACATTGTTCTTAATCTGTAATTAGCATGTACACATCACAATTTATAACTTCTGAAGTTATGAAGTTCTTATCAATAAAGGTAAATAATGAGGTACCAACTGTTAGTTTTTATACATTTGGACAGTGTCTGTAATCCCCCAAATCAGTGTCATCAAAGTATATGATTTTTGTGAATATATAAACAAAAATAACTATCAGATAAAATGTGATAATAGAATACAAAGAATAAAAAGAAAACTAAATTAAATGATAAACAGAAGAATTAATGCTGTTTATTAGACCAAGGATTGATATTAAATATTTTTTAATCAGTTGTTTATATTCATACGATCTTATTTGCAGTATTTAATGATATATCACTTTACACATAGCTATCATTTTGACTTTTTTATACTCATGCATGTATGTACATGGGGATTTTCATCCACTTTATTCATGAACTCCTACCTTATTTACAGATGACTACCGGTATGCGAGCCAAGTCCCCTCGAGTGAGCAGTGCAAGGGGACGGCGTAGCCTGCCACCATCAAGGCAAGCCCCTGAACCGCTGGACAACAACCCCCTCCAATCCAACGCAATATCAGTCCCCCCTCACTCCAGCTCGGGATCAAGACCACCTAACCGCCCCACCTCGGCTAGACCAGGATCGGGGGGCAACAAACCCCCCTCCAGCTCCTCAGGAGGGCGTGGCTCACCCGTCACCGCCCCTGCAAACACCGAGGTGGATCAGGGGCTACCCCCTCCCCCGACAACCCCCAGGGACGCCCAACCAGAACCGATTACTGTACCCATACCCCCTCTAGACCCTACACCTGACCAGTCATAATGTATATATCCTTTTTATGCCTGTTTCAACCAAAGTATCTCACTCCAAGTGAGTTTTCATAATTTTTTGTAGAACCACTAACCGTCCACTTTCTGCATTTCCATTTTTAAAACTAATTTTCATAGCAGACTTTCAATACCATGTGTTTCCGTCCAAGTGCCTGTAAATTTCCTGATTTCTTGTTTTGAAAAAACTTCATAAGATTGTACATATGTTTTGAATTTTCAGACTGCCTTTTTTTCCCGAAGAAAATCATGAGATACATATAACAAAAATTTGCACTTGGTGTATAATAGAAATATGCACTGTCACTTGGGTTGAATTTCTTGAAATTTGTCAGCACAAATCATGGTATTGCAATTGAGATATTGGATTGCTTTTCTACGCACATATGATATCTCTTTTATTAAATACAAATCACGGATTAATTAAAAGATTTATTTTCGTCTTTCCACAAACTTATATGTTTGTAGTGTAATAGAAAGAATATAATGTGCAAATGATTCTGGCATTATCAAATGTGATTTTACACTTTGTACATAAAAACAATATCACGGTATTACAAATGCATCATGCTATTGTAAATTTGAGCATCATTGCTTCTTCATAATGTGTTATTTCTATGTGATTCCGTCCACTATGTCCAAAGTAATTTATTTCTTGTGCCTATTTTTCACCAGATGCCTATTTTGTAAATACAAACTGCCAAATTATATCTATATATTTTATCAAAGGTGTGTTACATGAAATACTGCAATTCCATCCATATATGCCTTTTAGATAGAAAATCATGATAGGAAGATTGCATGGAGAGGGAGGAATGGAGAGAGAGAGAGAGAGAGAGAAGCAAAATCTATCGACATGTATGTAGGTGTATTTTCAATCAGGTTCTGTGTTTTTTCTTCATGATACTTGTGTAAGTGAAGAAAAAAAATTCACACAGGGCGAATTAATTTGATTAAAAATCTTATTAACTTATTTACCTTACTAATATTCCCTGACCTTTCTTTGCTATTCTTTTTCATTATTACATGAATATTTTGCCTTAATTAGAGGTGATAATGTTCATGTTGATGTACATGTACATGTACCTCCTGTGTAGATGCACCAGATATGGACCTATTTCTTCTACATTCCAGTTTTATGTACCGTATATAACAGTGTATAAACCGCACTTTTTTGCCGCCGAAAAAATTTCAAAGTCGGGGGTGCGGTTTATACACGGTACACCAAAAAAAAAAAAAAAAAAAATCCTAGGTCCCTACTGTTTTTTAATTTACAGTACCGTAATGATCTTACACACAAAAAAAAAAAGGGCGAAAAAGAGGGGTGCGGTTAATACACGAGGGCGGTTTATACAACGTTATTTACGGTAGATGTTTTTTTTAAGGTTACATGTTACAACTCTTTATATTTCTTTTAAGTTTTCACAAAACTGTTGAGAGTGATTTATCTCAAATTGGTTTGATTTTATTCAGCAAACTATGTATGTTTTCAATTATTTATGTAGCAGGATGTAATCCTTAGAAAAAAGAAGTGGTATATGAAAGGCAGGGTATTCTACCGATACTACTTCAGATTTATGTATACTGCCATCTGTTGCTCATAATGTCTCAATGTGTTGACAGCCATGTCCCAAAATGCATCACCAACTGCATGAAATTGCTCTCTTAATGCCTTCACCTATAGACGGTAGAATTGAAAATACATTACAGCAGTGTTAACTATGTTGGTCAATTATAAAATACCCTGCCTGTAAGGGACATATTCTCTTTCTGATTTTAAATATGGCTTCATTTTTTATAATCACTGCTGTCAGGCTGTTTTTGAGAATTCAGACAGCATTTCTTACATTGCTGAGATACCTAAAAAAATATGAAATTTTACACTGAAAATATGCAAACCTCTTTGCTTGACATATTTGCCATGGCTAGAAACACAGCAGAGATATTGCACTAAATATGATTGAAATAGAAATCAGGTTGAAAAGAAAGGCCCATATAATAGAATGCCCTGTGACTTAATAGAAACCTGTCATTGTGCTATTCTCACATGTGAATACAAAAATAATCAATCAATATTTTTTTAGTAAAAAGCGTTTGTTGTGAAACCAGAGAAATTTGCTGTCATGAAAAAAATAGTGACACTATAATTTGTTTTTTGATAATTGATTGTCAGCTTGTTCATTTCTTTTTGAACGTAGACAGGTTTGATGTGTGATTGCTCAGGGGCCTGTTTCATAAAACTTGTTATCTATAACAAATGCTAAATTTCTATGATAAATTTGCTCTCAGCCAATCAGATGCCATGATTTCAGTAGCTTATAACAATAGTAATGTAACTTGTTATTGATATCAAGTTTTATAAAACAGGGCCCAGATTTGGTGTGAAAATATTGCATTTTTGGAAAAAGATCATGTTGTAAGAATTATGTGTAATCATGTGAATGTAACATTTCATCTACAGTAAATTTTCATGAAATGTGCATCTTTTGTAAACAACTCTGGTAGTGATGTTCCATAATTGCCACTGAGCACCCATACTTAGCACTAGCGGAGAGAAATTTTTTATTGTGAAATATTATCACTGACAGTTTGATAGTTGTACTGATGTATTAAATACAGGGGGGTGTTTCACAAAGATCCTAAGTCGAACTTTACCCTAAGTTGGACTTAACAATTATAAAAAGCCGTTAGCATCTTTGAAAATATTTTGTAAAAGTTATTTTTAAAGGCATAAAATGTTGATTCAAATCAGTCATATTTTCTATTATCAAGGAGATTTCATGTTCTTGATGTGGAATTTATGAAAAGTCTAAAATACTTCAATTTATGCTTTTAAGTACATGTATATTATATTTTAAGGCTACAAATGGCTCTCCATAATGTTTAAGTCTAACTTAGAGTTAAGTTCGACTTACGAACTTTGTGAAACACCCCCCCCCCCCCCCCCCCCCCCCCCCCCCCCCCCGATGTTGTAGTATGATTATTCTGATTGAGTGATGCTCAAACAGGGTTTAAAATCGCCTGAAAACTTTTTCTTGTGGGGTTATCAAGTCTATGCATCATCAAATTTCATGCTACATTCTGTTCAGTATGACACTTTTCCTGTAGAAAATCTGTAATATATCTATTTATTCTAATCATGTTATAACATAAAACATACATTGTCTCAGTTGTCCATTATCGTCTGTTTGGAGCCAGAAGGGCGTTAACTCATATACTGAAACACAGAGTAAACTCCACTCTGACTCTCAACAGAGGATATATTCAAAGTAAATGTACATGTACTTGTATGCATGTAATTCAAGCATATACTAAAATATACTTTTCTAAAGATATGTTTAAGCTATCATGTGTTAGAAACGGCTGCAATTATAATGAACTGTAATACAGGGTTAGATTTGAAGTGCCTTGAAAGTTATTTGAGATGGAAAGGTTTTAAACCTTATTGTAGAAAACAGCAGCACGGCTGCTTAGGAATCATGCCTTGATAAGTCAAAATCAGTGATTCTTTATGTATGGTCCTACCAAACTACTATCTCTAATAGTACACAGTTGTGATTGGCATGAAGTTGTTATCACTTTGAATTAATCATGACTGTTACTGAGAAGGGACCCTGCATTACAGGGGGTAGTCATTGTAAAAAAAAAAAATTAAAAATGGTAATGGATGTTTATAAGTGTGGAACATGAATTTGTTAATATAGATTTATAAAAAAAGCTTGTGAACCACTAGTTTTAAATGATCATTATACTTTTATAGATTTGGCCGAACGTTCTTTGCAAATCTGCAGATGTATGGTTTAGTACATAAATCTATTCTAAATGGTATTTGAAATGTACTACCTATAGTTTGTAGTATAAAACTGCATACACATATATTTATGTATTATGTATTTCACACTGATGTTTTCATATGCAACCATAATCTTGACTTTTTAATGTTGAAATTAAAACGACTGTCTAAAAAGTAAATCTTTTCTTATCGCTTCTGTTTGGATGTGTCAAGTGAATTTTTTTTTTAATAACTGCATTTTTGGCGCAAAAAGAAATTGTCTATGGAGCCTGATTCCATATTTGTTCATCGTCCCTGGGTTAACGTGTGATGCGAGTTCATCAAAAAAGGGTTTTAAAGTTTGGGCAAATTTCATGATCTTCTCTCTTTCACTATCTATCTCTTTCCCTCTTTTCAATCAGTTTTCACATTCAACTCTTCTCTTATGTCAGATTTTATCTCAAATTCTATCTCTCTCTCTCTTCTTTACATCTGCACAAAAATCATCACAAAAAGATTCTCAACAAATTTGTTTTTCTTCATCATTTTCATCATTATTATGATGAATTTCAATAATTTAATCATATGCATACTTTCAAGAAAAAAATTGGTGCTTTTTTTTTTACATAGTAAATATTTGAATGAAGGTTTCTACACAGATAGGAATACATCTTATTGGCACATTTTGTAGCTATACACATGTTTGGCATTATCTTCCCCCCCCCCCCCCCCCTCCCCTCCAAACTAATTTCTAATATCTAAAAGTTCAATAATTCTTGAATATAATTCTTTCTCCTAGTCTTATCTTGCTAAGCTATATGATGTGTTTTTTAATACTCTCTATCAGACCTCTCTTTTCCTAATCTCTTTTGCGGTAAACCATGGTTAAATTCTGGGCACAGTGATTACAGAAATTCACGCTTTTTTTAAAACCAGAAACACATGAAACCTTCCTTTTTTATCAGAAAAATGTAGTCTGCAGAATCAAAATCATTAGAAATAGAAATGTTTTTCAGCATGATTTTTTTGTTACTTTTGTAACCTCAAAAGAATACTGAATTTCAGATTGTTCTTTGATCGGGCATACGATAGTTGAGTAATTGTTTTGTCTACTGTACTTGTACAAATGCATGTGACTTTAAGGGTAACTATTTTTATTTTGTAACATGAAAGGGTAAAATATTTGTTCACTTTGATCCAAAACAGTCACCATATGTAGTCATTTATTACACTATATATAAATGAGGTAAAAATGATTTGTATTTACATTGCAAATTATGTTTAGGATATTCCAAAGGTGTTTATTAAATGTGCATTAAACAGCAATTTTCGTCATTTCTCACACAATCATTTCCATTCCTTTCCTCCATTTCTTTAGTCACTTATATAACAGCTAGTTCAGAGGTGTGGATCACACATGAAACAATTAAATTAAATTCCAAAAGATCTAAAATCAACAAATATGATAATCCACATTACATATATTACTATGCAATAGAAAAATAAATAAATTGCTCTTATACCTACTGTACAGGATATGTACTCTTAAACCAACCAACAAAAACACTGAATATCCATGCAGATAGTACAGGAAGCCATTTTTTAAGGATGTATTTTTCAAACATCCAAGTGTGCTTTGCATATTATGAGAATACCTGTAATTTCTTGTTAAAACATGAAGGTGCAATTAAAAATAAATTAGAAGAAAGAATCATCTACCAAGGGCCACAAGGGCGTTATACATTTATCATTCTTTCACACAGAATTAACGCCCTTCTAGCTCTGAACAGACAATATATAAGTTTCTCTGAAAAGAATAAATGAACATGAATGCACTTGTAGTACTTAGAATTTGAAACAAACAAGTAAACAACAACAAAAGAAAAACGCATCATTCACTTTAGCTTACATGGTACAAACGAGGTACACCTGTAATTAAACTGCTCAAACGAATTTGCATTGCAATGCATAATTTAACAATAAAGAACAACTTTGTTGGTCCATCAAATCAGAGAAAGACACATGTCATAGACGCATGTAATCCCAGTATTGGGATTTATAAAGAAACATGATTTTACGAAGAGCACTGCATGTGCCTCAGTTACTAACAATAAGTTTACTTTTTCTAAAAAGTCAATTAACATTTAAATGCTGAAATGTTTTAAACAAGTGAGATAATTGTTTGATTTGTGCAACCATTGCCAACTGTTTGTTGCTGGTCATTAAAAAAATGCTTATAACTGGTCATTAGCATTTTCTTATGACTGATTAAGTATGATATCTCTTAATAAAGTGATTGAATCTGATTCAATTTTCGAATTTCATTAAAGCATTTATAATGACTGAAGCTGTTAAATTCTCTGTCCAATAACTTTAAACCACACACCTGCACATACTGAGCATTCTAAAGTACTGTTCATTCTTCTTCATCATTAGGTTTTTTAAATAAATACATGTTCATATCATGTCCCTTCAAGGCTTAACAAATCAAGAGATAATCATTAAATCACTTCTCCTTTTCTCACATTGGTACAAAAATTACATTCATTCTACAATTGGCAAGATGGAATCTGGGGGTGTTTCACAAAACTTGATATCAATAACAAGTTACAAGTTACTGTTATAAGCTACTGAAATCATGGCATCTGATTGGCTTAGAGCAAATTTGTCATAGAAATCTAGCATTTGTTATAGATAACAAGTTTTGTGAAATGGGCCCCTGAACTGCACTAATGGATCATACAATCATAAAGCCACTGGAAACTGGAAAGTTTCTGTTTCTACAGCAAACTAATATACTTTAACAACAGGAAGCCCTCCAAACAAAATGGAATACTTGTATAATTATGAAGGAACAAATGAACTTTTGAGCTGAAAGAAGAACACATTCTGATTATAAACTAATGGCTAAGATGATATATGGAATCACTATGAAGTAACATGAGCAAAATAATGAAAATATCTACCTAACATAGAGACTGAGTTTTGAGATTCTTGAAACAACACATAATCAGAATAATATACATAATTGCACTTGAATTATTCAAAAGTATAAACACAACAAAATAATCTGTCACGATTCATTGCAAATTAAGAGGATACTCATACTGAGTATATGTCACGTTAATTAAAGTCATGATCATAGTAATAATTAATGAATCAATAAATAATGTCCATAGAATCAGCAGCTGCATGCTTTTCTGAGAGTCCTTTGACAACAAAATTCATAAATTGTTTGATTTTGCTATATCTTCTGCCGAGAACCTGGGCCCTGTTTTATAAAACTTGTCATCAATACTGAGTTACAATAACTATTATAAGCTACTGAAACCGTGACATCTAATTGGCTGAGTTCAAATTTGTCATAGATATTTAGCATTTGGTACTGATAAAAAAGTTTTATGATACAGGGTCCAGAAAAGCATTGACTCATACTAGAGGTGACATCCTCCTGACTCTTAATAGAAAATAAACATGTTTCATATTTAATTTCTATATCCGAAGCAACCTTACCTAACTGTGGCAAATTCCTTGGAGAAAATTGTCCATTTAAGACTTTCAACAATAACAAAAACAACAAAAATGGATGATAGCCTTTGCGATGGCGGCTACAAACAGAATATGATTCTGAAAATGTCTGAAATAATAATTTTACCGTTATCACCCCATAGAATATAATCTTTAATCATGAGATGACTTGACAGGCAATGGAAGCAGCAATGTGAATACGTATAATCAAGAGCAAAAAACACAATTGGTGTTTTTCTCCTCAAATTCATTTCAGAGTACAACACCTGCAAATTCATGAAGCTTTTAAAGAAAACATATACATTTTACATTTCTGTTTGTGGAAATACAATATTGCTTGTACATGTGAATGATCAACAGCATATTAAACATCTTTGGCACAATTAAAAAAGATAAATGCATTTCAAAACAATTTTCCTAATTTGTTATTACAAATACATATGCCCGCCTCCTCCTTTCTGTGTGTAAATCCTAACAAGAAATAACACATCGTTCTAAGAAAACTCTACTTAGGTAGCTTGGTGAACATTAGTGGCACAAAACGACGCGTCTGGAATGCAAACTGCATAATTGTTGAAAATCATTATTTTGTCACACAGAGTTAAAAACTACATCCTTCGGATATGGAGCTGGTAAATGCATATACCATCTTGATTATGCTTCATGATAGCTAACCTTTCATTCAGACATGTCAACAGCAATAACATCACTATGTATTATGCATCTTGCGTTCCGGACGCATCTTTTGGTACACTAGTTATCGCTATAAAGCTACCTTGATAGGTGCATCTGGGGGTGTTTCACAAAGATTCTAAGTCGAACTTAACTCTAAGTTGGACTTAAAAATTATGGAGAGCCATTTGTAGCCTTAAAATAAAATATATTCAAAAGCAAAAATTTAAGTATTTCAAACTTTTCATAAATTCCAGATGAACATGAAATCTACCATTGTAATAGAAAATATGAATGATTTTACTCAACATTTTATGCCTTTTGTAATAACTTTGACAAAATATTTTCAAAGATGCTAACGGCTTTCCATAACTTTTAAGACAAACTTAGAGATAAGTTCAACTTAGGATCTTTGTGAAACACCCCCCTAGTTGTAATATCATCAAAGTTAATATAGTGTCTGACTAGAGCCCAGGGCAAAGATAGGTGCAAGCAAGTAACCCTCTGCCTCTCAGATTCATACTAAAAATCCTGTTAAAAATACCCATTATCACAAACCTTATGTCTGACACAGACAGTCGAGTCACATTTCTGTATCTTGTAACGCAGAGCTCAGTGAATATGCGCAGAGAAACATCCATTGCTTTGTCTTCTTCTTCAAATTACTGGGTCAATGTGTTTAACCACACAACTACCACCAAATGTCACACAATTTCAGTGCTGATTTCATCAGTTCCATTATCAATTCAAATCATCTCAATGCTGAAACCCTATTTAAAAAAAAACAATTATCATCAAATTTAAACCTATTACATAATATCCTATGGTAGAGATATACCTGTGCAATTAAAACCCTTTGTCAAAAACAAGAACTCTATGAGCACACTGTCAGTGAAATTTCACAGCATCAACCTTATGCATGGATCACACTAACCTAACTAACCTTTTCGAACCCTGTTTCATACGCAAGAGCAAATTATCTGTGCCACTTTCTGTCTGTTGGTCTATGCATAGAGGTTGATATTTAGTGTGAATGTCACAACACTTTTTTTTACAAATCACATTATCATCAACCTTATGCATGATTCACACTACCCTATGCATGTATATACTATGCTTTTAAAACTTTATGTCATACACAAGACTTGGCAAATAGACTGTCAGAGTCACTCTGACAGTGGTCCATGCAAAGAGGATGGAATATGGATTCATACTAAAAATCCAGTTTAAAAAACCCATTATCACAAACCTTATGTCTGACACATAATACCCTATGCTAGATAGATCCTATGCTTTTAAAACCCTATGTCATACACAAGATTCAGTGAGCACACTATCATTGTCACTCTCACTATTCTCCCATGGTCTATGTGTAGACCTCTGCCTTGTTGGCCCTGCAACTCCTCGGACAAACGGTCTGGAATTCGGTGAGAAACCTCCACTCTCATCTAGCAGGGAAAAGAAACAAAGAAAGAAAAATTGGTTTGTTAGAGTAATTTGTGTAAGATGAAAAATGTATAATGCAATTTTCGATATTACTGGAATGTGTAGATAACTCCTTTTTAATATCTTTAAATTCATTTATTTCTAATCTTTTGTCAGGGTAGCCCATTTACCAACAAGTAGTGGTCTTCCATGGGGCCCTGAATAATTATGAACATATTTACATCAAGAAGCATAATATTTAAACAGAGCAGTTAAAATAATATTCATGGCACGTTTAGAAAGATATAACAAAGCAATAAAAGACGTAGCACAAACAAATATGCTTGTGAATGTTAATGTGACTTTTATAATCCTAAAAGGCAGGAGAATCACCCATGGTCTTATCTACAATACTGTTTAAGAAAAAGGGTGATTGTGTCACATAAAGGTGTGAAAATTGTATAGTTTGGGTAATATTATATATAAAGCATATGAATCAATTGCATGGAATTTATTACATCACTAATCCATTCTAAGCCACAGGCAAGCAAAATATGGAACAATCTTGCATTCATGTTTCAAGCATTGCATTGTTTTTGTATCTGATAATAGAGAAAGGACCGCTTTGCAGTAGCAATTACTTACCATCATCCACAAGATCTCTTGACCCATGCCATGACCTCTGACCTGGGGTCATCCTCCCGCTGCTCTTTGCCCTACTACCTGCGCTGTCCGCTACATCCACTCCATTATGGTTGTACCACTCTGGAAGATCTACTCTCTGTGGGTGTGGGTCCGGCCTGGCAGGTCTGCCCGAGTGGGTAGTAGAGGCAGGATGGGGCGAGTGGCTGGTAGGGGCAGGATGGGGCGAGTGGCTGGTAGAGGCAGGATGGGGTGAGTGATTGGTAGGAGCAGGGTGGGGTGCGTAGCTGGTAGGGGCAGGGTGGGGTGAGTGACTGGACCCCCATGCACCTGGGGGCGGGGTCTCTGTCATTGGGGAACTTCCTTCGTGGGATGAACCTCCGGATGAGAAGACACTGTCCTGCATCCCCAGAAACACAGATGGTCAAGAACAGATGTAATATTATAAATTACAAATACTGTATGGCCTATATACTATACATGTATATCTTAACCTAGGTTTGGGTTTAAGCTCCATCTAATCAAGTTCACATGTAACAAATCCATTTAGACCGAGGTCTATGTTATCTCTTTCTTAAACTTGAATTAAGGTATGCTCAAGGTATCAGGTTCAACTTGTTTATATGGGCCTACGATATCAGTAGGTGTAAAGAGTGATGACATATACATGAAATGAGGAAGAGGCATTTGCCTTTCAATGGTCTACTTCACTTATGTAATGAAGACAACATTTTTATTCATTTCTTTTAGTACAATATACGTTGCCAATAGGGAGGAAGTATTCAGGCTCATTAGCAAATGCATTTGCTAATACAGTCAAACCTGCCTTAGTGACCACCTGTCTACGATGGCCATCTGTCTACAAAGACCACATTTTTTGTTTTCTTTGAAAATGGTTTCTCATTGAAACATGTACTAAAGGAACCTATTTACAAAGACAACCTGTCTACAAAAACCACTTTTTGTGTTTCCGTAGGGCGGTCGCTATAGACAGGTTTGACTGTACCAAAAAAGAAAAATCATATTCGATATAACCCCACCAAACTGATCCTAAACTTGCGTTTCTCAGTCTACTGTCAATATTTACGTCTTACCAGGATGGATGCAAAATACACTCTTTCTGCGGGTAAAGAACATGTTGTTCTTGACCTATGCCCTCCCTCACACCTACCTGTCCTGATGAGGTGTTACTGCACTGCCTGGCATACGCAGGTAGCTTGTAGACCCAATGATCCGAGCCAGTGGATGACATGGAGCAGTCTGTGCTGGTACTGCTGGCGGCCTGGGTGCGCCGGTGGTAGAACAGAAGGTATGCTCCCTTGTTCACCAGGCGTTCCTCCGGTACCGGCACCACCTTGGCGTCGTCAAAGTGGTACCACTGCGCGTCCAGGGAGTTCTTGCAGAAAGCTAAGAAATAGTGAAGTAATAAAAATGAATTTAGATTCTTTAAGCCCCACTGCACTACATATAGCTACTTGCGCCCTCTATATAGCAAACAATGCCTAATTGGTGACCATTGGTCAACCATGATCCTCTTTTTCTTATGTAAAGTGAGAGCTCATTTGATGAGATAACCAGTGACCTTGTAGGGTGGTCTAATCCCCTCTGTAAACTAGTACAAATGGGCTTTAAATAAAAAAATTCTATGCACACATGAATGTGCAAAAGTATGCATTACACCACTAAATTTACAATGTATTTTATCAACATGTTTCAGTTGAACATAATGATTTCCCACCTTAATTTTAAAGCTGTGTTAGTGGTTCAATAAAAAATTCTCACAAGCTTTCTCACAAGCTGAGTTTCTCTCTAAGACATACATTGTACATCTACATACAGCAACGAGGCTAAACTCATTAAATAATCCTATAAGCATATCTCCCATACCAGAATCACTCTCAAATGTTGTATTAAAACTACTTTAAAGCCGGGTAAGTATTTACCTGTGTAATGACCACCTGTTAAACTACCAGAGTGGTTGCACACTGCATAGAGATCATACACGTTATCGCCCACCAATGTCGTTGACCTCCGCCGACCTCCTTGCTGTTTCCATGGTGACCAGGCTGTAAGAGAGTTCAAGAGTGCTGCCTAGAAGGAGATAATTGAGAATTGGATGTAACTGCAGAGTAACATCATTCTACCATCCCTGTCAAATGTATAATCATTCTACTCCAAAACCATACTGTACATGTATCATTAGGGATGATGTATATAAGCTGTAAGCTGTAACTACAGTTACTACAGGGATGGTCATCATCATCACCTCATTGTCGTCATCATCATCTCCATCATCATGGTCATCATCATCATCATCATCATCATCATCATCATCACTGTCATCATCACTATTAACGTCATTATTGTCATCATCATCATCATCGTCATCATCATCACCGTCATCACCTTCATCACCATCATCACCATTATCACCAAGACTATCAACATCATTACCACCATCATTATCATCATCAACATCATCACCACCATCATCATCACTATCATCCTAATAGCCCTTTAAGGGGCTCTTTTTACCTAAAAATATGACAATGGTACTGAAAGCTTTCCCTTGTGAATACCCACTCAGCAAAATAAAACAAAAATATGTAAAGAAGGAGATTTGTGTGCGCTACAGAAAGGTATTAACAAGGGTAATTCCAATAGTTCCTGGGGGGGGGGGGGTGTTTCACAACCATCCTAAGTTGAACTTATCTCTAAGTTGGACTTAACAATTATGGAAAGCCAGTAGCACTTTGAAAATATTGTGTAAATGTTAGTTCAAAAGGCATAAAATGTTGATGCAAAACATTCATATTTTCTATTATCAAGGAGATTTCATGTTCTTGATGTGGAATTCATGAAAAGTCTAAAATCCTTGAATTTTTGCTTTTGAATATATTTCATTTTAGAGTCCAACTTAGAGTCAAGTTTGACTTAGGATCTTTGTGAAATACCCCCAGTAAATGTAATTCCCATGCTAAAGCCCTTTATAAGGAGGGCACACAATGCATCATACGTACCTGTGAGTTGCCATTCATTGGTAGCCCCTGAGACATCCTTCTGTGTTCTATATATTGACCCATGTTCAGGTTGTGAATAGGAAAATCAACCTGCGTAGAGAGTTTCGTTCTTGCTGATCCAACCTGAAAAATAAACATCATGTTATAACATTGTCAAAATGGTGAGGAAAGTGTTCAAATTTACACAAATATTTTCTTATTTAACTCACTTTCCATTTTGTTTACTCATTTTGAGATAGAATAACTTCTTTTTTTTAATGTTCGTATTATAATGTTAATATTTGATTACTTAGTAAAAAAGACAATATCAGCATTGAGCAGCATGTCATGTTTTTTTTTTTAATAAACCGATTTAATAACAATAACAATAACTTTTACAGAGTATGATAGAGGAGGTTGACACATGGTGCATCATAATTGAATTGACTAAGTTGAATCAGAGGCCATATTCTACAAGCTGAATAATGTTTATGTTGTTGAAAAGAAGTTTGATTGTCTTTAGAATTCTACATAATCGTTCATGCTCCCACCGACATCTCCCTCTTAACTGTGCATGCTCACAGCCAGGTTTTGACAGACATTAACTATCGACTTGTCCTAATTTCAATCTGTTTTTTGACTATTAACATAATTTCACGAACATAAAAAATTACTTTCAAACTGCAACCCAAATCTATATGTAACTTTAATTGTCTGATTTTCTGGCTGTGGTCCAATTTGATATCTTTACAATACACCTTAGACTAATCACTATTAATTGTTGCTTGACTATCCCGAGATATAATCTCTGTTACCACTGCATTGTTCCCTTCTTTAATCTATATCAAGAAAAGATGAGGTGCCTTTAGATATAATCCCAACTTATCATTACTATAACTGTACCTCCTTGAATCTCTTTTGAAACCTTAACTAAAGTGTGCCTTGGTGAATACTGGCTTTTAACTCTTGATATGAAACACATATATCTCCATGTGCCACATTGTCTTAATCATAAGAAAGAAATATACCAAAGGCTCAGATATTGGGTGACTGTTTCCAGTGCTACATTAATATACACTGGTGTTCAAAGGGTTGTCATGGAGTTAATCAAGACCGGAAATGGGTAATTTTGTGAAGCCATTTTTATTGCACAAAGCAATCCTTCCATCAGTTGGTGCCAATGGTTTTATGCAAAACTGCACGTATGGCTAACAGGTAACCATGCCGACAGGTGAAGAAAGCAACCAATAAGTTAAATAAGTCCATATTTATCACTACCACAGTGAAACCTGTCTACAAAGACCACCCAAGGATACAGGAAAAGTGGTCTTTGTAGGCAGGTGGTCTTTAAGAACAGGTTCCTTTTGTACATGTTTCAATGAGAAACCATTTTCAAGGGAAACAAAAAATGTGGTCTTTGTAGGCAGGTGGTCTTTGTAGACAGGTGGTCACCAAAGCAGGTTTGAATGTATTACCTGTTTGAATCTCTTGAGATGTAGAATGAGTACTTCGGGTAGCGTCCAGAGAGTCAGTCTCTTGGTTCCTTGTTGAAAGCGCTTACAATGCGAGCAGTTCCATGCATTGTCCTCTCCAAGCTGTATATCATAACATTGAACAAGTACATCATATTTAGAAAAGGAGTAATAACAAACAAAGATATATACTTCATGTCCACTTTATATAGCGCAGCTACTATATGAATATACTCTACAGCGCTTAAAGGCATCGTTTAACAATGTTGAATCTGAGATGCAAGGCCCTACATGTTTTCAGTGTCTGTGATATGGTGTAGCATTGAAGCCGTAAAAAAATTACGCTTTAAAATGCCTCAAAAAAGTAAAATTCTTTGAGTGACCAGTTTTACCATACTCATTTGTCCAATAGACGACTGTAGTGTTATGAAAACCGTCACGAAAACACAAAATTTGGTTTCAATTTTCCTATCATAAATATCTTGATAATCAGACAGGCATTCGGCTTGTAAAAGTCATAGGATTCCTGACTGACCTAAAGGTTTATAATTTTGGTAGCAGCATGAGCTAAATCCAGGATTTTGTTTCAGAATCTGAGGCAATGTTTACCAAGTCACTTTAAAAGTGTCCAATGCCTTTTTTTAAAGCTAGCATTTAAAAGGAATCCGCCTATTAGATTCTTACCTTCTCTTCCTGGGTATAGAGGTCGATACAATCAAAGAGGGATGCCCTGACTGGCTGCTGGTGAGATGATCTCTCCCGCTGGACGGTCTCATGCTCCTCAATGTAGATACTCATCGCTCTCTGACAAAACCTAGCAAGAAAACAATTAAAGAAAAGAAAACAACATTAAGTGTTTCCCGCCAATTCACACAACCGCGCGCCACCACCGACAGCTGCCTGCCAACCTGCCGAGCCCGCCGGCCTAGTGCTTTCCCCCAAGTCCGCATCCACGCCATAAGAACCGCCGCACGCCTAGCGAACACTCACTCCTGAAGACGGACAGTCAACCTGTCCGAAACGTCGAGTCTACTCTCCTGCTCCTGCTCTGCAACTCTACTCGCCTACTCAACTCTCCAACTCAATCCAGTCTTCTACTCAAACCTCTCATCCCTCCTACAACTTTCTGGTTTACAGTCCTTTTCAGGACTATACTCACTTCCGAAAGATACTCTTCCTTCCAACCTCCACTTTCTCGCCTTTCCATCTCACTTCTATTTTCTATCCACTTTCCTCAGTCCCTCGAGGACTTTACACATGGTGTACCGTAAACCTCTTCCGTGATTAACATTAAGTGTATATCAACCTCCGAGTCTGAACACTTTCATTTTCCTGAGTTTTGATACTCAATGCTCTCCGATGACAGAACCTGTATGTACCAACAACAAAAAAACAAAAAACGTTTAGAGTATACCTCTGAGTAGGAACAATTTCATAGATATTCATCACCCTCTGCCAGAAAATACCATCAAAAAAGGAAGATAAAAAGAAGGGGGGAAAAAAGAAAAGAAGAAAGACAACAATAAGAGTACAGCTCTAGTACAGCTTTGTGATGTAGACACTCAGCACTCTTAGGAAGAACCTTAAAATCAACAATGATAAAATTATGACATTATTTAAAGCTCATCTGCACTAGTTTATAGGAGGGATTAGACCACCCTGCAAGGTCACTGGATAAGTGGCTATCTCATCAACTCTGCTCTCAATTAACGTAAGAAAAAGAGGATCATGGGGACCAATGGTCACCGATTAGGCATTGTTTTCTATATAGAGGGAGCAAGTAGCTACAAGTAGTACAGTGTGGCTTTAAGTTGATTATGTATCATATTTCATTATAAAACATTCTACATGTGGAAAACAGAGGCATAGTTTTATAAAGAATATCTATTTAGTTCATGTGTTACTTTTACAGGATATCTCTATTCCTCTCATTAATGAAATAGGCGCAAAGGAAAGTAACAAACCACTATATACATGTAACTCCACAAATTGCCATTATCAATGCCCTATCAGTCTTTACTTGAATACTTCTATATTGTCGCGTACAGAACGTATGAGGAAAAAAAACAGATCTTTTTCCAGCTTCAATCTAAATGCTAATGAAATTTATGAAAATGTGTGTGTCTAAAAGAGGAAAACTGCACAAAGGATGTTTTCCTGTTAAACATTCACGTAGTTTGGCTTCAAGAACAACATTTCCTGTCTCATCCTTCGGGATATATCTCTAGAAATCAATCTCTAACATTCCATTATCTGATGTCTGCTGCACCAAGGCCATCAAAGCTTTCCAAACGAATTGCTATCTGCTTTTCATTTTGGTCTAGACTTTGTGGTGTTAAAGCTACCATCATTCCATCATTATGAACTCTATACTTCAGTGACCCCACATTCAGACCACCAGAATTCATTGTATAACTATATGATGCGTACTCACATTTGGCTAGTCTGAATGTCATTAAAATAAATGTTGTATAAAACTAAACATCATATTGAAAAAAGCCTGTTTGAGAATCGTCAAAACATTGTACAACAGATGCTTTCATCTCAAGAGACCTCTTCAAAATGAGTTTCTTTTTAATTTGTTATGTAGTGTGTACGCTACTTTCGCATTATGATGATTCTTTATATAATATTTCTTTATATGAGTTTTGTATAAACCAGGAAGTATATTTCAATTACATTTTAACTTCAATGTCATTCTCTTTGTTATTAGTGAAGAGGTGGAAGGCAGTGGGAGTCTCTGGGGAAGTACCAAAGTGTTGTCACAAACATACTGTCTAGGCACTTTGAATACCGTACTGTAGTGCCTGAAAAAGTTACTTACCTTCTAAAGTATACAGCACTTTAAATACCTTGATGTGTTGCTTATACTCATGTACATATTATGCTGGTCAAATAACGAAACATTTTCAAAAGAATGTACCCAAGAAACTCTCAATACAACTGTACATAGAAATACATATAAATGTTCCCCCTGTTGCCACCCCACTCCTCTTACTGCCCCCTTTCGTTCCCTCTCTATGAGAACATTCTATTGATCAACTGCCTTTTTTCTTCTTCTTTTTCTGACCCCTTGTTGTGTTTTCAAAGTATTCTCCTTCTCTTCAATCTAAAATACAGCTGTGCTAGAAGAGTAGCTTATCTGCAATTTTCAGAGAACTACAAAAAAAATGATCAGATTTTCTCAATTTATTTTCTGATGACAAGCTCACTTGGGTGTGGCTTAAGGCTTAATATGCTATGACCTTTTTTTTTTAAATAATGAACAACAACAAAAATCAATATCTATGCAAATACTAAACACAATTTTCAAATAACAATACTTTGATGCTCTTTGGAAATATTGTCTTTACTGCTACTAAGACTTTTCAGTATTTTTTTATTTTTAAACCTCTTTTAATTCTTCTTTTTACAGTAATGTAATCTTTTCAGTATTTTTTTTTTCTTTATCGTTTTTTCAAATTTTCAGTACTTAAAAATAAAAAACCTCTTTGAATTCTTTCTTTTTCTCAGAAAAAGAAAGAATTACAATCACCCCTTCTTATGTAATCTTTTCAGTATTGTTTTTTTTTAACCTCTTTGAATTCTTCCTTTTTCTGGATTAGATTCCCCTTTTTTTTAAAGTAATGTAATCTTTTCTTTTATCAGAAAAGGCCGGTTCCATTTTCAAATCCCCTGTATTTACAATTATTATCCTCTTTCTCTTTATAAATAAAAAACAAACAAACTAGCATGCATACACAGAAAGATACAGAAGTAAACTGAGTCACAGGGACAAATTATTTGTCTGGCAAGGTAACCGATGAAACAAAATGCAAGGTCAACAGCGGAAAATTGGACAATTCATGTACATGTCGTCTATCACAATGGAAAATGTTGTGGGCAAATGGGTCATTAAATGTTCTAGCGTCAATGCCTTTTGACAGGCCATCATTCCTACCTAGATTAAAGAGAAGGTTGAGTTCCGATATTGTTGAAAACATCTTTTTTGTTAATGTCAGTTTGGAAGAAAGTCATGATATATATGTCCCCGGAAAAGGATTGCTCTTTAATTGCTCTTACATTAGAAATATGAGAAATAAGAGAAAGAGCTGAAAGTTTGGACTAAACTATCATGGAACATGTGTGTAGTCCCATATACACTTATCTCTGTGCAGTACATGTGAGTGCCTTTTACGCAAGATTGAGTCAATTTCCTATAATTTGATGATTTCAAAAACTCACAGTTTTCACTAATATGTCTTGTTTACCCAGGGTAGCCTCATCAGTATTCATACTGTTCTCCCTGAGGGCCCTGCAATCATATTATCACCCCGGTCATCGGATTCAGGCTTACCCGAACACAATGTATGCACATTCTCCACTCCCTGGGGAGTATACACTAATTGTAATAATAAACATGACAATAACAACCTTTTACCTCTTGCTTCCACACGATTTCTTTCACAATGTGACTGCATGACCAGGGCCCTGTTTCACAAAACTAGTTATTAATAGCAAGTTACAATAACTGTTATAAGCTACTGAAATCGGGGCATTCGATTGGCTGAGAGCAAATTTGTCATCAAATTTTAGAATTGCTTTTGATAAGTGAAACAGCCCCTAGAACTGAATTTTATCTTTAAGGTGTTATATAAAGGCATGGCATTTGGGAAGGTAACATCAATTTCCCTGCTTTAATTTGATGGGTTTCCTGGTTGATCTACAGCAGTCTGATGGTGAATGTGTCTAGCCATCATTATGTTTTGATGTGTCACCATGCTGCCTATTGTCTGCGGAGTGCCAAGGATGTCAACTCTGTGTAAAATTATATGGGTTGTTGTTGTTGGTTTTATTTATGGCACTCAGTCAGATTTGACTATTTGCGCCTAGTCTAGTTTAAAGTTGTGTATGGGTTAACACCCTTCTGGCTTTAAACAGATAAACTGCTTATTAAAATGATAATTACGGTGTAGCTCAGTACCTTTAAAGCACATTGTAATATCCCTCCCATCCCCTTCCCTTCAATAAAAACGTTTTAGTGGTACTATCTAAACCTCTCAATAAACTTAGTGAATTGTAAAACTATAAACAAAAATAAAATACATGTTGAAGAGAAGGTCCAAAGCAAGATGGAAAACAAGATAATACACATGTAAATACATGTAATATGTATCTATTGAAGTCACAGTATGTGCAAAATTTGCATTGAGTTTAACAATGAGTGCCTAGAACTTGTCAGAACAGAATGTTTTTTAAATTACTCCTCTGGTATGTATTTTAGAGTTATTAGTAACAAAGTATAAATAGAACTGTTACTATTCTGTAACCATCGAATAAACGGAAGCTGCACAGTACATGATACCCACTGAAGAGGAAAAGAAACAGCGCCATCTAATCATCAGTGATGAACAACTAAAAAAAACAGCACAGCCAGGCAGAAATAATCTTTTTAGATTGGTCAGCCTTAAAACCCCAAGAATAACAACAACAACAACAACTGTTAGAAAATCTAGATCGCACATCCCTCCCCCCCCCCCCCCTTGTTAATGTAAATTAATTTTCTAAAGCTTTCTGAGCCAAATAAAGTAAAAACAGTGTACTCAAATTAACCTTTACATTTCTATGAAGGATATACATGTTTGAGGTTAATCATCTATTTTCTCTGAACTTCACAACACATTTTAAGCCTCCAATAGGCTGGCATGAAATACATCCCTATAAATAGCTTGCCTATATTGTTTTAAGTACTAACTGTGTGGGTGTGTTATACTTAGTTGCTAAGACAGATAAGGCACAATGTCCCTAAATGCTATTTGTGACTTTGTTGTTTATTCATTGGATTTACTGCTCATATTAAAGAGAAGGTTGAGTTCTGGGAAGAGGTGAAAAATTATTTGTGAGCATTACTCATTCTTATTATGCAAGTGTGGAAGAACATCAGATAAGACATGTTCCCTGAAAAGCATGGCTCTTCAAATGCCTTCACATTCTAAATATGCACGTAACATCGTAAAAATCGGGGACGGCTTTTTACGCCACGTGTTCGTGTAGTCCCATATACATCTTTCCGTGTACAGTGTTTGTAACTTTACCAAGACTTGGCCAAATTTCTTATCAATTTGATGATTCCAGAACCTTGCAATACACACAAATTCTTATATGCTAAATGATAAACCTTTTCTGGTCGGTTCCACACCGTTTCTTTCACAATGCAATCGCATGACCAGAACTCAACTTCATCTTTAAGGTGTAGACAAAGTTATTGGTGATATCAAAAGGAAAAGCACACACTACATGTACATATTGTTGTGTTGTAGAGATGTCACAGTCAAGTGGTTTAAGCACTACAAATGCAGGGGCCATGGGTTCAATCCCAGACATGGCACTAATGTCCTTTGGCAAGACATTAATCTACATTTGCCACTCCATACCCAGGAGAGAAATGGGGACCTGGTAGGATAAAGAAAGCTCTCGTGATAGAAAATGCCATGCCCTCAGGGTGATCTCATGGTAGGAATACTCCCCAGGGAGCACACAATGTGTGCCTGAATGAATCTTATGACTGGGTAATAATATCTGTAAAGCACTTAGCGGCAGTATTCCGGATTAAATGCTATATAAATCCAGATTCATTATCATCTATATCTCTTCCTGGAAACTGACTGCACAAATTATTATACAAATTGTGCAATTGATGCCATCACTATTTCATGTGAAACATAATCATTGTTCCAAATGAGCTTCCTACTAGCACACAATCAGATTAAAATTGCAACTTCTTTCATTGGAAGCAGCAGAATCTTAATAATAGACCTAAAGTGTCCACAAAATCAATATACAAATAATAATACATATTATGATGAATAATATAAGAATTAATGCCATTGCAGCTCAAACTAGATTGAGAGTGGCTAATAAAGGTAAAAACGTCTCTGCCAAAGGACATTCCTGCAGGACCAGCGCTTTAAGTCCAGCCTTTCATATCTCCTTTCAACTGATCAAAATACTTGACTATGATGAATGTATATTGAAAACTGAATGGGGCCCTTCCCCCTTCCGAATCAAAAAAAAAAAAATTAGAAGGGTGTATACTTACATAGTCCTGATATCTCGCTCCCATTCTACGATGGCCTTCACGTGAGGGGGTCCCCCTTCTTCGCTTGTTCCTTGTAACATTCTGTGAAGAAGAACAACAAATAATACATTTGTACAATCCCAATTGAAAACAAAATGATTGGAAATGAGATTCAATTCAATGGAAAGCAGTTTTGTAACTGAAAATGAAAGTGAAGTGGGTGGGTGGGTGGGTGGAAGAATTGATGAATGGATGAATGAATTGATTTGACAGCATAACTCTCCATATACATATGTCTCTCTCCTTCCCCCTTCCCCTCTCTCTCTCTCTCTCTCTCTCTATATATATATATACAATGTATTTGTTTTTGTATGTGTTTGCACTTCAGAACCTGAAGAAGGCCTCACAAGCTAAAAGCTCGTAACAAACTTGTAAAGTACAGCTACGTCTCACGTTCCTAGACCTTTTTCTTCACGCCTACATATTCTGGAACACCCGTTGTCATGACAGAGTTGAGAATTCTCACACTTTTATATATGTCTCTCTCCACCCCTGCCCACACTCTCTCTTTCTTTCTCTCTCTCTCTCTCTCTCTCTCTCTCTAGCTCTCTCTCTCTCTCTATATAACCCTCTCCCCCCCCCCCCCCTCCCTCTTTTCTGGCTGCATCTCTCTACCATGCACCCCTCAATCTCCCTCGCCCCATCCTACCTGCCATCCCACCCTATCCATCACGCACGCTGTGGTCACTCATACCTGGTTATCGTTGCATTGTGCATCGGCCTGGCCTCCTCGAATGGAATGTAATGTCTGCTACCCTTGGCATCTATTACAATACCTAGCTGTAACACAGGCCCCTGAAAGAAAGAGGAGAAGAGATAATAAATAAAACTAGATAATTATATCTTATTATGTATTAGATTAAATGGAAGCCAGCGATATGGGTAAGGGGCTTCTTGGGGTGGAGGGTAAGGGGTTTCTTGGGTGGAGGGAAAGGGCCATCTCTTTAGTATCTAGAACAACGCATACATGTATGCAGCCGTAACATCCGTCCCTGAGGAAAAAAATGAGAGGAGAGATAGAGAATAAGACGAAAATAATAATGTAAGCTTATTCAGTACGAGATTGGGAAGCATACGCGAGGAAGACAGCAAGGCTTACAAACAGAAAAGAGATAATGAAGATGGGGGGGGGATAAAAGGAAAGATTTCAAAAAAATAAAAGAAAGTGAGAGAGATAAGAGGGAAAAGGGGGTGGTAAGAAATACGTTGTCTGCTACTGTCAGTGTATCTCTCATTATTCACTATTGACTGACAGCATACATATCAGAGAGAGCTATACAGAGAGATAAAGAGAAAGAGACAGGAAGAGAGAGAAAGAGACAGGAAGAGAGAGGAAGATAGAGGAAGGGAGTGAGACAGAGAGAGGAAGAGAGAGAGAGAGAGGAAGAGAGAGAGAGAGGAAGAGAGAGAGGAAGAGAGAGATGAAGAGAGAGAAAGAGAGGAAGAGAGAGAGGAAGAGAGAGAGAGGAAGAGAGAGAGAGAGAGAGGAAGAGAGAGAGAGAGAGAGAGAGGAAGAGAGAGATGAAGAGAGAGAAAGAGAGGAAGAGAGAGAAAGATAGAGGAAGAGTGAGAGAGACAGAGAAATATAGAGAGAAGGAGAGAACAAGAATGATTACTAGTACATTTCATTATCAACTTGTATGACTCATGTTTAGGGAGAAGCACACTAAATGAAAAGGTAAAATCAGATAAATGCTTCAAGGGTTTTCCTTATTGTCTTCATTTAAAGACAACTTCAATTTGATCATTCCTACATATACATGTAGCTACATGTGTATCAGTATGTGTATTTCTTTGTGGTTTTTCCTTTTCTTTCTCATGTGCAATGCTTTTCCCCTCTCCGAACCCCTTAAAAAAACATAATGGCTTCTTTTCAAAGCTATAGAAATCATATTTTGTAACACTGTTACAAATATTTGAATAGAGATGAATGTGAGAAAAGAAATAAAGGAGAGAGACCAACAGAAATATTTGACAGAGAGAGAGAGAGAGAGAGAGAGAGAGAGAGAGATAGAGAAAGAGAGAAAGAGAGAAAGAGAGGGGACAGGAGGAAATGATCTTACAATTATAATGTACCGGGCATACCATTTCATAATTTACTAGACTATCCTTTGTAAGAGGGTTCTGTAATTTCTGACCCAATTTCTTTCACGTATGATCTTTTACAGATCAGATTAATTATCATGAAATTATGTTTCAGAAGAAAAAATACAAACAAAATGACCCTGGAACTAATTTGTTTTCAGATCAATCTTGCAAATGGACCACAGCACAAAATAGTTCTACCCTTGCTCATTTCAAAATAGTTGTAATCATGAAAGGATGTATTCAACAAAGCCTAGATACTCGGGCTGAAATAATTCATTTGCATAATTCATATAGGGGAGGTAAAAATCCCTCAATCTGTATAAATGCAGAGAGCAAAAGACCTACTCTCTTCTGATACCCTGTTCATACTATAGAAAATTTAAGCAAAACTTTTACAACAAAATGGTTAAATCGAGAATCATCTTAAATCAAAAGAGCGAACACGCACAAAAGAGTAGTGTATAGAGTAACTAGTTCTCAAGAAGTCAGCACACCAAACATTTGAGAGGGGAGCGTTTCAAAACTGGTCTTAACCTTTAAGATGGCAGTCTCCTGCATTTTAGTTTGAAAGGTATACCGTATATGTTTTGACTTTTGTTAATAATATATGTACATAATTTGGATATTACTTTTTATCATGTTGACAATGTAGAAATAAAATCAAACAAACAGTTAATGTGACATGATGGAAGCTGGCTGGTCATATATAAAAAAAATAGGAGTATGTGCTCAGCAGAAGCCACACCAAGTCAAACAAATGCACATTACATTTGTTTGTGAAACGCTTTAAGAACCCACTTGAGTTGAATTGTACTATGTGTATACGAGAAAATTGTATCATTATTATTACTATCATTTGACATTTATACTAGGAAAAGATTATTGTATAGCTAAACAGTTTTTGTCTAGCTATACAATGCTATACTAGATATACAATTTTGCTAGTCTAAACAGGGGGTGACAGCAGAAACCCCATCCACTCCCATCCATTCTATGAGATTGATAATATAAGCTCTCTAATGAAAAAGAAGACGATCTCTTACTGATGAAGACTGAGAGGACGGTCAACCACAACCCTACTACAGCCCAGCCCAGCTCAGCCATTATTGGCAGGCATGATGACAGGGGTCCATGAACCTTACCCTGCGTTCAGACTATAAGAACTACGAAAAGTATACGATAAGTATACGATAAGTGTACTATAAGTACACTGTATACTGTAAGTGTACGGTAAGTATACTATAAGTGTACTGTAAGTGTACAGTACGTATACGGTAAGTATACGGTAAAGGTACGAGAAGTATACGGTAAGTGGACAATAAGTATACGATAAGTGTACCCATAAGTATACGATAAGTACACAAGAAGTATACAAGAAGTTATTACCCTTTTTCTAGTCTGAACATCAAACAGCTAACGTCATACAGTGAAATGCATGTTTGAGCATCATTTTGAATGAAACTTCATGAAGAATCAGGATGTCGTTCTAGTCTGAATGTTGTGTCACATGATAATCTTTTAAGTGGGTGGGCCTTATCGTGAGCCAGCTGTCATGTCAACTGACACCTTTAAATCTAGTTTCTATATATGACGTTTCTTTAAACGATGTTTTTTTTTGTCTGAACAGGCCATTAGTGGAAAATAGATTCCTAGGATGTGTCATCCAGTGGAGACAATATGTGATGCTTGAGGAAAACAAGCCAACCACTAATTGCCAAAAGACTTTGGCATGTAATGTATTTTCGCGAATGTAGCGAAAAGAAAAGACTTGTGAGTTTCTTGCAACAACTCTCTCATTTGTCCTGTACAAAAATACACTACAGAGAGTATATTATTACAGGTCCTCAAAATGAAAAGACCATCCCGAGTCATACATTTTTGAAAAATTGAAATTGTAGTCATTTCTTGTGTTGGAACAAATGGGAAAGTTGTCTGCCACTACTTCACAGAGACATTTCAAACCAAAGACTTTCAAAAAAATCATAACTTTCTCATGAATGAGGGTGGGTGTATGTTTGTTTTAATAAGTTTTACAATATTTGTTATTATAATTTGCTTGTACATTTATTTTTGTACAGGGCCCCCATTTTTGTACAGGGCCCCATTCTCACAAGCTTTGCTTATCTTGAGGTCCTTCCGATTTTGTTGTTCATTTTTTATGTATTTTACTTTGAATTTTAATGGAAAAATAAATGAATTAAACATTTTTTTTTTTAATTGGGTCCGATTCCATAATTTTCATTCAAATTTGCACTTGTATGCTTATCTGATTTTTCTCCTTTCTTCTAGTGTAGTTTGCTATCAAGGTTATATTTCCCTTTAACTGATAGAATGTGCCAAGTTCAAATATATACATGATATTGCCCTTCACTCCCTCTCAAAAATGTCTGTAAAAGTTGATTTATGATGAGAATCTAGTTGGCTGCCAGCGCAAGAGCCCCGTAAGAGTTGTGTACTGTTTATGACAGTGATAGTAACAGGCCGTCTTGCTTGCAGGGGATGAAATGCCTAGGTATGTGACATACTGATCATCTCTAAAATTTGGGATTAACAACATACCGGCACATAAACTAAATGATTCAACGTCATCAATCGTAATTCACCATGACAATATGTCATTTTCTATGTGATCCGTGAAATACCACACACAAAAAAACGTCTTGCTATGTCAAAAGTGATCGAGTGTGCTCTATCGCTAAATAAAGGGGACCACCATTCAATAATATAACATGATATAATGCAACAATGCAAGCATATTGGATCCTGGATTTGATCCTTGCTTGTCGACACTTTATGAAAGGTTTTTTTACCGACGCACGTCCCTCTCATCCCAGGGCCTCTTGCATCATATGCTGAGTTTAAATTCAAAAGATTAAATTCAACTTTCTTTATCATGCAAGAGGTGCATTAAATGGGTACCTGGTAATACCAGATGATGATAATTTGCAAGGCTTGCAGGATCAAGTAGTATTAAGATTACCCTCGGTAAATAAGACACATTATCTGTTTGGAGCCATTACGGCATTAAAGGTGGTGTGTCCCTTTTGCAGGCTGAAAATATAAACTTGTGTGAATCCTATTGTAACCAAGAAATAATACCAACTAAAAACTACCCTGCATGAAAAGATTAGAACTGGTAACGATTGCATTTTTCCAAATAAAGTCCAGAAATTTGGCTGCCTGACAAAATACTACAAAATAAGTATCAATGAATATAATCATAAAGCGAAAGGTATCTAAAAATGGGTACAGATGTTGGCACTTGTCATATCTAAACATGGTTTTTAATACAATAAAATCTACCATTAATATGGTTTCTATTCAAAATCTTGTTCACATTATTAGGTGATAGACCTAGATTCTGTCTTTACTCTGTATGACCTTTTAATAAATAAATGTTGAAAATTCAGACAAGAGAGAATGATAACCCTATCACACGGCTATACGGCATTGATACATCTACATGTATACAGTGATTCTTGCCAGTGGGAATGGGGCTGAGTGATGTAATTGGAAGCAATAGCTTTCAGCATCCATAGCTCAATAATGGAATGAGATGAATTGGGTACTGTCCCTACCAATCATAACATGATCAGGTGTGGAAGCTGTTCTATCCCAGTCAGCTATGACTCACTACAAACCCAGACAAAATTGAAAGGTCACACAGTTCTGACTGCCAAAAGGGTTTCGGGAAATGAATGAAAATTTCTGAAAGTCTGCAGTCTATCTACTACAAAAATGCTGACTCCATATTAGGCATCCAGCTCAGTCCCAGCTAGACATGCAATGTCAATATAATCTCAGTCTGTTATACTATAACCCAGAATAACTCCTAGAACTGGAAGGGAAAGTCCAATCTGATGTTTGGTCGGTTTTTATAAAAGCAGACAAATTAAAGAAAAATTAAAGAAAAAGATAAGTGGAGGGTTTGGTAAATTTGATGAGAAAGTGATGAAGTTTTGAAGTTGTAAATCAATGAAATACAAATTGGCAACTCTTGGACATATCTTGCAAGGTTCCTCCCATTTGTTCTGTACTGAACATGTAACAACTTTTCAATTTCTCGATATTAATGAAGAAATAGATAATATAGATTTGTTTCATACAGGGGTTGTGTAAAAACACATTTGCAATTATTATATCTAGGTTGCATATATGACTTTAACAATTTTTTTGAGAAAATTAAAAAATTACAATTTCTTTAGTGCGGAGAAAATAGGAGAGGACCTCAAAAGATAATGTAGGTCCCAGAGTTGCCGACTTGTATTTAATCAATTTCAACATCTATAAATCATAATGCTCTTCTCTTTTAACATATTTTGCTAGCTTCACTGATCTGTTTCTCTAATATGTCTGCTTCTTCAACTAAATGCATGTATCTGGGTGGACTCCCCTTAGAAGAAAAAACGTTTCCTTGTATACCTGTGGTCTGGTACGAAGGGAAATAACAACTTACCAATTGCATGATCTTGTCCGCATTGCCTGATGAACAGCCCATAGCCTTGAGGATGATAAGTGTGAGTTGCTCGTGGGATACGTTCCTGTCCACCTCTATCGCCATCGGCTGACCAAACCTGGAACAGGAAGGTCAGGTGAAGTATTTAAAGGCATCGTTTAACAATGTTAAATCTGAGATGCATGGCCCTACGTGATATCAGTGTCTGTGCTATGGTGTAATATTGAAGCCCTTAAAAAAACTGCGCGTCAAAATGATCATGAAGTGCCTCAGAAAAGGATAAATCTTTGAGTGACCAGTTAACTCATTTTCCCCCAATAGACTGTAGCGTTATATAAAAACCATATGGAAAACGGTTTTTGAAATTTCGATTTCCAATCATAAATATCTTGATAATCAGACAGGCAATCGGCTTGTAAAAGTCATGGGATTCCTGACTGACCTAAAGGTTTATAAATATGACTGCAGCATGAGCTAAATCCAGGATTTTGTTTTAGAATCTGAGGCAATGTTACCGAGTCACTTCAAGATAAACGTGATTAATCAAAATAATCTAATAACTGTAGATTTCATGCAGTTCTATGGGTTATTCACTCTGCAATAGGAATAAATTGAGCATCAGTCGTGCCTGTGTACGACCAGGGCAGGCGAGTCAGGGACCTGTTTCACAAAGCCTTTTTTCAATGACAAATGACAAAAATCAGTGACAAATCTGCTGATAACCAATCAGAAGCAGGGATTTCAGTAGCTTATAACAAAAACTGTCATTTGTCACCGCTGACAACTTTTGTGAAACGGGTCCCTGATCTGGCTACAATTGGAATTACTGGAGAGACGGCAGAAAAACATTGGAAAAACAGAAACATCTATGAGAAAGATTTGGGAAAGCATTAAAACAGTTTCATAAGAAGGAGTTTAACAACAGAGATGAAATTTACGGGAGACAAATTGGCAACTCTGTCTTCATACTACATCCTACAGTCTTGAGGATAATTAGTGTGAGTTGCTCATGGGAAACGTTTCTGTCTGCCCATCTCTATCACCACCGGCTGACCAAACCTGAGACAAAAGGTCAGGCAAACATCCTATTTTTCATGGGACTGATACAAAAAATAGTAGATTGTATGCCATTTTGGGGGAAATTCACTTTGCCATTGGAACTGCTTTGAGCAAAGATGGAAAAACCTTGGAAACAAGATACTTATAGAACAATGAATGAGAATTTGTTTGGGAATGGGTAAAAGAGTATAATAAGAGGTTAGCAGTCATGAAGATTTAATCTTAGTAAAGACAAATTGGCAACTTTTATTCCTTCATAAACAGAGTACTTATATTTCGTAGTCTGGAGGGAGATTGGTGTGAGTTGCTCATGGGAAATGTTTGTGCCAATGTCTTTTGCACTCTGTTCACTGAACCCGAAACAATAACCATAAGTATTTAAATGTAAAGAGCAGAATATGGTTCAGATCAACCTAGTCAATTTGCTCTTTAAGATTGCATGATATATTCCCAATTTAATAAAATAAACTGAACACAATGCCAGGAGTTCACAACCTACATAATACCACTGAAAAATGATCTTAACTGATGGTAATAGCTTAAAAATGGATCTAATTAACCTTCTCGATTACAATAATAATAATTTTCATCAATTTGAAATCATCAATATTGCTACTTATTTCTATCTGCTTTCCGATTAAAGACAAAAACACAAACAGATAAAGATTTAACGAAATAAATCCAAACTACTTTGAATTTTCACCTTATCAATTAATTTACCTCTTGCCATTTCTCCCTGTGCCCTGCTGGTTGATGATTACCATGGTGATGACCTCTACAGGTCGATTGCAATGGACATGGAGGTAGGGTTTGACCTGACTGTTCTGTAGCATGCTATGAGAGTTATGAGGGGTCTCTACGGCATAGATGCTGTCACCATCGTGGACATCGCTGAGGGGTTGCGTATCGCCAAAGGACCGGTAGAAACCGTCAAAGTAAACCTCGGTCAGTACAATCTGAAAGATATAAAATAATGGTAAAGTTAAAGATGAGCTCTATAATCCCTTTTTTGGGGGTAGTTTTTGTTGATAATTAGTTTGCAACATTAAACATTATACAGTATAAAATAATACATAATAAATTAATATATTTCATTGAACATGGGCCATCTTCAACTTTCAGCAAACTGGAACTCCCTTCATCTCCAATTCAACTTTGGTCCACTGATACAAAGACTGATACTTCAGCAAAATTTAAAATCATTTTCCCTTTTAAAGTTGAATTTCATGCATGATTGGCACCATATATACAAAACAATTGTCTGATGCATTTTCATTAAAATTCACAATGGTGTATTTTCCCACAATGTCATAAACTATTCCACAAATCACCTTCAAGATCATTTGTACCCTTGCAAATTGCTTGCATAAAATCAATTGTATACGATTACTCTCCTTAGCCATTTTGTATTTTCTTGAGCATCGTCAATCTCTGCACACTACCTTTGTCCGATTCATGAAAAGCTTCTTTATTCCTTTCTTTTGTTTATGTTTTCTACTTGGTTTTAGTCTCAAAATTTGTACATTCAAAGAATCAATTTGTATTTTCAAGTGTTAATGGACACAGATAGGAAAAAACGCAAGAAAAATAAGGGATGCATTTCACACCGATACACAATACTTTAAAGACCTTGACATCAATGTTACTTTTATTTTAACCTTTACTGTATAAGCTGTATGTGAGGGTTTTATTTTGGCGAATTGCATATTATCGCAAATTTATCAACACGCGGAAATATTGGCACCTCATCATATCCTGGAGCGCGAAAATATCAGCATGCAATTAGGTGCTTGCGTCCTCTCAATCCCTAGCTACTGTACTAGTAACTGCCTTGTTCGTAATGCAATGCTGTCGCTCCCACCCCACGCGTTTGTTCTCTCCTTGCGTGTATATTGCACAGATTGCATGATGCAGGCACGTAATCCTCGTACGTACCGGTACGGTACTGGGCTGTATGTGGTATGATGGGCTCCTTAAACTTGTGTGTGTACTTTACGAGTCTGTATGTGTATGTTGGCGTGAGAAAGCTTGTGAATACTTCAGGCCCATTCATTACTTCTGCTGTGTGCTATTTGCGAAAGCAACGACTTGTGAAAATGTTTCTTAGCCTGTCATTCGCGAAATATCTGTACGTTATCTTTCGGCTAAAGGTTTCAGAATATTTTAACTACCGGTGTGTAAACTATCATGTAAAGACTGTGCTGCATCTTCTAATAAAACAATCTCTGTTAACATAGCTTGGGACTTTACGTAGTTTTTTCAGAATATTGATAATAATAAATGTTAGCAAACATACTTTTTACGCTAACATCATTTTCAAAATACCACCACAAGATGACGACACATGTGGAACAACGCATTCCTGTTATGATGAAATGGCACATCATCCCCCTATCAAAAGTGGAATTTATCTTTCTTTCTTACAATCATTATTCACACAACAGGATCAAAATGGAAATACGTCATAGGCAAATTATTTAAATCCAGCCAAGTTCAATCCAAAATCGTTTCTTTTTGAAAAAGTAACACAAACTCGAAACACCTAAAATTAAAATAGAATGGTCACTGACACTGACATAAGTAGGTCTTAATGTATCTACAGTAATTCGAGTTCGTGCGAACTCTCATATAAATAAGTAAATACTCATGGAGCCTAGCTATCTCTCTAAGCTGAAATCGGGGGCATCAAAGTTGAATGATAACACAGGATTGGAACAAAAGAAAACCTTGGGGACCCAACGTGTCTTCGTCAGTCGAGTGACCCTTGCATTGGATGACAAAGTAACCTTTGAAGTGTCAACTTCAAAGTTCTCTCAAGTGATTAAGAAATTAACAGCTGATTTGGAGTATGTTATAAGACTTTGTGCGAGCACTTCACAAGTTTGAGCATGACGTGTTATAAATCGTGTCACGAAAATGAGAAAGACACTGTAATGTATGCGCATGAAACATGCATGCCGTGCTCTGGTAACAATTGCTCCAAGTGAAAGCTCTATTTTGTCAAAGATACAGAATTATGGTTAGGGCTGGGGCTGCAATTGGTAAATCAGTAAATGTAAGCCCACATTCATAAAGGCGGCTTAACTTAACCTATGGTTTAAGCCCTTATTTACATAACCGACGGTTTTAAAATTAGCTCAAAATACCTTGCCTTGCGTGCATCTAATATTGGACCTCTGACTGTGTCAAGCTTTTTTTGGCGCTAATTTTAAACCATGGGTTATGTAAATGGTTTAAATTTAAACCTCCTTTGTGAATTCTGGCCATGGTGTTTGGTCCAGGGTTGAGGTTATTATGATTATAGCTCTTTAATCAACTGCTTTTTATTTCAAAATGTCAACTTCAAGACATTACATCAAATTGCTCTACAAAATGAAGTCTTCCCCCTCCTTTATATTGTAATCAACCGTCAAGCACAAACCATCTCCATAATTGCTCTCTTTAAAGGGTATATCATCTGTTCAGAGAAAGAAGGGTATTAATTCATGTTCTGTTACATGGTATGAATGCCCTTCTGGCTTTCAACAGACGATATGGATGCTAATGTAATCTTATTGAGTGCTATGATATACTACTGGTCATTATTAGGCTGGTTCCGCCCTCTTTCCTAGGGCAAAATATTATTATTATTCTGCTTTTACAATGTCTCTAAGCGCTTTACATATCGTCCCTATTTTCACGAAGTGACGGTAGTGAATGAAAATCGTATACAATTTGCATGACGATTTTCCCCACTACCGTCACTTCATGAAAATAGGGACGATATATATGATCTCTTCAGCATTATCATTCACTCACTCTCTATTGAAATGAGAGAGGCTTCAAACACACCATTATTATCAAAGTCAATGTTGGGTAGTAGCAGTGACATTACATTTTGAGAAACTAATTGGAAGTTATTCTGAATTGCTGATCATTTCAGCATCATTCTTCAGTTCCCTGTGTTGCCAGTAACAGCAAAGGAGACTAATCATAATATCATACATGTAGGTAATGTTGGGTACCAGCTACAATGACAGTATAAGGAGATTAACTGTCTGGAAGTTAGCCCAAAATACTGCTCATTTTGATATCTTAAATATATTATTCAAATACAGTGTGTCATCTGCCGAGAGCCACATAGGCTTTAACTCCTTCAAAATGTTTGATCTTTTCACCATCATTTCTAGTCGCTGCGATTGCAGATGAAAGAGGCCTACTTTATACAAATCACTTTTATTATGAAAAGTATTGTTGGGTACAAGTAATTAAATAACATTTAAAGAGAAACTATCTGGAATTTTTTTTGACTTACTACGCAATTTTGTTTCATCTACTGAAGCCACAAGGGCACTAAAACTCCTTTTAAGTAGTTAACCTTTTCAGTATTATTATTTCACTTTTCTAAAAGAGGCTTCATACAAACTATAATGTTGGGGATGTGATACATGTCGTAACACTGCATTTTGGGAGAACTGTCTGGACATTATTCTCATTTAGATATATTTAAAGTAAATCAATTATATTGTGTACTTGAGATCCGTAGGGAATAGATTCCTTTCAAAATATTCAATTTTCAGCATCATTTTTAATTCCCCTTAATTGCTAACATGAAGGGCTACATACAAATCATTATGATTATCAGCCAGGATAATATTGGGTCGTGGCAATGAGGAGCTGTCTGGAGGTCAATCTGAATTAATGATTACAATGTATATAAAGATATTGTGTTAGATGTTGGGTGCAATGACATTGTAATATTAATTGACAACAATATGGATACCATATAGTTCATGTGATGTATTTATAACAATTTTGTCTTTTTTTTGGGGGGGGGAGGGGGGATAAAGTCACTAAATTTAATTTAAACTTGGTATACAAGTTCATGAAAAATGTAGAGAAAGAACCCAAGTATACCCAAAAGGTGCACTCTGTTTTCTGCTAAATCATGACAATAACACATTTGGCAAGAGCACACAGAAAACCCACAAATGATACACATTTCATCAAGCATCGCAATTTTTTAAAAACCAGTCACAAGTAGTTCTAATAATCTTAAGTAGGCACTTGAAGATCATTATCATGGTTGAGCCAACAACTTCTGGACTTCAAGGTGACACATGTCACATGCACAATCTAAGTATCTACAAAATTGGTATTAAATTTCATGATAGCAAAAAGTTCCAATACGTATGATGAACACTAATCACATACTGTACCGGAAGTGGTTTGACGACTAAAAGCAGAAAAAATTGCTCTCAGTGCATACCAGTGTGAACATGCTTTTTTTCCATGAGAGTTCCATTCAATATACATGTATTATATGTATGATGAACACTTATCATATACCGTAAATGGTTTGATGATTAAATGCAGACAAAAGTGCTCTCAGTGCATGCCAGTGTGAACATGCCTATTCCCATGAGAGTTCCGTTCAATATATGTATGATGTACACTTATCACATACCGTAAATGGTTTGATGACTAAAAAAATTGCTCTCCGTGCATACTAGTGTGAACATGCTTTTTCCCCATTAGAGTTCAATTATATACAGGTGCATAGTCTGTGAGTTACTGAAACATTAATACTGCTTTAATTAAAAATATGAATTGATATCTAAATTACCGCGCTTAAAGGTAATACACAGTTTTGGTATGGGGTCATGAATTTGGTTCAAATGAACATATTGGAAGCATAATTATGCGACAATATCCGGTGATCGTTGTCCCAGTTGAAATCGAGTCTAAAGTTATAAAATTGTAAATAATACACTCTTTATGTTGTATATGTTGAAAATTCTATATCACAACTACATATTCTGAAATTTTCATGGTCGCAGCTACCATTGTACGGCCGTAGGCTCTATTTGAAATTTACCAAAATTTACCGGGAGCACCGGTAAATTTTTATATTCAATTTTTCTCAAAAGCAGAAGTGTTTTAGGGGCTAAATTTTTCGTGCTTATACATCCACAGGGGCATCCAAATATATCAAAATTGTAAAGAATCACTTTCCACCCAATTTTCAAAATTTCCCAAAACTTTGTATTACCTTTAAAACGAGGAATGCCCGGTTCATATTAAAGAGTTCTGAATAAACTAGGTTAATTTCTTGTTTGATCATTAAAATGAAGACATGGGGAGGAGAGGCCTAATTTACCACATGTACATTTATAAAAAATTGTGATTTCATGGAAAGATGGCCATTGCATTACTCTAGTTCTTAATCATTTTCCTCAGTAGAACTAGGCCACTCATACATTCACATCCCAAATACAAGGAAAAAACATTAGGCCTATATTACCCTTTTCCCTACTTAAATGCAAAAGTGTTAACTTTGATTATGACAAATTGCAATGAAACTCAACCTTATTTCTTACAAAGGCAATAATCTTTGAAAATCATGCTTCAATGAGCACTCACATTTTATGGAGCTGCCGTTTTCTTGAAAATGTTAACATTCAGGAAATTAAACATGGAAGTTGGTAATTAGATTCTGGAGTATTATGTCCTCTGTAGAAAGCCAGCAGAGTATATTGAAGTTCACATCCTTCTGGCTCTAAGCAATTTAAACCTACAAAATATGTAATTTTAATTCACATAGAATAATAGTTTTTTTCTCTCAACATTTCATGAACAATTCCAATTTAGTATACAATACCAATCTTTTACAGAGTTATTATTGAATGAACAATGTATATAAATTTATTTTATTGATTTATACTTTAAACAAAAAACAACTGAGTTTGAGAGATACATTCCATCTGCAACTTCTCTTTCACACAAAAAGACCTCATTTAAAAGGACGTCACCTTTGTAACTGAAACAATCACACACTGTGATAACCACTCTACTTGTCATCTAAATTTGTAAATTCTTGTTAAAACAAGAGGCTACAAAGTTTATCAACTAAAGAGCTTTGCAAATATTGGCTAAGGGGATTGAACTATATAGGAAGATATTCTGAAGGGTTATATCATGACCTTTGACCTCTTAAGTGCGATCCTGGTCATTGCCATGCATCAATATCAGTCCAATGGCTATAAATCAGTTCAAATATTACTTTTTTTTAAATCAAAACATTATACTAGACGTTTCTCGTAAACCAGTTTTCATAAGCATAAGCAATGATCTTAATAGTTTAACCATATTTGTGGCTTACACCCAGTAAATAAGATCGATTGATCGATGTTTAAACTATTGAAATTTCTCCCAGGAAGCATTACATTCATAAAAGCAATGATCTTGATATATATATATTGAAATGTTTGCTGCTAGATTCGCAAGCTGGTGTATATGCACATAGACTAGCATTGCGCTCGAGCCTACATGTACATGTACATGCATGTATGAAAGGAGCAAAGTTGGCAAATAAGGTATCAATGCTGATTCAAAATCATTAAAAATTGCTAACTTGTAAACTACCAAATATTATTTGCAAGAGAATATTTCTAGGAAATTATAGCATTGGACCTTTCCTTCAAAACAAGCACTGATTAAGCCAGTCATCATGCTACAAGTTCTATCATTCATTTAACAATATCTACCAGACACTTTGAATATATGTAAACCTGTAATACAGGATTAATGCTGTCATATCTTATAGCTAAACATGTATACTTGAAGAAAAAATTCTTTAGGATCATAGTAACACAGGCATATCTAAATGTGCACTAACATTTCAAATGGCAAAATATTTATGATTTATGTGAAGAACTTCATATCTACTATAGACATGCAATTTAAAGGTAGTCTGTCTATTTTGCAGGCTGAAAAATAAAATTATGTAAATCCCAAGATAAACAAGAGATAATACCAACTAAAAACTCCTCTTAAAAGATTAGAACTGGTAAGTGCCTCTACTGTATCTGGAATTATATCGACCATTAGGAATTTTCAAAATGCGTTGCGAAAAATATGCCTAGAAGTTAGTCTGATTTTCAGACTATTGTACCACGAAAAATCGCATGTTTTGTGTTGAGTAAAGACTCGATAAGTTTAATTTTGGTTGTATTAGTAATTGAAAATGATAATTAACCCTTTACAGCTAATTTGATATATGTTATTAACAAATTTTAAAAAGTCAGTCAGTCAGTCAGTCAACAGCATCTTACAGTGAAATCTAGAGATTAAACAGTTTCCCTCGCATAACTACATGTAGGCCACTGTAACCGTTAAACGTTTAAATTTTAAGGATAGGACTTTCATGACATACTCATAGTTCCTGCAAAGTTCTAAAGAATTGGATGTTGGCTGAAAAAAAAGGGATACGCTACCTTTAAACCTTGGAAAATATCAATCTACCTTGCCTAATACGTTTTTCAAAAAGTTGTATGATCAAAGCAAATTATGGACAGTATATATATATATATATATATATATATTCTATTTTGGATTTATACAGGTGAGTGGCAAATTATACTTTCATTCACAATATATGATCAAGAACTTTTGCACTAGTTCACAAATATCTTGGGGTTTCAATCAGGAGGCTGTGTGTTAGAAAGTGGACCTTGTATTTGAACCGTGATTAATGTCAACAGAGCTACGTTACTTGTTGGTTCAGAGGTGGCAATGTGACAATTTGGAATTGAATTAGAGTGCGATTGATTCAAATTAAGCAAACTACTCCTGCAAATATATAACACACACCCTCCAAATGAGCTGAAGCTCTGCAGTGGCATGAACCTGTAGTCTAAAACATGCCTTAAAAATATGGAGAAATATCATCACCTACGAGCAAGAAAGGGCGAGATAAATGGCTTGAGAAAAAATATATGAAAGAAACATTGAAGGACATTGTGTCTGGTGAGATCTGGAAAATATGAGCTCATACATTTGAACAGAGTTATATTCTTCTGGCTCTCAATACACGTTTTCCTCTAGAAACATATATACTTGTACTAGTACCTGGTAAATTAAGAACACTGCATTATTCAGGGTTTTTTTTCTGGAAATCATGTTTCTATTATTGAAATTGTAATTGCATCTTATGCAGACACAGGCATTTTTAAAATCAGATTTCACAATCAGAGTTTTCTCTTTGAATTCAGTGATGAGCTTTGTCAAAGCTTCCATTCTGGTGTTGCATTTTCAGAAACACTGTTCTAGAAACACTGGCCTAATTTGAATATGAATTATTTATCACGAATTACATTTGTAGGTAAAAAATCAGCAAAGTGGAAACAATAAACGAAAACAGATTTGCAAGGAAACCACATGCTTGATGTAGTACGCACAGTCTGGATGACTACGTGTAGCAGCTCAATGATTCTACCATTGTTTTTTTATCTCGTTACTCAGCTTTATCATATTCTCTACTAAATCATTTGGCAGATATAATTATTTGTTTGTTGAGCACTTAGCAATCAGTGCTATTAAATCGCCATAAGTTGATTTTTTCAAAAATAGTTGCTTTCGTGTGATGAACAAAATAGATGATGTCGTCTTAATTGAGAAAAAAAAAAAATTCAAGGAATTACTGATGTGTTTAGATAGCAACACCATCCCTGGAAAATGGAAGCTTTTACCAACTGACAGATTCATCAGAAGCCCTTGCTACCTCCATCATGGTCCCCTTCCAATCAGGGCAATAAAACATGAACCCCGGTCACAGATTGCAATCAATGCTGGGTTCTGTGAAACACTAAACTCGCTAAGGTGTCATATCTCTCTTCGTAATCTGGCTAGACACATGACTGCCAATCAAAAGAGATGGTAGGCTCTCGTGCACACCTTGAGTACCCCCTCCCCCAGCCCCTCCCCTCAGCACCTCCCCTTCCATGAACATATATCTCAACAGCTTACAAGCAGCTCTGTTGAGTGGTTTCAGTATTGGTATATAGCTATATATTGATACTTGAGTGTGATTCACAAAGGAAGAAATATGTTGGACCCTTTTTTTTCTTCTTATATTTCTTTATTTTTTTAAAGAAAAGGATCTGCATCATTACTGAAAATAACAAATTTTATTTTCAAAATTCTCTTTATAGCCTCAGTTCTCTCTGACATCATTTTTCATCCTGTTTTATGGTACATGTTCATCAACCTTATGCTGATGGAGAATTGATGTAGTTCAATAAAAGACACTAAAGCATGAGCATCTGTGCTCTTTGATATGAACAAAACTAGAACGGCTCAATTTGGATTCTTATAATCTACTTGGGAATGCTTCCCGGGAACATTACCGCTCAAAAAAAGAACATGTTCCCACAAAACTACGTCACAAGACACTGTAGTACCGCAAACATCTTCCTTAAATAGCAACCCAGTGCTCATTCCCTGCTTGTGGCACATGGATTATTCTTCAATTACAGAAAGAGTAGAACCTGTTAAACATCTTGAGAGACTGGAACTTGGAAGCACATGACGCAGATGAGAACATGGTTTCCAGCAGTTTTCCAGACCAACATTGTCACCGGCATAAATCCCCCCTCGGCACCTCTAACATACATCACAAGCAGAATTACGTGGCCGAGGTCATAGAACTGCCAAAAGGTCATTTAATTGTCTGTTGAGAGCCAGAAGGGCATTAACTCTATGCCAATGGATGTGAGTTCATGCCTGGCCTTCTGGCACTCAGCAGATGATCCTCTCTATTGATAACCACAAGGACATTATGGTTACCGGTACTCATTTTGCACATCAATTAAAAACATCTAAACAAAAATGATCTTTATAGGAACTTGTAAGTATTACTAACTTTGGGTTTAAATTGACATCCTCTAGTTCAACTAAAGAATACTTTATAAATGTAATGCTTCCTGGGAGAAATTTTTAATTATTTGAACATATTTGTGGCTTACACCCAGTTAATAAGATCGACTGTATCGGCAAGCAGTAGATGCAGGTTCAAGTCACTGTTGGTTCTAAAGAATATTTGTTAGCCAAAAAAAAAAAAAAAAAAAAAAAAATTCTTTGAGCAGAATGAAATCCACAACCGGTAGTTGTGATAAAATTGATATCTCTGGATCCATTAAAATATTGAGTTAACCCCTTCTGCATCTCAACATTCCCAGCAGGCGATATACATGTAATTAGATCTTAAGGATCATGCAATGGGAATCTAGTTTTCCTTTGTTCACTTCATGTTGGAATCCCTCCTCTCCCCTCACCAATGCAAATTACCAATTTCCAAGATTATAAACAAGCAGGGCTGCGACACCTGTATAGCTCATATCTCTTTCTTTTTCTATTAAGATGACTACCAATCTAAGGAATACTACTTTAAAATCTATTGGTCCCTATAAATATGAAAGACGAAGACGACTTCTGGTTATTTGACTGCACTGTGAAAGAAATTGTCTGGAAGCAATTGGATAAGATTGATTATGGTCTATTCATAGATAAGAAATTGATTCAATCTTGATGGAACGCACATGAACAGCACAGGGAAATTGGTATATGGGACTACACACACATGTGTCGTGACTTATTGGTCCAAACACTTATGCTATTTCATGTCTCATCTTAAAGAATAAGGACTTTGAATGGCAATTTTTTTAAGGGACATTTCCATTACGACAATTTTCTTACAAATCGGCATAAAAAGAACAAGAAAGCTCACAAGATTATTTTAACCTTTACCGTAAATACCATATTAAACTTAACCTTCTCTTTAAAACTCTTCGAAAGTCCAGGTACAGTGTATAGCCTCAGGGCAACACGGCAGGTAAATTCTCCTCTTTTTGTTCCTCTTTTTTTTCTGTCAGGGGAAATCATCCATGAATAATAGAGCTAAACGAGAGCAATGATCTGACGTCTCTAACCCCAGCATAAGACTAACCTTAAGCTCTGAATGTTAAAGACATCATAATCATCAGCTGGTCTGCAGTAATTCTCTGGTATCGACAAAGGTTACATAAATTTCGGAACATGGGAATTGTTCTGCAGCTGGTTATCTGTGTTCACAAATTCAAGGTGAACTCTCTTTTAGTTAATCCATGGATAAAAAAACTCATGTTGATATCATTATGACCTTAAAGATTTTAGAAAGTTCTTAGATTCTTAGATTTTAAATAAATATTTTTAGACACTTAGATCTTGCTAATTATTTTGTGTAAAATTGAACTGTGGCAACCAGGCGATTATGCAGAGAGGCAAAAAAGCAGATGAAGACTTAATACATGTAGATCATAATGAAATATAACTGCTTGAAAATTGAAAATGTCCTTCTTTCCAACAAATAATAGATTTATGCAACATTTAATTCATCTAAAGGAAAACAAATATCCATGTATCCATATCCATCTAATGGGTTACTTCACCAAGAATCAATTATGCATGAGAAAGCATAGAGCAAACATGCACTGAAAAGAAAACACTTAATAAAATACAGGATAGTCTGCAGATGACATCTTCCTTGATTTGAAACAGATCTAGAATACAAATAGAGTGTAAATGACTCAGGGGGATCATGCTCCGAGCCTCCGACACCGAGCTGCATTCTACCCCACTTTCAGACAACCAGAATTTGTGGTATAGCTCTACTGGAGAATCAAAATAGCTACAATACTTTAATACTAACTATTTTTTGGTCTAAACATAGTATATAAAAAAAAACGTATAAGGTATATGACATGTAGCAAAATGCGTGTATGAGCATGATTTCAAATGGAACCTCGTTAAAGAATCAGGGTCTCATTATTGTCAAATTGTTCAAGGTTGTTGTATATCTGTCGTCACCTGACCTCTTCAAAGCTAGCTTCTGTATATGATGTTATTATCTATGATGTATACCCCTTTTGCTATAGGATGCTTCTTTATACGTTTCTTTAAGCGATTTTCATATCAATTTCCTCTAGTGTGAACAAGCTATTGGGGCCACTGTTTATCAATACAGGGATGATCACTTTTATCACCTCACAAGGGATTTCCAAATCAGCCCCAAGGCAAGTACAGAAAGCCAAGTGAAGGGTTAACAGCCTGATGAACGACCCATTTCAATCCATACTGATTCACTTGTCATGTTTCTCCTCATACATCGTCCATCTAAATTTAGTTACAACTTCCCACGCACACACATACGCATCCTAAATACCTCCCCCCTTTTCTGCATCCCGATGCCTGCATCATTCAGGCACCCGGAAGCCAGTTCGCCCTAAATTGATTTTACAATTTCTCACCGTGCGCCGTCCACAGCTGGTGTCGGTCGACCCGCACACGTATGAACACACCTGGGACCGATGCCGACTTCTACACATCTTTTAGCTTGCATGTTTATTTACACCCCGGCATTCTTCACACATGTTCCCCCCATCTGGGATTGGTTTCGACACCCTTCCCTCGCCTCACTCCAGACGGTTTGCCACTAACAGGAGCTGGCTTGTGTTCATCAAACATTCATTCTCGTGTCAATCATGCTACAATGTTATGACATGGAGATGGAAATGCATAAAGCATTTTTTTCTGCCCTTCTCATTATTTCCCCAGTTAGCTGTGACACCAGAACTGAATATGCTGCATGAATACAGTGTGACATGTACATGTACTCTAGCTGAGGTGTATTGGAAACACTTCACAAAGTTGATCGTATGTGAGAGTACTGCTGGTGTACATTTCATCTTCCAAATGTGTATTACTTTGTTTTGTGGACTTTTACAAAGTTCATTTAACCTGTTTTCTTTCACAAAATCATATACAGAGTTTTATGATGAAAGTAGCAGTTCACCAGCAAATGCATTCTGTAAAAGCAGAAGAGACTCTGTAGAATGCTACTTGAAAGGCCAAAATTCTTTATGGAAACAGGATAAGAAATACATATATAACATAATCATTCAATAGGACCTTTAACTACCTCGCATATCAAAATGAACAGTGCATATTGCATTCACTCTGATTGCATCTTCATAAGATATGAAAGTATCAAATTTAGGAGTGAACCAAAAAATCCTTGATTTAAAAAAATATTTTAAAAAATATAAATGGCAATCTTAAAAACAGGGTTAGCCTATAATTTATAATTGTCTTCCTTTTAACAAAGTGTTCTGTCCTACTCCTGTTGTACTCATGTAAAAACTACTTTGATGTCATTTCATTTTTGTTTACTAGTGAACCTTGCACATTGATTTCAACTAGTACATGTATCTATCACAAATAATGATTTTTTTTTTAAAACTCTATAATATATAAAAATGGAGTCCTTCCTTATATGTTCCTATCATTTATTCAAAACAAAATCTGAGGTGAACCTGCATAGTCTGACTCTATATAAACAGCACATACACACTACACTACGACAGTAAAAATATCTCTCTCTTAAATAACACACTACCGTCCCTCCAACAACAACAACAAAATTCCTTTCGGCAATCTAGAACTCCCTCCGCATTTTCTTAACCTACAATACTCGGTCATATTTAGAAATCTTTTTTCCCGAGCCATCTATTTTTGATTGGGAGCATGATCGTCGTAGCCTGAGGATCACTTTGGTTATCTCTGGCATGAGAGATCATCAAGGGGATAGCAGAGCGACAATCTGCATACAGAAGAGCACTACATCATGATAACAGCGACTATGCACTCTGAGCGACGTACGCAAGATTAGATTGAGAAGGGGGAATTTCGCTGCCAGTAACAGTGACGAGAATATTGTTGTCATTTGTGCATCATATGGATGTGCAAAGACTCACCAATGACTTAGAGGTGATTTGTCTGTTTGGAGCCAGAAGGGCGTTAACTCATATACTATAAAGCAATGAAGAGTTAAGACCCTTATGACTCTAAACAGACAAATACACATGGACATGTATCATGACCAATTTTGGTGTTGGGGTTGAATTGTGCAAACATTCTGTATTAAAGAAAAATATATGATGTTTCATCTGTTGAGAGCCAGAAAGGTGTAAAGTTTGTCATGTATTCTATTTCTACTCTCACCTTCAATTGAATTAAATATGATATAATTTACTCACTTTACTTATCTTAATCTCATTTTAAGTGTAGTAAAACAGGAGATTAGCCTCAGCAGGCAAATGACCCTTGCTAATCCCTCACATCTACTTTACTCAATTCTTCTTTTTGTATTTGGCATATCAGTTATATATGTGTATTTTTACCATTTATTTGTACTGCTGGAAGCATGCTTCTAATCTGCCTGTTTATTTATGACTATCAGCCTTCTGTATTTTCCAATTTTAAGCTGGAAAAAAATCATTCAAGTACTAGTATTATTGGCATATTGACATCTTTAAAAGCATACTTATCATCCAGTTGACTTTAATAAATCAATCATCTATTGCACATTAATGTCAAAGTTTATCAGATCCTCACGAGATAGTAATGAAATATGTCAATAAATGCAACCACACACAATAGCCCATAATTTCACAATATCAAAGCAAATCAAATGTGCATTTATTCTGCTTGATCAGCACTTGGAAATCACACATCTTGTTTGCAATGGACTAACTTCAAAGTTCACTGCAGATCACATCTTAGTCAATAACCATTGTCATGAATATTTGACATTGCTCTTTTCAAGCATAGCCCTGATAATCTTGGACTTTGAGTTATCGGCACAATAAGGAGCAAATTCACAAGAATGTTACAGTTTACAAGGGCTTCAGCTTCTATACATGTACAGTATGTAGCAAGAAGCAGTTCTATAGGGGGAGGGGGGGGGGGCTCAAAATCTCCCTCCAGAAAAAAATCAAGCCCCCCCCCCCCCCCCCCCCACCCCCTGAATTAAAGGCTGTCTGTACTAGTTTGGCTAGGAGGGATTAGACCAACCAGGGTGGTCATATACATCTCCACAGTGTTTAAAAAAAAACATAACAGGCATGCATTTTAAGGCATATTTCTCTATTCATCTATTAAAATCTAAGATATTAGAAGAATAGCCTTTGGATGAATAAAAATTGTTTTAAAGATAAGGATTAGACAGTACTATAAATTGGACTTACAGAGAGGATTCCCCAGCAATTCTCGCAGGTGCAATATTACAGTACTTTAAACAAATAGTTCAAAGAAATTACCCATTGATGAAAATGATATTGAAATGATGCCTTATATTTCTACAGCCATTTACTGACACACCTAATTGGGCATATATACAATTCATCAATTTCAATCAAATATATTTGACAAAATTGCCTCTCTGTAAATTTACAAAACTAAAGGCTCTTTAACAAATATAGAAAAGAGGACTTCTCAGGAATACTCCCACCAATTCTCGCAGAGGCAATATAGCAGTGCTTCAAATTAATTTCCTGTCAATGGCAATGGTGTTGAAGCAACTCCTTACGCTGCCACTTAGCCATGCTTCAATCATCTTTACTTCCGCAAGCTCTTGATTCTGTATGCCTGTTTTCTCGCCAAAATGTCTATTTTTCAGTACAATGAAGCCAATTAGCCTCACACTGCAATCCTTGGTAGTGGCTATATATATCTGAGAAAGTATTTCCGTTTGGCAACTGAACAAAATGAACTGCTATAAGTAAAGAAATATTGACAATTTACATATAAATTGCAAAAATAACCATATATATGCCATTCATAATCTGTACATTTGCATGACAGGAGAGCTCTCTCACTAATTACAATACAATAGACGATTTGGAAAGAAAGAATTAGGTTATGACATTGAGTTTGAATAGATTCTAAATTGGTTGTGGTATACCAAGGTAATGAACTACATTAAAATTAAGGAACATGGATTCAGAGCAGAACATAAGGAATTGGTATACAGCTCTCATGTTTGCATATCTCACACACACAACAAAATGTAATACCAGTAATAATAATAACGAAAGGGGAGGAGTGTTTCAAAATTGCACTACAAATTGCATCTTCAACCTCGCAAAAGGCTTTCTAAAGTTATTTTTTTTAAACTCATGGTTTATGTTCATCTTTGGATTTAATGTTGGATATTATACAAGTAAAAAGCTAAAATACTCTTGACATTGTCAATTTCTATTTTTTTAAATTCAAACATGAACCATGGACTCCACTCCAAACCTTAACCTACCCCTAAACCTAAATATACACGACACAAAAAACCACAACGCAACCAAAGCCCTAACCTTATGAAGGCTATATGCAAGTGATGAAATAAATCCCAGAATTGTCACACCTAAAAAATTGTCAGATCACCCTTGTGGTGAATATACGCATGTACATCCATAACTCCGTGATCTTTTTATCACCCCCTCTGCAGGTTCATCTGTTGTTTCATTTCTTTTATATTTGATTGTAATTTATATTGTCTTTTATGAATATGTGGAAATAAATGAAATTGGAATTGAATTTGAACAGCAAATGATAATGGCATTCAATCAAAAAAAAAACTTCAGACAAATAGAAACCTTCTTACCCTTGTGACTGCTATACTGCACGTACTGGCAATGGTAGACCTCAGATCGGCCACAGTTCCCGACGTCTCCAGGACGATCCCGAACCTGACCACTCTCGGGTCCCTATCAGCATAGATGACCACAACGATGATCACTCGGGTGGTCCGTTGAGGAATGGGCAGTGACACGCAGAGGAAGGGGTCAAAGGTATTGCTCTGCTTGCCACAATGGGGACAGGTCAGGGATGACCGGTACTGCGCTTGGAAGAGGTCTTGGACGAAGCTGTTGTTGCGCCTCATGTGGTTGGCCAAGGATTCCGCCGCCATGAGTTCGTCACTCTTGTTCTGTCCATTCTGGAGAGGAGAGGAACAGGAGGACAAAAAATTGAGTGAATAAACTACTTTATCCATCCTTATGCACCGGATAGGGAGAAATTCCTTAAATGTTTGAGTGCCTTGTCAAGGTAGCTCGGCTAAAGCCGGGTAATAATATGATTGCAGGGCACCCAGGGAAAACAGTATTAACCCATTAGCAACTAAACCGCCCCTCTTTTAGTTTTTACTCACTGAACCGTTTGCCTACAAAACTGTTAAAAAATCATTGTAACAACAATGATGAAGCACTTGAAGCTTTGCTTTCTCATTTCCATGGCTTTAAGTGATTCGATTTCACAAAGCAATTGTATAAAGTGACCAAATAAGAGACAAACGCACAACCCAGTTTTCACACGTTAGAGTAATCAAAGTAAATTCATACCACCATGATGTAAATACTGAGAACTCCAATAAACAGAGACATTTGTTTAGAATTCAACACTTAAATATAAAACACAATGTTCTATCAATGGTACAAAATTCATCATTAAACATGTGATTTCTTGAAAATGCAGGCATTGCAGAATAATCTAATTAGAGAATGTGTCTTGATACATGCACATGAAATCGTCAATTTTCTCCAATTTGCTTGTTCTCCCTTATAAATCAAGAATACTCATCACATGTAATTCATCCCCGTTCAGCTCCCTTCAAATGCAACGTCCTACAACTACATTGATAAATTACCTTCAAAAATCAATATATAAATATCAATTTTCATGACAGCACAATATCAATCAAGCCTGGATTCCCACTCAAGGCGTTGGTAGTTACAAAGTCACAATATTTTACGGACAAAAAAGATTATTCATGGCAATGTACCTTTCTTGTTCAACAGCCTCATTGCTGTACTATGCTTTAAAAGATGACAGAGAAAGAGCCAGAAGGGCATTAGGGCCTATACCGGTAGAAGGGCATTAGGGCCTATACCGGTATGCATATAAAACCTTTCTGACTCTCAACAGGGGTTTCATACTATTTCTTCATAAGCGGAAAGAAAGAATGCAGATACTTTTTTTTTTAAAGTAATGAGAACATCAACATAAAAGAAATCCATAAATATAGATTGATCATACCAAGCAGACATATCTATATATACAGTACCAGTATGTACGTTCTATAGTTAAATGAGAAGTCTACACTGATATTAAGTTGGTTTTATATAAAAGCAGAAAATGAGATAAACAGGTCAATGAAATTTTGAGCAAAAAAAACAATCAAAAATAAGAGTCAAGAATATTTCAAGGTGTGTTACTGTTGAATCAAACATAAAATGGCAACTCTGTGAAGTTTCTTGAGAGAATGAGTTTATGAAATTTTCTGTACGGAGCAAATTGGAGAGGAGCTCGAAAGAGTGTTGCCAATTTGTGTTTCACTGATAACAACTTTAACGATTCAAAACTTTCATATTTTTAATCAGGTATTGCTCAAACTCTCACTAATTTGTTTCTCTTAGTTTTCTGCTTTCATTAAAACCAAGATAATATCAGGGTAGACTTCCCCTTTAATAGCTGTACATAAAATGTTTATTTTTTAAAGTGTACTACACTGTTGAGAGCCATACAGGCATTATAAACTACCTCTCAGCAGACCACAGACGGTATGAGTCAGATATCTTTTGAATAAATTGTGCCAATTTCAAGGTCAGTCCTACCATTGAATCGCTCACTAATGTAGATATCATCAAATAATGATTCCTATCAAAATAGGACCCTAGTCTGGACCATTCAGACTTTATTCAAATGACAAACGGGATGGTAATGAGAAGGTCTCTAAAAATGCGTCCAAATATCTAATCTGATCTCTGGTCGTCCAAAGGATATATCCTATGAATGAATTGTGCCAATTTCAAGGTCAATCCTACCATTGAATCGCTCACTAATGTAGATATCATCAAATAATGATTCCTATCAAAATAGGACTCTAGTCATACATGTATAAGATACTGGGATGGCAATGAGAAAGTCTCTAAAAATGCGTCCAAATATCTAATCTGAGTCCTGTTTCATAAAACCTGTGATCAACAACAAATGTTAAAGGTAAAGACCAGTTATGGTCATGCGATTGCATTGTGAAAGAAACGTTGTGGAATCGATCAGAAAAGGTTGATCATCTAGCATCTAGCATCTGCAAGGTTCTGGAATCATCAAAATGATAAGAAATTGGCCAATTCTTCGTAAAGTTACAAGCACTATACACAGAAAGATGTATATGGGACTACCCTATATCTCTCACAGACCATGAGAGAAACAAATTTACCAAATATATGAATTAGCAGGCGGTTTCCCGGCAAATTTTTTATCATCATGTATAAGTCAAAACATATTCTTTCACATGATTGGTAATGAGAGCTTCCATTTCATTTTTTGAAATTGGGGCATTTCCAATACTGGTCTTTACCTTTAAATATCCATGACACATTTGCTCTCAGCCAAACAAATGCCACGATTTCAGTAGCTTATAACACTTACTGTAACTTGTTATTGATAACCATTTTTTATGAAACAGGGATCTGATCTCTGGTTGGTTTTGCTCTTCCTGCTCCACCATCAGACAAGCCTTCTTAACTTTTATGCCTAAGTCACACAATTGGCTTGCATATTGCTGAATATTTATGGCAAGCCGTTTTAACATTTATTCCTATTTCTTGATATCAAGAATTGAATTCTTGACTTGATATCAAGAATTACCATTGCTTTACAACAGAAAATCATTTCTTGATATCAAGAAATCAAACAGCTTGCCATAAATACGCAGCAATACGCTAGCCAAATACGCAAAGGTGTGATTGGGGCATCAAAGAGGCTGTTGGATTTCATACCCTATAACCTACATGTACAGGTATGTATTAAACTTGTCTACTTCTAATGATACAGATCGTCATTTTAAGAGCAATGTAGCGGCGCGAAACTTGTATAGCGCCATCTGTGGCGTTAAGAAAGTTTGTGCAACAGAAAGCCTAGTCAAAGGCATCAGACTTGATGTTTGTTACCATAGAATTCATGACTTTGCTCCGGATGAACAAATAGTTGGTAAGCTACGATACATGATTACTGTAGATAACTGATTTACTGTCAAATATATGAAACTAGTTGTTTCATAATTATGATTGTTCATTTCCTGTGAATTATGTGCAAATAGTGAGTTGATTTTGGATGATTAACGCAACGTTATGTACAGAAGCCTATGTGTTGCTATGGGGCTATGAAACGCATTGCACCCAGGTATGTGTCGTGCATAAAGGGGTTTATTCATATAAACAAGCTCTAAGATGGTGCATGATTTAATTAGTATGATATGTTATAGTGACTTGCACAGCTTGTAAGAGTTAAAAGAGGTTAATTACCATTATAAGGAGTGTGTAGAACCGTTTCTGAGGGAATATTATTGATGTCAGTTGTATAGGGTCTGGAATCACATAGACTACTTTGTAATTGCTTAATTAAGGGGGCATTATGAAGCCGTATCTGTAGAACACCGTGCATTACAGGCACATTCTAAGCACAGGAATTTATGAAGATATATATATATATCAAGCAGAGACATAAATGAATACACTGTATAGCTGGATAGTTACATTCTTTTTGGAGTTTATTTCGTATATAAACATCACGTTTATATGTCGAGAGTATTTACAAGATTCACTGTAATGTAGACAGGGTTACATGCATTTAATTCTGTTTATATGATGCATATGTTTATAATGCTTTGTTACTTTGTTGTTGTTTACAGTGAACCGCTATTTGGATTGCTGATGATGATTCGCTAATTGGATTGCTGAATCGCTAAATGAAGATGACTTGTTACAAAAGAACCGAATAAAAAGAAAAATAAGAACTCAACAAGTCGTTTGCAACGTTTCCTTTATTGGCGCGTTCACACAAAAGTTCACAACTTGTTCTAGATGTCGGAGAAGGTCCAAGCAAGCAACCAGCATGAGGGGTCGGAAGCTGGAGAGCCAAAGAACGGCGTTGACGGGGATGCAACGGCAAGGAGTGAAACCAGAGCATCCAGGGACGCTGAAGTGAAATCGATGGCCTCCAGGGCGAGCATCTCCTCAAGCGTGAAGATGAGAGAAGCCGAGGTGAAGCGGCAGCTTGCTAGGATGAAGGTAGTACAGCTACAGAGAGAACATAAACTAAAACGAGAACAGTTTGAACTCAACGAAAAACTTGATAGACTCAAGATTGAAAATGAACTTGAGAACGCCGAAGCTGAAGCAAAATTGTGGCAAGAACATGAAACAAAGCCACAAGAACTGTTACAAATTCCAGAAGGTCAAACTCAGCAAAGAACTGCTGAATGGTGTACAGGGAATGTTGTACCGGTAGATATTTGTAATGAGAATCAGGATGTTACTTCCCAAAGAGTGTTGGGTGAACATACAATGCCAAATGCATATTCATGTAATAAGAATGTAAATTCTGTAGAACATAATTTGTCAGAGATGATGATGGCAATGCACCTGCCCAAACCTGATATGACTTGTTTTTCTGGTAACCCTATTGATTATTGGAGCTTTTGTAATTGTTTTGATGTTAACATTGAGCACAAGGTGCAAGATAACAGGATGCGACTAACCTATTTAATACAATTTTGTACAGGCAAGGCAAGGGAGGCTATAGAGAATTGTATTTTGTTACATCCCGATACTGGATATTCAAGAGCTCGCAGCATCCTACAAGATCAATTCGGACAGAACTACATAGTAGCGAAGGCACACGTCGATAGGGTGATCTGCCGAGCCAACCTGCGCCCAAGTGACAGTCAGGCCTTATGGGATCTGGCCAGAGATATGAGGAGATGTCAAATGTCCACATCACAGATGGGTTATTCAGCGGACATGAGCTCAACGGACACACTGCTTAAGATACAGAGCCTTCTGCCTGTTCACCTACAAGCCAGGTGGGCATCTAAGGCTCACGTAGCCATGGAGCAGTCTGTAATTCCCAACTTTAGCCACATGACAGACTTTATCGAACAGGAGGCTAAGATAGCAAGCAACGTGTTCGGGAAGAATATCGGACAGTCATTCAAGTCAAGTTCAAGTGCAAAGCGACAGAAAGGGAGCGTGGGAGGCAGAGCTTCATCCTTCGCAATGGAAGGAGGAATTGACAGGCCTAATAACAGAAAGGAGGAATGTCCATGCTGCAAGAAGGAGCACCAGTTGGAAACCTGTTTCAAGCTAAGGGACTTGCCTCAGAAGGAGAGATTTATCTTCCTAAAGAAGAGTGGCATCTGTTTTAATTGCCTTAAGAAGGCACACCTAGCAAGGAACTGTCCCTCAGACTCGACCTGTAAGAAAGAAGGATGCAGTCTAAAATGGAAACACCACACATGGTTGCACTTTGAAAGGAAGGAAAGCCCCAACCAGAAGAACAATGAAGACAGCCCAAGTCAGCAGAACGGGGCCGGAGTGACAACTGGTGTGGAATGCCATACAATTAGAGGAAGAGCCGACGTACGCTTAAGAGTACTTCCTGTGAAGGTGCGTCATGGAGCCAAGGAGGTTACGACTTGGGCACTCCTTGATGAAGGAAGTGATACGTCCCTTTGTGAAAAGAGACTTGCAGAGGAACTGGGAATTGTCGGAGTCAACAAGGAATTCAGGTTGACTACAATCAATGGAGTGAACACTCCAAGGAAAGGAATGGAAGTTAGCATGACCATTCAAGGCTTGCAAGAAGACACTAAGATCGATGTGGACAGGATGTGGACTGTTGATGTTCTACCCATATCGTCCAGAAGTATACCATGTCAGGAAGATGTCGATAAGTGGCCTCATCTTCAGGGCATTCAACTAGTGACAGCAGGCCAAGCAAAGGTTCAGCTCCTGATAGGAGGCGACACCCCAGAAGCATTCTGGGTAGAGGAAGAAAGGAGGGGTCAAAAGAAAGATCCCTATGCGATCAGAACGCCTTTGGGATGGACGTTGATTGGACCTGCATCAAGCTCAAGTCACAGAAACTCGTACGGAATTCACCACATCTCAGCTGAGGAGCTTCATAATCAAGTGAAGCGGTTTTGGGAGATGGACTCTGGTCCAGGAGATGAAAGAGTTGGTGAATCAGTGGAAGATGTGAAGGCTAGAACCATCATGGAGAAAACTGTGAAGTATATAGATGGACACTATGAGATCGGTTTGCCATGGCGTCAGTGTCCACCAGTGTTACCCAACAACAGACAGCAAGCAGGTTCGAGACTGCAGAGCCTGAAGAAGCGGCTACAGAAGAATGGTTCCCTTCACCAGAAGTATTCCTCTGTAATGGGGGAATATATAAGAAAAGGATTTGCCTGCAAGGTTGGCGAAGGCAGAGAGCCAGTAGGGCGTGTGTGGTACCTGCCACACCACCCAGTAATTAATCCGCTGAAGCCAGATAAGCTACGGATAGTTTATGACTGTGCTGCTGAGTTTCAAGGGACTTCATTGAACAGCCAGTTACTCCAGGGTCCAGACCACACTAACAACCTGGTTGGTGTACTGCTGCGTTTCCGGCAAGACAAGATAGCCCTCGCTAGTGACATCGAAGGAATGTTTCACCAAGTGAGAGTTTCACCACAGGATATCGATGCACTGAGGTTCCTATGGTGGGAGGAAGGAGACTTGGAGAAGCCCCCTGTAGAGTATCAGATGTTGGTACACTTGTTTGGAGCAACATCGTCACCAAGCTGTGCTGGCTTTGCGATTAACAAGACAGTGCAAGACAACAAGAGAGACTTTGATGAAGGAGTAGCTGAGACAGTGTTGGACAATTTCTATGTGGATGACTGTCTCAAGTCAGTTTCCACGAGAGAAGAGGCCAAGAAGCTCATCCCTCAGCTGAATGAGCTACTAAGAAGAGGTGGATTTAGACTAACCAAGTGGGTTAGTAACGACAAGGAAGTCCTGTCTACAGTAGAGACATCAGAAAGGGCAGCCTCTGTCGTTGATTTAGACTTAGACCACTTACCGATTGAGAGGACGCTTGGGATCATGTGGAACATGGAGACAGACACATTTAGCTTCAAGGTTAAACCCAAGGAAGTTCCAGCTACAAGAAGAGGGATCCTATCTTCAATGAGTTCCCTCTATGACCCGTTAGGATTCGTCGCTCCATTCATAGTAACTGCCAAGATACTTCTTCAAGATTTGTGTGCCCAAGGCAAAGGTTGGGATGAAGAAGTGGGCCAGGAGGAATTACAGCGATGGGAGAAGTGGTTGGCTGAAATTCCAGAATTAACATCCATCAACATTGAGCGCTGTTACAAGCCAACAGACTTTGAAGGTGTTACCAATGAGCTACACATATTTTGTGATGCTTCAGAGCGAGCCTACGCAGCATGTGCGTACTTGAGGATCGTGGGTAAGGAAGGACAGATTCACACTGCCTTTGTGATGGGAAAGACCAGACTCTGTCCATTAAAGAAGATGACCATACCGCGACTAGAGTTGTCAGCAGCAGTATTGGCTGTTCAACTGTACCAAATCATTCAGGAAGAACTCAGAATACCAATTGACCGTGTGACATACTGGACAGATTCAACATCGGTCCTGCTCTACATCAGCAATGAGAGTCGCAGGTTTCGTACCTTTGTGGCCAACAGGGTTGCGAAGATCCACAAGATCAGTGATAAACGACAGTGGAGACACGTCGACACCCTCAGGAACTCAGCAGATGATGGTTCACGGGGTATCCCTGCAAGAAGCCTGGATAGATGGCTTACAGGACCTGAGTTCTTGTTACAAGAAAAGGAAGTCTGGCCGGAAGATCCAGCAAGTTTGAAGAAGGAAGATGTACCAGAACTTGATCTTCAGAATGACAGTGAGGTGAAGAAAACTCATGTCTACGCTACCAGCTCACATGACGAGATAGATGATCTAATGACAAGGTACTCATCATGGGATCGTCTGAAGCGAGGAATTGCATGGCTACTACGGTACAAGCAATACTTGCGGTCCAAAGGAACGGGCAACTTGGCAGAAAGAGGAAGCTTGACAGTTCAGGAATTGAACAATGCAGAGGTCGAAGTGATCAAACACGTACAGAGACACTCATTTCCTGATGAGTACGTGAAGGGGATAGAGAAGAAAACCAGGAAACAAGGAAATCCCCTTGAGAAGCTGAATCCTGTCATGGTTGACGGACTGCTACGAGTAGGAGGGAGATTAAGCAAGGCTCCTATTCTGGATGACGAGAAACATCCAATGATTCTTCCCAACGATCACCACGTTACCAAGCTTCTAGTGGTTCATCATCATCAGAAGGTTGGACACTGTGGTATGGGTTCGACATGGACCTCTCTCAGAGAAAGATTTTGGATCAACAAGGGAGGTGCTACAGTCCGTCACACCATAGGTAACTGCTTCCAATGCAGGAAGCGTAATGCTTCAAGAGGTCAGCAATTCATGGCTGATTTGCCGGAAGAGAGAGTTACTCCGGGAGAACCACCTTTTACGAATACAGGGCTTGATTACTTTGGCCCATTCCCGACGAAGCATGGTCGCAGTACACAGAAGAGGTATGGACGTATCTTTACATGTTTATCTACCAGGGCAGTGCATCTTGAGATGGCTTATAGCTTGGAGACTGACTCATTCATACAAACACTGCGTCGCTTCATCAACCGTAGAGGTCAACCCAAGGCTATATTCAGTGACAATGGCACCAATTTCAAGGGGGGTCAGAAGGAGCTAAAGGATGCTCTTGCAGGGCTGAATTCCGAGAGAGTGAACCGATACCTCACCCAGAAGGGCATTGCATGGCACTTCAACCCGCCAGGAGCAAGCCACATGGGAGGTGTATGGGAGAGGATCATACGGTTAGTGAGGAAAATCTTGACCAGTCTCCCACAGCAGACGCATACAGACGAAGCGCTACTTACCCTCTTCACAGAAGTAGAGGCAATATTGAATGGAAGGCCTCTTACTCACCTGAGCATGGACTCCAGAGATGATGAGCCATTGACCCCGAATCATTTGTTGTTGCTTCGTAAGAACCCAAATCTGCCACCAGGGATCTTTGTGAAAGAAGACTGCCATCTACGGAGACACTGGCGCCAAGTCCAGTACCTAGCAGGGCAGTTTTGGACCCGATGGGTCAAGGAATACTTACCCCTGTTGCAGCAACGTCAGAAATGGACTAGACCAAACAGAAACTTTGAAGTCGACGATCTGGTTCTAGTAGTCAACGAAAGTACCCCTCGTGGACAGTGGCCCATCGGAAGAGTGTTAACGACCTATCCAGACAAGCGTGGCCTTGTAAGACAAGTAGAGGTTCGAGTAGGGCCTCGATATTACAAGAGGCCAATTTCAAAGCTGTGCCTCTTGGAAGCCAATGTAGAGGCTTCTTCCTAAACACAACGAAGGTTGTTATATATGATGTGAAACATTTATATGTTATTGTTCAAAGAATTTCTAACATTTCTAACTTGCATGTATGTCACAGTTTGAATTGTTTATGCAAACAGTTTTGACAAGATTTGTGAAAGTTAAATGGATGTTTGTTTTGCTTTCAGATATTTTACAGGTATCGTCATTGCGTTAATGCATACCAAATGTTACTGTAATTCATTCATAGTTTAATGCATGCCGCTTTATGGTAATGTAGAAAATGATTTAAGGATAGGTAAATCATTTGGGGCCGGAATGTAGCGGCGCGAAACTTGTATAGCGCCATCTGTGGCGTTAAGAAAGTTTGTGCAACAGAAAGCCTAGTCAAAGGCATCAGACTTGATGTTTGTTACCATAGAATTCATGACTTTGCTCCGGATGAACAAATAGTTGGTAAGCTACGATACATGATTACTGTAGATAACTGATTTACTGTCAAATATATGAAACTAGTTGTTTCATAATTATGATTGTTCATTTCCTGTGAATTATGTGCAAATAGTGAGTTGATTTTGGATGATTAACGCAACGTTATGTACAGAAGCCTATGTGTTGCTATGGGGCTATGAAACGCATTGCACCCAGGTATGTGTCGTGCATAAAGGGGTTTATTCATATAAACAAGCTCTAAGATGGTGCATGATTTAATTAGTATGATATGTTATAGTGACTTGCACAGCTTGTAAGAGTTAAAAGAGGTTAATTACCATTATAAGGAGTGTGTAGAACCGTTTCTGAGGGAATATTATTGATGTCAGTTGTATAGGGTCTGGAATCACATAGACTACTTTGTAATTGCTTAATTAAGGGGGCATTATGAAGCCGTATCTGTAGAACACCGTGCATTACAGGCACATTCTAAGCACAGGAATTTATGAAGATATATATATATCAAGCAGAGACATAAATGAATACACTGTATAGCTGGATAGTTACATTCTTTTTGGAGTTTATTTCGTATATAAACATCACGTTTATATGTCGAGAGTATTTACAAGATTCACTGTAATGTAGACAGGGTTACATGCATTTAATTCTGTTTATATGATGCATATGTTTATAATGCTTTGTTACTTTGTTGTTGTTTACAGTGAACCGCTATTTGGATTGCTGATGATGATTCGCTAATTGGATTGCTGAATCGCTAAATGAAGATGACTTGTTACAAAAGAACCGAATAAAAAGAAAAATAAGAACTCAACAAGTCGTTTGCAACGTTTCCTTTATTGGCGCGTTCACAAGCAACATACAGTTCATTGTGTGTTTACAAAGTGAGGTGATTGATCTCTAACTGTACATGGACCTTGATAATGAGTCATCAAAAATTCAGTGCAAAGAAACAAACACCCTCCATGTATTTCCTATCATTAAAGCAATTTTTTAGTGCAGAATTTTACTGATTTTCTTTGTCTTTTACCAGTTTTCTAGAGTTTATTTAGAGCTTACCACAGATAGAAAGAAATCGCCCACTGCTTTTGCTTACGTTTATCATTTTTTCACTGTTGAATTAAAATGAACTTTTACACAAATAGCGGAGTTCCTGAATCTTTAGCTCTCTACTGAACAGGTATGTGTATACCAAGTTAATGTGAGAAACTTCAAAACCTGGCTGCAACTTGACAATTCATGAAAGCCCCTTGACTGACATCATCTGTATACGGACAAAAGGGAGACAAAGAATGGATATTTTCTCCAGGGGCTTCTAGACTGTCAAAAGAAGAGGAAATACTTCGACAAAGATGAACAAATGATAATACCTTTCCTCTTAAAATAGCAGACAACGCTGCCAAGATCTAATTGAAATCCATGCTACGAATGATTCAAAAGGGTTAATTCACCACGCACTATGACAAAAAGAAATGGCAGTTTTCCAGCAGTGCTTGCTCGCATTCATTTTATATGCGACCTTGCAATTTATGTATTATTCTTCTTCAGCAAATGGATGATAATCCTCTGATTCCTGATCCAAAGTACAATATAATGAGGCAGAATTGAAAAGAAAAAAAAGGTCAATATTTTTTTAGCACACAAGTTACTAGTGGCAAATGCAAGTGATTTCTTGTAATGATGTTAATAAAGTAAGTAGTGCATTTACATACACATATTTTCTCTCCTTTTTTTTCCTTCCCTTTTTTTCCTTCCCTTTTTCTTTTCTCAAAATTTGATGTGTTTCACATGCAGTGAATTTTTTTGAAATGTACCGGTATTTCATATTATCATGTAATGTTGGAACATGAAATTATATTAACCTATTGAAGACATTTGGGAATAACAGATGACAAATTTCGTTTTTCACCCCTAAATATGGATGAAATATTTAGTCGCTGCATTTTTTTACCGGCAGTTTAACTCAACGTGTGTGAACAGAGCTTTTATCTATCCCAACAACTGAACAGATGGATGATAGTGACCTTGTACCTGTACATACTCATAATTCATCAGCCCAAACACGCAAGGACAACCAGGGCATATCGGTTCTTACACTAATGGTCATAAGAACTAATTATTAATAATCATTGCATTACTTGCATTAGGTCAGTGTGGAGCAGTCTGTCTTTAATATAAAAGTGAAATACAATCTCCACAAAATTTCTTCTCTTTTTCTTTCTTTCATCAAACATTTTTGCACCTTTCTCACTCTCACTCGCGTGTAATCTTTCTCCATTTCTCTAATGTTCAATCTTTCTCTACTTCCTCCTTTGTCTCTCTCATCAAACCTCTCTCTTTCTCTCTCTCTCTCTTTCTATCTAACTCTCTCATTCTTTCCCTCTCTCTCTCTCTCTTTCTCTCTCTCCAAATGATGCCAATTATACTTGCCTCACAGAAGCTCTCACTACCTCTCAACATGTATACATAGTATACACATCACTGAGCCTGGAATACAAAAACCTTGCCCTTCCCTGGCTAACCTACACATGAATATACATGCACAGTCCTTGTTCATGAGACTCGGTAAAGCTCATCTCTATTATACAGAAACACCGAGGTAGAAATACTTTCCCCACCTGACCTTGCTCGCTTGCTTACTAACTTCCAAAGGTGCCAAGTCTTTTTTAGCAAGGTGTTCAAACTTAGGGAAATTAATATTTTTCATTGAACATGTACAGTATGTACATGTATAACAAACAGAGTATATAGACTTGAAAACAACGTTGTATAAAGAAACTAATTCTGACGAGGCCAGTTGACATGACAGCTGGCCAATCATTAGTGCAGGCGCTCAATAAATCCTGCTCACTTTATATGATTTTTGTATGATACAACTTTCAGACTAGAACAGGATGATTCTTTATTGAGTTTTTGTTCGAAACAATGACTAAACATGCGTTTCGTTATACAGCTATTCATTATACAACGTTCTGTACAACGGTTTGATTACTAATCATACAGCTAAACCATTCTTGTATACATGTACCGGTAGCTATACAATGAATTACAGTAGTCCGAATGCAGAGTGAGAGGCAGTGGACATTTGAATAGATACCACCATTTGGACAGGCCAAGTAGGCCTACATTACCGGTAAGCCTTAAATTGATTGACAGCTACACTGTATATTGGATGTTTACTAGATATCTCTAGGTCCGAGGGCGTGACGTGCAATGTAGTCGTCAACATGGTCGCATTTAGATTGTCAACATTGTTTAGCATTGATCTAAAATTTGTCAAACCACAAAATAGGACAATTTAAAAAAAAATGTGAAATGTCAATTTACAACAAATATCAACATTCAATACAAATCTGTTTCATACATGTACTGTGTTATTCTAAGGATTACAAATCATATGGACCCATGGTGATTTGATACTACATGTACTATGACAGGTTTTTTCAATTATTACAATGTACTTGTACAATTGAAAATTGACAGAAAGCTCTTGTATTGTGAGTGATTTTTCTTTTAAACTGACCAGTGCAAATATTGTCACAATCCACATGTTATGGGGGAGCAATTTCACCCCAGTGTGCACACACCATCCTTTTCACAATGTTATTCAATAGAGCGCGTAATAGCATTTCATAAATGCTCTCTGCCCACCCATGCAACTGTCCATAATCGCATGATCAAAATGTCTCACAATGCCACGGAGCGGTAATCGCATGATAAAAATGTCTAACAGAGGAGTTCAAAATTGCAGATCTTCCATCGACCAAGTGCTGCTTCCCAGGGAAGTTCTTCAAGAAATTCAATTTTTGATCAAATCACTAATGGATTTCACCGATGGAGAATCTATCTATTATTCATTGATAAAATCCCCCATCTCTTCATTTCATACGTAGTACATGTAGTCTTCTCATTCAGAACCTTTAGGCTACACAATTCCTGTAGGTTTAATGGTACTATTAGACAATTGTATAAATAATTAATTAATTAAAAGTGCATAAATATAAGTTTCAGGCAACAAGATTAGTGTTAACTGTGAAAAGAAAACAAAAACTACTTACTGTACTTACATACTCTATTTTTTCAAATTTCCTAGCTTGTGTTACTATGTTTCATACATGTACATGTACATGTACATACACTTGGGGAACATTGTAAACAACTCCCAACAAAATCATTTTACAAAAGAAATATTGCAGGAAGCAAAGGCACTTGTTTGAACTACTTTCATTATTTCCAAAACACTTACCTGCTCGTAAGAATTTGATTGCTGGTCATTATCAAAAAAATTATGCTATTAAAGGTGGCCCCTTGAACTACATATACATGTAGGGTAAACGTACATGCATTCATTGCATTCATGTAGACATGTGCACAAAGGCATGGATGATGGATGTGTTCATCTAATGAGTGCCAGGACAGCGTTTTCAAACATTATATCTAGAGTTGAACTTCTTCCGACTCTAGCTAAATTGATGTGTTGTTAGCATTGTTACATTGTTAAAAACTCCCAACAAAATCATTTAACAAAAGAAATATTGCCGAAAATATTGGAGAAATGCAAAGGCACTTGTTTGAACTACTTTCATTATTTCCAAAACACTTACCTGCTCATAAAAATTTGATTGCTGGTCATTATCAAAAAAATTATGCTATTAAAGGTGGCCCCTTGAACTACATATACATGTAGGGTAAACGTACATTCATTGCACTCAAGTAGACATGTGCACAAAGGCATGGATGATGGATGTGTTCATCTAATGAGAGCCTGGACAGCATTATTTGTTAAACATTACATCTAGAATTGAAGTTCTCCTGACTCTACATGTAGCTATTAAATTGATGTATTATTAGCATGGGTTAGTTCATATCTACTGCAGATGTACATGTAAATGTAGGTAATGTTGCTACCATCATGCAGGGAGCTGTATGATGGTGTTCCTGTTTAATAACCCCTAGAGAAATAGTCATTTCAAATATCCTCATGTTAACCTCATTAAATTGGCACTATTTTCTGTTAACGACTACTAATTTAAGGTAAATAACGTAGTTCTATCTTCAATAAATGTTCATGTAGAAATAACTTTTTTAAATTACATTTTACAGAAAATAATTCTGTTGTAATGAATACAGAGATTGTTACATCTTCACTTCGTGTTGCTAATTTAAAGATTTAAGGGCTTATTTCAATTTTTACATTTACTCATGAACCACATGAGGTAATGCAATAAATATTTAAAAATACATGTATATTTGCTACTGGGCCATTCTTAGTGGTACTGTATGTGTGAACGAAATCCAGAAAAATAAGTGATTCAAACCTAATATGTCAGTATTTACGTCATACTTTAGCAGAAGTCTCCAATTTTAGATTTCTAAATAACAATAATCATAACCAACAGATGGAGGATAATTAATCTAAATGAGACTTCATCATTTTCTTTCAGAGGGCAAAATCAGGTTGGTCATGTGTGTGACCTTGCAAGATAAGGGGTCTTATTTGTTGTTATTTAGACCATTCTTTTTTGTATATTTCCCTCGGGAGTGAAAGCTTACACTTTTCATAGCTGTATGATGAGCTTGCTCTTGACAGTTTGAAGGCAATTTTCCATAAATGAGCGGTCTATCTTTTTTTTAAAGGATAAAAATCTGGTCGGTCAGGCATGTGACTACTAAACAAAGGTTTTTTCTAATTTTCTCTGTAAATATCTATGAAATGTAATCTAATTTTCCAGCAATGAAGTATTTAAATTAGATGGTCACTGGTGTGATTGTTTGTTTCACTTTGTAAATGGCTCTTTTTCATATCCTATATATGCAACTCAAAGCATTCTACATCAATAAACAGTGCAATTTAATGACTGAAATGTGCCACTGTACATTGAGGGATCCTTGCTACAGGTTGTGTTCCCTCGCAGAATCTCTATTTAAATCTTTTGAATGCATCATAAAAAGTAGATACAGGTAACAGCATGCATTCATGAATCACAAATACACATTCTAAGGCTTGTAAAAAAAAAGAGCATAGGAATGAGTAGAAGAGCACTGCAAGAACTGAATGACCTAAGGCTCTAAAGCTGCTATGCTGCGGATTAGCTCATCCCACAAATGTGTCTTATGTTCAGTGTCAGCCACCTACACATGTACACTGTACCTCCAGTCAACAAGAAACAGTCCATGTTGGGGGCGAGGCAGGCTTCTTCTTTTGAGGGTGGGAGGAAGGGGCTTTGGAGTTCCAGTGTTCATTTTCTACATACCCCCCCCCCCCCTACCCCCCCCCCCCCCAACCTCCTATCTGCAGAAGCCTGCTTTCCCCGGAGTATTCAAGCTGAAACATGCATCCAGTCCTTTTAGACAATGAGGTCATGTCTACAAAAGTCGCATCATGAACCACATGTATGCCAAGAGAAATAAACCTCACCGTAAATCCGGGATGTACAGATACTTTACAGCTTTCGTTTAAAATCTGTACACAGTAACGAAATATTCAATGTTTTTTGTGGTCCCATCAGACAGATTGCCTTTACAGCACTGTACAGTAAATCATACATTCATGTGTAAATGTATCCCGGCACCCCTTCGGCCTCTCTGCCGACACCTCTTTCAAGATTACCGCAAAGCTTTATTGCAATGTAACTTACACCCTCTAAGTTTGTCATCCAACCGTTCCACATATCCTCCTGACTCGACCCTAAGCGAGCTCAATGTAGGTAAGCTGTCTTTGGACGAAAACAGTCCGATGAAAGCATGGTAAACACATGATGAATTGCTTGGCTACACACGAATCATCCACACAAAAATTCAGAAGCCCACAGGTAAAAAAAAACATGAGATGACAGCTCCGAGATGCTCCAAAATAGCTCTGGTAATCTTTAAAAAGAGTTCAGGAAAATAAAAGAATTCATATGAAACTCCCAAAATGTTATAAAAATTAACATCACCCTAATACCAAGTTTACATTCCAGACTGCTACATGTAGAGAGAAAAAAAATGTGTGGAGCCCTGTGTAATGTATTGGAACCTCTCCTTTACCCCTTTCATATTGACTGCTAAACAGGGTTAAGTCAGGGCTCAGTCCAAACCAAGAGCTACTACTTGTATAATTGGTATGAACTTTACTCCACACTTCCAAAAGTTTATTTTGCAGAGAGCATCTGCACAGAAAGCAGTTTTGTCCATAATGTAAACTGTGTCTTCTTTAATCAATGTGAAACAGAACATGCCAATAGACCAGTTCATCATAGTGGTCAATTGCACATGGTACAAATGACCCTGAATATCCACAGATCTTTTACACTTGGAGAAGTCCAACTTTGTGCATTTTAGAATAATCACTGCCAAAGTCATGGAGGTGAAATAAATCTAGATCCATTCCTTTATCAACAACAATATGAGAGATGTTAGTACTTAGTACGGGGAATCAAGGGGGTGTACCCATTTATTTGATTGATCACCACCTTCAAAAATTCAAATCTTTAAAATCCTCTACTAGATTTCCCATTGGAATTTAGTGATCTGTTTCACTCAGTATTTTTTTCCTGCTTTCATCTGCAGCAATATAATATCAAGGTGGATTTCTGCTTGGAGAGTTTGTCAAAACCCTGGGCTAGAATATTCATCACTTGAGAGAGTGTCACTACGTTGCGCACAGGTGTCTCCAAAAAATGCTAGTTTCAAAATGCCTTGGTAAACCACAGCTTTTCTTTTTAAAGCTGTCTATTTACACGATTAGCATTAAATACTATTTTCTGGTCCCATTTATCCTTTCAATGTTAACTAGTCACATTTGATTATTACCGGTAAATTGATGTACTTTTGTTTGGATAATAAACTTCAAACTCAAACATTTGAAATTAATGGCAACTGCGCAAAACAAGGTTCCTGCACCTACATGTATTTCATTGAGCTCTGTGTTATAATATATAAGATACAGAAAGCGTATTACACTAACATCAGGTATAATTACACAAACCGTTTCAATTTACAGCGGCATATCCGAACGAAGCTTAAAAGACCTCAAAGCCTTGTTCACACATAAGAGAGTAAACCACCTACACCAACCCTCTGCAGCAAAAAAAAAAAAAAAAACAGCCAGAGAAGCATTTGTATGCCAACTGTAAGTATAATCTGCATGACCAATAAATTGAACTAAAAGAAATTAAACAAAAAAATTACATTACAAAAATAATTAAGCGCAATAACTTGCTTGACATTTCTGTATAAACATAAAAATACTCTAAGGGAGTACATGTGCACTGTACAGTACATGTACCGTATTTGCCAGCGTAAAGGCCGCAGTATTTTCGGAAGAGAAAATATCAAAAAGTCTGGGTGCAGTCTATGCGCAACAAGAGTAAAAATGCAGCTGTCAAAACAGCACGCGTTCGTACATATATGGGACTACAATGACTAGATCAATACCAGTTAATGGTACACTGAGGACATTTCTAGAATAACCACACATCTTACCGACAATTTTATGTTGCATTGTTGACATGAAGACGAAAATAAGATCTAGATCTAAGTTCGTGCCATTGCATCGATAAAAAGTAAAAGAAGGGCCCAAATGGCGCATCAAGCCGAAATCGTAACAAGTCTATTTTCTTTGTATCCATTTCACGCTATTTTGCATTACAATGTACATCTGTGGTAGGGTATATTTCAGATATCAAATTTGCCTGCGATACAGTACTAGCTTAAAAATCTAAGATTTGCTAAATTACGAGCATTTTTGGGGTAAAGTTCCTGTAAATTTATAATAATATTGCTGAATTTGGTATCAGTTTGTAGAAAAAATAGTGTTCTACAAGGAAATTATGATTATTTTGTTTGGCCCATTTTTTTTTTTTTTCATTTTTCCATACGTTCATTTTTTTTTTCTCTACAAACTGTCAAAGTTGGGGGTGCGGTGTATGCGGCGCTGCAGCCTTATCGCCGGCAAATACGGTATACATTAAATACTACACTTCAAATTATTCAATTTTGCTTTATCATCCAAAAATTAAAATGAAAAAATTCAGATAGATTGTCTCAGGCAAAGCTAGTTCTTGTATCAATATTCAACCATTATATGTTTATTCCATTCCATTTTTGTTGTTTTTTGTTTTGACAGTAGCATCTACATGTAACATTGGGGAGATTGTACAACATTGGATTGCAAGAGCAGGAGTTTAAATTTGTTAATAATTCCGAAATTTGAATACCAGTAGTAACTTCCCTACATGAATATAGTAAAAGGGGGACATATATTTGGATTCATTTTGAAAGTAATGTACAATGTAGAACATTCATTACTCATTAGATATATTTCGCCATCAAATTTAGATTGTTCATCACGCCAATCTCAGCAACTGATCGATAAAGGTCGCGACCACTTCACTATTTACACACTGTATCTATCTTTCCTGTGACTTTGGAAGGCCTTCAGCTCACCATTGATTCAGCGGGGCGGTGGCAAGCAAGAGTGTAATATTGGCAGGGGAAAGTGGTAATTTTATTAAGTTGTTTCTCTCTCCACCTACCAAGTCAGGTTTGCAAATGAGCTACCTGCTGCTTCGCTGTCACTGCACATTGCTAAATCAACCGTGTGTTCCCTGCTCGCCTTTACCTGTCAGATAAATCCTGTCCTTACATTCACCCTCGCTGTGAGTAAGTAGCCTGGTTACAACCAATAACTGAGGGAAAAATATGACACTTTTGTGCCACCCTTTTTTAAACTTACAAACTACTGCAAGGACACAGCCCACAAAATATGCCCCCTGTAAAATGTTATGACCTTGAGTTTTACCTAGAATAATGTGACAAATTTTTTCCCTCCCCCCCCCCTCATTTTTTTTCTTTTTGATTGTCAGAGAATTTTAAATCAGAAAGGCATACATGTACATATGTACATGTACAATCATGTACAACATTGGTCAATAATAAGTAGCGCCTTGAGCATTTAATTAAAATGGATAATGGCGCTATATAAATCTCATGTATTATTATTATTTCCATGCACTTCAACTTCATCTTCTCTTTAATGACATTATCGTCCTTGTTTGATGATTCTCCCTCAACCTGCTAATGCCAACCAACCTGAATTCCAAGGTCAACTCCTTACTTCAGGAAGGTTTATCTTCAATGCCCTACCCCCCTCCCCATTCAGACCAACAACTTACAGTTTATGGCTATACACAAACCATATATAATGTACATGTACTGTACTGATCCATATGATAAGTGATTCATTTTTCTCCAGTCTATAAACAATGTACAGTAAAACACGATGTGTCAAATGAAAACTTGATAAAGAATCGGTCCTGTTGCAGTCTGAACGTCGTATCGTAAGAAAGGTACATGTATATAACTAGGCCGGGCTTATCATGAGCATGCACTAATAGGGATGTTAGACTAAAAATTGAAGTCCATTAAATCATGACAATTTTGCACTGTATTTGGAGAACACAATTTATCATTCAATATGGAAAAAAATTGGAGTCAAAATATAAATCGATTCTCGAGATATTAATTTTTTAATATTTTTATTTAGGGGTATTTCCTGAAGTTTTTGCATAGGAAATTACAATGTAAGCATGGCACCGAGTGTAATTTAAGTACATAGTAAAGAGTACATACCTCAACATTGCAAGCATTGTTTGATGTGCCATATCTCAAAAAATATATCTTGTTTCTCATTGAAATTTCAACAGAACTTTTCTTCATTATATTCTTTTTATCAACATTTTTAAGAGAAACCTTGAAATTAAATATATTGTTGCCATGGAAACAAAACAAAGAAAATAAGAAAATATTTAAAAAGTAATATACCGGTATTTACTTTCCAGATCAAATTGCTACTCAAAACACTTTGCATTCCAAGATAATGGCAGGGACATCTTTCCACAACATTTTTAAAATTAAAATATAAGGTTGCCATGGCAACGAACAAAGAAAAACAAAGAAAAACAAAGAAAAACAAAGAAAAACAAAGATTTAAAAAAAAAAAATATATCACAGGAAAAATGTTTCCTGATAAAATTTGAGGATCGATTTGAGGATCTGGAGGATCGCTGATTTTCAAGTAAAGATTTTCAAATAATCAGCGATACAAATATAAGATGATATTTCAATGTAAACTTGGATTAAAATTCTGGCAGTCATGGTGGAAAAATATATCAAATCCAAGTACATGTAAAATCGCTTTTTGATAAAGGAAAACAAATATGGTAAATGTCCAGAAAACCTCTTGTAATGTTACAAATGTATCAGGAGAATAACACCTGTATATTTACAATTACAGCCGAGTCACTAGAATTGCTCATTTCTACGTAATTTCCCTCGAAACAGTGTTTAGTTTCCCTTGAAACATTGTTTTAATAATTTCTTGCATTTTATCTTTTTTAAAGAGGGAGTTTGTACACTTAGAAGAAGAGCCACATGCTGGCGCTTACAATGGAAATTTCCACGTGCGCGCACGTGGCCATTGTGGCTTGATGATAACAGCACGCTTTTCTTTCATTTATACTTCCTCCCGGCATTTCACTCGTACACACATTCAACATTTCAACTTCTGTTTCTGTAATAAATACTGAGTTATTGCTTTAATAATGGAGTCTTTAATTATGAAAAACTTATATTCAACGTTTGTAGTCGATCAAAATTCTCAATTTATCCATGGAAAGTAGTTTCTAGCTGCAAATATTTCGTTCGGTCAGTACGTGTTCAGCACAGAATCACCAGGGGTTGAGGGCGAGTGTCAAGACTTACGGTTGTTCAGTCTTGGGTAGTATACATCGGAAGTTTGTGATTATCTGTAGATGATCCTGAATGAATTTCCCTTAGATTTTTGGCTCAAAGATAGCTTGGATATCACTTATAAATATACTAACATTGACTTTTGCAAAAAGTTCATTTTTATAAGAAAAAGATCGCTATAAATTGGAACTTTGTTTTACTACTCAAATATATTAAAAGTATGGGGTAGGCAAAAAAGTCAACGCGCATGGTCAACTTTTCTAAGTTTCATGAATGGCATGTCCAAATTTGGGCATTGTGTGACCCCGGGATCACCTCCAGATTTCGATGTAAACATGCGCAGTTTTTCAGAGAGTCACAGAAAAGCAGTGCCATGGCTGCTGCAATGCCTTTCAAACGCTTGCAAAGGGCCAATGGGCGAATTAGAGCTCATCTTTACTGCCATATTTTGATTGATTCTACGATTCTACTTGTGAAAAAAATGCTTCCAATATTGGAATACAACTTTAATCTACGGTAATTCTTAATCAATTAGTTCTTTCCTGCTAATTTCGATTTTTAATGAATTTTTAAAGATTGCATGTTTTTATTTCGACTACAATCACCGTTGGCTCGTACGCACATTGATGGCTCGATTTCAGGATTGCAGCGCGAGCGTCTGACATCCCTAGCACTAATGATTGGCCAGCTGTCATTACAAGTTTACAGCTGACCTCTTCAGAACTAAATTTCTTCATACAATTTTGTTATCCAGTGTGTATAATCCTATCACTATACGATTATTCTTTATACGATTATTCTTTACTCTGGTCTGAACAGGTTAGTACTCTGGGGTTGTTTCACACTATGACAGGCCATTCATGCCACTGGTTGCTTTCACCATTGGTCTCTAAATTATGATCTTTAGATAATATTTTCCCTTCAATGATGAACTATCAAAAGAGCTCAGTTCTGTAGATGTGTGACCATGATTTGTATGTCCCTTGAGAGACCATTGCCAGTACGAGAGCAAACAGTGGCATGAACGGCCTGCCATAGTCCAACTTAAATTGGATCTTAGTCTTTGTCTTTGTGAAACACCCCCATCTTTTCTTTAGTGATAGTACTGCAAACAGGCAATGGCCGTGAATCAAAAGAGGCTCTCCATCCGTCGTCCAAGGTCAGGATAAATGCAAACCCCTCTTGATACCTCACCAATTTCCCACTACACGTACAGGTGGACTGGATAATCTACCAAGTCTATGAATATTCCCACTCACACTGTGGGTTAACACTGCATACTGTACCCCGGTACACACTCAAACAACTGTGTGTCACAGTATGTGTATTGAGACTTAATAAAGGGTAATGGTCAAAATCAGCTTGAAAATACTCAACTTCTTGATGACAAATTGTACTGGATAATCTAAAAAGGCTATGAATATTCCCACTCACACCTTGGGTTAAAACTGCGTACATGTACACTCTAACAATGGTGTGTCACACTGCATGTTTTGAAATTTAAAGGGTAATGGTCAAAATCAGCTTGAAAATGCTCAACTTCTTGATGACAAATTGTACTGGATAATCTAAAAAGTCTATGAATATTCCCACTCACACCGTGGGTTAACACTGCGTACACTCAAACAATTGTCTGTCACAGTACGTGCAGGGAATAATTTTCCTGGTATCGCATCGCAATTTGCTATGCATTTTTGCATGACTGCTATACAAAATATCTTTTGTGTAGCAGTTTTCTTCCATAGAAATGTACAGAATTGCATTTGAAATATTTATCCATCGGCTGAAATTGCTAATCAAAAAATTTGAGGAAAATTATTCCCTGACGTGTAGTGAGACTTTAAAGGGTAATGGTCAAAATCAGCTTGAAAAGCTTAACTTCTTGATGACAAATTGTACTGGATATAATCTACCAAGTCTATGAATATTCCCACTCACACCGCCATACATTGCGTACACTCACACAGGTGTGGCACAGTGCGTGTATTGATAGAAAGGTAATGGTCAAAATCAGCTTTACAATGCTCAACTCCTTGGTGACAAATTATAATTGACAAACATGTTTACAAAGGTATTTTTTATTGCCAATATCAGCTTTTTAAAAATTGAACTTCTTGACTACAGTTTTGTACCTTTAACATATACATGTACATGTACCATACATGTACAGTATGTAAGAAAATGTTGCTACAGTTTTTTAACCATACTCGTTATCAACAAATTAGTTTTATATCAAGTGGTACGACAATGACAATGAATTTGTCTTTTTTTTTTTCTTCACCAAAAACTTACATTTACTTTTACATCAGAAAACAATTTCTCAATATTATTCCATTTCTATAGCAACCTCTTCCCCCGACCCCCCCCCCCCACCTACCCCCTATTAGTAATAGGGCAACAACTATTCACACAATCACTGAGAACTAGGTTCTAAAACCTCCTTGAAAATATAATTTTCCCTCCCTAGACACTTGTACAAATAATAGGAAGTAATTTCAATTAAGAGAGATCATTATAAGACCAACTTATTTTTCAACAAAGCATGTGTGCACTGCCGAGATACATAAACAATACCATTCTTAGCAGTCAGGTAAAATAACAAGTTACAACCACCACCAACAACAATGACCTGATATACCAACGATATGAATTTATTAGCTCATACCTGTACATGTACATGTACAGTAGTTGTATCTATGGCTTGCCCTGTACTACAAGACAATGCAGCTAAAATTTGTTTCAAGTGCAAAACCTATAGGTTTATACTTTATACTATACATGTACATGTACATGTACATGTATTGTGTACAGGCAGAACACTTAAAAAGGTATCAAGAGTCTGACTGATATAAACAAGGTTAGGTTCAACACACTCTGCAATGCATGATGTGCAATGCAATGACCGCCAAGTTGAAATAATATGAGGGAGTGGTTTATTCAATAATTTTATAATGATTTTCAACCAACAAGCTTCTGCTTTTTTGAGCTCCCCTTTTTTCCCTTATCTATTATGTTACTGTTCGTTCGTTCGTTCGTGTCTCCTTAGATCAAGATTACTGTAATCTTGATCTTCGGAGTAGTTGCTACAACCGGCCGTGTCAGACACGTTGCCCCGGGGTGCGAGATAGGACTCTTGTAGCGTGCCCCCATTTAAAACAATTATACAGTTACAGTTAACAATATATTTAATTAATAGTATGAAACTATTATTATGTTATTATGTTACTGTACATGAATTGTATAATGTACATGTATTTGATCCCCGCCCCCCCCCCCCCCCACTCAGTGTTATTTAGGGTACGCATATGCTCCTTCCCTCTTTTTGAAAGCACCCCCTATCTGAGGACTGCCAACATTTCCAAACCCCCCTTTCACGGGCTTTTCCTGCCTTGGAGACCCCCTAAATTCAGAAAAATGCTCAATGTACCCCCAAAAATTCGGAAAAAATGCTCAATTTACCCCCCTAAATTGGGAATAATTTCTCAGGAGTCCAAAGAGATGAGAGAAAAAAAGAAAAAACACCCTCTTTTAAAAAAATCTCCAGGTGAAAGTCAAATACACCCCCTTTTCTTACAATTCTCGGGCCGGACTTTGTCGCACGAAAAGTACCCCTTTACCAGACATTTTGGTAACATGCATGCGGTCATTCCGACCCCGGAGTGGGGGGGGGCCGGGATTTGATCTTAACAAAATTAATGATTTGGAAAAATATAACAATTGAATTAAATTAAATTTAATTTCAATGTACATGTTCTTTCCTAGAAACCTTAATATGAACAGCTCTTACAGGTCAAGTTACTAAGAAAAGATCCAAGAAAGCAGTCAAGGCCCCTCGGCCTCGGCCCAGCGGTGGCAAGAAGAGGCACAGGAAAAGGAAGGAGAGCTACATGTATGAAATCTACATCTATAAAGTCCTTCAGCTATAGATGCATATTTCATTCATCTATTAATATAGGCCTACATGTGTATGTGTGCTCTGTATTATACAGGTGCATGGTACATCTATCTGTATGGAGTTCACCTTGCACACAAAATTTGATATGCCAGGCTAGCCTCTTGCAAGCTTTCTGCCCATCAATAATTGATAAAATACATGTAAATGTAGCTTTGCAATATTGAAGTTTGTCTTATTCCATAGAGTAAGCTGGATCTATAGGATGAAGCAGAGCCATCGACATTTACAATACACAGAGTTTGGCCAACCCGGTAAGAGTTCACAATATGGCGACTACTGCTTTGTTGGGCAAGCACAAAACAATAGAATATACATCATGTTGTGACCCAGTGAAACCAAATTGGCCAAACTCTGTGTTTTGATGGCTCTGGGATGAAGTATGTTCCTGGACAGTGCTTGTTTGCTTCAGACAGGGTCAATAAATCAGCTGACAACCGAGGTCACTTCAGGACAATTCACTCAATAGTACAGCTCACCACAACACAAGCAGGTACCACATTATGTAGGCCTACAACCTGTACTTATTTACAGTACACGTAAACCACATATGCATACAATCTGGGCCCCCTTCTTACAAATCGCAAGGTCTCCAATCACTCGCAAGTTTGCAGTCTCCTATCTGTAATATATACATGTACATAATACATGTACATGGTTCGATTGATATCAATCAAAAATAAGTTGCAATTAATATCAACTCTTTGTAATACAGAGCACTGGTGGGCAGAATAATATGAATTTCAAATATTCATGTAAACACATACAATGTACATGTATCAGTATATGAGTTCCATGTACATGTAAGCGATGATTCAAGGTAAGCCAACCATATTACGTTATCTGACCAATGTTGCTTTATATCAAGAAATTGCTTACATTTGTTTGTTGTGATAAAAATTTGACCAATATGCACTAGACTAAATTACAACATCCAATATTCATTTCACATACAATACTGTTATTATCTCTGTGTGGGGGGGGGGGGGGGGGGGTGAGAAGACTACATGTGTATGTACATGTTTTAAAGGTTAAAGCCTAAAGGCCCTAAAATATCAGTAAAATCATATCACATCATGTTCTCGAGGGGACAGTATGGATAGTTTGATAAATATACATGTAAAATCATTTTAGACATTTCATTAATTGTGAGGCCAATGTCAACGTTCTTATTACTGTTCAAATAGAAAGATAGAAAAAAATGAGAAAAAATAAATAAAACGTAAAATAATAATAAATTGATAACAATAATAAATTGTCTATTGATTCATATACTGTACATGATACACGTACATGAACATTGTTATCTAATCAAGTGTAATTTTGTCATATTTTTGTTATGCATGTACTGTACATGTGCAGGCACCTACAAATAAATTACAATTGTATGTGGATTACTGACTACCCGTATAATACTGCATGTGTACAAGGTGTACTTTCACTTATTGCATTTTCCCACAATAAGTAATTTATGATATTTTTTATGTCTCTCGTTTGCATGCATAATTATATCTAGAGCTATTAAAGCGATGTGAGGTTCACTGCCACCTAACACCTGGCTTGTTGTAGTCTACAAACAAAGACCCTTAATATATGTAACAATGGAAGCACAACGATTGCCCTTTAAATGCAAAGCCACAGTTTTAGAGCTCGGACAGCTGTACCGGAAGCACTGCATGTTGGTTCCCTAATTCGTACATACATTGTTGATGTTGCTGGCTCAGTTATAAATAATGGCACTTATAATTCAATGATGAATATTTGCAATTTTAGGCTAATTGTACAGGACATACTGTAGGCAAATTTCATTATTTTGTAATGACTTACATGTACACTGTATGTCTATGATGATAAAGTCAGTTGTTTTTCTTCAAAACAAGGTTGTGGTTAGGTTCATTTTATAGTATTAGTATCAAATTTGCTCTTGAGATGAACAAATACATGTATTGTGATATTGTGATATTGATCAGTCTAACAAGAAGAAGTAGAAAACAAGCATACAAGATAACATACCGACTAATCATTGCTACTCATTCTCAAATTCCTATAAGAATAAACTCAAATATCCTGTGCAAATAAGTAGCAACTTTCTTGCACTGCCCACAAACAATTCATTTTAATTTCTAATCAAACCCAATACTGTATACAAAGTCTGTACGTTGCAGATAATCACAAACACAATTACAACTTTCTAACCACCGGCTTTGATCTAATGTTGATGTTGTTTATAGTTTGCAAACAGTCAAATTCAAATATAAATGCAAACCCACAAAGTAATATTTCATCTATTCATCATTCCACCTTTCTTTTTTAATCAAATACAAATTCTTTTGACATTAGTGGGTTATGAAACAGTAATAATGTATACTTTGTCTCCTCCTTCTTTTCAATATTGTACACAACATCTGCTGCCTGCAAGAAGGTCTTTACTGGATTTACTGCCATTGACCATTCCTAGCCATTGAATACAGCCTTCTTGCAGGCACCTAAGGAATTAAAGTCTACTACTGAAGCTTACTCAGCTACGAGCAAGTATGAATGAAAATAATATTCAGCAATATCAAAATAATGCAAGTGAAATATTACAGATTTTTTATTATCTCCCTCCATTAAATACAGTCTTCTTGCGGGCATCTAAGGAATTAAAGCCTACTACTGAAGCTTACACAGCTACAGCTACGAGCAAGTATGAATGAAACTAATATTCATTCAGCAATATCAAAATAATGCAAGTGCAATATAACAGATTTTTTCCCTCCATTAAATACAGTCTTCTTGCGGGCATCTAAGGAATTAAAGCCTACTACTGAAGCTTACACAGCTACGAGCAAGTATGAATGAAACTATTCATTCAGCAATATCAAAATAATGCAAGTGAAATATTACAGATTTTTTAGTATCTACACTGTACCTCCATTAAATACAGCCTTCTTGCGGGCATCTAAGGAATTAAAGCCTACTACTGAAGCTTACACAACTACGCAAAAGTATGAATGAAACTAATATTCAGCAATATCAAAATAACGCAATTGCAATATTACAGATTTTGTATTTTATATCTCCCTCAAAGCCATAACTCCCGACCAATCTAGTTCGCATCAGGACGACCCACACCATTTACAGGGCAGTGAGCATTGCGTCTTCGTCAGCTTCACACGCAAGGTGTCGCTATCCTCATGTTTCTCATATTAGCAGCTTCTGGTGGTTGCGAGAGAGTGTCACATGATCATGTCACCTGAGATGTGCATGTTTCGCTATAGCATTCTTGTTTGATTTAAGCATGGTTTTTTTTAAGCAATATGAGTAGTCATAAGCTCAGATTATGAACTTGGCCAACATTGTGATCCCCTTTCATTCAAAACAAAAAGTGCTCTTAAAGAATGAATACAGTCCATTTATTTAGTACTTTTCTAGCTTCTACAATAATTTTTTTTATAATGTACTTACCAGGGGTAATATAGCCTACTCAATGCATTTTCATGTTTGGAAATTGGGGAAATATGTTACTTTTTCAAAAGACTGTAACACCCCATTAAAGCAAAATAACTTTTAAAATAATTTATTCAAAAAACCCTTTATCATACATTTCTTAGCTTTGATACATGTAGGTTGATCTACTGTGAGTGTACAGTATATCCGAGAAATACCCTGCTACACATGTACATGTGCGAATGCGATGAACTAAATAATTGCTTTATTAATTATACACAGTACTTGTTTAAAATCCAGAGAAGAACTACTTTTCCAATCTAAAATAAACCTTACATGATATCATTTTAAATTGTCAACTGGAATTTTATAGGCAAAATTCCAGCAGTGTTCACTAAAAAGAGACTGCTTTCATTCCTGGAAATCCAAACCTGTCAAGAGACAATAAGGACATGGCCTTGTATTCAATCGCAGAAAGGCACAGTTTCTAGAATTTGATTTCAACGTAAATTTGAAAAATGACATCTATTTGTTCCATCCACATGGACCTTGTGAATTTGAATCACAGTGCACTTGTCTAGTCTGGACACGAGAAGAGGATGATTCCTCTTTTGAAAAGAATTTTCTTCTTGTCTCTTGTCTGCCTCGCACTGTGCCATCCATGTGACTACAAGCACTTACAGTAAGTCAATACAAGTTCTGGATCTATTCTTAAAACATGCTGTTTGGACTTCTGCATGGGACCTTGTAAAAACAAATCTTGTTACAGACCTGTTATTGTTGCAGAAGTGGGTATTGTCTCCAGGCATATCTGAAGTGCACACACGTCAATGGACATTTCAACATATGTTTGTGAAGTATGTTTGTACTAGGCTACATGTACAGTATGTGCATACACTGTGTACAAGTTCTAGTTCTATGTTACCCAGAGGAACTTCCCGTACAACTACCTTGCTCTTGTTCTCTCTTTTATTTATTTCTCCTTTTTTTTCTTTCTTTCTCTTTCACTTTGTCCGTTTCAGATTGCCTGTTTAAGAATCTTGCCAATTTGATTTGCAAACAGGATAGGGGTGCATGACATTCCCACCTCCCCCCATCACCAAGCCCTTTTAAAAAAAAGGGCTCTTTGGACCAAAAAAAAACATTTTCATGCCCAAAGTTACAAATAGGTGCAGTTTGGTAGATATCTGAAGGCCAACTAATTTCCAATAGCTGCTGATTAATTTTATTTCTCATACTGTATAAAATATATCTCAAAGTTATGACCATGATTGACTATACCAGCAATACTGACCAAGGCTGAAGATCATTGTAGCAATTTATTTCCAAGTCTACACTCATTCTAATGTCAAATTTAACCAAATGCAGTGCGGAAAAAACAGACAAAATTGAATGAATGGCTACAAGCAAGTATTTAGATTTGTACATGTACATTAATTAAGTACCAGGTGGTCTTAAAAAATTACCAACACTTGAGTGCATTCCATCTTTATAAGGTAGGCATCCATTCTTGTAAAACAGATATCAACATACATGTATATGGTGGTAATAATTGAAAAGTGTTGTAAAACATTAAAGCTTAGAATTACTGTACACAGGCTAGTATTAGACTACAATGGTTTGTTGGTGTTTTTAAAACATTTTTTTCCTTTACTTTTTAACATTTTTTCTTCTTCATGTGGTTTGCCTAAAGTTGTATAGATATATAAGCTGAAATCTGAACAATTACTTTGTTCACTTTAGTGTTGTTCTTCTTCCTCTTTCTTAACTTGGTTCAAATGATATACAGTGTACAGTACAATATAAACAATTGAAAAATAGACAATATAAAAACATAAAGTACATGATATTCATCAATCATTAAAACATATGGTGACAAATCATGATCAATAATCATACTTGGCAACAAATTTAAGAGCAATTTCGAACAGTGGAGAACTGAATACATGTAGACTTTATGTTACATTACAATATATTGAATTAATTAATAATTATTAAAAGACATTAATTCAAAATGATTTGGAATGGAATGCAATTAATATTTTTATACTATACCTTGAGTTGCTTGTACTTCTTCTTTGCACTGTTGAGGTCTTCATGGACTTTGTCTAGAAGCCATATAAGAAACTCCTGCGCATCATGTTGGTCATTTCCTCTGTACTGACTCCCATGCCTAGCCACTATGCGCTTGAATTCTGTAGTATGATGGGGAGAATATTTGCAACTCCAAATTGCTTTGAGGAGGACAGCCAACTGCTCCGTCACTTCTCCTTTGGTTCCAAACTTTTTACTTAGTTTCTTGGAATGTGAGAGATCCTCGCGATATTGCTCCAGCACAAAGTACTCAGCCAGGATGTCTGTATTGCTCAGGCATTGGACGATGGCATTCATGAAACAAGTGTTGCCATGGTTTCGAAGACCCGACAGCCCCGGGACACGTCCATGGAGGAGGATAGGGCTGCAAGGTGGGGAGGTAGGAGGGTGAATATCCGCTTCACCATTCACAACGCTGCTTCCTGACGTTCCATCTCGAGAGTTGGACCCTTTTCCTTCTTCCATGCTCCCTATTTGCTTCACCATCTTTTGGATCAGAGACCCAAACGCTTTGAAGGAAGGCTTTCTAGACAATTTCTTTTTACCGGGACTTCCAACTGAAGATGAGAACGAGGTATTCAGGCTCTGATCAGCCTCACCACTTACCCCCAGCTTGTTCGTGTTGCTGTTAGAGTTTGCACGACGTATGTTTGGACGGGGACTTGGACTTGATCCCCTGGACCCAACACTGTAGCCGCGGAATCTGTCGTCTTCTACATGGCCATTGCTACCGTGCACCGACGTGCTTCTACCTTCTACTTGTAATGTCCTTGAACTTGGTGTACTAGTTTGTGAGTGTGGGACATTCTGATTCGCACGATATGCATAGTCAACATCGGCTCCTATCTGAAAGCTTGATGCTCTGACAACAGCGTGATGATGATCAATTCTTTGGTTCTGACTCAAGTGCACATCTTCCCTATGACTGTAACTATGGATGCTATCCCCTGCACTATTTTGGCGATTATAAACAGGTCTTGAATATCCATCCCCTGCCTCACTCGGAGGATAAAATGCACTTCTCTGCTGCTTTCCTTTTGATCGTGGCAAACTTGCAGTTTTACGTTTCCAAAGTTCTTCATCAGCATTCAATTCCCTGCTGGAGTTTCTTACTTGATGTCTTGCAGTATTCCTTGGCAGTGTGTAGTTATGTCCGGGATTGTGTTGATGATGTTCCAGTCTCGATGAGCCGTTCTGATATTCCTCTCTGCTCCTGCTGAGCCTGTACCCATGATCTCGGCTTGCCTCGGCGTACGCTGCCCGCATAGCAGCCGGGACGCTACCGTTGCTCCTGATGTTGAGGCCGTGTCCATCCTGAGATTCGGTGATGGAAAAGTTCAGAGCCGCATCAGAAGAAGATCGGCCATAGATCGGTCTATGGTTCTGCGCCATTCTGCAGATATGTATCAGTCTTTCTGTCACAAGATCACATTCTCTCAGTCAATCTCTAGGATCTTTGAAGTACGAACATTAGTCAGTTTGACGGCTCAATTAGTGCTACCACCAAGTATCAAAACAGTGCAGTGCACGGTCATCGCATCATCACATGCACTGCACTGAGAGAGGGCGGCGCGGCGGCGCGCGGGGCGGGCGCGAGATGCCGTTTACCGTTGAATATTATGCAGTAATCAGGTGCGCGGTTAATGGTAGCACTGTCTCACAATCAGTTCTTCACGCGCTGCTAACTGAGTGGAGCTTCAGCTGAGCGAATACTAGACCATGGCGTAGATGGTGCTCTTTCTGTTTCAGAAAGACCATGAAGAAAGACATACAGGTCACAAACTGCATCAATGTATCCATATTTGCGTGTGACAAGAAGAGGATGTGGTTCAAATAGAACATCCAGTCAAATTATAGACCAGTTCACGGTTAGCACATATTGCCCCGAATATTCACAGATCTTCACATAATCACTATAATAATAATAATATAATAATATACAGTAATAATGACCCAGCCAAGAATGACACCTCCATCCTTCAGCAAGACCTTCAGCAAGGGGGGGGGGGGGTCTCGAAATTTGAAAAATTGACATTTTGCTCCGTTGGGGGGGGGGTAAGGTCAGCTTCTTTTTTTTATTTTTTTATTAAATTTTTATTTTTTTTAAATCAAAAAAATCCAAAGGGGGGGGGGGGGGTGTTTTAGGGGGGTTTACACACAGAAATATACCAAATGGGGGTTTAACCCCTCAAACCCCCCCCCCCCCCGCCTGTGTACGCGCCTGCCTACAAGTACTCATTTTCCCCCTGCACCATTCGCATCTGGAATCAACTACCATTCACTGCAGTTACTGCCCCAACAGTTGCTGCTTTCCAGATGACCGCCCTCCGTGTCATCAGAGGGTTGGAACCTCCTGTAGGTTCCAGAATGCTGTAAACCATATAGCAGCATGATTTTTTACTTGCACGTCACTATTTTACTGTATAAAGCAATTGTACACCCTTTTGTTGTCTGCACCTTCACCTGCTGTCACAACACATCCCATCCCAGTATAGCTTGGAAAAGCTGCTTCAGGGATTACCTCATCAAGTATCAAGCGACGGAGGTGTTTTCAAAGAATACTTCCACCTGTGTATAAAATAGAAATCCATAGAAAGACTGGAAAATGCAGGAAAATGAGGGGGAAAGGAGAAGGAGAGAGAGAGAGAGAGAAAGAGCCGAAGGAAGAAAGACCAAAATCATTTTCCTAACATCTATTTATGCAGAAACTGGTTCATAAATATATCTAATCACCTGCCTGAAGATTGCCTCGAAGATCGGCAAAAAGCAGACTTCTAGCCAGAGGAGGGGAGGAGGCGGCGAAAGGGAGCAATACAACTATAACTTAACAGAAATCCCTAGAGAGACTGGATAATGAGGAGAAAAGGAGAAGATGAAAGAGAAAGAGCGGAAGGAAGGAAGACCAAAGACCAATTGTCCTAACATCCTCTTGGTGAAAGGTCACTGTATTTATGCGGACAGGAGCAGGGGGGGGGGCGCGCTAAAGGGGGTGGGGTGCGACCTCCATCGTTTTCTGTCCCTCTTAATTTAATGAAACGCCAAAGCTTCTGCGCTTCGCGCGGGAGGGGAAAACTGAATTCAGACAAGGATTAAGAGTCGAAAACAGTGCAACGAATCGTCTTCTGTCTCTAATAATTTAATGAAACGTCAAAGCTTCTGCGCTTTGCGCGGGAGGAGGGGGGGGGGGCGACTGAATCCAGACAAGGATTTAATGGAACGTCAAAGCGGGAGGGGGTAACTGAATTCAGACAAAATGAGAATGGTACAACGAATCGTCTTCTTTCTCTAATAATTTAATGAGATCAATAATTGAGCAAGCATGTTTTTTTCGCAACTCTTCGTCATTTTCTACATTATTATGAAAGAGTCATAAAATGAAGTGAATTGAAGTCTTAACATTTTGTTTCACTATTCATTATACTGCATAATCGACTAAGTTGAACAAGTTGAATGCGTATAGAGCTTTTCTGCTGGAGATTTCCATCAAAATAATGTATTCGTCTATCTTTTCTTCTTCCTCTGTTCTTTTTTCAGTCGATGTCGGATATATCAATTTTGGTATCTCTAATGTCTTTCTAAACTGAGCCTATAGATTTCTATACTTTGTTTATGAACTCTCAAAAGTATATATTGCCTTTTTTCCAAGTCTAACATAATGCTTATAGTTACTTTTCATCGGATTTAAAAACTGTTTACCGTCTATACTATAATGATATGATAAGATATTATAAATATGCAATAACGTTTTCTTGAACAAAACAAACAAACCATTCATTCATTACGAGGATACCAAATACTCTGTATATAGGCATGTTCTTACTTATTCTTTGTTGCTATTACGATTTCATGTTCATGATTTTGTTATTATTATTATTAATTTGTATGTGTTAAAGCTATTATTCCTCATTATGTTTAACAGGGCCTCACGGAAGACCACCATTGTTGGTGATAATGAGTCATCCTGTCTAAATAGGCCTATATCAGCAATAAATAAATAAATAAATAAATAAATAAATAAATCTAAACCTCTGTAGACTATGCGAAACCTGAATTGTTATGCACAGAATCAGGGCCTATGGGCTGATTCTTATTTATGATAGTTCCAAATGGTGCGGCGCGACTCAATGTAGCGTATCAATTAACTCAAAATACATAATCCCATTAATTTGTTGCCATAGTTCTTCTTTATCCGTTTCATTTTACGCCAATAAGTATTGTACCGTCATTAGTCGATACATATTATCCCAAGGACCATTATTGTTATAAGTATTAAGAAGTTAATGTTTGATTTTTTAAGGAATAGGAAAGATATATGAGGAATGTGATGTTCTTGAATTATGATGAGGGAGGACTTAAAATGATATACTTTCTTTTATTTGTTTATACACAAAGAAGTATGTGGAGAAAAAGATATACTACAGGAGATTCGAAAATGGGAGCACATTTTTTGTTTTTGGTCCTCGAAAATTTGAAAATGTGCAACCCCCCTTGAGCGCCAGGGGGGGGGGGGGGGCATCTCCCAAAAAAGCTTTTCCAGGGGGGACGAGCCCCCGCCCCCCCTGGATCCGCCACTGCGTGAGGGACTGCCCCTTTATTGCCCCCTAGCTTCAAAATATATAGTGCCTTGCTCACCGGATTATAATGTCTTAAAACACCACTAACTGGTCACACATGTTTTCCCCATGCCAAACATGGAAGAAAAGTACAAGTATAGAACACTCGTCATATACCCGGCGTAATTCTATTCAATTTTCATTCAATTTTTATCCAAATCTTTCTAGTCAATTTTTAAACGTTATTGATCTTGTTATTCTGCGTGCAGGAACGTGTATTTCCGGCATTGCAACACTGTAAATCATAATTTTCTTAGTTCAATATTATAAACTGGTATTCGATTGAGTCTTTGAAACTATGTTCTATGGTGATATCACAACAAACAACTTTTGCTAGTGTGTTGATGGCTTGCCTTTTGGAATTGGGTGATGATTTGTTGTGCAATACCTGAAACGAGACCACGGGAAATATTACAGCGCCCTCTCCCATCCGGGTTAGGTATTTATTGTTTAGGGTTAGTCCATTTTGCACAGGGTAATATGATAATAAAGATAATTTTATGAATGAGAGTTTTCCCCCAACAATACTATTGTCTTGTCCTATACCAAACAATTTTATATAAAAATTGAGATGATATCAATTTTTATATTACTTTAATTCTTATACTTCTATTTATATTACATAGAGAGAAATAAATATTCATACTATTCCTATTTTGATTAATAGAGTAGCCTGTACACATGCGCAAAATGTTATGTTTGTGAAACAGCTGCCCTGAAAGCCGAAGTAATGCCTAATTTTCGACGATATTTAGGGGATTTCCTCTTATCCAGGGTCTACCTCTGACATTTCGATGAGTTTCATCATTTACTGGCTCGACATAAGAGCGCTTCCACTGACCGTCAGACGAGAGAAAATGTGTTTACGAAGAGCGAGATTGTCACGGACTTGTTTAGGACCTCAAGTTGCATGTAAAGTCACATTACGTGGTTTACCTGCGTAACACATAGGAGAAGAAGCTTGTTGTATACTGTGTGCTGTTGAAAGTGAAATCTTACCCGGTGGAGTCGGCTTACATAACACTCAGCTTGCGTCGCGTTGGTCTGATTTTCCCGGAGCTTGAATTCGCATTTATTTTTGATATTGTTCAATCTTCTTGCCCTCTACTCATAGCTTTCGTTTCTGAATTGTATTCTAACAATTTTGTCTGCCTGGATCTGTAAAGTTTTGACTGTACATGGATGTAGTTGCAATTCAAGCTGTGTGCAATAAACCGAACATTTGGACTTTCCCAAATAAAAATTAGGCTTCAGTTCTGTGGTAACTTGTACAGTTGTACTTGTAAGACCTTGATGATAATTTAGTCAAGTTGACATGATGTTGCTAGTCATAGTGATAAACTTAAAGATAGTAAAATTGGAATGATTTGAACAGAACCTTGATTTCTTTTCCTGCTGGTGTTCATGACAGTTTGTGAGGAGAGGACAGGAAACGAACACTTTCAATAAACCAGGAAAATAATTGTTGACAAGATGGCGGCAATAGTGACCAACTTTCTACCGGATTCCCCAAGTCAGGACAACCTGAAATCCCCAACGACGCCCACTACCCCTAGCGCCCCATTCCCTGGTATGGGCGAATGCAATCTCTTCTCGCCAGAAGACACGCTCAATGGAGATGATGCCCTGATAGGGGAGCTCAATGCGAAGGTGAATGCTGAACTGGAAATGATGAAAGTTCTTCATTAACTTTGTTTTTGTTTGTTTTTTCTCACAATTGCTTTACTTGTCATGGCTCATGCTAATTGATAAACTATAAAGCAATCTATATATTGTTCAGGATGCTATGCCAATAGACCTTTTCAAAATGTATTCAATTTATACATGTCTACCTCTATATGAAGCAACCAATAACTTTATCTGCTATTAATTGTTTATGTATCAAAAGAACAGAATGCAAATTACAGAAGTGTATTTGTTGTTCCTAGGTTGGACAAACACGGCTTGTCTACTTTGTCTGACCAAATAATTTGCTTCCTCTATTTAAATGAACATGTGAATGAAAGAATTGGCATCAATTTAAGCCAGTGTACATGTACATGTACATTGATTACATTTTCTTTTACATATTGTTTTTATGTATTTCCAAGAAAAAAAGTATTCTAATAGATATTCTAATCCTTGAACGTGCACAATTTAAAATTTATTTTCTATCTTTTTGTTAAAAGGACAAGTTGGTATGCCCATCTGACATGGTCTACGATGCCATATTGAAGCAGCTACACGAAAGATTAGAGGAAGGACAAGGAGAAACGATCTATTCTGTTGGACAAGGGGGTAAGATTTCTCAAATGTTTTTCTCAAAGAGTTTGAACTATTCACCTGTATTCACCTGTCTTTTCGGGCTCCTTAGTAAGACAATGTCTTGTCTTGTTTGATGGATGCATGAACAAGGAAAGTGGTACGGGATGTGGGAGAGATGGAGCAAGAAATCATTAGAAATAAATGAGTTAGGAAAGTGAAAGTGTATGAGAGAGAATGAAAGAGAATGACAGAAAGAAAGAAGGACAGATGAAGAAAAACAAAGTGATAGAGAGGATGAGAAAAGGTAAGATGTATGAATCTGATTCTGATAAAGAGAGGGAAACAGAACATTGTGTGTATTTGTCCTAGAAAACAAAGTCCAAAGTTTGGAGATTATTATGTGAGGTACTGGAGCAGAAAGAGAGAGAGAGAGAGAGACAGAGACAGAGACGGAGAGAGGGGGAGAAGGATTTAGAACTCTTATAAGTTTCTATGAAGATATATCAGCTTGTTAACAAATAATCACTTCTTCATCATTATGAAAGTATCAACAAAGAACTTACTCTCAGCAGCCAGGGTCATTGAACGGTGAAAACCATTAAAAGAAATGCCTGATTGACAAATGAGGTCTTCTAAAAAAAAAATCTAGTTTTTGATATGGTCCCTGATTCCAAATATTAGAATTGAATAGAAGATAGTACAATCTTTCTGGCAAATCAAAACAAAAACACATAACATAGTAATGAAATAACAACAAAAATCATGAAATCTCACAAAACAAATCTGTGCAAAACAATCAGTAAACATTGCACCTTCACAAAATAGATCTACATGTATATTGAGCTCTAACCAAAAATAAAATGAAAATCATATTAATAATAATAATGCAGCTTAATGATTGATTTGTGTCTTGATTTATACAGTTCATACATGTACATATAAACAGTATATGAATTACATTGACCTTTTTCTCCAGAGTCCAGAATACCCTTATTTAACCATTAATAATTCATCCAAAAGTTACCTCTCATGCTGTATTTTTAATTTCTACAGTGATTTAATCAGTTCAACATTTTGTTGAATACTTATCGTATTTATTTACATTTACCCCTTTAATATACGGTAACATGTATGTGTATGTATTATTGTACAAAATTACAATTCAGTTTTTATGTCTGTGAAGATTTTTGAACCATTCAACATTGTCAATTTAAGTCAATTAAACAAAAAATATACAAGAGAACAATTCATGACAGCAAGGAAAGGAAACGAATCATTACAAATGATTGTCAAAACCTTTTTTGAAATACTTCTTTCACTTGGTGTACCAGCACAGTTTGTTGATATCTAGACAGTAGGAGAGGGTGTGAGTGGTATTGCACAATCTTGCATAAGCCAGCTCAGATGAGAGCTTCCTGTGTTATGGTACAGTAAGAGCGAGAAGGTCACATGACTAAATAGACAGTAAAAGAGAGAAGGTCACCTGACTACATGGTGGCTGGAGGACAGCTTGGTATTGCACAATATTACAGCACCCAAAAGAGGTTCCTTGAAGATATGACTTTATGCCAATGTTATACTTGGAATGAATTCACATGTTTCCAGTTTTCTATTTCTCTTCTTTTCCTTCTTTGTTCATGGGAATTTCCTTTTGCCAAGAACAAATAATATAGTTTGTTACTAATGCTGTGTTAATCTTCATATTGAGATTGAAAATATATTTGCAGTATTACAACTGTTAGGACTGTGTTACATGATTTTCCATTGTAAAATTAACTTGATAAAGAGAGATTCATGGAGTATTCAAAACACTGCTGTACATTAAGAATTATGGGCACTATAATTAAAATTGTAGAAGCCTAGAAGGTCTTGTTTTGATTAACGTTTCTGCTACTGTATCTAGCCAAAATTTGCTGTCTATGATGGTTCATAATTAATTTAAATGAAAAATAAATTTATGAATTGAATATGGAAAATTACAAATTAAATAATAAATAGATGAACAAATAAATAAATGAAATGAATAAACAGATATATGGATAGAAAATAATAAATTCATAGACATATAAATGAATTGATCAATCAATGAATGAAATAAATAATTAAATGAAAAAAATTATATTCATCGAGAGGGGATTAACAATTTCGACTAACATTACTTGGTCAAATTTGTGCTGTTCTAAATAACGAATGGTTTATTTACCTTCTGGAACCCCCCCCCCCCCCACACCTCTGTTCTTGTATTAGGTGATGGTAAGAAAAGCGGATTGAGTCCTGATGAGGTGGCAGCATCAGCAGCTACCCTGGAGCGAATGGCTCAAAGCATAGAGGCTGATGTGGTCTTACTGAGAGAGAGAGACCTGGAGAATGGAACGGTGGCCGACTACCTGGTCAGAAGGAGGGCAGATGAAGAAGACTTCTACGAAGTTAGGTAGGTCCTGGCCATCATTTTACAAAAACTTGTCATCAGTGACAAATGACAGTTTTTGTTATAAGCTAGTGAAATCCTTACTTCTGATTGGTTATCAGTAGATTTCTCACTGATGTTTGTCAGTTGTCATTGAAAAAAAGCTTTGTGAAATGGGTCCCTGTTCAGCTAAAACAATATGACTATGCTCTGGAAAGCTCTGAAATTAGCTCTGGAATCCGGGAATAAAGCTCTGGTAAAAAACAATGATGTCATTGTGGAATATATCAAGCTTACATTTATGAATTTGTATGTAGAGCTATAGTGAATGAAAAGGTATTTTTTATAATGGTCCTTTTTACCAAGGCTGTAATATCATAAGGTAAGTTCTAAGAATTCAGTAATTTTCTGTTCCATACTTGAAACAAGAATAAAGAAAAATAGCCTGATGCAAGCTTAATAAGGCTTTCATTGTGATATCAATAGAATCATGAAGTATCCAAGAAACTGATGAGTTGGCAATATGTGGGACAAAATTAATTTTAGTTCAAAGTTATCCTTAATATAAATGCACCTGTATCAACAACATCATATTCAAGACACATACTCATTGGGAATATGAAACCATTTTGATGTTTACCTGATAACAGGTGTTCCCAAATCTGAATCCTTAAGAGATGGTTTAACACATTAATTAGTAACACTACCAAGTCTTGTACAAGTGAATTGAATACTGCCGTGCACATAGAAAACTGGTGTGAGTATGCCTCTAATTAACTGCCTCTAATTAATTGGAAAAGCTAAAAAGCCTTGTCTACATTTGTAAATTAATTACAACACAATGCACCTAGAAACTGTAGAGAGTACGCCTTTCATTGCTGTTACTCTTTCATTATGTACAGGGTGGCTGTAGTGGGTAATGTCGATGCAGGAAAGAGTACCTTGCTGGGTGTGCTCACCCACGGTGAGCTGGACAACGGTAGAGGGTTCGCACGACAGAAGTTGTTCAGGCACAAACACGAGATGGAGTCTGGGAGGACAAGCAGTGTAGGGAACGACATCTTGGGCTTTGACAGTAAAGGCGAAGTGGTCAATAAGCCAGACTCCCACGGTAAGTAAAGCTCATCCAGTCAAAATTATTTTTAGAATATAACACTGATGTGTTCTCGCAAGGCATTAATCTACATTTGCCACTCCATACCCAGGAGAGAAATATTATGAGAGACGGTATTTTGATTGAGCGCTATATAAATCCAGATTGTTATTATTAATGAATGTGTTACAACATTGACTGTAGTTAGAGGTGATAGTGCTTTAAGCAGTGGCATTAACATTTATGTCCACAGCTTTTTCAAATATATCTTTTTGTACAACTGGAGTTAGAATTCTTGTCAAGTTATTATTTAGAGCTTGGAATGACTTGACTGCTGGTTTAATTGGTTTATGATCATTTAAAAATTGGTCTTGTTAGTAAATGCAGTTTTAAAACAAGCATTAAATCTACTGTAGTAGATGAATAGATACCAGCTTGTTGGCATTGGTACAACTTCAATGGGTGATAACTGAAGACCAAGGAAATTTACCTTTTTGTATAGAGAATAATAATAATAATAAAAATATTCCACTTTTATATAGCGCTTAATACAAATGTCTCCAAGTGCTTCACAGATATACTATTACCCTGGTCATTGGATTCAATACTTCCCCGCATACACTGTGTGCACAATCTCCACTCCCTGAGGAGCATTCCAGCCAAGCGTTACTTAACCGTCAAAAACTTCTTGACCAACAGTGACGATCACATTCTACCGGGTACCCATTTACCACCTGGGTGGAGAAAGCAAGTGAAGGTTAATATCTTGGCAAAGGAGATGAGTGCCGTGTCAGGATTCGAACCCTCCACCTTCGCATCTCCAGTCAAGCCCCTAAACCACTCGGCCACGACACTCCTAAAATGCTCTGAATGGGGAATAATCAAGATGACTTTATAGCATTGTGAAAATGTTCTTTCCTTGCTTTATGTTATGTGTCAGGTGGGAGTCTTGACTGGGTCAGGATCTGTGAGAATTCCTCCAAAGTGATTACCTTCATCGACTTGGCTGGTCACGAGAAGTACCTCAAGACGACTGTGTTCGGCATGACGGGTCATGCGCCTGACTTTGGCATGCTCATGGTAAGGAAAGCCCTTCCTTATCTAGTTTTAAAAAACAAAACAATTTTTATTAAATCATACACCCTCGGAGTCTGTAAGCGGTACGTTTGCCTTGTTTTTCTCTGTCTTCCTGTTTTACCACTTAATTTATATTTAATTACTAACATAGTTCAGGGACAAGCCTTTGATAGGCTTTTGGCCTTTGTTTGTTTCCCATACATTTTGATACTTCTGTTCTGTTGTGTTATTTGTTGGAATTGACTTTGTATTGTGTATGTTTGTTACTGTAATTTTGTATCAAATGTGCAAATAAAATGAATTGAATTGAATTGAATGCAATATTCTGCTCTAACCTGCTTCATACTTAATAATTTGAACTGACATAGAACAGTAAACTTGTAGTATAACCAGGAATAGTTCTGAATTCTGCTAGTGCTCCAAATTATGTCGTGAATGATTGCATTACAGCAGAGAACATGTACAATTCACTAAAGTTTCTTTCTGCCACAATTACGGACGTTTCACTTTGCCAGGTTTCTGGTTTAACACACAAGTCTGTGTAACTTCGTATTCATGTCAAGTTAAACTGTATTTCTGAATAAATTATGGAATGCAACTCCTTTGGAGTACACAAATATTCTCATATACAGTGATACTTTCAGATAGCAAAAATATGATATCGAGGGTTCAGTGACACAAAGTCGTAACTCCATATTTTGCCAAAATGATTATTTGTTATCAAAATGTTCAGAAAAATGTGGGCTTTCCAGGAAACACCAAGACTTAACTTCACCCAACACCCCATTGAAGTCAATGGCTAGTGAAACATAGACTTAACTCCTTAAAGGTAATACAAAGTTTTGGGAAATTTTGAAAATTGGGTGGATGGTCATTCTATAAAATGTTGATTTATTTGGATGCCCCTTTGGATGTATTATAAGCACTAGAAAATTTAGCCTCTAAAACACTTCTACTTTCGAGATAAATAGAATATAAAAATTTACCGGTGCTCCCGGTAAATTTTGATGAATTTCAAAAACGTCTACAGCCGTACAAATGGTAGCTGCGACCATGAAAATCTCAGAATATGTAGTTGTGATATATAATTTCCGAACGGGAATAGCTAATCGATCGATTTTAGTCGAGAAACATTGTTTTATAGCTTAATTAATATCTTGACCTTGAGAGGGAGCTATACAACATAAAGAGTTGATTATGTTATTTTCATAATTTTAGACTCGATTTCAACCGCGACAACGATCACTGAATATTGTAGGATCGCATATGCTTCCAATATGTTCATTTCAACCAAATTCATGACTTCATACCAAAACTTTGTAATACCTTTAAGGCCCAAGTGCTCAGTGACACATAAACTTCTTTTTCTCTAAATGGCCAAAATGGAGTTATGTGTTTGTGTCACTGACCCCTCGATATGATAATTCCTTAGCATAGGTATTTGATTAATCCATGTGCTCCAATGTACAGGTTGGTAGTAACGCTGGAGTGATTGGTATGACCAAGGAGCATCTTGGTTTGGCGCTCGCCCTGAGCGTCCCCGTCTTCGTGGTGGTTACCAAGATCGACATGTGCCCTCCCAACGTCCTGCAGGAGACCCTGAAGCTCCTGCAGAGGATCCTCAAGTCTCCTGGATGCAGGAAGATACCGGTCCTCGTCAACAGCAAGGAGGATGTCGTCATGATGGCAACAAACTTCAGCTCTGAGAGGTATGAGTCCTCTTCTTTTCTCTTTCTCCAAGCTCTCTATCCTCCTCTCCTCCTTGCCTATCCCTTTTTTTACTTTCTTCCTTTCTTCTATTTATAATGTAGGAGTTCTAGAGGATGTTTCACAAAGATCCTAAGTCGAACTTAACTTTAAATTGGACTTAAAAAATTATGGAGAGCCATTTTGTAGCCTTAAAATAAAATATATTCAAATGCAAAAAATCAAGTATTTTAGACTTCCACATAAATTCCACATCAAGAACATGAAATCTCCTTGATAATAGATAATATGAATGATTTGAATCAACATTAAAAAAATATATATATATATATTTCTAAAGATGCTAACGGCCTTCCATAATTGTTAAGTCCAACTTAGAGTTACGATTGACTTAGGATCTTTGTGAAACACTCTCCTAAAGATTAATATTGTTGAGCAAGGGATTCTTACCATACTGCTCCTTTCCATACTGCTCCTTTCCACTCGGGTGCTTAATAGGTACTTGGTAGAATGCGAAGGTCATTGTGATTGGATTAACATGTGTGCACCCATAAAAAAGGCGTTTAGTGGAAGTCCTTTGTGTAAGAGAGTCACCTCCTATGATATTGTGAACCTACAGCACTATTTGAATGAGAGTAGGGGGAAGAATGGTGAAGTGGTCTACTGGCACATCCTAATCATTTAAACAGGTTTAAAAGACCCGAGGGTTACAGAGATTCACTTCACTATTCCCCTCACAGGACCCAGGGACAGGCGATGCCAAATACTTAAAGGGATTTGGTAACTTTGTCTCTCATTCTAAAACAAAATCATGGATTTAGCTCATGCTCCAATAATAATTATACACCTTTAGGGCAGTCAGGAACCCCATGACATTTACAAGCCGATCGCCTGTGTGATTATCAAGATATTTATGATTGGAAATTGAAATTTCATTAAGCGTTTTCCTAACGGTTTTCACAGCACTACAGTCTGTTGGGGAAAATGAGTACCGTATTTGCCGGCGATAAGGCCGCACCGCCGCATAGGCCGCACCCCCAACTTTGACATTTCAAAGAGGGGAAAAAAAAGAAGAAAAAAAAGGAAAAAAAAAAACAAACGGACAAAACAAAATAATCATAATTTTCTCGAAAACACTATTTTTTTTTTACAAACTGATACCAAATTCATCCATATTCTTATAATTTACCGGAAGTTTAGCTAAAAAAGTGATCACAGGCAGATTTGGTGTCCGATATACCCCTACCACAATGTACAGTGTAATGCGAAACTGCATGAAATGGAAAAACAAAATGGCGACTTCGGATTGATGTTCGCGGCAGCTCCGTTAGACTGTCCCTTCCTTTACCTTTGCAATGCATTGGCACAAACTTAGATCAAGATCTATCGGCAAATGTTGTGTTAGGACCTTTATTTTCATCTTCATGTCAACAATGCAAGATAAAATTGTCGGTAAGATGTTTGGAAATGTTCTGTACCATAGTGGAATTGTTATTTTACCGTTTCTAGTCCCATACGTGCAAATTCGTGTTGGTTTTGACTTTCGTTTTTTTTTTTTACTCTTTCGTCGTAAAGGCCGCACCCCGACTTTTTTATATTTTCTCTTCCAAAAATACTGCGGCCTTTACACCGGCAAATATGGTATGGTAAAACCGGTCACTCAAAGATTTTTACTTTTTTGAGGCACTTCATGATAATTTGAAGCGCAATTTTTTTAGGGCTTCAATATTACACCATATCTAAGACACTGAGAACATGTAGGGCCATGCATCTCAGATTTAACATTGTTAAACGATACCTTTAATAATAATAGTGTTCATTCTTTTTCAGAGTGTGCCCAATCTTTCAGGTGTCCAATGTGACTGGAGAGAACCTGAGCCTTCTGAAGATGTTCCTCAACCTGTTGACAACCAGGACAATGTTTGATGAGAATGAACCAGCAGAGTTTCAAATTGATGAGACCTACTCTGTACCCGTAAGCATAACAATATATACCATGACAAAATAAATCAGTATGCAAGCTTTCATCCACTCTTGTGAACTCCCTCTATCTATCTAAGTATCTTCTCCTGATTCGGAGGTTGATTGCAACATCTCTCCATTTCACTCTATCTTCTGCCATTCTAGTGCACTCTTGCAGTTTTAGTCCACTCCAGTTCTTGACATTCTCTTCCCCGTTGATTCTGGGTCTCCCTCTTGGTCTAGTTCATTCCACTCTTCCCTCCAACACACCCTTTAAGAAGAGGTTTTGGTGCCTTTTAACATGACCAAAATATTTGACTTTTCTCTCCCTAACTAATCCTACCAGTGCAATTTGTTTACTCCCTGCCATGTGCAATCTCTCTTTGTCGGTTTTCATTTGTTTCCAGGATAATTTCATCATTCTTCAGTAAATCCACATTACAAAAGATGTTATTCTATTTTCCATGGCCTTGCTTATTGTCCATGTTTCTGTTCCATACAATAGGACAGACCATACATAACAGCTTACTAGTCTTAACCTATTAAAGCGCAAATTTCACCTTCCTCTAGCCAAGTGATTGTTCTCACATTTTTCCTGTCTGCTGCCTAGAGGTCACTGGAGCACAGATAGGTGATAGTAAGGACTTTTAGATTTGCACGTCAACAGTTTTGACTGCAAGGTGTGACGTCATTTTAAGGCACTGCGCATGCGTCACGTCGTCTCAGTCGGCGATCGAGAATGCGTCAACCGCGATTTTCCTAAATCTAGTTCGGTACTAATATATGCAGTGTGCGCATAAAATATACAGTTCCTCAGGTAGACAAAGGAACAGGTGAATATGCATGTGACACCTGTTCTACACATTTTTACATAATAGCAGGGAAGGGATGTTCTACCACAGCAATTGTTGAGGGTAGAATGAGGAACTGTATATTTTGTCCTCTTTCTTAGTCTGTCATGTTCATAGTGTTACTTCCTGCATGCATGTATATCGTCGAGTGCAATCTAAAAGATTTTATAATTGTAGTCAACATGGGCAGTTGAGTACGTTGACACGCATGATCAGTTGGTGTTCGTTGTGTTCTTGTCCACTCAATCTAAAAGTCCCTAGTGAATAACTAGAGTCCCTATCCAGTGAAGGATTAATCTCTATTGACTTTGAATCACACTGCTTGTCAAGCGAGGTGAAAGAATCCACTCGAGATGAAAAGGATTAATCCTTCCCTGAATAGGGGCTCTGGCTAATCACCATCACTTATCTTTGCTCCAGTGATCAGGAGAAGGAAGCAGACAGTAAGAAAATATGTGAAGAATCATTTGGCTTGAGAAAGTTCACAGGAGTAGATGAAAGCTTGCCTACTAAATTTTAAGATTTAACTGACATATAGGGCTTACATAAATACAAGGTACAGAAGATATCCAAAAGAGTTTTTATATTTTTTATATTATACCTGATAAGCCATATAAATCATTAGTTTTGCCCTTACAGAAATCAGATTAATGTTGGACGACATAATTATAGATTAGCGATATATCTTTATTATGGAAATGAATATGAATCTGTTGGTATTATGTTAATAATAGGTACATTTATAAAGCGCAGCTACTATATGAATATACTTGCTATAGGACATTAGTGTAGTGGCGGGACTGGAACCGTTAACCATCTGATACACAGTCGGGTGACATAATTACTAGACCATGACACCTCTACGTTCTTATCGAAGGTTCAGTGACACAAAGACGTACCTCGATATTTTGTCAAAATTAGTATTTGATATCAAAATGTTCAGAAAATGTGGGCTTTCCAGGAAACCCAAAGACTTAACTCCACCCAACACCCCATTGAAGTCAATGGCTGGTGAAACATAGACTTAACTCCTTAAGACCTAAGTGCTCAGTGACACACAAACCACTTTTTCTCAAAATGGAGTTACGTCTTTTTGTTACTGACCCCTCATTTTTTTATCAACTGAATGTCTTCACCTCTTATCCACAGGGTGTTGGAACAGTGGTGTCGGGGACGACGTTAAAGGGGACGGTCAGAATAAACGATATTCTGGCCCTTGGGCCCGATTCTCACGGTCACTTCCAGCAGGTCATCATCAAGAGCATTCACAGAAAACGTATGCCGGTCAAGATGGTCCGAGGTGGTCAGACGGCTTCTTTCGCTCTCAAAAAGGTATGTTCAGACAAACGTTTTATCGATTAAAGGTCAGGTCAAGTACTGGTCATGAATTGCATTGTGAAAGAAACTGCATTGAAGTCATTGAGAAAGTCGATCATTTAGTATTTGAGAATAATTGTTTATTGTGAGGTTTTAGAATCATCAAAATGATACCTTGTAGGAATATGAGGTAATTTCAAGAGAAATCCCTTCAAATGCAATGCTATTATGGTATTTTTCCATGTAGGAATAAGCAGGACAAGAAAGTTCACTTTTACAAGAAATCTGCTTTCTTTTAAAGCCCCACTGCACTACTTATAGCTACTTGCGCCCTCCATATAGCAAAATGCCTAATAGGTGCCTGTTTGTCCCCCATGATCCCCTTCTTATGTTAATTGAGAGCTGATTTGATGGGATAACAACCTGTCAGTGACTTTGCAGGGAGGTCTAATCTAGTGGCCAAACTAGTGCAGACAGGCTTTAAAAGCCCATGAACTGTTTTGGTTTTGATTTTTTTCTTTCTCTCTCTCCCTACCTGAGAAATGACACTTTGTATATTAAATATTGAATCATAATCAAAGTTTTGATTTCCCCCTCCCCCCCCCCCCCCCCCCCCCTCCACCCTTTTTCCCCCAGCAAATCAAACGGTCCCAAGTCAGGAAAGGAATGGTGATGGTTTCTCCTGAGATCAACCCTGTTGCATGCTGGGAGTTTGAAGGTGAAATCTTGGTTCTCCACCATCCCACAACGATAAGCACCCGCTACCAGGCCATGGGTAAGTCCCCAGTGAATCATTTGATAAAGAGATGATAGGGTACAAATAATACACAGCAGTGAGGGCATTAGTAAGAATTACCCACACAAGGTACCTTTGGAAGAAGAGGACGTTTGGACTGTTTTGAAGGTACAGAGTGTACCGAGTGCCCGAAAAAAATGATGTATATTATTTGTTTTTATATAGATTATGTTGTACGCTTTATTTATTTTATAATACAATGTTTTATAACATGATTTTGATAATGACCAGTCATTACCATTGGATAATGACCGGTCATTACCATTGGAGAATGACCGGTCATTATCCAAATTACGTGTTAGGCAAAATAAATGCCTGGTCACGTGTACGCTCTCAACCAATCATTTGATTAGGATCTACGTCATCATCTTATAATACTAACTACAAATTCTAAGTATAGATTTGAATAGAAATGCAGTAAAAAGCTCTCTGTCCGGTACTCATCACATGAACATGCACAGAAAATAAAATGCTGATATCAAGCAATATTAAGGCAAACAAGGAGAATTAGCACTAAAAAATATTGGTGATTTTCTAACCAGTTACTCAAATTCAGCCTGGGGAATCAGTAAGTAACCAAAGCTAGCTACCACTTGCTTGTGGCAGTCAATTAAAAGCTCTTTCTCTCTATTTCATGTAAGGATTATGCATCAGATCACCATTGGTGTAGGTCACATAGGGACAGGAGACCAAAGCACCAGTCTATTTAAGATTGTATATTTAATCTTTAAGATGATTGGCCGTGTTGTCCTTTGGGAGTACCCATCAGACAAAGCAACGGCCCGTTTGAGATTCAAAAGTTTTTTTAATTTTTTATATTTGACAAGTTTTTATTGATCCAATAACACTTTTACATTCAACATAAACATAAACATAATACAAATATACAGCCATTTATATCCATGTAACAACAGTAAATAAAATGGATCTTTAGTATAAAGAATAGAAAACATCAGCAATCGTCAAAATTCCCCCTTCCTAGAACAAAAATGATTTTCGTCAGCGTCCTGTCATCTGCTGAACTGCTTAAATAGGATTATTTTTTTAAATTCAGGAAATAAAACGCCATTCTTCATTGTGCCTATCTATTTTGATGCGTCTTTCAGCAATAAACATTTCTACCGTCTGAAAATATTTAACATAATGTACAAAATGATGAACGGTTGGGCATGTTTTCTGTAATCCTACACCTAAAGATTCAATAGTTCATTGTCATGACATTCTTTGTTTACCTCTTCTCTTTGCTCAGTTCATGTAGGGAGCACCCGCCAGACTGCCTCTATCATCAACATGAGTGTAGACCACATGCGGACCGGAGACAAGGCAACGGTACGCTTCAGATTCATCAAGAACCCAGAGTATCTCAAGGCAGACTGCAGAATGGTCTTCAGGTATGTAAGCTATTTCTGGTTGATGACCTGGGTGGTGTTTCACAAAGATCCTAAGTCGACTTAACTCTAAGTTGGACTTAAATATTTTGGAGAGCCATTTGTATCCTTATAATGAAATATATTCATAAGCAAAAATTCAAGTATTTTAGACTTTTCATAAATTCCACATCAAGAACATGAAATCTCCCATGACAATAGAAAATATGAATGATTTTAATCAACATTTTATGTCTTTAAAAATAACTTTTACAAAATATTTGTTGATGCTAACGGCTTTCCATAATTGTTAAGTCCAACTTAGAGATAAGTTCAGCTTAGGATCTTTGTGAAACACCCCACAGACATTTACTCCTGCGACAATTGCTCCGGGCTTTATTTCCTCAAAGGTATAGGGTTGGGATTGCAGTTCGGTTTAAGGTTACAACACTTAACACTGGCACCCAGGACACATGCCCCCCCCCCCCCCCCCGATATTAAGTTCTGACCCCCAAATAGTCAAGAATGAAGGTAATATGGACGCAAAATTAGGCATGTATGTGGCTGTGTAAAGGGTTTACCTGTTCAGTGATTTCTCGTTACAAAATAATTAATGTCATCAATAATACAAATCATGAAAACAATTTGTACAGAATAGAATTTCATTGAAAGGATACATGTCAGTCTATATCAGATTAAAAAAAAAAAAGGTTTATAGAATAACAAGAATTGTGTACATGTTCCGATTCAAGTCAATGTCTAGTAGCTTTTTTGAAGAGAATCATTTCATTTAAATTTGGGAGGAAGCTCTCCGATCTTTAATGGCACAGGGGATGGATCACTTCGTTTTATTTCTTTGCAATTTTGCACATTCAAGAATTAGAACATATTAATGCTTTCACTATTAAAGATAAACTTGAGTTCTGGTAAAAAAAAGAAAATGAATTCTCACAGAATCTAACGAAACTTACACTTGAGTGTTCAAGATTACAAATAAATGTCATGTGCCAAACAATTTTGGAAGAAAATGTATACTGGCTGAGTAATGAGCATAGCAAGTTAAGGAAATCGAGGTAGTACTAGCCCTGACACCATTTGTGTTGTCTTATATACATTTTTCTGTGTACAGTGATTGCTACTTTACCAAGACTGGGCCAAATTTATGATGATTTTGATGACTCCAGAACCTTGCATTACACACCAATACTAACATGCTATATGATCAACTTTTCTGATCCATTCCATACCATTTCTTTTACAATGCAATCGCATTACCAGAACTCACCTTTATCTTTAATCAATTTTGGGAGTACTTAGTGGTTATATACATTTACTTTCTTCTCTTTGTCAAACAGGGAAGGCAGAACGAAAGCTGTTGGCAAAATCACCAAGATACTTCCCCATGCGCCTGCCACAGAAAACAAGCAGAAGCTCAAAGTAGGCAAGGGCAGGGGCCATCACACACAGGGCCCCAAGCCTCCCGACTACTCAGCCTCAGGCGGTGGGAGGGGCACTGGACGAAGGGGGCGTCATAGAGCAAGGGGGCCAGGGGATGTCGGTGCCACCCCATCAACAGTAGTAGTAGGAACGCAGTCTTCTCAAACAACCCTCGTTGGGGCATCGTAATGCCACTCCTAGTCTTCGTATAGAAAGGGAGGCGTTTTAGAAATTTACTGTACAATAGAGTACATCTTCAAATCCTGTTGATGTGAAGGTTCTGTAAAGCAACCCCTCCTCAAACTATATCCTTGTGAATTCAGAACTGCAGCGCTTAGCTTTGTTACAGATTGTTACAGATAGCCCATAATTTTGTAAAATAAGAAATTCACTCAAGATTTCATCTTTGATGTCGAATTCATTTACTTCCCATTAAACCTTGCCTCATTTTCATGATCATCATCAATCTGTGACTTCCAAAGTGATTAACATACTTGTAAAGGTGTAAATGCAACGATCACTTAATAGTCTAACTTCTATACATGCACAGTAGAACTATCATTTTTCATAGGCAATCGTTTTTAAATCAAATTTTTCAGGCATTTCATCTCCCCCCCCCCCCCTTTAAAAACCGGGCATGGTTTCACAATTTTAATATAAATAGATAGTTAATAGGCAATATTAACTATGGATAATCGATACATCTGCACACTCCTTTCACAATACTTAGTTTTATTTACCCAGATATACATGTATAGTAAAGTCTGTGTGACCTTTGCCGACTTAAAAACCTGCCTCAACCTGGACAAGTTGCATAAGTGCATCCTTATTTATTAATAATAATGATGTACATGTCTAAGTTTTGTAAGGCACCAAATCCACTTGCTTGAGGTGCACAAAGAGAAATTGCATCAATGAGTTGCGTACAAAATGGTAATTGGTGTGCATTCATTCTTATTGGTGCAATTGCATACTTACTTGGTGTGTGTGTGTGTGTCTCTCCCAATTTGACTATGATACGCCCATCAACCAAGGAAGGGTATGTAACTTGGCAGCCTAAATGCCAGGCATAATGCCATGGGCCGTAGTCTCTGTAGAGAAAGCATCAGTATCAGTATGTGGAAGAGAAGAACACTAGACAATGACATCATCTTCGTCAACGACATCTTCGAGCGAATTGCCGGCGAATTTTCCCGCCTCGCTCAGTACAACAAAATATGGGACTGTGGTTGAGACAGAAACAATAATGGTCTCTTTTTTAATTGCAATGTAGATAGTACATTTTGTAGATATTCTCCAACAGATTTTTGTTCTTTTTTATGTGTTGTTTTTCTGTAATATTCTTTCTTCCAGTTTGAACTTTTTTTTGCCAGGAGTGCTATTCTGAAAACTGACATCTTTTATAACAGTGAGACGTATGATGATTGTCTTGACAAATCTAATTTAGGACACATCATTTGTTGATGTCCGAGTTTTAAGTGGCTGATACGAGCTCTGTGCGACTTTAATATCATTATGGCAATGAACATATGTCTCAGCAACATCAAAGATAGCAGTATTTAGAATACCACTAAGTTTGACAAATGAAAAGCGTTTGACTTACAACCAAGTCTCATTTTTACATTTTATTGTTTTTATCTGATTGTTTTAAAATTATATGCATCTATGAACATTTTAAACTCTTGAACAACAATATCCATCAGAATCAACCTATGTAATTATTTTTCTTTTTCTTCTTCAATTAATAAATAGGTTTGTTGCTTTGTCATGCATTGTAGTCCAATTTTCTTAGGGCATAGTGATAGTTCTTAATTTTATTTTTTATTTCATTTTCCTTCTTTATTGGAGTTTTTTTACAAGAGAATATTTAATTACAATCTAATCAGGTTGTGTTGTTTTGAAGAAAACAATGTTTTGAAGAAAACAAAAATCTCATCTGGTTTTTAACTTATTATGCAGTTGACCACAAACCTCCCATTGCAGTGTTTAGATAGCTGCCATTTAGAGTAATAATCACTGTAAAAAGTAATTTAAAATGGCTATTGAGATAATTAATCTACTTTTAATCTAAATAGAGAATTCTGAAATGACAAAAGAAGAAATATGCGTGGCAAGAGAGATAAAGCAGTTTGAGTTCATGCCAAATAAATCTTAATTGTATTATAAAACAAATGTTTATTTTCTGAATCCTTGCTTTTCCTTCAACTCTATGATCATGGAAGAGAGAAAGAGAGAGAGAGAGAGAGAACATGGGGGGGGGGGGGGGGGGGGGGGTATGTAAATTGCGAAACTTGACACTAAACTTTAAAGGCCCATTGTACTACTTGTAGCTACTCTAGATAGAAAACAATGCCTAATCGGTGACCATTGGTCCCCCATGATCTTCTTTTTTTTTAATGTTAATTGAAAGCTGAGTTGATGAGATAGCCACCGGTCAGTTACCTTCCTTGGTAGTCTAATCCCTCCTAGCAAAACTAGTACAGACGGCCTTTAAAGACAACGCTGAGATGATCAACCTTTGGTTCAATATCGAGATTTAATGATGATAGACCGAGGTCTGAAGCCTTCCTTTGTTACATGTGTTCTTATACCAAGGGTGGGTTATCACTAAATTAGTAGAATACGAAGCATTGGAGTTAAAATACTCTTCAGCCTGTAACCGATTCTGGTAGCACAATAAATGATTTCCAGAAATTAAGTGAATCCAAAAGGAAACGTCTAAAAATTGCATAGCCCTGACATTCAACTTGAAGGATTTGTGAACAGAAATGAGTGCAATTCATAACTTTCATATTTTTTGTCCGATTTCAATCAAACTTTCACCAGTTTTGCTCCTCTGATTTTTTTCTGCTTTCTTTTAAGAGTAGCTTGATGTATAGGTTGGATGACCCTAAGGAGCCAATGCTACATATACAGCTATGGAGGGGTACATTGTTATTTCAAATAAACTTTTACAGATGTAATTGATGCCAACCCATAGAACATGACAAATATAGATGCATAATATGTCCCTACAACAATTTCTTTCTCTTTCAAGATAACCAAAATTAATTTTCAACTTATCAATAATAACACCAGTTTCTTCAATTTCAACATATCAATAATTACACCAGTTTCAACATTTCAATAATAACACCAGTTTTTTCCTTCTTTGCCTCAGAGGATTTATTAGGTATACATGGTTTACATTAAAAAACACAATGATACAAATCAAACTTACATAATCACAAAAGCATCATTATTGGCATAACAAAGAATTGAAATTGAGTTTTGTTTTGCAAAGCATTTGAATCATCATTAACATTATAAGAATTATACTGATAATTTTGTGATCCATACTCCTTGATGGCTACATCATGGTTTTAGAAACCATCCGTCTTATGCCTGCACACGCTTGTGTGTAGTGTCTAAGGGGTGGAAAAAAGGAGAGCAATGCGTGTGACGCAATGAAATACTACTTTGATATTCACGAGAATGTCCTTCTTAGCTCTGATAATTGAAAAATAGCTCACGTTCCAAAAGTGAAAAAAACATATAATTTACCCTTCCCTTCTTCTGAATGTTCTCATAGAAACATTTTTCCGGTAACTCCATTGTCTTTAAAAATAAATAAATCAGACTTTCATTATAAACTCTTGCCCATATTCTACTCAAATTTAAACCTGACACTTGCCCTGGCTTTTGTTCAAAGTCGGGTTCAAAAAAAGAAGTTAGTCTGAGGTCTAAATTTTCGATCAGGGGTCAGGTTTAACTGAATTAGTACAAAACAGACCTTTTTATCCAATTCAATCCAAAAGATATTTGATATAGCAACCGATGGAAAAGACAATTCACCAGCACGTTTCTTAGAGAGACACCGAGTGAGCTAGATGGATGATGATGATGAGTGGGTATTTCGGACTCGAGGACGGCGAACCAAGCAGTCAGCTATGACGGGGGACATCGGTGGTTGAGAGACTTGAAGACTAGTAGTATGATCTTAACAGCAATTCTTTGGCGTGCAGGCAGCCAATGAAGGATTCTAATACTACAGTATGTGTTCCAAGACTTCTGCAGATTGCTACTCCTGTAGGTTGAGATGGTCCCCATCTTGGATCTGCCTTTACATCGTCTCGTAGGAAGTTGACATCTCTTTTTAAATCATGTTCTGGTCCAACTTGGTGTCATATCTTACATTGCAGCTCCTATGAATTATGAAACAAACATGTATAATAATGTACTTACATAAGAATAATAATACAAACAAGGATCTGGACACTTTTCAACAATATTTTTTTGTGGTACATCGGCATCGAACGGGTAAAAAAGGAACAAATAGCCCGACATAATTAACTCTGTATGTTTTGGACTCCTTGAAAGTACATAGTGCCCTTTGGTAAGGCATTAATCCTCATTACCAGGTCCCTCGGAGAGGACCTAAAGCCATCGGCCGTCTGGTTGCTTACTTACAAGCATTTATGCTTTCTTAGCAGTCAGGTAAAATAACCACCACCACATTCAATTACATATACAATCAAAACATCAGCTTCAAACATTACTTTTGTAATTACTAGTGAAATTATGGATTCCTCGGCAACAAAAATGTGCTATTTCTGCCACCTCGATCCATAATTTCAACTAGAGCCTCTCAGTGCATGGTATATTTGTTTATTATCATACACTATACCTTGCTAACAGTAGAGTCAATGACCATTAGAGTCTGACCAGCTAGGGCCTTGCATTCAGGCTCAGGATCTCGCTCCAAAATATCTGAGAATAAAAAAACCCATCATGAAACAAAGACGTCATTGTCTTGCATGAGATAGAGGGTAAAGTGGTACCTCTTCTCGCATGTGCATACTGGTATTATACATGTACAGTGTATGTTATACTGAGAAGTGCATGGTTCTCATTAAACTTGTTACCAAAGGCAAATGCAAATTGTTTTCATGACAAATTTGCTCCCAGTCTATTAACTGCCAGGATTTCAGTAGTTTATAGTATTTATTGTAATTTGTTATTGATAACAAGTTTTATGGAAACAGTGCCCCGCACTCAAAAGAGTAAAAGAAAAGAAGTATTAAGATATTTATGAGCCAAATTGCATATTTTATGTCGGTCACATTTATCAAAACCATAGGAAAGTGAGTGGAAGATTCTATCATTCTGTTACCGCGAGAGCAAGATCTCTTCTCTCAATTTCAATTTTTATTCCATGAATGCAAAACATAAATCAATGCATAAAATACATATAGTAAAATACATACTCTCTTCATAAACCAAAAGAAAATATGGAATAATAAAATAAGTTTTTGTGTCAAGGGTAACATTGGCGGAAAAATCCGCCAATTCCTAACCAAAGAAGCTACTAAGCAGCTGGTTCATGCCCTGGTTATATCTCGCATAGATTTTTGCAATAGTTTACTATATTCTCTTCCTGATGTTCACACCAATAAATTACAAAGAATCCAAAACTCAGCAGCAAGACTAATCACTAAAACTAAACGCAGAAAACATATAACACCCATACTATTGCACTGGCTGCCAGTTAAGTCCCGTATTAATTATAAGATCCTTTTACTGACATATCAATGCCTAAACGGTACAGCCCCGTCTTACCTCCAAGATCTCATTCTACAATATACCCTTACCAGAAACTTAAGATCAAATAGTAAATCCCTCCTAGTAGCTCAAAGCACTCAAACAAAATATTATGGCACTCGCTCTTTCAGAAATTCTTCGGCCGAATTGTGGAACAGCTTGCTTGATACTGTCAAACAGGCAAGCACAACAGAATCATTTAAAACTCTGTTGAAGACCTATTTTTTTGTAAATTGTTAATTTTGTTCCAGTTGTTTAGTGACTTCTTTGGTTATAGTATCATGTACATATTTAATATTTAATTTATTTTTCATTTAATTTTCATGTTTTCTCATGTTTAAATTTGTATTACCTGAATTTACAATGTAGGCCTATTACATGTAAGCTATTTAGGAATTGTGTATCATTATTGTTGTTTGTAATTAATTATTTTCATGTATCAGGCATACATGTTCATTTCTATTCCACCCTTTTCCTTCTTTTCTAAGTGCATAGGGACTTTCTTTATGTGAGTGATATGCGCTATACAAATAACGTTCATTATTATTATTATTATCAAGTACAGCTATTAATACCTTGTAACCAATGACGACATTCCAAAATGTCGTTTTGGAGATCAGTCACCAGTAGGTGGGCAGGAACACTCAGTGTAACCATGGAAACTGCAAACATCAAGGACTGCCTTACATACCTGTTTTAAAAAAAAAATGAAATTAATTGTTACAAGCGGAGGTGTAGTTAAACAGTGTCTACTTCACAATCAAATTTGGGTAAAAAATCATCCCTTTTCCCCATCTTAAACAAATAAAAGTGAGGATAGCTGAGATGGGTAGTTGTTTGAACAGGAGAAAGGGTTTTGTCCAGGGGGTCATGAGAGGATTCCGAGAGGATTCCATGAGGATTCCAGGGGCAATACTACACTGCAAGTGGATCATGAGGAAAAGAAGCCCTGACATCCCCTGGGTGTGTGAAATTTGTCACAGGGTCCTTGTAGCTGGGTGGTGATTAGTACTTACTGCTCAGTGTGGTACCTGAGAGACCATATCAGATCCAGCAAACTAACAGCCATCTGACGACATACCTACACAAAGACATCAAAGACAGACACAATTGAAAAAAATACCTACAAAAGAATTTAACTCGATGTAATTAAAACTTGGTAAGTCCTATCACAAATCAAAATAAAAGAAATGGAGGCAGTGATCGGATCATTATCTGACTCTCAATATGACTTTCGTCGTACACGTGAGTTCCTACGCTGAGCAGACAATGTTTGTGAACGCATCATGTGTAAGCATGCCCCTTCCTTCTACTCTCGATACAGGCTTGGGCTGTGCAAGCCTGTGGGGAAAAACACTCTCTGTACCTTGGACAGAACGTTTAATACAACTAGAGGCCACGTTTGAAGGAGAGACACCCTATACTACTATGCATGTTAATATGCTGGAAACACGATGTTTAGTATGCCTGTAATACACAACAGGTTATCTACATTTAAAAAGAATCTAGAGACATGATCACATGTTATTTTAGTTAATTATATGTTGAATGTCCATCTGTGCATTTTTTTTCTTCTCATTTCTCTATGTATCTCATTCTATTTCTATCCCTCTGCGCCTCAGAATAGTTTACTAAATCGATGGCACATAATAAATGCTGTATTATTATAATTATTACATTCATACAGATCTTTGGGCTAGGCACTGCTTGCAGACTAACTTACTGGTGCATTTTGTGCGGCATACATGATGATTCCTAGCGTGTACATCAGCCTTCCTAAGAGTAGAAAGTCACTTCCTAGTAAGTCCATTGTGTTCAGCTTACTGCAGAGAAATAACAACAAAAGTAATGGAGGCAGTGTGGCCCAATCAAATCGTTTTCCAGATCTCATTAGGACTTTGGTTATACACATTGGTTCGGGTCGTACGGTGAGGTTACACAGGCATAACAAGATCATAACCAGTACATGAATCCCTAACGTTATAATAATGTACCATTTGCTCCAGTCAAAGTTGATCTGGGCTTTACTTTGTCGAACATATAGCAGGGTTCCAACAGAATTTTGATAAGCAAATTCCCTAACTTTCCATGACCCATTAATAACCGTTTCCAATGACAAGATTAGTACTGATTTGGCATGGGTTGTGGTGTAAAAATATCACACAGTAATATAGATTATTTCATGTACGTTCCACTATTTTGGCAAATCAATGCCCAAAATCTAAGTGTCCCAGTTATTAATTCAGTAAATGAGAATACCAATGTACTTTGCAGCTGAAATTTCAGAGCACCTTTTGTAGCCCAGGGTCATGAGTCATATAATCAGTGAAAATTTGTTATAGATGATTTGTGTGATGTAGCACGCTGGTATTGTTGTGTTCTGAATTAATACATGTATGCTGACCTGTCATATGCCTTTAGGAGTGGGAAGAAAAAATGGCCAGCCATCGGAGCAAAACGGTTGGCGACTGGACTTGGAGCTGGTTTGCTTGGACCCTGTGCACAGAAATATATAAAAGGGAAATATGTACATAGTTGCATTTGGCAGTTACTTGTACAAACATAATTCTTTTTCACACAATTGGCTCTATAAATAATCGTGCCATATTTCTGAAGTCTCTCATTTTGTTGTTCACATTTCTGGATCTTAAACTAGGTTTATCTCTTATTTAAACACTAATGATCTAAAATCCGTCTAGGCTATAGTAAGCAAATTGGGATATATTTAATATCTGACAAGAAAACATGATAAATAATTCATTGTATGGTTCCAAGTATTTCATGGAAATAAATTCAACAGAAATTTTCCAGATGGAGTTTCAAAATTGTTGATGCCAGTTAGAATCGATCAGAGGGCTTGAAAATTACCTAGCACAAGCCACAAGCCAAAAAAGCCTAAACTATGGCATGAAAATAATTCGCCAGGGCCTGAATTCAGGCTTTTGCCTGTAAACTGGCATCCCTGTTAATAGTTTGCTCTACTGTACTTAGTCGCTGGGTCAAGACAGAGACCCCAAATGACCCAAGACTAGGAACACCTTCGACATCCTACCAGAGAGATGGACAAAACATACTACCTTTGCAAACCTCCTTGTCTTGCTTTCAATCCTCTTCTCTACAATGTCTCTCCAGTTCTCCTCATGTTCCTCTTTGAGTCCATGTCCTTGTGGATTCAGGAGCTCTGTACTTCTATCCATGGAGGCCGTAGGGCATGGGCCATCATCTGAGGGTTTGGAAAGCTCCTGAGCAGCTGCAGCTAATACCTACATAGGAAGAGGAAGAGAGGCAAGGGGTTATGGAAATGAGAGAAAAAAGGGGGAGAGAGAGAGAGAGAGTGGGGGAGAGAGAGAGAGAGAGGGGGGTAGAGAGAATGGAGGAAGGAAAGGAAGGAGGGGATGGACAGGAGAGAGAGAGAGAGTGGGGAGAGGGAGAAGGGAGGGAGAAACATTGGAGGAAGGAAAGGAGGGAGAGAGGGGATGGACGGGAGAGGGGGGGGGGGGGGGGGGAGGAAGACAAAAGAAGGTAGGTAGTGAGGAAGGGAAGAGCATAAGTTGCGAGTTGTTTATGATATTTTTAGCCCTACAGTCTGCCATTATCCCCTGTAATACACGGTAGGCATTATCTAATTAGATCTAGAGGCATGTTCCTACAAATAGCCACAACGTAATGTAGCTCATTTGCATACAGTAATGTGCGCATCAAGTAGGGTTAGGGTTAGATTTAGGATTAGGGCCAGTGTTAGGGTTGGGGCTATTTTTTAGAAACATGCCTCTACAATTGATTAAATAATTCCTATTGTAATACACCTATTCAACTTTTTTTTTCTTTCAAAGACACATTCATTACCCAATAAAAAAACCATACAACCCAATATGGACCATGACTTAAATCCTCACTGCACTACTTGCGCCCTCTATATAGCAAACAATGCCTAATCGGTGCCTGTTGGTCCCCCATGATCCTCTTTTTCTTATGTTAATTGAGAGCTGATTTGATATGAGGTCTAATCCCTTAGCCAAACTATTACAGATACATGTACATGTAGCTTTAAACCATCGCTCTTCAAACTACCATCAAAACACAATGATCAAGTCTCTCAATGTTTCTACATGTATACACGAAGTCTTCATCGTATATACCTCTAATATATCCATCCTCTGTCTGATGTTGTAGTTTCTGTTGTAGAACTCTCCGGTCAGATAACTTGATGTCTACAATGAAGAACAAATACAAAGAAATCAATATCATCATCATCATCATCGATATTGTAGCCATTATTATCATCATTATTGTATATATTACTATTACTATTAGTATTATTATCAAAATTATTATTATTATCATTATCATTATTATAATCAAAATTATTACTATTGTTATTGTTATCATTATCATTATTATTATTAAAATTTATACTATTATTATTATCATTATTATCATTATTATGATTATCATCATCATCACCGTCATCATCCTCATCATCATCATTACCACTATCTACTTCATACTTTTGGCCAAAAAAAAAATGAGCCAATTTTCATATGGCAGAGGGGTACCGGGGTGAATATGAATATATGTAATCTATGGTCGTACCTCAAGAGGGGAGTTGACGGCTAAGGCCACCATAGCAGAGTGTCTTAGGTATCTGAAGTTATCAGTGTTGTACTGGTCCTCAAGGTGAAGTAAGATGGCTGCAAATTGACTGCTAACCTGTGTCACAATGTCAAAATATAAAATAATAATAACAATAATGAAGTGTCTCGTTTAACCAGGGTAGCCTCATCAGTATTAAAGCCCCACTGCACTACTTATAGCTACTTGCACCCTCTATACATCCAACAGTGCCTAAGCGGTACCAGTCGATCCCCCGTGATGCCCTTTTCCTTTATGTTAATTGAGAGCTGATTTGATGAGATAACCACCTGCCAGTGACCTTGCAGGGAGGTCTAATCCCTCCATGCCAAACTAGTGCAGAGGGGCTTTAAAACTGTTTAAAACTGCAGAGCTACCGTGACGAGGCGCTCAAGCATTCAAGGAATTTCTCAGGTACCGTTGACTTAACCTGGATGGAGAGTGGCAAGATATCAATCTACATTTGCCACTCTCCACCCAGGTTTAGTAAGTGGGACTCAAACTGAGAACCCTGTGATTCACAGTGCAGCGATGTATCCTCTACAAATTACATGTGTGTATGCTAAATAACTTAACTACTCCCAGAGGAGCATAACCCCTTGGACAACTACCCTTCATTTAATTTAAAGCCCCAACGCCCTAGTTTGGCCAGGAGGGATTAGACCTCCCTGCATGGTCACTGACAGGTGGTTATCTCATCAAATAAGCTCTCAATTAACATAGGTAAGAAAAAGAGCATCATGGGGGACCAATGGTCATCGACTAGGCATTGTTTGCTATATAGAGGGCGGAAGTTGCCATAAGTACTGCAGTGGGTCTTTAACTCTTAGGTCGCTGTCTGGGTAAGGGGTAGTTAGTGCAATGGGGTACTTGTCAAGGGGGTGGGGGGTGTACTTGTTCATGGCAGGTGTGTGTATTTGATGGGGATATAGTACCCATGGCAATGATAATAATACATAAGGTATTCTCTCACATCCTTTAAATCATCTGGTTTTGCTCTGATGAGTTTCTCCGCCACCTTGAGGCTTGCTTCAGTCAGCTCAGGAGCATCTCTTGCAGTCAAACCTGTGGAATGGAATGAGAGAGGAAAAGATTTCACAAGATTTGGCTCAAACATGAAGAGCTACAACAATAGGGAAATAAACAGAGAAGATTAGTTTGAGTGAAGCAAACATGCTGAAAATTACAGAGAAAGTAGCAATACACCTAAGAACTTTTAATTAAAATACTTTTCACAATTTTGGGTGAAAAAGCTTCTCTTGATGTCAAGCCTATGAAATATAAAATATCCCCTGGAAAATAACACATAGATAAGATGTTTCAAATTACCACTCAAGGTTATTGTTAAGAAATTATTGCAGGATATCAAAAGTTCCGTTGAAATTGAACATGAAACAAACAAAAAAGAAGAGAAAATTTTACAAAAACATTCCACTATTTCTTACCATCAATGCAGTCCCGGACATAAACTGGTATTTTGACCTTTGTGACCTTGGTGTCATGTGACATGTCGTACGGTTCAAAATCATCATCACTAAATGGAAAAGAGATGAAAAAGGCCCAATGAGATACATGTATAAAGACGCAAATGGCAGTGTGTTTTTTAAAAGCGTGTAATTGAATGGCAACTGCGTGGAACAAAGGTCTATGTTCATTGAGCTCTGTGTTAGAAGGTACAGAAATGTGAAATTTGTTTGAATTGAACTTGAATTTGAACTTGAGTTTGAATTGAAATTTGAAGTTGAATTTATTAACAACACATCACAACAATGACAGTACATTTTATTACGAACAATCATGTAATGCACAAAGTAATGCTGATACATAACAGAAGAGTAATGTTGATTGAACAGTAATGGTTTTAAAACTATATTTAGACATAGCCTGCATACTATTAAATGTACAAAAATTGAGATATACGCATAAATATGTGTATTACTAATATTTAGGTGAAGTTGTTAATGGGAACCAGTAGTTAGCACAAGTGCACTTTAACAATGTGGTTTACTGCTTCATATCTGATTGAGGCTTTCCAGATAGAAACATTCAAGCAGAATGTACACATGATCTACACAAAACAGATTCACAATGCAGATGTAACTTTCATTGATAATGCGATACAGTTTGTCAATTTTTATAATATCAACACATGAATCCAGGCTCCCCCTCACATGACTCCAAAGAGAGAATATTCGACCGGTTTTGTGCTTTTATTTGGTACTGCTCCAGCTTTGTGAAAACTGCCTCTGAACCTTGCAAACCAGGTGGGTGTTTCACAAAGCCTTTTTCAATAACAAATGACCCCAAAAAATGACAAATCTGCTGATAACCAATCAGAAGCAAGGATTTCAGTAGCTTATATTAAACAAAGATTGTCATTAGTCACTGATGACAAGTTTGGTGAAACGGGGCCCTGTATCTAAAATGACAACATGTTTTTTGGTCACCTGTCTAACTCTTCCTCCTCCTCCTTGTTCAGTGCATCAGGGATTCTAGGATCTAACGGGTCTTGAGATCCACCTGGCCTACGTGGATCAGGCACAAGAGCTACTTCATCCATCTCCCTGAAAAGAATGGAAAATACCATGTTGAGGGGTCAATGACACAAAGACGTGACTCCATTTTGAGAAAAAAAGTGGTTTATGTGTAAGTGAGCACTTGGGTCTTAAGGAGTTACATGTAAGTCTATGTTTCACTAGCCATTGACTTCAATGTGGTGTTGGGTGGAGTTAAGTCTTTGTGTTTCCATTTTTCTGAATATTCTGATATCAATTACTCATTTTGGCAAAATATGGAGTTTACATATTTGGTACAATATGTGAAAAGGTAAGTAAAATTTAACATGTAGCTCACATTCATGTTATTTCCCTTGTCAAAATAAATTTTGATAACTAGTCGAAAAGTAGTGGAGAAAAACAAAGTACAGAAAATATTATTTTGAAACTATTTTCAACTCTGAATAAATTGTTCATCAATATTTTGTTCCAAATCCTTTGCCTAAAATATATTTTGTTCCAAATCCTTTGCCTAAAATATATTTTGTGTCGATTTTCCATTTTTTCAAAAAGAAAATAGAGGATTAATACTTTAGCTTCCTAGGAAACACTATAAAGATAAAGAGAAAATAGCAAAAATATATGTTTTTTGCATGTGAAGAACAAGCAGGGTACCTATTCATGCATGTTAATGAATTATAGATTTTTTTTTTCACACCAACTTGCCACTCATTTTCATGTATAGTGAAATATGTACCGGTATACAAAGGCTGCACAAGGGAAACATGAAAAGTGGTCTTTATAGGCAGGTGGTCTTTATGTACATGTTCCTTTCAATGAGAAAGACTTTTCAAGGGAAACAAAACATGTGGTCTTTATAGACAGGCAATCTTTCTATGCAGGTGGTCGCTATTAAAGGTAGGTTTGACTATTCATTGTTAAGTAATTAATATTTTTGTGATGAGGTAGCTTTTTTAAGATCTGCTTACTTGATGAGTGAATCCAGCCCAGGATCTTCAGGGGGCTTGATCAAGGACCAGAGCAACCGACTCTCTTCATCCTCCTCGCATTCGAAGGTTAACTTGGGGCCACTGGGGTCAAGGGTCGTTGCCATGATCTCTGCTGCCACCATACCCAACCTTCTGACCCGGAGGATGGGGCTCTCAAGATGAGCTTCTACCCCACCCATCAAGAGAGTGGTCAGGTCTGATTAAGAGAAAGAGAGAGAGAGACAGCAACAGAGAAAGGTTGAGAGAGAGAGAGAGAGAGAGAGAGAGAGAGATTGCAAGAGGAAGTGGAAGAGAAAGAGAAAGGGAAAGAGAAAGAGAAAGGAGAGAGAAAGAGAAAGGGAGGGACAAAGAAAGAGAAAGGGAAGGACAAAGAGAGAGAAAGGGAGAGACAGCAACAGAGAAAGGTTGAGAGAGAAAGAGATTGCAAGAGGAAGTGGAAGAGAAAGAGAAAGGGAGAGAGGGAGAGACAGCAACCGAGAAAGGTTGAGAGAGAAAGAGATTTCAAGAGGAAGTGGAAAAGAAAGAGAAGGGGAGAGAGAGAGAGAGAGAGAAAGAGAAAGGGAGAGAGAGAGAGAGAGAGAGAGAGAAAGAGAAAGGGAGAGACAGAGAGAGACAGCAACATAGAAAGGTTGAGAGAGAAAGAGAGATTGCAAGAGGAAGTGGAAGAGAAAGAGAGAAAAAGTAAAGGGAGAGAAACAGAGAGAGAGAGAAAGGGAGAGAGAGAGAGAGAAAAAAAGAGAGAGAAAGAGAGATTGCGAGAGGAAGAGAAAGAGAAAGGCAGAGAGAGAGAGAAAGGGCAGAGAGAGAGAGAGAGAGAGAGAGAGAAAAGTAAATGCAACAAGAATTGAACTGATTTTTAGATCATGCCCACTCTCATGTTTTTCAACGTGGTCCTGATTAAGGACATACAACATACAGTAAAAAATAAAACAATTGAAATTTTCCTATTCATTTAGAAAATTCACCTACCATACGTATAATCAAATTTAACACAAAGGGTACAATGATTGTTTCTTTGGATTCTCTTGTTAAATATCTCTTGTTTTCCAATTCTTAAATGATTTGTTATCTTTGATTTAATTGATTTATATTATGATATGATTATATATATATTTTGACTTTGGTTGAAATAAATATGTACCTAGTTTGTACATTACTTCTTATTATGTTGAAGAATGAAGAAATCGATAAAAACAAAGCACAATAGAAGGCTTACATGAATATTCAAAGTAATGAGAGTGATTGCATGAATATTCAAAGTAATGAGAGTGATTACATGAATATTCAAAGATAATGAGAGTGATCACATGAATATTCAAGATAATGAGAATGATCACATGAATATTCAAAGTAATGAGAATGATTACATGAATATTCAAAGATAATGAGAGAGATTACATGAATGGTTTATTACCTCCTTTGTGCTTCTGTTTCTCCGCCTCATTAAGATGTCCAACACAGATGACAATGACCATGGTCAGGTAGGCATGCTGGCTGTGTGATGTATGTTTCACAGCTGACCGGTCACCCCATGTACTCAACACACTCCTCAGCACCTGCACAATTTGGGGAATACTGTTCATGACAAGTTCTGTATACTCTTTTACCAAAAAAAAAAATATATATATATATATATATATATAAAACAAAACAAAATCACATAACAAAAAAAGGACGTTGGTAGGAATGCATTTAGGAATTCACTTTAAAAAAAATACTGCCTTCAGGGCAACAACAGTTTCATTATAAAATTGAAGCAGAGTCACTGGAACGAACATCAAGAGACACGGACACAGCGAACTCATGAGAACCTCTACGAGCACTAGCTGAGACCCTGTAAGATGATGACCAATACTTCAGCGCATCTTCCGTTGCTACCAATGGGACCCAACGGCAGCAGAGTCATGAACTTCTAGTAAATGTATCAGAACTAAGCTGAACTAACTTATATTTTTACTGATTAACAGAGCTGGATTTCAATCCCCCAAAACAAACAACACCCGATCATCACATCACCTCTTGAGGTAATGGGGCTTTAAATGTTTGTACTTTTAAAATGATGTGTTTTCCATTGGGTGAGGAAGCTAGATAGCTAATCAAATTTCTGGAGAACTACATTATACCGACTGATCTCTTCGTTTATTATTAATACAGATATATACGTATGTGACATGCACTATGGTTTTAATCATCTCATTTATATTATGCAGAACCAGATGCTCTTCAAACTAGTCTACACTTCTTGGGGGTGTTTCACAAAGACTAAGATCAACTTTGAGTTGGACTTATCTATGACAGGCCATTCATGCCACTAGTTCCTCTTACCATTCCTGGCATTGGTTTATCAAGGGATGTACAAAACATGGTCACAAATCTACAAAATTTACCTTTTTGATACTTCATTAGTGAAGTTTAAGATATTATCTAAAGATCATAATTGAGAGACCAATGGTGAGAGCAACCAGTGGCATTAATGGCCTGCCAGAGTTAAGTCCAACTTAAAGTCAATCTTAGTCTTTGTGAAACTCTCCCCTGGTGAGAATGGGGCTTTTACCTTCAATATCAAGTGTCTTCTGGTAGGTGAGGAAGCCAGATAGCCAATCAGATTCTGCGGGAACATAACATCCGCAAAGTGACGCAGGAGCAAGAACTTGTTGGTGAGAAGGAAGTTGATCTTGGAATTTGTGAGGACAGCATCACACAGGAGTCTAGAGACATAGCCATACCTGAAGGTAAAAAGAAAGTATGAACCCTAGTTCGGTTAATTAAAGAGTAATCATAAATGTTGTCTTGAAATTTCAACATCGCCATCAATTTTAATCATTCACAAATCAATTATAAAAGTTAACAATAAATAAATATATAAAGATAGGAAAGACCCTATGTATTTAAGAGTGATCTTAAATGTAGTCTAAAGATGTAAACAATTTTTGAATTATTCACAAAATGAATGAAATGCTGATATTCCCAGAACAACAACAATCATATGCCAGGAAAGCCTTTTTTCTGCACTGTATCGAATATTGCAATAGTTTGGGTAAAATGGTGAAAATGTTGACTGAAAAAAAAGGGGAAAAAAATCTTTTACAAAATTTAAAGATTGGGTTCTGGTAAAGGTTACAAATTGTGTGCATGTTATCATTCTTTTTATGTCAGTTTGGAAGATTTTCATGAAAGAAATGTCAACTGATAAGGATTGCTCAGTCGTTACATTCAAAATATGACAAGAAACAGCTGAAATGTTTGGACCAAACATTCATGCCGCATGTGTGTGTAGTCCCTGATGTACATTTCCATGTGCAGTCCATGTGACTTTCCGCCAAGAGAAAGTCAACTTCTTATTTTCATGACTCCAATGGTTTAATTTCCTACATATAAGGCAACCTTTCCCAAATGCTTCCAGACAGACAGTTTCTTTCACAACATAATCACATGAACAGAACTTGATCTTATCTTCAACTCGGCCACCATCCAACAACAGAATCTGAAAGCTAAGTGCAGGAAAATATTTCTTGTTTACACCTCATACCATTCATTACATCTGGTCTTTTAAAAGCTGTAATCAAACATCATCAATACACACATCTATTCCATTAAAAAATAAAAACATCATAAAGTCCCTTATCCTCGTCTTTTTTTTACTGTCATTTCCATAGTCACTGCTTCTCTTGCTATACAAGAATGTCTTATAAATAAAAAATGTTGGTCAAAAGAGTCAATGCTAAAGAGACCCCAGGTTCAACTCCTGGACAGGCCCCAATTTCTGAGGTAGGGTGGTTTGACATTTATTCCCTCATTTATCAAATATAATCACGACTACTGCAAAACAAGATTAATTTCATCACAATCAGCGTAGGTATACGCATACTTTAACAGTCAATTCTACATAATCATTACTGTTACCAAGGGCACTGTCTGAGTAGGTATTCAAGGATGATTTCTAAACTCCGCTCTGGAGCCCCAGCGAAGATTCGGTTAGCAATGCGAGACCAGACAAAATCAGAGGCGGTCAACTTCAGAAGTTGTGGAAGGAGTACGCCAAAAATCCTCTCTGTGAAATTACCCAAAGGAAAACGAAAGAAGAATACAGACATTTTCCTTGTGGTATAATTCATCATCTCAATTGTTCGACAGAAAAATTTCACCAAACTCTCTTGAAAATCATTCAGTGGCAGAAAAGGTCTGCCTGTTCTTCAGTATATATTAAAAAAAACACAAACAAACTTTCCCTTAGTTAGGTATTCATCAAGGATTGTTTAAGGATGCGTACATGTACAATGATCATTGCATGAGCCTGTACAAGTACACTTAAACATATTTTGTTCTAACACCACAAATATCTTGAACAATATTGACAAATTGTTCTGCATCATTGTGTGGGTATGTTTTCATATTAATAATTAGTATCAATGACTACTGAAATAAAGCTATAACTATTAAAATCATCTTTAAAACATAGAAAAGAAAACAATCTTACCAGTGTGACCTTGAATACATAATCTACCAATCAGCTCACTCACAAACTGTAGGGAAGCATTTTCAGACTCTAAAAATAGCAAAGATTAGATAAATGACATTATTAATGTCATTAAGAGTCTTTCTTATTAACAAAGGTAATAACAAAATGGTAAGATAATGGTTTATTGAAAGAAATCATTTTTAGCCAACTAGCCGAATTGTAGAATCTTGTACAAAGGAAAAAAGTACCTACTAAATAATTGTTTTTAATATACAACCAGAACATAAAAATGATGCATAAAATCAGAGAATAATACATTGAAATTAAATTCATGCCATAGGAACATAAAATATAGGAAATTATCATCATGATAAAGATATAACATTGTACTTTAAACATAGTACCAAAAAATTCACTCATGGCATGCTAGACACACTGTAGCACAAGTGTGTCATACTTTTGAAAGTTGTGTTCAGCTCTTTGAAGCCGGGGAATAATACTGCATGGACAGTAATGGCATTAAAGCTTATCTTCCATAGTTTACAGGAGGGATTAGAGCGCCCTGCAAGGTCACTGGACAGGTGGTTATCTCATCAACTCAGCTCTCAGTTAACATAAGAAAAAGAGGATCATGGGGGACCAATGGTCACCGATTAGGCATCGTTTGTTATATAGAGGGCGCAAGTAGCTACAAGTAGTGCAGTGGGCCTTTAAAGGGCAATTTGTGCTAAACTTTTGCATGTTTTGGTCTAGTGTTATTATGCTTTATCCCCATTGATTGATGTATTCATGTAAAATCATGTGACAAACTTGATGTCCTATTAGCAAATGTACAAATACTATTTCTTGAACAAGAAAGCTGCAAGCATCATAAGATTGTTGGTAATGGAATTACTTGTGATTGAGATAATCTACTCCCCTGAAAGCAAGGTATAGAATGCAAAATGATATTCTACTTCACATCTAATGAAGTCAGATCAAGAACACAAATAAATACAAAGAAAACGAAAGAATTGTGAAATTTGATGTATAAAAGGCATGGAGAGTTGTCCACAAATGATGTCATCAAATTGAATAACGCCCTCTAGTGACTAGTCATTTAAAAAAGCTTTAACTTCTTTATTCCTTGCTCGATTTTGTTCAAATTTTCACTGATTTTATTCAAATATCTTACACTTTTCAATAAAAGTAACTTAGTATGAAGGTTTTGGTTCCCTTTAAACTGAAAAACTGCAAAATGTAAGATGCATATTGAACTCACTTGATAATTTCTCATACACATAGTGTAATGTTTGTAGTATCTCCTTGGCAACCATTGGAATAAAGTGATCTGGCAGGAAGAAGTCACTGTCAAGGGTAGTACAAGAAGGAGGTAAGAAAACAAAATTACAGGGCAACACAAATCTATTTCATCATCAATACCAATCAAATAATGTGCCATATTTCCTCCCTATTTTAGGGGGAGGGGGGGGGGGGGGGGGGGGGGGCTTAGACCTACAATATTGTGTATTAAGGTAAAAGTAAGTAAAGTAAAACAATGTTTCACTCTAACTGGACTGCCTAAAGAAACAACAACATAACTACTGGTAGAAGTAAATTATCATCCACACTTTATGAAAAAGAATATACGGATCTATCATTGTATCATATATCATAGCTGGACTATAAACACAGCACAATTTGCAATTCTTTTGAAAAATAATGAGAAGAATCAAAAAACAATCAGCAGTCTACCTGCATTCTTTCTTCAGTGCATTAGCCATCCGGTCAGGTAGGGTCGCAAGGACAGTCATGACCTGTGACCTTTGACCACTCGGTGCCAGTGACCTGGATGAACCAGCGGTGGGAGACTGACAGATTGTTGACCCAGGCAAGACATCACACGTGGAACACAACATTGCCTGCAGCTGATGATGGCGAAAGAATTCTTCCAGGAGCATGACGCATTTCTTCTGTTTGAAGCTTGGACTGGCAGAGAGAGAGAGAGAGAGAGAGAAATGGAGATAAGGATGGAGAGGAAGAGAGACAGAAAAAGAAAGAGAGATTGAGAGATAGAAAGGGATATGGAGAGAGAGAACGAGAAAAAGTAAGAGGGAGAGAGACAGAGAGAGACAGAGAGAGAGAGAGAGGGGAGGGGGGAGAAGGTTATAAACTAATTCAACAAATGCATAACAGCAGACAATCTAGATCTCTATTATTTCATAGCAACTTATTTTTGAAAAGAGGGATTGTCACAATAACTCCTGCAATTAATTTTAGAGCGTGCTTCAACTGCCCAACACTTTACTACCCCTACATCTTGGATGTAAATGTATTGTAGATTGTGAAAATGCTGATAGCATTATCCGTGCAATCGAGCAGGGTAGCAAAAGGAAGTCTGAATAGAAAAGCAGACAACGGCTCCATTCCGGCTTCTGTTTCCGTTTCTACATGTATGATCCGAAATGGAAAAATGAGTGTAGCCTACTAAGTTGACAGTCTTTATTAGTATTACACTAAATTAAGTATAATAGTCTACACTAATTTTTGTAACAGCCATTCTCTAAAGACCAATTTTGATGAAGTTACCAGATCTATAATACAATAAAAATGTCATTTACACAAAGTGAAAACTAAAATTTTTACTCAGAATTTGCATCACAGATTATTCAGCCACCCCCCTGAAAAAAAGAAAAGAAACAAAAAATGGAAATTGTTGAATATAAAATGCTGGAATTCTTATGTTATGATCTACATGAATTTCTATTCATGACCATGCATGATAACATTTTAAGTCTTTCCATGAATGGAATGTCATGAACATCATTACAAAAAAATCAGGGTGGACTGCAAAAAAAAAGAAAAGAAGCAGTTTATATTTCAGTACACAGTGCCTACATGTACCTGCTATTCTGTACGACTCCACACAATACAAGCAGGGCATCTTGAGGGAGACCTTCCAGGAAAAATTTGTTGAACAACCTGTTGCCTTCTTGACTGCGCCCAAAGTTTCCATACCATTCAAAGCTCAGGATATTGCACAAGAAATTAAGAAAATGGACATAGTTGCTCTGATGAATCTCTTGTTTCGCTAACTCCGAATCATGGCTAGGCAAATCAGTAATTCTGAGAACATCTTTGAAATGTGATGAGTCCCCTGATTGCAGCAGCAGATTTGCAATTTGTTCGAGAGCTGCACAAAGCTCTTTTGCACTTTTCGATGTGGAAAGCACATTCTTTGCACCAGTCAGACATTTTTGTGCAGTACTTTTTATTTCTGATAAGCTGGCCATTTCCTACAGAGTAGACAAATGCTGATATGATTTAGCTCCAACAACTCGTCACACATGTTCCTCACCGCCACACAGGAATCGTTCTTCCACCAACATATAGATGAACCAACCCGGCACAGAAATGGACAAAGGGCTAATGTGCTTGACCTCGTATTTACAAATACCGCCGAATTGATTATTTCGATCGAATACCTGCCTCCTCTAGGACTAAGTGATCACGTATGTCTATTAGCAGAATTAGACATATTACAGGAAACAGAGAAGACAAGAAAGAGAGAAATTCGTACAATCTATCAGAAAGGAGACTACAAAACTATGAACGAAACCCTGGAGACGATAGAATGGGAAAAGGTCTTTGCAGATAAGAACTGTGAGCAGGCATGGAATATATTTCTCCACAGAATAAAGGAATGCGTGGAAAATTATGTACCTGTACGGAAGTGTAATAAAGACAAAAGACGAAATATTTACATAACAAGGCCCATCTTGAAACTGTCTAAGAAGAAGACACGTTGCTGGAAACGTTATACAGATGAGAACAGAACAAGAGAGGAAAGGGAAAAGGACTTCAAAGACTATAAACAACTAAGGAACCAACTTAGGAAAGCAACAAGAGTAGCTAGCAGAAGTTTTGAAGCAGATCTTGTAGAGAACATTGGCCAAAATCCCAAAGCATTTTGGAGGTACGCCAACAGCAAGGTGAAGAGTAAGAGCCATATTGTGAGTCTCATGAAGGAGGATGGCCAACCAGCTCAAACTGACAGTGAAATGGCAAACATTCTTAATGAATACTTCTCCAGTGTATTCACTCAAGAAGACCTGCAGAATATACCAGACATACAAGTACCCTTACGAATGGACTTACCTACATTAAGCAAAGTAAACATACTAGTGAGCGATGTTGAAAACAAGCTTAAAAAGCTTAACACCAACAAGTCACCAGGTCCAGATGGGACACATCCTAAGGTGATGAAGGAACTAGCCAAGACTATTGCCGAACCACTGACGTTAATCTACAATAAATCTATGCAGGAAAGTAAACTCCCACTGGACTGGAAAAGAGGCACTGTAGTACCTCTTCACAACAAAGGTAGCAGGACACAAGCTTCCAACTACAGACCTATAAGCCTCACCTCTGTCGCAGGAAAGCTGATGGAGAAAGTTATTCGAGATGCTATAATTACACACTTACTAAGTAACCGTCTACTCTCACAAAATCAACATGGATTTACCCCAGGAAGGACATGTGCAACTCAATTACTTTGCGTACTAGAGGAATGGTCGCGAAGGCTCGATGAAGGGAAGGCGATTGATGTTTTATATCTCGACTTCAAAAAAGCTTTTGACAGTGTTCCCCATGAAAGACTCCTACTCAAACTAGAGGCACATGGACTTGAGGGTAAACTCCTAAACTGGATTAGAGCATTTCTGACAGGGAGAGTACAGAGAGTCTTCGTTAACGGAGAATCTTCCAACTGGTCTCCAGTAACAAGCGGGATACCGCAAGGCAGCGTCCTTGGACCGGTCCTCTTCCTGGTCTACATAAATGACCTTCCACTTGACGTGAAAAAGAGCGAAGTAGCCTTATTTGCTGATGACACAAAGCTGTATAATACAGTGAGCACACCAGCACAGATTAATGACCTCCAAGATGACCTAAACAACCTGCACAGATGGTCTGAGAGATGGCAGTTGCCTTTTAATGAGGACAAATGCAAAGTACTCCACATAGGCAAGAGAAATCCTGAAGGGAACTACCACATGCAGGGGAAACTTCTGCAATCAGTGAAAGCTGAAAAGGACCTTGGAGTGACAATTGACTACCAGCTGAAATTCCATCAACATGTATCATTAGCGGTCAGTAAGGGATACCAACTACTGGGAATAATGAAAAGAACTTTCTCCAAACTGGATACGACAACACTACCGATTCTATTCAAGACCCTAATTAGACCACACCTAGAATATGGGAGTGTTCTTTGGCATAGCAGATTTAAAGAAGATGCAAAGAAAATCGAAAGAGTGCAAAGAAGAGCTACCAAATTGGTTCGAGAAATCAAGGACCTCCCATATCAAGAAAGACTTAAATACATGAACATGTACTCTCTGTTCTACAGAAGAAGAAGAGGAGACATGATCGCAGTCCACCAGATCATGCACGGACTAGTCGACATCCCACAAGATCATTTCTTCTCCCAACCTGCAAGTAGAAGTAGATCCACGAGAGGGCACTGTCTCAAGATCCAGAAAGAACACTGCAGACTGGATGTTAGAAGTAAGTCTTTCAGCAGACGAATAATACAAGACTGGAACAGTTTGCCAGAAAATATTGTGGTCTTGGCAACAACGGACAAATTCAAAAGACACATAGATAAGCATTGGTGGGAGTATCGCTTCGATCTCCCATGACTCTCTCTCCTGTGCATGCGCATACACTCAGTAATAAATCCAACAGGCTAAACCTACTATAGAAGCAGTGACCGGGAATTACAGGCCAACGCCTTCTACCCGTACTTGATGATGATGATGATGATGAAGTAGGCCTTCTACTTCTAGATCCAAAGATCGGAGACCCCATCGGAGCTGAGCTGAGCATGCATGTCTAAACTCATGCACTCGCGGAGAGCAATGATTTATTCCGGGGAACCGCGGGAGTCCAGCCCTCTGCCCCTGGCACCTTTTTTCACCAAAGTCCGTTCAAATTCACGTGCGACAATGTTACTTGCAATTGCCCTTCCTCTTGATTCTAATAAACCTCATTCTCTATAGTATGTGATATTATATTTCTTTTATTAATTTATTAGATGTATCTTGCTATGTATACTGTACAGAAAGTCCCTAAAAATCGTAGACGATTGATGAATTTTTCCCTGTCAAAATAAAGCCAAAGGAATCTGTTCACGCTTACACGGCTTGCCATATGCCAGCTGTAGATGTATGGAGTGCTGTGTGCCCCAAACAGTAAATATATATTTTATTAATTATCACGTGTATAATTAGGCTAATGAAACAACGAAACTCGATTACAAACGGATATTGTAAACAAGCTGAAAGTTGTATAAATACGATTCCTTGCTTTTCATGAATTTGAAGTAAAATACTTTCAAATGATACATTCTTGACATTGATCCATGCGCTTTACTGATTTACATTGATTACTAAAAAGTGCATGTCAAAATCCTTTTGTGCCAGATTTTGGTGACTAATAATAGTAAGGTTGAAAATGTTAGCATCACACGCGAACATAACCAAACATGAAGGAAACAAAACTTTAAAAGCGAATAAAAAAAAAATTGTTTTGTTCAGCTTCTTTTAACAATGAGGGTAAAATTATTGTCACCATGATAGAATAAAGAATAATGGAGAGAAAAAAATCAGAATGGAGATATTGTCGATTTTGAGGGTATATAAGGGCATATTTTGTATGTTTAAGTGTGTCTTAAATGTTGTTATCAATTGTTATCAAAGGGCATTTCTCATAGCGGCAAGTTTTTGAAATAACAAAGCAGACAGTTTAGTGATGTTTCTACAAGAATCAAAGTTAATTAGGCGCACCATCATATTTTGATAGCGGAAAAAAAGTTACGGTCCGGCACATAAGGCAGAAAATAAACCATCATGCAGAACTAATATATAATAATTCTCTCAGGATAGGCACCAATTTCACTTAAGAAAAAGGGCGCTTTATTATTGATTGTAGAAAAGCTGAGCCTGATGTTCTAGGCTACGCCCGTCATCCAGGAAATGGATATCATGTTGCCCCGCTTTTAGTATCTGCTTATTTAAATGCTCAACTTAACACAATGGGAATTTTGCATAAGTATCTTGTAAAGTCACATTTCCCATTTTCGCATGTGATACTTATTGTTTTCACTAGCTGTGTCACCAAAAGTCTGACACAAATGGATTTTGACATGCTATTTTTTAAACAATGTTGCTAGATCGGTTAAGCATGTACATATTAATAAATGCAATCATGGTCACTAATAGTATTATTTGAATTGCATATTACTTCTGTTTTATGAAAAATAAGAGTTTACTATTTTCAAACAGCTACCTCATAGTTTTCGCACAATTACCGTTTGTTTTCTGGTTTCATTTTCTTTCTGGGACGCATTCTGTATAGCCTACCACCTCTCTCCCTTCACTGAGTATCAACAATATAATTGTTTACACAAATTGTTGGCAATTTTTCAAAGGGAAAGCCCAAGAAGAGGAACGACCCCTTTGAATATTTACAGGTGCCCCTTGAAGCGCGCCGTCTCTGGAAAAAATGAAGGCCCCATCAGGCTACTATAGTGCCACTCTACATAGCTAGCTCTTGGAAGCACATAATGCGTTCCCTGCCCTGTAACTCATATGGTTTACAAATTGTATGCAATGTCCTCGGGGGCGAAGGAGCGTCTTCCAAAGTGGGAAGGGGGCACGAACAAAAAAAAGGGCTCTTTCTGGGGAAAAAGGGGCACCTACAAAGGGAAACCTCAAAGTGAACAATACACCATTTTTAGACATTCGTATATACCCCATACATCGTCACGATTGTGATTACATTACCAGGGATGGCATCAATATATTTGTTTCTCTCCTTATACGTGGTACAAGATACTGTTTAAGCAACATACCTTGCAGTTGGGTGTGATTATGGTCTTAAAACTAATTTTCGAGCGAGCGAGCAAAAATTTCAAGATTTGTGAGGTCGCTGAGTGCGGAAAGTTACATAAAGAGGCCAACAAACATACCCTGAAAGTGGCGGATCTACGGTGGGGGTGGGGGGGGGGGGGGTAAACCCCCTTGGGCTGCCAAGTGAAAATGTGATGTGCATAGAAAAACGCCACTCTGGATATAAATGTATATTAAATTGTTGCTTGATTTAAAAAGACGTTATCATGCACTGCTTATTATGGTCTCCATTGTGTTAGTAGATGCCAGGAAAGCATCACTTACGGGGTTCAAAATAGCACCAAAAATATGCTACATGCTGCTGGCAAAAATGGCGGCCATTTTTCAATCTGGCAGCAATGTATAACTACTGTTGTACAATTCTGGGAATTAATTTTTAAAAGTACTTCATTTTACCATGTGTGAGGTGTCATTATGAAAGACAATTAAATTCCCTACAAGATGATACCTCATTCAATAAGTTTGGGAATGATTTGCATAACAATTTTATGTGATTTTTCTTTCGTTTTTTTTTACTTCAAAATATGAATTGCGCCTAAATACAAATTTCTCCGTATTTAATCAATATTATGATGCTAACTGACTTGAAACTTGCTGAAAAACTGTTCAGTCATGATTTTCAGTCTGTATCATGAAGACACTGGATGGAGGGTTCAGAATGTGCACCATTCCCCCTTCTGTGACCCTCTCTCTTCTAGAACAAAATTAAAGCTATATACTGATTAAAGTAAATTGCAATCGAAAATTGGTCCAGTACTTTTGTTTCTCCCAGGAATCTTCACAATGAATTTATAATCTAATGGTTAGAATTACATGGGAAAGTTTTTCTACTTATCATTCTTTAAAAAAAAATACTTAAAGGTTATAATAATAATAATAATAATAATAGATTTATATAGCGCAGCTTTTATACAAAATATATTCAGCTGCGCTGGTTAAGAGCTCCTTTTTACTAAATTCTACAAAATAAGATCACTCAGTTGAACAAATAAGTTTTTAAATTGGATTTAAAAACATTGAGAGATGGAGTGCTTCTTATTTCTATTGGCAAGCTATTCCATAATTTGGGGGCGGCAATAGCAAAAGCACGGTCCCCAAGAGTTACTTTAGTTTTGCCATGGGGAATCTGAAGCAGTAATTTATCTGTGGAACTGCGCAGGCTACGACTGTGTGATTGGACTTTGAGTTGAAGTAATTCTTTGATGTAATTAGGGGCTTGACCGCTCAATGATTTATAGACGATTAACAATATTTTGAATGAGATTCTTTGACGGACTGGCAACCAGTGGAGTTCTCTCAGAAGAGGTGCGGTTGAAGTGAATTTCGACCGACGATAGACAAGTCTTGCACATGCATTTTGTACTCTTTGTAACTTAGCTATCAGAGAATCAGGCATTCCAAACAGCAACCCGTTACAATAATCAAGCTTACTTGTGATAAGAGCGTGTACAACCAATTTCATACTTTCTTGATCAAAATATTTGCGGATACGTCTGAGATTGTACAGAAGATAGTATGTTGATTTGCATATATTTTTAACATGTGTTTCCATGGTTAAATTAGTATCAAAGTATACTCCTAAATTCCTTGCTGTAACAGAGGGTATCACATTGGAGGATCCAACTCTTACGCCGTCAATGCTTATTTTTGAGATCTGTTGTGGAGTTCCTATAACCAAAAATTCACTCTTACTATCGTTTAGCTTAAGATTATTGTTAAGCATCCATCTATGAATAAAATTAACACATTTTTCCAACATTGAAACACTTGCATCTTGAGTACTAGTGGATGGTCTAAAGGATAAAAATAATTGTGTGTCGTCTGCATAACAGTGACAGGAGACTTCAGGAAAATTATCCTGAGTGCTCTTGATTAGATTACTCGTGTATAACATAAAAAGCAAAGGGCCGAGCCGAGAGCCCTGTGGCACACCAAAGGGCACCTGGAAAGAGTCAGAGACAATGCCATCAATTTTAACTTTTTGATGTCGATCAGACAAGTATGACTCGATCCAGCCGAGAGCAACACCGTCGATACCGCAGCATATCTTCAAAATATCTAGTAATCTGGAATGCTCAATAGTGTCAAAGGCACTACTCAAGTCAAGTAATAACAGGAGAGTGATTTTCTGTCTGTCCATTGCAATCAGAATATCACTCTTGATCCTGAGTAGTGCCGTTTCTGTACTATGAAACTGTCTATATGCAGACTGATTGGATGGAAGGAGTGAATTACTGTTAAGAAACTGTAAAATCTGTTGTGTGGCTGCACCTTCTACCAATTTAGAAATGTATTGTAGGTTACTTATGGGTCTAAGATTACCAAATTCAACATCAAGCCCTGGTTTTTTCAACAATGGTGAAACAAGTGAGACTTTCCATTCTTTAGGAAAGTGGCCCGTAGACAAGGAGACATTGATCATGGATGTAAACACAGGTAGTATAACATCAATATATTGCAAGAGAATCTTTGTTGGAATCGGATCAGCAGAACAAGACTTCTTGCTGAGCTTCATCACAAGTTTCCCTACTTCCTGTTCAGATAAAAGTTTAAACTTATCAAGCTTGATACCATTAGGTACTGGAATAAGACTTGATGAATCAGTATCAATTCTATCCATCGAACCTATGCTAGTTTGAATGTCACTGTGAATGTTTAGAACCTTGTCATGAAAGAATTTTCCTAAGTCGTTCACAAAAATCTTCTTATCAATGTTACATGGCATCACTGGTTGTTTGTTTGAAACATTAAGCAGAGATTTGATGACAGTGAACAAGCTCTTTGAGTCATCTTTGTTATGTGTTACTAAATCTTTATGATAAGTTCTGTGAGCAGCATTCAAAACATACAATGCTGCATTGCGAGCTTTCTTGTACTCATTCAGATCGTGATCAGATCGTGTTCTAGACCATCGTTTCTGTGCTTTTCTTCTTTGCTTCTTTGCTGCTCTAACCTCGTCCGTGTACCATGGCACATGAGGACGGGCAACTACTCGTTTTGAAACTAAAGGAGCATGTTTATCTAAGACCTTTCTGAGTGTGATATCATACAAGGAGGCCAGATCAGAGATATCACTGGGTACATGTACATTTTGACAGAGTATACTTTCTGCAAGATCTATACTAAACATCCTAGCATTAATACGGGAGTATTTGCGATACGGCACAAGTTTGTCAGCCAATAATGGTTTACATGTATTGAGATGGCACATAACAGGAATATGATCAGATAAGAGGTAATCACATGGCCATGGTTGGCCAACAATTATATCATCAGACTCGCGACAAATAAGTAGGTCAAGGGTATGACCATGTGAATGAGTACTAAAATTTACAAATTGAGTACAAGAGAGTGATTCGAGGAGGTCTCTAAATGACTTTGATTCAGATGAGCTTACATCAACTCGAATGTTGAAATCACCAGCAATTAGTAATGGAACATTGGACAAAAGGTGATCTTGAATATATTCATTGAACTGAGAAAGAAACAGTGAAACAGACACGGGATGAGATTCTGAATATGGTGGTCTGTATATATTGATCAAATAAAGACGAAACGATTTACAAGAAATATGATATTCAGCATACTCAAATGATTCCTTTTGACCAGCGGCAACTTGACGAGCATCGATGGAATCTTTGGAGAGAAGACCAGTTCCACCACCGCGGCGACCAGTCCTAGGATGGTGAAGGAAGCGATACCCAGAGGGAACAAATTCTCGTAGAACTGCGGTGTCACTCTCAGTTAACCAGGTTTCTGTTAGTGTGACTAAATCAGCATTGCTTTCATAGACAAAATCGTGAATAATAGTTGTTTTATTACGAACAGAGCGTACATTAATTGAACAAAGTTTAAGACGATCTGAAAGTGATGAAGTTCTAATCGTTGCTTGACTTACATGTCGAAGACTATTCTTTTTCCTTCCGCCTCGATTACCCCGTCTGGTTTTCTTACGCGTCGTCTTTTGAATTCCATATAATCCAATAGTTTCACAAACATGTAATGGAAGAGGTGCAGTGAAATCTTTCCACTGACAGAGTTCAGCTGGGGTGTACTTGATGACAGCAGCAGGTTGATTGACAAGACGTTTTGTAGCGAGTAGGGTGTCATCATGTTGCTTGTCTGGGCCGGGATTGGGGTGGACATCACCCGCATGAAGTAGTTCCAACTGGAAGGAGGCATTGCTGTTAACACTGTATGGGATCCTTGTTTTAAGGAAATGTTTCCTGGTGAAAGGTTGACAACCCAAAGGATGGACAATGGTCTGTCCACTGCAGTCAGCGAAGTCAATAGCACTGGCATAGCAGCACAGAATGATGAACAGTCCCAGATGAAAAGGCTGAAAAGGCTGCATTGTGTTTGATCTGAGTCTAAGCATTCAAGTTCGTTGAAGCAAACAATACACAAAAGCTACACAGTGAGGTACATGTACATGTACAGTAATGCACAGAGGTGTACAGGGAACATAGATTCTTACATATGGTACTAGTACAAACAGCATATGGTACTAGTACAAACAGCAATCAAAAAATGTAACATTCAAGAACACAAGAAATAATCACATATAAAACTTACAATTTGACCAGCTGATGCCATGTAACTTACACAATTATATAGTAATAGTACAAAAGATCAAATATAGCAAAATCAAGTAATTAGGAGCTCCTTCTTGGAGAGCAGCATAAGCATGTACATGCTCGTGCGCTCAACCCAATCAGAATCAAATGATGAGTCGAAGTGGGGGCGCGGGGTTCAGCTCCCCTGCCTATTTTGAACTTATCCATATATTTGGCAGTCGTCACCTCTTATCCAGGCAGCAATGAGCTAGAATAACGACATTTCCGCGTATGCGGCTAGGTGCTGATATACATCTTATCTGGTGTATTTTTTCATGACGAAATGACATTAATACAATAACTAGGTGTACTTTCTAAATGTTTAGAATTTGAAATTATAGGGCAAATAAAAAGGAGTCTTGTCAAATTTATAAAGGGAAGATAAATGCCAATGCCCAACTATTTTTGTGTGTCTCGGAGTCCCTACACTCTCCTTTATATAGACTTTGACCCAAAGTATGATTAATCCAGTTTGATCGAAAGCCCTCCAACCAATCACAAACCTACAGATTGATATCTATTTGGTACGGTGGCATCTCTGGGTGTAGGGGCACGTGCATTTGAAGAGAGCACAGAAAGGGGGCACACAAAAAACGTAAAAGAGAGAAAAAGGAAAGGGTATAAAAGAAGAAAACTTTTGATCCCATTGAATACATGCGCCCCAATATGCGAGGCTAAATGCAGTAGAAACATAATATATATTTTTTAAAGGTAGGTCGCGGCTCTCGTAAGCAGGTTGCACGGGATCTCCTAATTCTGCACATAAATGTAGAAATAGTTTATAATTAAATGGCTCCAAATTTGACACCAAAATGTTAATTCCCATTTTTTTGCCCCCTCTTATAAGTTTCACCAGCCTCTGTGAGATACTGCACCCTCGATCGCTTTTCTCGCTTGCAAAGTCCTAAGCCGGTTGCTTTACTCAATTGCTGTGCAGTTACGTAGACTACGTTTGGTCAATGGGGGGGGGGGGGGTGCAGTTACATTGATTGCTCTAGGCGCGATACTGTTCATAAAAAGTTGTGAATCGATTTCAAGATATTTAAGAGAAAGTTTGTTTGGACAAATAGTATTAGCCTCCTTAGTTGAACATATCGCAACTAAGACAGGGCCCTGGATTCAAAAGATAGATGTGATTTAAACGCATTACCAAATTGGGATATACTGGACGGTTTTGGGTTCAGAATTTGTACCCGAACCCTCTTTTTTATTCTGTAAAATGAAAGACAGTGCAGATACTAGATTGATTGTATATGATTGTTTGATTTGTTCAAAAGCACATATTTGTTAATAAATTCTTTCTACAAAAAAAAAAATGAAAAAAGAAAGAAAAGAAGGTAATATCAAGTGGCATTCTATTATGTAAACCTCTTTTGTACCTAATTTACAAGTTTCCTCGTTTAGCCCCTTAATTACTGATTACTTTTTTTTTTACTGTTATTTATTTCATCATTCATTTATCAACCCATTTATTTTAGTTATTTAATGAGTTATTTAGTTATTCTTTTATTCAATTGTTCATTTTAGTTATTAAGTTATTTATTGACTTATTTGAATAGTTATATAGTCATCTCTTCATTCGTTCACTCATTATTTATTTATTCATATATTTCCCTATCTATTTATTTATTCATATATTTCCCTATCTATTTATTTATTTAATTAATCATTTATTCATTCATTCGTTCAGTGATTTATTCATTCATTCATTTATACATTCATTGATTAATTCATTCGTTTATTCATTCATTCATTTATTCATGCATTCGTTTATTCATGCATTCATTCATTTATTCATGCATTCATTCATTTATTCATGCATTCATATATTTGTTCATTTCCCAGGCAAAGAGTTAACTGGCTATAACGGGTTATAGTAATTAACAGAGGAAATAAGAAATACCACTGACTAGCTATAGAGGAATGAGCCAGTGAGATTTCAGTGAAAATAATAAATAAAGTAGGAAAGGCAGCTGACAGAGAGTTTGGAAAATGCGGGGGAAAAATTGGCAGAGAATTGATATCACAACAGAGCGTCATCATAATTTATGGCTTTTTTCCCCACGGATGATTACGTCATTGGAATGCGGAAGGGAAAGCCCCTGATTCATCAGCTAGTGCATTTGCATGCATCTTATCTATGCCAACACGAACATGTATAATGTACACTACGATTTTTGTATGTGATTTTGTCCCTTCGTCTAAGTTGTCATCCAATAAATACATTGCTTATGTCTTAATTTATTGTCCGAAGGGGGGGGGGGATTTGTATTCTTTATATATATATATCTTTAAATCACTAGCTCTAAAAATAAAATCCTCTTGACATTTTTATGAATATGTCGAACTATTCATTTAGCAAATTTCATTAATCATCATTTACTAATGTTTTCATTTTATTTCATTCATCCATTAGACATCATTATGATTGATGAATGAATGAATGAATGAATGAATCACTGATAGTGAGATGCGCACTCCCACAGAAGTGTATGTAGGTGTCAAGGTTTCATAATAGGGACTTTTAGATTTGCGTGGGCTGATACGTGTGACGTCCATTGAAGGCAGTGCATTAAAAGGACGTCGACCGTAGCAATCCCCATTGTGTTCGTGCGAATCTAAAAGTCCCTATTTATAGCACGCTGCAATTATGCGGCCCGATAATTTTTCCAGATCCTTAAATGAATAGAGCATGTTGTAAACGTATCCGTACGAAAAAGAAGAAGAAAAAAAATCTTGTGTATTATCCAACTAGGACTAATTGAGCTTTCATTGGTCCAAATTTTATGAAGTCACCTCCCGGGTCACCTCCTTTTTGACATCATCACTGTTGACAGCTGAAAGACATACGAAATATTGGGAAAGGTGTTGTTTTGGCGTGTCCAGTGTCAGTCATATCCTTGTGATGAGATTGGCTTAGGAGTTTATTATCCCGAAAACTGTATAATTAGGCTAAGTTTTTATGACGAATTTGTGCTCCATATCCGGATTGGTTTTAGTTATACGTCGTTGTGAAAACAATTATATGCTTAATAGTAGGAGACCAGCCTGTAGGTCCCGTGACCAATCTCTGGGAACAAAGTTTTGAAAGTGTTTTTGTGTTCCCTGATGAATACCGAACAATTTTGACTTGGGCTGCCCCCTTGAAAATCCCGGGCATTTTTGTGAGTGGTCAACATAGGTCATACAGGGTAGATCTTCAAATATATTCAAATCGTGTCGATATGCATATCAAATTACTCGTCTGGTCATGATGATTCTAAAAATGTATAGTTTGCTATACCTCCTACCTTAAATGAGGGCGCTATGGTCAAATACGTTGAAAGGTCAACACACTTTTGACTGGTGGTCCAAAATCACCAACACAATTAACCTTATCAAATTGCATATCAAATTACTCGTCTGGTCATGAGGATTCCAAAAATGTATATATTTGTATACCTCCGACCTTAAATGAGGGCGCTATGGTCAAAAAGGTCAATGCACTTTAATTAGACTGGTGGTCAAATTCACCAACACAGTTAACATTGTCCAATTCTAATGATTTTAGTGTCTAATAATATGTTTTCTGAAATATCAAATTCAACTAAGCAACATTTAGATCAAAAGTGGTTGCCATAACCTTGAAATTCCCCCCAAATCCATGGATAAGAAGTTGTTAAATTTTTGTCAACGAAAAGGCAGCCATTTTGAATGTTCATGGTCAGGGTAAGCAATTTTACTTTTGAAAGTTGTATAGTTGAATCTGCCATGTCAGAAAACATATTATTAGAAACTAAAATCATTAGAATCGGACAATGTTAACTGTGTTGGTGAATTTGACCACCAGTCTAAAGTGCATTGACCTTTTTGACCATAGCGCCCTAATTTAAGGTCGGAGGTGTAAAAATATATACATTTTTGGAATCCTCATGACCAGACAAGTAATTTGATAAGCAATTTGATAAGGTTAACTGTGTTGGTGAATTTGACCACCAGTCAAAAGTGTGTTGACCTTTCAACGTTTTTGACCATAGCGCCCTCATTTAAGGTCGGAGGTATAGCAAACTATACATTTTTAGAATCCTCATGACCAGACGAGTAATTTGATATGCATATCGACACGATTTGAATATATTTGAATTTCTACCCTGTATGACCTTTGTTGACCCCTCACAAGAATGCCCGGGATTTTTAAGGGGGCAGCCCAAGTCAAAATTGTTCGGTATTCATCAGGGCCGGGAACACAAAAACATTTTCAAACCTTTGTTCCCAGAGATTGGTCACGGGACCTCCAGGCTGGTCTCCTACTATAAGAACACTTCAGAAAATATAACAATTTAATGAAGGAAAAAATGAATTCGTAAAAACTTCTGAAACTTTTCATTTTATCCATTTTTTCTGATGAAGCCCTCAGTGTAAAAATTCAGATTGTGTCGACTAGTGATCAAGAACAAATTCAGCTCACATCGCAAACAAAATATCTTCTTAGAGAAAATAAACGAAAGAAAGGAATGCAGGGCAAAATATTAATTTTCCCTAGAAAATTGATAAATTTTGCAATGTTTAGCAACATGCAAATGATTGATTTTGCATTTTATACGACCTAGCTTGTCAAGACTTCGAATCAATCAATCCTTCATCTGAAAAAAGGAAACATTACAGCAGTTTTAATAAAATTGGGCACCTCTTTAAAAAAAAAAAAAAAAAAATTGCCATCCCTTTCTTTGAAGAGGGCATTTTTATCAATAAAATATTCATTCACTCATATACAACCTCTCTTTTGCTCTTTCTTCCTCAACCAGGAACAGTCGTAATAACAAATGCTACTACATTTTTTTTGCATATTTTTCCATTGATGTATAAATATGTACATTATTTACTACTCTGCTCTATAACAATGGCAAAAAATGACAACAATCTCAGTTTTATTTTCATGAAAATTAGTATTTATTGGCCAGATAAACTTTGCTCTTAACATTCATGATCATACTCCAAATATGGTGGCTACATGTACCACTATTTAGAATTTACATGTACTTGGACTCCTTTTTTTTTTCCTCCTAGCATTGCATTTATTCAGCATAGAGAAAACATCCTGTATATAAAAGAAAATAGCATCACATTATGTTATCATTACAGTGCATATCATTATAAGATCTACAAATTACCTGTTACAGAGTAACAAATGAGCAGAAGTGTCTTGTAATGTAAATTAGGAATTCTCACCAAAATATCTTTCGGAATAAGTTTGATTTCTTTGTCAGCTATTTCTTCCAACATACTAGAAGTTTGATAAAATTGAAAAAAGAAACAACTGGTGGGGAAATACTAACTTGCATGCAAGCTATTGCTTTCTAACCAGCTGCTTTGGGTTTTCAGCCCAAGGCCTATCAAATTGCAACTAAAATCCAAAGGAATACTTGCATGATGATAAGGACTTACTTTTGTAAAACAACCAACTGAGTACAAGCTTGATGGAAATATTAGGTTCTCACTCTTAACATATTTCTCCTGTATTTCCAGACATTTTCTAACTTGATCATATACAACAAATATATATAATCCAAGCTCTCAGATCAAAGTGAGTATGAAATAAAAAAAGATGTTAAGAATAAATTGGAAAAGTGTGCACTTGCAGGTATTTAACATGTGAAATGAGTTCATTTTGAAATTCAAGGGAGCAATTACATTTAACTTAAGTTCACTAACATTTTAAATGAAAACTGTACCTTCTGCACAGTTCAGATAAAACTGCCCCATCTACATGTACCACTATTTGTAAGGTTACATAATTATGATGGATACAAAGCACATCATTGCTATAATTTGCCGAAAATAAATGCAATTATAGATATATGTATATACAGTCAATCTACATATTAATAAGTCTCTCCTTGTCCACAGATACTTTCCACATTAATAAATGTTACAGCTTCAAAATAATTTTAGAAAAAAAAAATGTGATCCCTTGCAAGGAACAAAACCCCCAAAACAAAAATAATAAACACTTAACAAAAATAGAATAATGATAATTTGGTTGAACAAGTAACAGTCACTTAAGACAATTCAGGCAACCACACACATGATAGGTCCTTAAAAAAGTTTACACAAAAAATATGACGGACTATAGAATTTACAATCATTTATGATATACAAATGTTATGAAAAAATACTTTTTTTGTTTCAGTTATCAAAATTCAAGCTTAGGTTTGGAGCTTTGGGGCTACTAGCCATATTCACCTCGGTAATTCAAACCTAAGAAAGCTTGTGAAACAATATAATTAAAGATTAACAATAATACAGAGAATAAAGCTCTTGACCTCTAAATGGGAAATTTACATGTGATACACAAAAAGAAACTCATTAGCAACAGGAAAGAGAATGGAATACATGGAATTCACTAAAAGAATGAAAGTTATGGAAATACATACAGTTTATGACAAATGAGAGAGTAAGAGGGTAACATAGAGTTGTTATGTCTATGAAATAATATCTGTTGAAGTGATTACATCTGATTCTTTTCTCTTTTTTCAGTTCTGGCAACAGGCAGATATCTCAGTGGTATTCTAATAGAAATGTAAATATGCAATTCCATGGAATGTGTACACTAGCCAAAATTGGCAATAACTCCAGAAATATGTGTGCCATGGTGCCATATTTGGTATGAAGAGAAGAGCTCAACAATCTCTTTAATTTGAGTGGTAGATTAGTAGTCTTTAGGACACTTTATTTTGCTTTAAACTGTCATAAATAACATTAAAAAAAATGTTCTGAATATCATATCCGAATTGTCCATATGAAAAGTTTGTGAAGTATTACTCAAGTATAAACTCAAATTACATCTGCCAAATTCAATGAACTTCAATTTTCCATCCCACATTTCTAATGTTCTCAATCATTACATCAATTTGTGAAACATCCTCTACAAAGCTATTAAAAAAAAGATATGTTTTCTGTTGGTTAAAGCTATAAGTGAAGAATTATTCTCAAAAATATATATATTTACAGCAAAAACATTTGGAATTCAATGAAACAAAATTGTTAATAAGAGTGTAAACTTCAGCTTACAATGTCCTCCTACATGCTGCATCAAGAACATGTACACAACATATTCTTTTTTTTCAGCTCACAATTTGTACAAGTAATTATAAGCTTATTTGGAAATGCTTTGTCTTTCCTTTTCAATAAACAATGTAAATTTAAAGAAAAACTCTTCATCCCTCTTCTTCTTTAAAAGTGTACTAATCACAAAAAATGTTTTACTTTGTATGCTTGGATTTCTACATCGCTATACACTATACAATATTAAAGATGTGAGCTCCAAAATATTGCTTCCATGAAGAGATATTCATATACACTGTCAATTCACATAAAATTGACTTGTGATGAGACTAGTACAGTACATTACGCTAATGTCATTATAAACAATTTGAAAACGGTTTACCACCTCGTAAGATCTGAACAAGGATTTACATGTAGGTGCATGACTGCAAAGTACTTCATGCATATATGTGCTGCATTGAGGGAATGGTTAACATGAAATTGTCTACATATTTCTCATCATAAAATATTTTTCAGGACATCATAAAACAGAATGAGTACAGTGGAACCTGTGATGTGCGTGTCCCAATTCTCATTCTATTAGTTCTATTTTAGCTCTAATGTACCAAGGTTTCAATAATACAAAGCAATTTCCCCGGTCGCAAGAAATTTCATGAAAATGTCATTTCCCTACGAACAGATTACTGTACCTCATTTGAGACCTAACCGTCAGAATATCATTCACTGCTTTGTAACAAGGCTCCACTGTATTCTTAATCGGGTACGATATGGTCTGTTTGGAGCCAGAAGGGTGCTAACTCACATGCATCTACCGGTATACAGAGTTCACGCCCTTCTCGTTATGTACAGGCAATATCATGTATACCACACTCAGATATATTTCTACCACCAATGTGATGGTTGAACGATTATTATCTCTGACTAAGAATTCAAGGACATCCATCTTATAGAGTAAATAGTGAACAATGCCAGTATACTTATGTCACAATATTTTGTTTCACCTATTCTTTACGGTCACGTCGTCATCAGAACAAGCATGGCACCAACTTCCTGGTGGATTCATTACATACATGTACAGTGTGAGTACATGTGTATAGTTTCTGACAAGTTCAGCAACTACATGTATGATGCAAAATCTGAGTGAAACGGCTGAATCATGACATGTTTATTTACTGAGTACAGGTGAGAGATATCTATCAAACAATGCCATTACTCAATGCAGTTTAGGTAACACAGGGACATCAATTCCGTAAAAACATTAACCAATACTGGGTTTAAGTTTTGTCATTCTTCTCTTTCTTTATGTTTTATTAAAGGCACAGAGTAACAGTATGATGAAGCTGGGCATAAACTCAACATTGAGTTTCATGAAAAAAAATAGAGATTCACGTGCTTAATGTTAATGAAAGAAACGTAAATTAAATTCTGAATTTTTTAAAATTCAAATAAAATGTTATTCTTAATAAATATTATCATATTTTTAACTTCCAATCAGAGGAACTTGAATGTTATTATTTGATAACATGATTTTCTACTTTGGAAGGGGGGGGGGTGTACTTAAGGCTAACACCATGTTTTGTTATTTGCCACTTGTCTTTGAACATTTAGGATTCCTAAAATTGTCATCGAACAAAGTTCGAAATTAAATATGTCTGTCAAATGATAACATTATATTTGCGACCATTTCTAAAACTATTTCCTTTTTATCTGGGGACTTGGAATTTTGAAGAAAAAGACAACAACCTAGGCATAGGAAGAAATACAAGTATACAAGATGAAAAATGCATGGGATATTGGGGGCCATTGGAAAATCGCCCCAAATCCTCTCGTCATTGGAGCATTCTTAGTCTCAAAATAAGCCTTTACATTGATGCCATTCAGGTTTTAAGTCACTGTGTAAACTTGAAAAGGTCATTTGAAAGGGAAATTAAATATGAAATATCGATTAGCACCAAGTATAAAAAGAAAAGGCACAAGCAACTTATCATATTGATAAATCTCCCCAAATATGGTACCTTTGACCGTGCATTGACATTATCTAATTTTCTATGAACTTGGCTTTCTTAAAAACTATTGACTAATCATTATTATTCTTACAGTTGAAATACAGATTTTTTTCTTTACTTTACTATTAAAACATATAAATCATGAACCTGGTAACAAAAATTATGATTACAGTAAAATTTGTTTAGCCTGCAAGCAAATGTAATCATTTCTCCCTGTTATTTTTGTAATATGATCATTGATGGTATATCTTTTTTCAATCCAAAATCTTCTTACATTTTCTTTTCCCCATTATTGCAATCTATTAAAAGAAAGGACTCATATAAAATTCCAAGCACCAGTAGCTTAATGTAAATTTAGTTAAGTAGGAATATATGTTTAATGCTCAGTTGGTAGAGCAGTGGTCTTGTAATCCGGCGACCTGGGTTCGAATCCAAGGCGCTAGTGCCCTTTGGTAAGGCATTAATCCTCATTACCAGGTCTCTCGGAGAGGACCTAAAGCGATTTGTCCTATGGTCACTTACTAAAAAGCATTTATGTTTTCTTAGCAGTCAGGTAAAATAACCACCACCACTACTACTACCATGATTGCAATAATAAACTTCTGCCCAAATGCAGCATTAATTCTTAATTTGGCTTGAAGTGCTTTTTCTTTTTTAATTACTAGGTTTTCAAAAAGAATCAACAGTTTTCACTGATCCTATTTGGGTTCAAACAAGAAATATAAAAAGTGACTCGCTGAAATGGAAATAACTATGTATTCGATAAGACCTCATCAACACTTACAAAATAAGTAGCAAATTCTGATGTCATTTACAAAAAAAATATTAAAGCACATCTCATTTATAAAATTTAAGTATTATATCCCTATTACAAATACTGTACCAAAGGTAAAAAGGTTTACCTTTTGATATATTATATGTATATGATATTTATACATATGACATGGTATTGGTTATCAGAAAGAGCATTACTACACTGCTGATTTTTTTATAAAAACACATTTTACTTTAAATATCAAAATCACATTCCTCATGATTTTATTACCGGTAATCGTGAAGTGCAATTTGGAGTTAAAATGGTGATTTAAATTTCATTCCTCCCCTTTAACATGGTCAGACTTGTATCAAGATGTGATATATGTATATGAATTGAATAAACTTGAAATACTGAATAAATGATCACACTACACTGTATTTCTTATGATATCATACAAGTACATAAACAACATAATATTTGAAATGAACAAGAATAATAAAATTAAAAAATGAAATAAAACTATCAAAATTTGATACCTATGTCTGCTCTCAGTCAAATTTTGAACATCTTATTCTTGACTGTATTTTTGACATCTCAAAGCATGTAGAAATTTGATACAGAAAGACAATGAGGAATTTCTAAAAACTTCTGCATTTCTTAGTTCACCTATACATATGATCAGCAAGTGCAGTTGATTCTTCTCTTCTTTTTTTTTGCAGCGAATCAAGGCGGCCGCTTGGTCACAGCAGGCTCACGGTAAAGGCTGGCTCAAGCCCACCCCCCACAGGGCCGGGGTGGTCTTAATGCATGTGAGGATCCAACTCTTTTACGTAGTTCTTGGGGAATATACCACGTCTGGTTCCAGTGGGCGCCCTGATCTCACCCTCCCACCAGTCAGCGTGCGGCCGACCCGTTAGGGTGATCACGTCGTTCTGTTTGAAGGTCAGCTCCTGCGCGTCGTCCGATTCAAAGTTGTATAAGGCCTTGACTTGCTGTAGCTAGAAAACAAAAATAAAACAGATAAAAACAAAAATAAATTCAATTGTAATTTGTTTTGGTATCCTGATGAATAACTGTTTCATCCCTTTTTTCTAGCCATGGGCAGCCAACCCACCAGAGAAGTATTGGGCATGCTGGTCAAATTGCAAATGACATGCTATGCTAAAAGGCAATATAAAAGAAAGTTATCACTGCCATTTGTTCCCAAGAACAATCATGATGACGCACAACCAACTCTCCGAAAACAGGTTTAGACATGTACATGTACAAGATGAGGGTTTTTTTCAGAGAAAGCTAGAGTAATCGATGTGACTGAATGTGACATTATTCCATTATAACAATGTTTCTTTTAATACACCAGTGGCAAAGGAGGGATGTAGTGTAAGCAGCGATAAAGAGAAATAGCCATGTCAACCACTGTGAAACCTTGATTTGAATGTACCTCTTCAACCTACAAAAACATTATCATACAGATCATCAGACTTTTGGCAGATAAGAGCATATTATATTTCACTTCTACAGGAGGCCGATTCACACTGTAAAATTATTTTTTAAAGATGATTTAAAACAAACAAACATGGCTCTTTTAAAACTAACTAATGGAAATATCTGTAAAAACTGTTGGTGTTTGCCAATTCTTTTTTTGGGGGGTGAGCAGTGCACATGTGCCACTTGCCTCGGCCTTGCCTCGGCTGTGCATGTGATAGTGCGGACGCGACGGGAGTTACGTCAGCAAAAAATTCACTGATTTTTTTTTAGAGCGAACATTTACACTACAAAAACCACCAAAGTTTAAAAAAAAAAAACCCCTACAAAGGTGCTAGCAATTCCTAAGAAATCCAGAATGTGGAAGAAAAAAAATTTCCTTGCAGTGTAAAAAGCCGTATTGGACAAAATATTGCAAGACTTTAATAGACAAATGATCAATGTACATGTACTGATGTACGTTGTTCACACTGTAGGCTAATATAAAAATGTCATTTATTGAGTTGTTGTACTACATTGTATTATGATTCAATATTGCCAGTGCAAGGCAAGTACATTTCTTTTTTCCTGTACCCCTGTACATGTAATGTCAATTTACATTTCTCCCCATGTAGCCACATTACTTGACTTTCCTTAGAGATTTTTAAGTGTTTTTCAATAAAGTCTGGGACTTCCATTTTTTCTTCTTTGAAGTGTTTGAGTTTGAGTCTATGATAGATGGTTTAATATCAGTTACATGTAAAGAAATACATGTAAAGAAAAAATAGTTTCGGATCTTCATTGCAAAAAAAGGGTGGTGGTCACGAGACACAAAATATATAAATCCCAATTTTATATGGTAAGTTGCAATCAGTGGTATCATGTCAATGTACATTTTGGCCCGTATTCTGAAGTCGTGTCTAACTCCTGTTTAACTAAACAGTTGTCTAAGTCCTGTCGAAGTCCCGTCTAACTTTAGACACGAAGTCGTGTCTAACTTTTTTCGTATTCCGAAGTCCTGTTTAAATAAAGTTAAACACGAAGTCCTGTCTAAGTCCTGTTTAACTTTAGACAACTGCGAGGGGTTGTTTAAGTCCTGTTTAAGGGTGCGATTCTGTTGCTTTTCAATGTCGAAGGAACACTCTACTTGCTAACCCCGAACTTGCGGGGGAGAACGATGGTACATGTACGTGCATCCTCTAAAATTTCAAATACATTTCGCAGAATTTGTTCTCGCGTAGCCTAATTTTTTCTCAATAATATTAACTATTCTTATCTACTGGTGACATCTTGGAAATTACATAATCTATAATAAACCAACCATTCTGTTGGAGAAGTTTCTTTTCTGGTTCTTCCGAGCACTGAGGCACTGATAAGTAGTGTGTTTGTCAATCCAGTGTACAGTACGTGTGCACGTACGACGTACGTACACAGTACATGCATATCATGCAGTCTAGTCATTACGTCACGATCACATCACCATGGTACCAGCACGTGCACAGCTAGCTGTGCGCGTTAATTTATTTATCCGGTGCACGCAAGCATGTGCATTGGGTTTTTTGACAGAATTAACGCCTACTGGGCATGCGCAGAAGTCGTGACTAACAGTTATACAAGACCTGCGCAGAACTTAAACAGTTGTTTAGTTAAACACCACTTAGACAGGACTTAAACAGTTGTTTAGTTAGACGAGACTTAGACACGACTTCAGAATACCAAATTAAGTTAGACAGGACTTAGACAAAGTCGTGTCTAACTAAACAGTTGTTTAACTTTAGACGTGGCCAAGTTAGACACGACTTCAGAATACGGGCCTTTATCTTTAATTATCAGAAAAAGAAAAAGAAGAAAAAAACTTTTCGCACACCCACTTCCTTTCATTTGACTTTTCATGGACAAACTATGCATTCACAATCCCAGAATTCATTGTATAGCACATTGTATAGCAATATCAGAATCGTATACCGGTAGATACACAATTTATCTATTTTCTAGTCTGAGCAATATATAAAGAAATGTTGTATATATTATGAAACTTTATACAGCAGAAGGCATCTTTAAGCATTGTTTTGAATGAATACTCCATAAAGAATCAGTGGCCTGTAGTAGTCGACAAATTGTATGAATATTGTATAGCTGGCCCGCACAGTTATACAATATTTGGACAATATGAATATTGTATAACTGGGCGGGCCTAATCGTGAGGGCACACTGATGACTGGCCAGATGTCATGTCAACTGACCTATTCAAAACTAGTTTTTATTATATGACATTTCTTTATGCGATGTTGTTCTCTAGTCTGCACTCTGTATGCATGCATTTTTGTATATACAATATTTCTTTTTCTTTATTTAAAAATACTTAAAAATATAGTTGAGTTCTGGTTATGCGATTGCATTGTGAAAGAAACGGTGTGGAATCGATCAGAGAAAGGTTGATCATGAGGCATATAAGTATTGGCATATACTGCAAGGTTCTGGAGTCATCAAAATGATAAGAAATTTGGCCCAGCCTTGGTAAAATAACAAGCACTGTTCATAGAAAGATGTATACATGAATGGGACTACAAAAACATGTGGCATAAAAATCGGGCCTCATTTTTAAGCTGTTACCTGTCATATTTAGAATATAATGGGATTTGAAGAGCCATGTTTTAATTTTAGGGAACATTTTTTCTCAGATGTTCTTCCACACTTGCATTAATAACAATGATAAGGCTCACAAGTTATTTTTCACTTCTCCCCAGAACTCAACCCTCTCTTTTAATACACTTTTCATATAAATTTTCTTTAGTCTGCACAGGCTACAAGCCAACATACATGTGATCTCAAGGTAAACCTAGAGTTCTGTTCATGGAACAATTATCAAACAAAATCTATTTTTAGACTTAGTTTGTATAGATGACTAATGATCTAATATTCCTCATATTATTTGGTTGTTTAATTTTTAGATGGACAGGAAAGAAACAATGTATGGGTAGTGACAATAGAATACCGTTAGTTGTTTTTAACTTTGAACCAAGGCTCCTGCCTTTTTGTCAATATTATGTTATATAATTTGTTATCTTTTATTTAGTGTAAAATACCAAAGCTTGGTATGTAATCACAGAACATATTTACCCTAGATGTAGAATAGTGTGTAGCTTAAGTATGAATTCAATAGTTATCCATATTTATTCATTACATTCTCATTTATTGCTGTGATACTTTTGTGTGTTAGTGGTACCAGACACGATTAGCATTAAATGCTATTTTCTGGTCCCATTTATCCTTTCAATGTTAATCATTCACATTTGATTGTTATATACATGTATTGATGTACTTTTTGTTTTGGATAATAAACTTCAAACTCAAACTCAAACTCAAACAATGGTATGAAATCCATAATCCATCAATCCTCTTCATACATGTACTTCAGTACAATTAAATATTATTTTTTATCATTCTTATTGAAAATGGTCAATAATTTTGTTTTCTTTCTAACTGTTGATCAATTCTAAATTCTTATCACCGAAACTGAACATTCAAAAGGTCAATTTGTAACAGTTGATCAATTTTGTTCAAACTTGCAGGGATGATTTTTCTCACATTCTATTGAAAAAGGGTTTATTGATCAAACAAAGAATGACAAATACATGTACTGTACATGTGGGTTATTTTAGCAAATATAGCAAGCCACAGACCTCAAATACAAATCTTCTGTCTCCAGACAGATGATGTAATGATAAATGTTAAATAATGAATAAGTGTAGGTCACAGTTCTTTTAGATGTATGGTGATACAAATTTTATCCACAATACCGCCAGTTCTATTCCAAATACACATGTGCTACCTTAATAACAAATGGAGCAAATCGCAGACCTCATACATGCAGATAAACTATGACTTGCATGTTATCATAAACGTAGCATTGTCTGTGTTGAGCCAAAGGGTTGTTGACTCATGTACTGTATTCAAGTGTAACACACAGAGTTACATGTACAGGTCATGCCCTTCTAAATCTAACAAGCGACATGTTGTATTATATACCTCACTTAAGAAATCCAGCCATCTGATTGGTCGAATTGCATTCATAAACTTCAACTGTTCCTGTAAAATTCCCGGTAACCATGCTTAAAACATTTCAATATTTTTAATAACCATGGTTATTAAAAAAATAGGTCAGTCTCCATGGTTACCCCATAGGTTCAGGGCGCGACAAACCCGCTTGCCCGACGTCCCGGGGCAACCAAATTGAGCCGTCGGGCAAGTAAATCAAATTATCACTTGCCCGATTCGGGCAAGTGATACTTTTACAGTAATTTCCTAGTGTCCAAGAACTCTACCATTCACCCGTCAACTTCTTACCCGTCGTCAAAATCCAGAAGCAAAAAAGCGATCGTTCCGATTTCGAAAAAACTTCACAGACAGCTAGCCAGCTCAGCTAGCTCAGCGCGCATGCAACAGTGACACTTCAAGCCATGAATGCCGCTCCGCCTCCACGCACGGCCGGCCGTGAGCTAGCTAGAGACAGCTAGCGCGATCGTACCAGCTGCGAGCTTATTCGCGCTCTCTCTCTCTAGCTCTGCAGGCCGCACCGACAGGCCTTTGCTATTCTCTGATTGCCGATTGGTTGAATCACGCCAAATATGACGTCATTATTCTAGGGAAATGAACACGTGCGAATCGGAATGGAATAAACAACAGGGATTTTCTAGTAAGTACAAAAAGTCAAATGTTTGATATTTATTCATAATGACTGTTAATGATTGTGAACATATTATTTAAAACTCGCTGCTCATATAAATCAGATGAATGTTTTTGTCTCGTTTTCAATTTATTACTGCGGTCTCAAGATCCGACCGAGCGAGTCATTTTGATAATAGTATCGAGACCCCCAGAATATAAGCCGTTGTTGTTTTGTTTTCATGGTTTTAGCGACGTTGTTTAGTCTAGTTTTCGCATACTTATCCGAGATTTATCGTAAAATATCTTCAATATTATTATTTAGTAAGAATTTACAAATTTTGGCATGATATTTATAGCAGTGAATGATGAAATAAAAATGTCCGTACTTTATTTAAAATAGTTGATTACCCATTATTTACATGACGTTTCTTGATGGAAGAGTTGACCCAAATTATTAACAGCTGAAAATTAGCCTACGTTTCCAAATGACAGCGGCTTGCACAGACACACATGTGATGTTGCACCATGGTACATGTGGCTACCATTAATGACATGTTTGTATCATATTTTTTACAACAGGGTCATTATGCTTTTTTACACGACTGAATATTAAAAACTTAAACCTGCTTGAACCATTCTACCTTGCCGAGATTCATGTGAATCTGATTATTTATGGAGAATCAATAAAATGCGTTTTTTAAACCTTCAACCATCCTTTGTTGACCATTTTCTTTGACATATTAGGTTATTATTCAGTACAGTTACACTGTACATGTATGTGCATTAATTTGCTATCTAAAACACTAACTTATCATTACGAGATAATAAATGCTTTAACCTCGAGTCCTTTTTCGCTTTAAAGTTTTGGGCAAGTGGAAATATTGTTTGGGCAAGTAAATTGAAAACCCACTTGCCCGACAGGGCAAGTGGTGAAAAAAAATCTTGTAGCACCCTGAGGTTTACGTGTTAAAAAATGGTTTGAGCGATGGAGGATACCGTATGTGTGCGAATAATTGGTCGGTAATTTCAATACAATTGAATCTCGATCGATCTTACCGACAATTTTATCTTGCATTGTTGACATGAAGACGAAAATAAACTTCCAAAAACAAAAAAACAACATCTGCCGATAGATCTTGATCTAAGTTCGTGCCAATATGCATTGCAAAAGTAAAAGAAGAGTCCGTATATGGAGCTTTTGCGAAGCATTCATCACACGCGAAGCCGGTTTCAATCCATTTTAATGTATATATTGTACAAAACTGCCATGCATGTTAATAACACGCGATGGCCGAGAGGTCTGAGGCGCTGACTTTAGATACATCACCTTTTGTACGCAAGAGTTCGAATCTCATCTTCGACCAAAAAAAAAAGTATTTTTTATTTTTTATTTTTTAGTCTATTTTTTTTCGGCATATAAAAGTATTAATGACTGCTTTAATATTCGAGAAATAGTTGTTTTCATACGCTCTCGGGAAGGTTACAATTGGGCTATTCCCCTCGGCAAGCCTCGGGGAATAGCACAATTCTAACCTTCCCTTGAGCGTAATAAAACAACTATTTCTCTCAAAGCAGTCATTAATACTATACTACAAACTTATATACATGTAATCAATCATACACATTTCAGATTGTGTACATACATGTACATGTACATAAAAACAACTATTTCTGTTACCATACATAGCAGTTTTGTCTTATATATACATTAAAATGGATTGAAAACGGCTTCGCGTGGTGGATGCTTCGCGGCTGCTCCATTAAACAGGCCCTTCTTTTACTTTTGCAATGCATATTGGCACGAATTTAGATCAAGATCTATCGGCAGATGTTGGTTTTTTGTTTTTGGAAGTTTGTTTTCGTCTTCATGTCAACAATGCAAGATAAAATTGTCGGTAAGATCGATCGAGATTCAATTGTATTGAAATTACAGACCAATTCTTCGCACACGTACGGTATCCTCGATCGCTCAGACCATTTTTTAACATGTAAACCTATGGGGTAACCATGGAGACTGAACTATTTTCCCAATAACCATGGTTACTGGGATTATAGAACTGTTTTAACCATGGAATTTTACAGAAATAGTTGAAGTTTATGAATGCAATTTCGACCAATCAGATGGCTGGATTTCTTAAGTGAGCCTGAGGTATATAAAATATTATATAAAATTGATTTCTATGAACTGTTGGTACATATTATACATAGCTAAGTATCCTCTTGCTATCAATAGTTAGCTTTTTTTTCTGAAACAACAAATTGCTCCATTAAATCTTGTCAATAAAGGAAACCTCTCCCAAAAGAATAAGTGTAGGTACTAGGTATTCTGAAAAATGAGATGTATTCTTGCCTATTAATGTACAATGTTTCTCACGAAAATGAAGATATTCTGGGCATGATGTGATGCCTTATAAATAGCATGACATGGGCACAGTCATTTTCTTTAAAATGTGACGTACCAAGTGAATTGTACATGTATCATTCTCTAAGCTTTAGTTGAAAATAGTTTTTAAATCATTAACAAAACCTATACTTTTCAATGAGGAAAGATCATACATGTAGCTGAGAAGATAGAAATTATATTTTGTGAAATATTTTGTGAAAAGGCTGCGACGAGTACTCGCACTGTTGACAACAACTCAAGTACGATTTCTCGTACTTGAATACAAGGCCGCCATTTTTTTTTTTTGTCGAATTTTTTCTTCTTCTCCACCTGGCACTGTGCCGAAGCTCACCCGTGCCCGGAAAAGCACCGGCAGGGTAACGTGAGTAAAAAATTTTCCCATCTCAATCATACACGGGGTGTCACTGCCAACTCACCACTCAGAAACTAGGACCAAACTAACTGCCAATGTCCAGATTTCTGTTTGAACTTCAAAGGATAATTTGTCTGTCATCTTTAGTTTCAAAAACAACATTGTTACTATTATTTCTGAGAAGTTCACAAGCACAAATTGGTGCCTTTAATTGTAACTCGCAGTAAAATAGCGTGGGTTTTCGTACCCGGACTATGGGGTGCTTCCTACAATGTCAGCAAAATTTTTTTTTTGTTTTTTTTTGTTTTTAAATGGCCGCCGAGTACTCGAGTATTCGCCTGTAAGCCTGGGAGTGTACTCAAGTACCTCATTACACGGTTATACACAGCCTTAATATATATAACAGGGGAACAATGGTAAATAATTCATTTAAAAATACCAAAATATAGCAGTTCAGTTGATAAATCTATTTCATTTATGAGAAACCTTTACCCTAGAAGAGCACCAACTTATTTATGCAATTTGTGTTCTGACAATTGTAGTACAAAGGATAATAGCATGTGAATGAAATGCTTCATCACCACACACCTGAGAAGGAAGCATCTGTAAATTTGAATACATTTACTTGGTAAACCGTCGACTTCACATAGTACGTCACACTATCAAGAAAATGGCGATGCCCATTTCAAGCTGAGAAAATGTACATTATTCTTGCTTTATGCCTCTCCCATACGCTTTGGTGGGGAATCTTGTAGCTTATAAGCAAGAATATTATAAATCTCTCAGAATAAGGAAAGTTATTGCATGGGGTGCGGTTTCCTTTAAACAAATATTTTTGAAGGCCCGCAAATGTATTGACAGCTGCTCTGCTTTCATTTCCTTGTCATTTGTTGATTATGCTCTTAGATTACAAGCAATGAATGATGTCTATTTTACACCCTAAGTAAAATTATCCAGATATTTAGAAATGTATAGCAATTTCTTTTAGAGTTCCCTTATTGTTTAACTGTACCTACTCTTCCCCTCTCTTCCATGATTTCATGTTTTTTGTTTAATATATTCCCCTGTCTTCAATGGATTCAACCAGCACAGCAACTAGAGTATTTTGTTGCTACACTTTAATACAGAGTACTTACTTTACAAGGCCCCTGTGGCCTTTTTTAAAGTTGTCCTTTTTTCAATTTGAATTCATTATGTCAGTCTCGTAGATAATTGAAATTGAAATTGAATTGAAATAATAGATATGTAGAATTATTTTTTTTAAGAACATGATGTCTCTATTTTTAATGAATTGCACTGTACAGGTATACACTACCGCTCAAAGGTTTTGGCACATCGGTTCGGTAACGGTTTGGTGCGCAATGTCCTTCGGTTAGCCTCCGAGGTTAATCTCCATGATTTTGTTGTTCACCGCAAAGTCTCGGTTAGCAAACGGTGAGCAAACGGTGAGCAAACGGTGAGCATACGGTGAGCAACCGGTTAGCAAGAGAGAGCGCACGCGCGGATTTCTCTGAACGGTGAGAAATCGCGGTTAGCTAAAAGCGCGCACGTGGTGAGCTAAGATCGCGCACGCATTGAAAGCTGTATTGTGACGTAACAATGACAGATTTTATAAAGCCTCATGCAGATCTAGGAATCACGTTTGCTAATGTATAAAGAATTAAATCAAGTAAATAATCATTTTTGTATCATTCTGTCGGCAATGACATCAAGTAAATAATCATTTTCGTATCATTCTGTCGGCAATGACATCGAAGTTAATAATCATTTTCGTATCATTCTGTCGGCAATGAAATCAAGTAAATAATCATTTTCGTATCATTCTGTCGGCAATGAAATCAAGTAAATAATCATTTTCGTATCATGCTGTCGGCAATGACATCAAGTAAATAATCAATTTCGTATCATTCTGTCGGCAATGACATCAAGTAAATAATCATTTTCGTATCATTCTGTCGGCAATGACATCAAGTTAATAATCATTTTCGTATCATCCTGTCGGCAATGATATCGAAGTAAATAATCATTTTCGTATCATCCTGTCGGCAATGACATCGAAGTAAATAATCATTTTCGTATCATTCTGTCGGCAATGACATCAAGTTAATAATCATTTTCGTATCATTCTGTCGGCAATGACATCGAAGTAAATAATCATTTTCGTATCATTCTGTCGGCAATGACATCAAGTTAATAATCATTTTCGTATCATTCTGTCGGCAATGACATCGAAGTAAATAATCATTTTCGTATCATTCTGTTGGCAATAACATCAAGTTAATAATCATTTTCGTATCATCCTGTCGGCAATGACATCAAGTAAATAATCATTTTCGTATCATTCTGTCGGCAATGACATCAAGTTAATAATCATTTTCGTATCATCCTGTCGGCAATGATATCGAAGTAAATAATCATTTTCGTATCATCCTGTCGGCAATGACATCGAAGTAAATAATCATTTTCGTATCATTCTGTCGGCAATGACATCAAGTTAATAATCATTTTCGTATCATTCTGTCGGCAATGACATCGAAGTAAATAATCATTTTCGTATCATTCTGTCGGCAATGACATCAAGTTAATAATCATTTTCGTATCATTCTGTCGGCAATGACATCGAAGTAAATAATCATTTTCGTATCATTCTGTTGGCAATAACATCAAGTTAATAATCATTTTCGTATCATTCTGTTGGCAATAACATCGAAGTAAATAATCATTTTCGTATCATCCTGTCGGCAATGACATCGAAGTAAATAATCATTTTCGTATCATTCTGTCGGCAATGACATCGAAGTAAATAATCATTTTCGTATCATTCTGTCGGCAATGACATCAAGTTAATAATCATTTTCGTATCATTCTGTCGGCAATGACATCGAAGTAAATAATCATTTTCGTATCATTCTGTTGGCAATAACATCAAGTTAATAATCATTTTCGTATCATCCTGTCGGCAATGACATCGAAGTAAATAATCATTTTCGTATCATTCTGTCGGCAATGACATCAAGTTAATAATCATATTTTTATTATTCTGTCGGCAATGACATCAAGTAAATAATCATTTTCGTATCATTCTGTCGGCAATGACATCAAGTTAATAATCATTTTCGTATCATTCTGTCGGCAATGACATCGAAGTAAATAATCATTTTCGTATCATTCTGTCGGCAATGACATCAAGTAAATAATCATTTTCGTATCATTCTGTCGGCAATGACATCAAGTAAATAATCATTTTCGTATCATTCTGTCGGCAATGACATCAAGTTAATAATCATTTTCGTATCATTCTGTCGGCAATCACATCGAAGTAAATAATCATTTTCGTATCATTCTGTCGGCAATGACATCAAGTTAATAATCATTTTCGTATCATTCTGTCGGCAATGACATCAAGTTAATAATCATTTTCTTATTATTCTGTCGGCAATGACATCATTTAATGAATCATTTTCTTATTATTCTGTCGACAATGACATCGAAGTAAATAATCATTTTCGTATCATTCTGTCGGCAATGACATCAAGTTAAATAATAATTTTCCTATTATTCTGTCGGCAATGACATCGAGTAAGTAATCATTTTCGTATTATCCTGTCGAGTATGATTGAGTAATATATATATAGCAAGACCAAATTTTTTAATAATATAATAGCAAGCAAGACTAAGAAAATATCGCAAATATAGTTCAACCCTAAACTTGATTTATTCCACTCGCGTGGCCCTTGTCACATTCCACCAAGTCTCAAGAGAAACAAATTACAGTATCTCTTATCTTGTTGACATAATTATATCATTCAACGACTGACTCTTATCTTAATCTATTGCTGAGTGACTTGATGACAGAGAAAGTGCATGTTACGCAATGTACGGTCTCACCCAGGCAGGGAGAAAGTTATGGTTCCCACGCTAAGACCTTACTTCTTGGAGCCTTGCCAACTTCACACCGCGCGTGACTATGCGCTCATGAATATTGATGATTAAGTGTATTCATATGTCAGCCTTTTCACACACAGCTAAAATTCATCGTATCTAGTGATGATTAGAATCATCGTAAAATTTTAAACATGTTTATAGACAAAATTTCCCAGTGTGAACATCGTTTATACGATGTTGGGATAGATACGAAGTCGCGATCCATACGCCCCTAAAAGCAGGCTGCAGATACGAAGTTCGTATCTAGAGAGCTTGACATTTTGTGTGTGAAAGGAAATTCTTGTTTAAACGTGTTTAAACTGGATGGAGCGTGCGCTTTGATTGACATGACATGACCTTCAATGCGCAATGGCACTACTGCGCATTTTACGAGCAGTAGTTAATCACGAAACAATTAACGATCGCACCGAAATTTCTGTGTGTGAAAGGCTCGTGATTAGTTTAAACACGTTCGAAACACGTTTATACTAGTCATGTTTATAGAATTTTAGCTGTGTGTGAAAAGGCTGTGTATTTTAATGTACCATGTACGGACATGCTGAAAAACAGTTTATGCAGAGCTGAAATCATGTTTTTTAATCACCGTATTTAAATAAATAAACAAACAAAACTTGCTCACTGGTATGCAATATCAAGGTCATGTTCGAAGCTCCCGGTGGGCCTAATTCTATTGGTCAGATTTTATTACTCAGAGATTTTTTCTATTTGTATTTCCTCTTCAGAGGTATTTATTCGGTTATAAAATACATTTTACAACAAATAATTCAAACTGAAATATACATTCAACTTACACCTCATCTCTTGAAATCTTCACAATAAGATAAAATCAAGGGCTTTAATGTTGAAGGTCATTTGATATAACATCTGAAATGTTATCCAAACACAGTTCATTTTTAAAAACATGCCAAATTGCAAGACTGTTGTATGTTTTCCCTTGGAAGTATACATGTAGTTTAACATGTGTATATTGTGGATATGTAATAATTACATTTATATAGTGTTGGAAAAATTATAATCTGCACAAACATCGGGTATTTTCGTTTATTATCAGTGTTTCCTTGAAGTTATACCGCCGATAAAGGCGATAATGCAACTCTCTCTCTCTCTCTCTTCAGATGAACTGAACTGTATTGTTCCCATTCCAATACAATTTACATATACTTACGAACCAAGTCATAATTGTCTGGCGGCCGCCAGATAATTCTATCTTTCCTTATCATGATTATGTTATTTTCCTTCTATCTTCTTCACTTTCTACCTTTTCTTATGTTATTCTTTGTTGTTATCCTTCCACCTTCTTCTCTTTCTATTTTCCGTATGTTACTCTTTGCTTTTATACTTCTATCATTTCCTCTTTCTATTTTCATTTTGAAATTCTTTGTTTTCCTTTCTATCTTCTGTTCTTTCCTGTCATTATTCTTTGTTTTTATCTTTCTATCTTCTCTTTCTATCTCGCTATCTTCTCTTTCTATCTCTCATGTTATTCTTTGTTTTATTTCTCTTTCTATCTGCATCATAACGTACGGAAATATAGCTAGATTATTTGGCGGCCGCCAGATAATTCTATCTTTCCATGTTATGTTGCTTGACTTCTATCGTCTTCTCTTTCTAATGGTTGAGTGCAAATGAGGTATTGCCTGGGTTATCAGGCTACACATCAAGAGAAAATATTAACAAAATTATCCATTTTCAATGTTTAGGTAAGATTCAAAGCATACTAGCTGACATTAGAAGGCGGACGTGGTTTATTTAAAAACGCTTAAGAAAAGCCTGAAATACAGGCGCGGATCCAGGGGAAGGAGTGTGCTTGGCCCCCTCCCCCTCCCCGCCAAAATAAAAGAGAAAGAGAGAATGAGAATAAGGGTAAGGGAAATAAAGAAGAGAGGAAGAAGAATAGAAAGGGGGAAGAAGGAGATCCTTTATTGTAACTATTTTTTGTATACAACTCGTGAAATATATTGACCTGTTTCGTTTTGTTTATTTTAAAATTAATCAAGTTTATTTGTAAACACTAGTATTGGCGGATCCAGCGGGAGGGGGGGGGGGGGTAATATGATGTACATTTTGTTTCCATAATAACGGGAGACGGTCAATCCCATAAATACAAGAAAAATGGAGGAGGGGGAGCCAATAACAAATAAATAAATAGCAACAAAACGAACAAACAATAAATGAATCAGAAAATAAAACGAAATCGGGGAGATGGCCTCGGACCTCAAATTATCACCTTATTAATCAATCAATAATGATACCCCCTTCTACCTTTCACTCTATATCACCGATTGCGCTCTTATCCCTCCTTTTCTAATATTCCTCTCTTCCTTCATTCCTTCCTTTCCTTTTTTTATTTGTCCTTATAACATTCTATTGTCTTTTGTTGTCTTCTACTATTTCTCCCCGTCTATGTCTCTCTCTCTACAGTTATTTAGGATATCTTAAGTCTTATGGGGGGGGGGGGGGGGGTGGGCCGTCTCGGCCTACTGAATTCATTTATGTTCGTTTTTTTTTAGGTACCTTTTTCCAGTTTCGGAATTATGGACCCTATTTCATTTTCGGATTATGAACCCTATTACATATTTCGGAAATACGAACCTTCGGACAACCACCCTCCCTCCCCCCCCCCCCAAGGAACGATAACTCCCGTGGGCTATAACATCCGAGGACAAATACCCCCCCCCCGGAACGAATATCCACGGAGAATTAGCTCCCCTAGGACAAATATGCCCCAAGGACAAATATACGCCCCCCCCCCCCCCCGTTCAATGAAGGGGAAGTCCACCCTGATGATAATTTGCATTTTTTCGGGGGGGGGGGGTGAAAATCAAAGGGGGTAATTTTCCGAGGGGGAGGGGATAACTGCCTTGGCCGGGGGTGTTCGTCCTATTACCCTTTTATTTATATCAAGTCTCCTCTTCCTCCCATGTAGATTTCCTCTCCCACGAATCCTTCATTCTTATCCAGTTTCTGATTCTTCCCATCTATTTAAATATTTCCTTGTATACTTTATTCCGTTACAGTCGCCTCTTCGTTCCATATATTTCCTATCTCTGATATCATTTAATCTTTAATATCTACTAAATTCCCTTCCCTTTTATCCTTTATTCTTTGATTGGTCATCTGAAGACATCACCCTTCATGGATGTTTACAAGTCCCGTCAGACATTGATTGATTAACAAGTAAATGACATGAGGTCACTGTCCTCCACACCTCTACCTTACCCCGTCTTTCTACTTCCCTCTCTGCCCTCTCCCTCTCTCTCTCTCTCCTTCTCTCTCCCTCCTTTACGTGATTACATTTCCCAGACATGTTTTGACAGTTCTTATCTAAGAAATATGACACGCCCCAGCCAGCTGAAACTGAAAGGGCTTGTATAGTCTGCCAATTCAGACGTCATACCATAAATGACAACTGAAAACAAGCAAATATTTGCTTTAAAAAATAAACTTGCAAATTATTATTTAGCCAATGAGAAGAGCTAACTTGTCATCTGAAAATCTGCATTTCGAGATAGAACGAGATTGTACGAATCGTTGTTGTAGTGGTTTTAAAATGGAATTCTTGTGTCCGAAACTAGACTTTTAGCTTCTATACCATTGATGGTTCCAACAACGTGTGTAAGGGAATTAATCTTTCGGATAACTTTCATCTGATTTTCGGATTTATCGTTAAACATGGATATTCTAAAAGTGGGATACCGTCATAGAATCAGGTAAGTATGCAATACTTTATCAATCTGTAGCTTAAAAATCTGCAGCTGCTTGTTTATTCTTAGTTGGGTCGTTTGTATTTTCAAACCAGAATGAGCAAAGCGGTATGGGAATATTTTAACAACTCATGTCCTATGTAATTATCAAACTTGCGTGCCTCGCGTATCGATGAATGAACTTGCTTGCTTTTGTTTTGTCTTCGGGTTACTAGGTTACACGCTGGGGTAGTTTAAGTTTATCAGACCATTATAATGTTCAATGTATTTGTGGCTGCTTTTACCTCTTGAAATAAAGGCTCTTCGTTATTCAAATATTCAACAATTCTTCTGAATTAATGATGGTATTGTGAAATCCAACCCAAACTCGTTATTTCTCATTATCAAAGAACATTTTTTTCAGCTAATTACAAACAATGCCTGGTTGGCTAAGCCTATGTAGATGTACGCGCTACCTTTCCCTTTCTAGTCTGGTGAACGACCATCATGTGCAGTACGTCCGAACTTGTGGAATCAAGTCAGTCAATCGGCAATTTCCATTCATACAGATCAAAAATAGGAATCCCCATACATGACTCACTCACAATAACACACACATTTTTATTTATGTTTTGAGGAATCAAGAAAATAATCATTTTCGTATCAATGTCTAGCCAATGAAATCAACTAAGTAATCATTTTCGTATCATTCTGTCGCCAATGAAATCAACTAAGTAACCATTTTCGTATCATTCTGTCGGCAATGACATCAAGTAAATAATCATTTTCGTATCATTCTGTCGGCATTGACATCATTTAATTAATCACTTTCGTATCATTCTGTCGGCAATGGAATCAAGTAAATATTCATTTTCGTATCAATGTCTAGCCAATGAAATCAACTAATTAATCATTTTGTCGTCAAGGAAATCAAGTAAATAATAATTTTTGTATCATTCTCTCGACAATGACATCAAGTAAATAATCATTTTTGAACCATTCTGTCGGCAAAAAAATAACTAAGTAATTATTTTTGTATCATTCTGTCGGCAATGAAATCAAGTAAATAATCATTTCGTATCATTGTCTTGGCAATGAAATCAACTTTATAATCATTTTCGTATCATTATGTCGTGTGTTTATGCTCGGAATGAAAAGAGTATTCTTTTACACTATTGTGATGTAATAATAAACTGATTGTGACGTCAGTGGCAAGCGCGCATCGGTATGATAAAATAAAACAAATAACTTGACTTTCCGCGTACGCGTGTGCAACTTTTGAGAGTTCTTTGGATACGCGCTCGCAGACTTAGCGCGCACATTTCTTTTTGTTATTAACCACAATTCCTCGGTTAGCAAACGGTGAGCGTACGGTGAGCAAACGGTGAGCAAACGGTGAGGAACCGAAGTTGGGCGTACGGTGAACGGATCCTCGCCGTTCACCGTACACAGTTCGGTGCGGTTTACGGAGCGGAACCGATGCCAAAACCTTTGAGCGGTAGTGTATATGTATAAAACAGAGGGGGAAAAACAGTAATGCAAATGCCCTTGGGCAGGTTTCTTGAAAATCCCTCGATTCATGTTAGATAATAAAACACAAAGGAGACACAATCAAGAAAGTAAAATTTCACTTTCACATACAATCCACACTTCTTTAAAAAAAAGTAAAATAGTTTTCTCCCTTTCAGATGGATGTAACTAACATGTGTAGTTTCAGAAAGATTACAAAAATCTTGATATATGAGTGAAAAGAAGTCCAAACATACCCTTTCTCTAGACTGCTGCATTGCCGGCTGTGGTCGCTGATTCTGGATTTTGAATTAGAAAGAAAAGTACTTTTCACATTAACTTGAAAAATACATGTACCGTAGGTTCAATGGTGAGTAATCAGTACATTTAACATTTATAGTCAAGGTCCATACTGATAGAACCTTATTAGCTATAGTACATAAAATAATTGACAACTAGGCTTGAAGGTTTTATGATGGGCCCTGGGGGGTGTTTCACAAAGATCCTAAGTCGAACTTAACTCTAAGTTGGACTTAAATATTATGGAGAGCCATTTGTAGTCTTATAATGAATTACATTCAAAAGCAAAATTCAAGTATTTTAGCCTTTACATAAATTCCACATTGAGAACATGAAATCTCCCAAGATAATAGAAAATATGAATGATTTGAATCAACATTTTATGCCTTTTAAAATAATTTTTACAAAATATTTTCAATGATGCTAACGGCTTTCCATAATTATTAAGTCCAACTTAGAGATAAGTTCAACTTTGGATCTTTGTGAAACAACCCCCAGGACAATAATTAGGAATATAATGTGGCATACACTGCCCATTCATGTCAAAGCTTGCATGCCGTTTTCACAACTGTCCCGTCATCCGTCACTTCGTAATTTGTAGGCATTCACAGGTCTAAATGTCCTCATAATACAGGACAATTTTAATTACAGTATTGACAAATTTCCCAACAACTTATAGGCCATATTCCTAAAAATAATCAACGCTTAAATTAAAATTGAAACATGTCATCCTAAAAGCTTGCTCAGTCATTTAAATGTATAGAATGATCAAATGCACAGATCCAATGAATGAGGCTTATGCAGGGCTCAACACAAACAGTCACCTACAGCGTAGGACCCCCGAGCACCCCAAATACAAATCCAGACACAGAAAATTGTTACATAAGGCTCTCAAAAGTTCAATCTGGAACCCTTCCTAAAATGTTAGTGTGGTGCCCTTGCTTTATTACAGATGCTCAAAGTCCCTACATTTAAAACATTGCACAAAATGTCTTGCATACACCTGTACATGTATAAACATGTATAGTGAAACCTGTTCATAAAGACCACTCAAGGGAGCTATTTAAAAGATAAGGTGGTGTATACAGGCAGGTGATCTTAACGTACATGATCTTTTAATCAACATTTCAATGAGAAACTCTGTTCAACAGAAATAGAAAATGTCTTGTTTATTCACTTCATTGACAGGCGGTCTTTCTACAAAGGTGGTCACTAGAGCATGTTTCATTGAATTTTCAGATTAACGCCCTTATAATCTCTATACTAGACGCATGCTATTATGCTCTGCCTTTTGAATAAGATAGGGTCCAGCCAAACTCACAGCTGGCTTGAAACAAATGACTAATCTGAACTATTTGGCAAGTGGAAGTAGAAATAAATCAGCTGGATGTCATCTTACATCTGCTTGTAATCCGAGTCATACAAGAACTGCATTGATTTACAGTCAAACCTGTCTATAGCAACCGCCCGAGGGAAACACAACAAGTGGTCTTTGTAGACAGGTTGCTTTAGTACATGTTTCAATGAGAAGCCATTTTCACGGGAAACAAAAAATGTGGTCTTTGTAGACACATGGTCACTCACTAATTCAGGTTTGACTGTATTACATATGCTTTATACATGAACGTATTCATGTGAATTGGCATTGTAGAACAAATTGTGTTTGGAGTCAGAAGGGCGTTAACTTGTATTCATTACCCTTCTTGCTCCAGACAGACTTTTGAAGTTCCTCTTCTAGAAACCATCTTTAATCAACAGGTGTGTTTTGAGTTATAACAAGAACTACATTTATAAATGAAATATGTATAAAGACCTACATTGTTCTATCACATACATGTAATGGGAACTAGTATTCTTAAAGCCAAAGTCCACCAAGACCAGATTATCAATTATCATTATATACTTACCGCATCTTCTATTGGCACACACGGCTCGTTCAGTACAATTTCCTGTAAGGAGGAAATAGATCATCGAGTGATTAAAAACACATGTATGTCTGTTTTACTGATTGTACAGTTGTACTGATTTCAGAAATTTATACGCTTTGTCACAATGAAACGTTATTGATACATGTATTGTTTCTAAATTCTATATATCCATTTTGCATTTATGTAACATCGTATGTTTGGAGCCACAATGGCATTGATCCATATTACTTTGACATGGAGTTAATGCCCTTGAACCCCCAAACAGATGACATGTTACATGTGTCCTTAATATCGTTGTACATTGTTTAACACATATTCGATCATAAATAATGCGACATATTATCCCTGCATTGCCAATTGTCAACATGATCTGGACTTTTTCTCATTTCTACTTTTACATTCTTTTCTTTGGTAGTATCTACATGTACATGTATACAATTACTATAACATGTGCTTCTTTTGTTAATAATCAAGATTGTTAATACAGTGATAATGAAACAAATTATAATGGTTACACCATTGAGGTGTGGCAACAAAACTGTGTCAAAGTCCATGTTAGGGCTTGTTAAAAAATTGAATGTAAAATCTTTTGAATGAAAATTCAATAAATGGCAACTACATGTATTAGGTTATGGGACACAATGCTTAACAGCTGTACTACATGTACATACAGCAAGCACTTTAGAAAGTCAATGAACTGTGTTCTGTAGAAGGGCAGGTCCAAGCTATTTGCTTTGTGACGTACGGGACATTCAGAGACTTTAAACAAGAAATAACAATGGATGACATGATTTATATGACTGTCTTTTGGTATGAGTCTGTGGCTATTATGGGCAAGTTCATTTGTGGAAAGTTTTAGTTATGACCAATTCATAAATTAATTTTTTAATGTAATTAATGTGCTGCGTGACGTACGAGACCAGAGAATTTCTGACTTTTTAAAAAATAAGTTCATCATAAAAGTTCTCTGAATTTATTAAGTTATGAGATTTATGGTAATGATATCTTAATTCATTATGGAATCAAGCATTAATCACAACTATTACCATATTTTTCTGAACTTTCGTTATGATGTAATATACCAAAACATAAATGTGTGCATGTGACGTACGGGACACGTGACGTACGGGACAACTTTTCCCTATGGGAAAATGCATTGAAATGGAGAATTTTCGTCAAAATGTGAACAATTTTAACTTAAATCAGTGACAATTAGAGTGTTTTAGAACCCAATTAGATCCTCTGACCATCATTTAATATCATCTGTGTTAATTTATGAGGTAAATCAATACAAATATTACTTTAACAAAGAAAACAAATTGAATTTCAAATTTCATCTTTTGCACAAGCTGCGCCTTGAGCATTTGACTGTCAAGTGGATTTGGCGCCTTATAAATCATATGTATTATTATTATTATTATTATTATTAATATTCATACACACTATATTACCATTTTTATTCCATTTACCCATCTATCATGTGCAGTCATGCTTCTTTTCTCATTTCTTTTATCCATTCCATTCAACATTGCAAAATTTTTTTAAACAATAATTAATGAAGAAGATGAACTTGAACTTGAAAACTTTTATTTAAACTTGTTTGAAACACAGGGGCACACTCGGCACATCATATTTTGTCAAAGAACATTTCTTATGCTCTAAGTGTTTGTGAACAAAGATACATTAAAAATATGAAGTCTTTTCTTCATAGCTTGTTTGAATTATTTGATAGTAATATCATAGAATTTTGAAGGAATTCAAAGATAATGCTGGACATATTGTCTTTTTTATATCCTTTTATCACAGATAAGAACATGTATATGTTGCTGTCGTATATTCAAGAATTTTGATGTACATTAATGTAGCCTACATGTTTGTGAAAGATGGATACAAAAATATAAATCTTGAATGTATTTCGTATTGATTAAAACATCTTATTAACACCACCAGATATAAGAAATTAAAACCCTAAAGGTTTGTGTGACCTTTTCCACAATTCAAAAGATTAATTTAAAGCAAACTCAACAAAAATGCATGGGTGTAAAAGTGATAAAAATCTTAAGTGGGTGAGAGTGTGAAATACTCAAAAAGGCTATCCTTCCTTAAAAGTTATGATTTAGTTTTTAGGGGATCAGAATTCCCGAGCTGGCTCCATAACATGTAAAGTGCATGCTGTAATCCTTTACCATCATATATGACATTTAAATAGAATATAAAAAACCTCACATGGAGAGCTTGATAGCATACATGTGCTATTCTTACCTGCAGCATCTATGAGTTGTAAAAGCCAGCTTCTGGTGCATCCACTACCATATCATTTCATTAGACTCATTCCAGGAACTAGTACACTATTATGATTTACATATTTAGCATCCTGCCATTGTTGGAGACATGATCAACTGGCAAAATACTAAAGTTGATAATACCAGGGGTCTGGCTTGAAGACTAATTACATTAACAACAATTACATAAAACAACAACAAAAGTACAAACAAGTAAATTCCTAGAAGGGACCCATTTGGAATGTTCATATATCCCTGTATACAACAAGTTTCCTAACACAGTATATATTCTCCTTTTGGTCATTTCCTTTTTCACATCTCGCATTGGTTTTATACATGTATGGGGTTGTCCCGTACATCACACACTTGTCCTGTACGTCACATTTCTTAATTTGATTATGTAATCAACACAGAATTTTTGAAATTTTTGTTAAACCTATTTTTTGTTAGGTATTCATCTAAATTAGAACTTCCTAGAATATCTTTTAAAAAAAAATTATTTTCATAATTAAAATTAAACAAATTATGATCAAATTGTGACGTACGGGACATCACACTTTGGAACCTACCTCATTTGCATAATTAATTAATTTTGAAAGTTTTTATATTTTTTTCCTATTTTCTAGCATGATGGTCTTCATGTCCTGAGATATTTAATTTTAAACAAATAATTCAACTGAGATACAAAAATAAAAATGTAATGTCCCGTACATCACGCTAATTAATACAAATCGAAGTTCGTGACCTTGGCACTCTTCGTATTTTGATAAGTTTTTAAATTTTTTATCAGATTCATAAAATTCATAGTTTCAGCTTTAAAATGAGGTATAGTTTGTTAAATATATATAAAGATGAAATTTGACCCCCAGAGGAGACAATAGCTTAGACCTGCCCAGAAACAGAAGGGTTAAATTCCGATTGGAGTAATTCGGGGTTTATTACGGGAACTAGTGTTATTTTTAGGGTCTACGGTAGAAACATGCTGAAAGTGAGACTGAGTTTTGACTGCACATACCTGTGTTCTACTGACCGAGTTGTCCTTGTGGTAATCTACTAGATCATTTATGGAAGTGAATTTGACCACCCAAAGAAAGTATTTCCCGGCCAAATCGGTTAGAATTTTGAAATGTTGTACTTGATCACGGAACCTGCAAAATAGGAAATAAGAACAATAACATCTACAAGTGTACAGCATTGAAAGAAAAGATGAGAAGTATAGGAATTTGCAACATAAGTAATAATAAATTCATCTACATTTCATTGACTCTCTAACTCCTTTACTTTTACACAAACATATTTTTGTTTGTTTTGTTCTCAAAGTACTGTATGAGCTGATATTTTTGGATGTGCAATGTGCATCCAGAATTGCGTTCGACAGGCTACTTACAATACATATTTGCACATACCCGCAATGAAAGCTCATTTTCACACATTGTTGAATTCACAATCCTAATCATTTGTACAATGTGGGAAAATAAAATACACCTGTACTTGCAGTTCACAATTTCACATCTATTACTTTCATATCTTGCATTTTTATGGTCAAATGAATAATATTAACAAAAACATCAATAATAATAATAATAATAATAATATAATAATAACAACAATAATAATTAGAAAAATATTAATAAAATAATATTTTAAAAAAAATAAAAAATAAAATAAAAAATAATAATAACTCTACTACGACTACTTCTAATAATAACAATAGCATTTGAATCAATTGACATTGGTAATTATAATTACAATATAAAATGCTTAGAAATGAAGTTCTAATTATCATATGTTATTATTTGCATGATTACAATGTAAAAATTGACTTACTTGACAGAGAGTGAAAAGTTTCCACTATCGGGATTGCTTTCTGAATCTCTGATCATGAAGGCACCATCACTTGGCATGGACATCAAGTATTCCTCTGCCACTTTTCTTGAGATTTTCCCAACATACCATCTATCATGATGAAGAAAGTAAAGAGAGAAATGGAGAGGGATGGATGGAATAATGAACTCTCAGGACTCCCACTTTGGTCGACATTCGACAAATACATATACAGCACACATTAGAAAGCCACACTTTTGCAGATGTACTCTATGAAGTCTATATGTGCCATGCATTCCAAACAGTGTGGCAAGCTTTGTATAATACATTCTCCTGTGAAAACAGGATTTATCAGCAGCTGAGTTGCGTTATTAAATTAGGAAGTCATTTCTCTAATTAATGCAACCAAATATAATGCATTTACGTCTTTATAGATAAAGTTGAGTTCTGGCCATGCGATTGCATTGTGAAAGAAACAGTGTGGAATTGATTAGAAAAGGTTGATCATCTAGCATGTACATGTTAATAATAGTATTGATGTGTACTGCAAGGTTCTGGAATCATCAAAATGATAAGAAATTTGGCCCAGTCTTGGTAAAGTTACAAGCGCTGTACACATGTATTTGGGACTACACGAACATGTGGCATAAAAATCTGTCCTGATTTTTATGCTGTTACATGCCATATTGAGAATAATAAGGCATTTAAAGAGCCATGCTTTTCAGGGAACATTTTTTATCTAATGTTGTTCCACACATGCATAATAACAATGATAGGCTCACAAATTTTATTTCACCTCTTCCCAGAACTCAACCTTCTCTTTAAGTGCCTCCATACAAGTTGAATTTTATCAAACAGTGTATGCGTTTATAGGAGTGTGACCTTGGCTTTTGTGACATGACAATGGACAGGGCCCATTGTCCTTGGCATCGTCTAAGGCTTGTACAGTGTACATGTTTCTCTTGCAGAACAACTTCAGATCTCACATTTGAGTTGTATACAGTACAAAATATACCTGTACAGTACATGTACTGTCCCAACTTCCCACAATCTACGATTCTTATTCCAAAAAGTTTGCTAGAATACTTTTTTAAAACTTCTGTCGTGAATACATGAATGCAAAACATGAAACGACACGAGAGCTGACAAATATCCACTCAAAATACATACACTTATATTGGAAATACCGGTAATATTATTACCGGTATTTAATATTACCGGTATTTCCAAAATATATTCAAGTTTATGCAAGTTTACTTTATAATAGCAACGAGCTACAAAATATAATTACATTTGCCTGTTATACATTATTGTAGTTCATTAGTCAGAATGCCAATTGCATGGCTAGGTAGGACGACCATTTAGGCTTGCCCTACCTAAAAACACATGTAATAATATGCAATTTGCATTCTGACTATTGAAATAGAATAATTTATAACTGGTGAATGAAATAATTCATACACTGTACATGTAATTACTGTAGGCACTTCACAAAGACATACATGCATTTACCAGGGCTCCACACAAACTTTTTGAAAGTTGTCTGGATGCAACTTTATACAGTCATTGCGCATGAGCCATGTATACAATTCCTTATTTATTTCATTTGTTATTAATTTTCATTCATTTATTTATTTTAAAAATGTAATTAATTAATTTATTTATTTATTTACTAAAGCCCCACTACGGTCTTCTTTTTCTTATGTTGATTGAGAGCTGAGTTGATGAGATAACCACCAGTCTTTTTTTTTCCTTTCCTTTTTTTTGGGGGGGGGGGGGGGTCTAGTCTTGGATTTTGGGTGCCTATGTATCCCTGGCATCTGTTGTGTCGAGCCCTGCATACATGTATATACAGGTACATGTATATGCATTTAAAATTAATTTCACTATGAAAATGGCCTTTTCACTGAACATGTCAAAGAAATAAAGAGGCCCAGAACATGACTTACGGGTGTGATTTCTCAATTTTCAGATAGTTTTCTGGTACTAATCCTTGTTTTGCTCCTTGATGGGCAAGCAACCAATGTCTGTCTTCTCTTTTGATCACCTGAAAGAAGAAAAAAAAAGAGATCCATGTATACTAAACACCGTTTAATTTATGCCAACAAACTATTGTTGCTGGCAGTGGTACAGCAGTAGAGGGCAGCAAATTAAAAGTTTCATCATGACCATAATATTTGTTCAGATCTACATGTACATACATGTACATGTAGGTGATACTGCCAAAGATGTAGCAGCATTAAGAACAATTCATACATGTAAATCACAACAGATTATTCCAACTGTTTTAACAGCCATACACACCTGTCAACTCTTTAACATACATGTACATGTACAAATTAAGACTAACAGTATTCCCTCGCAGATGGCAGCATAACACTATGGTGTAAAATACATTGTACATGTGCACATTGACAATTGGCCACAATCGCCACACCAAGCATAAACAACATAACTTATTCATTAAATAAAATGAATTTTGACACATAATAAGAATTGAAGTATTAAATACAATTTTATCAGTCACCATGGATTTCAAAATCTGATTGTCTACACGTTTAATCATTAGTGTGGAGACCAGGGTGGTGTTCTGAGCAAATTTTGTCTAGAAAATAAACTGGTATTCTGAGACCAAATCTCTTACTCCTCAGATGCCCATTAGAGTTACATGTACAGTTGTAAATGTATATGATATGCACAACTTTATAATTATAATATAAGCCACTATCATTATAGCTGGAGATGGACTGCAGTGGCAGAGACAGATGTCTGCTGAAGAAACAGATGCTAAAGGAAGAGAACCAAGGTCTTGAAGGTAGGATGGAGCAGGGTCGTGATTGACTTTGTAAACAAAAAGGACTTTGAATATGATTTTGTCATGGATCTGGAGCCAGTGTAGGGATTGTAAAACAGGGGTAATGTGTTCAGACTCTTTGAGTACGGGTAACTAGTCTAGTGGCAGTATTTTGTGTTCTCCGAAGGGGTGCAAAGTGAGAGGGGAGGAGACCAGCAAGCAAACCATTGCAATAGCCGAATAAGAAGAAAAAGAGGCATGAACTATTCATCCGGTGGCTGAAGTGTCAAGAAACTTCCTAATCTGACCAAATTATATTGGTGCCCCATGAATCACATCTGCAGATATTTCTGATGGGTTGATTTAGGGCAAGATACATGTAATTGTCAATTATAACTCTGAGGTATTAAACTCTTCTTGAACCAGTAATGCTCCCTGGATCCAAGTCAAGGCAGGGAAGAAGTCCGGTGTTACAAAACATTAAATTTTTTACTTTTGAGTTCATGGAGCTGAAGTTTGTTTTCCAGCAATCATCTCTTTAAATCATTAATACAGTGTACGAGTACAGAGTCTTTGCATGACATTTCCTTGATCTGATGAACTCGTGATTAGTTTTATTCGGGTATCATCAGCATACATGTAGGTTGCATGTTGGACGCCACAATGTGGGCTGATGATCATTCCCAAAGGACCACTATATGAGACGTAACTACATACATGTACATGTACAGTGTACATGTACATGAGCCCCACAAAAAACACAGAAAAACACCACAAGGGAAAGATAAGGGTTTGGAACAGGCCAAGGAATAATTTTCCTGGTATCGCATCGCAATTTGCTATGCATTTTTGCATGACTGCTATACAAAATATCTTTTGTGTAGCAGTTTTCTTCCATAGAAATGTACAGAATTTCATTTTAAATATTCATCCATCGGCTGAAATTGCTAATCAAAAAATTTGAGGAAAATTATTCCCTGCAGGCACAATCAACAATAACCTCCTGGCTGCATCCCTCCAAGTACATGTAGGATATTAATTATCCAATTCAGAGCAGATCCTGTGATGCCATAGTCAAACTCGATGAAGTATCAAGAATGGATAGAGAAATTTATTCCAACGAAGCTGGTGAAATCAGGACAATGTCATAAGCCACAATGGATGAGTTACAGGTCGATGAAATGAGCCAAGAAAGCGAAGAGGTCAGCAGCTGTGAAAGCCAGAAAAACTAGTCTTTGTGCTCACCAAGACCAATATGACCATCTATTAAGTCTCATACTGATAAGGTAGTGCGTGAAGCGAAAGTGGATTATGAGACATTTTTAATTAACCAGATCAAGTCAGAACCCAAGAAATTCTATAATTTTGAAAGACATTTTTCACGATGTTCAGCAAGTGTTGAGGTTTTGGAGCATGATGGTAGTAAGATAACAGATGATCAGAATAAGGCAGAAATTCTAAAGAACTTTTCGTGAGTGTTTTGAAGACTGAAGCAGTTGATCAGCAGCTCCCTTCTACTTACTTACTTTACTTTAATACACGATGTTATAGGTCTAAGCCTGTTCATCGATCCAGGATTCTTCCAGGGAACTGCGATTTGTGGAGGGAGGAGGTTGTGTAAAACATGAAACAACAGACAACACCTAGACCGGCTCATACAGAAGGCTTGCGTTCTTTGACCAGTGACTATCCAGTCTATTCTTGAATGAGTTGACTGACCCAGCTGCCACAACATTTTCTGGGAGACTGTTCCACAGCTCCACGACTCTATTGCTAAAAAAGTATTTTCTGATATCTAGTCTTGAATATTTCTTTTCTAGTTTTCTACAGTGACCTCGAGTTCTATCTTCTGTACTCAACTTAAAGGGAATCTCTTGCACATTGTACAAGCCATTCAAGTACTTGTACACATCGATCATGTCCCCCCTTCTACGCCTGTGAACAAGAGTTGGTAATTGGAGTTTGGTCAAGCGCTCCTTGTAAGATAAATTTCTAAGGCCAGGAATAATCTTTGTTGCACGTCTTTGTACGCTTTCCAACATCCTCTGTTCTCCTAGTCTGTACGGGGACCATGCGGCCTGTCCGTATTCTAATATGGGCCTAACGAGGCCTTTAAACAAAAACGGCATAGTGTCAGTATTTAGGTACATAAATGTCCTACGGATAACTCCAAGTACTCGATTTGCTTTGAGAACTGTTTGGGAGACGTGATCTTTAAATGATAGTTGTGAATCTACAAGGACACCTACATGTAGGTCCTTTTCTACTTTGGTAACAGATAGTGTTACAGAGTCTGTCCCCTTTTTCATACAATAGCCTGTAGAGGCATCTGCTGGTAACTTCCCAAGCCTTAAAACAGTACACTTATCAGGATGAAAGCGAAGCTGCCATTTCTCAGCCCATTCTTCCATCCGTGACAGATCCTCTGTTCAGATTCCAAAAACCTCTGACATAAATCCTATCTATGAGTACATTGAACTCTCTGTGAATACAGTTCATGAAAAACTGTACAAACTCCACTTGAACAAATCTTGTGGTCCCGACAGGATACATGTCGATATCTTTAAAGATCATTCCTGATTTTGACAAGCCTCCGAGTATTGTTATTTACCTGGTAAGCAATCATGACAGACCGGTCAAATCCCTCAAGAATTTTAAAGGATGCAAACATCACACCCCTTTCAAGAAAGGATCTCGACTACTGCCGAACAGTTACAGAACAGTCTCTCTTACAAGTCTCTCTTACAAGTCAAATAGTGAAGATCTTGGAGAAAATTATTTGTGACAAGTTAACTGAACATGCATCAATCAATACTATAATTTCATGCCATCACCATGGTTTTCACCAAGGATGTTCGTGCACTACTCAACTTCTTGTGTGTCTTTATGACTGGACAAAGGCTTTCGACTTGTTCCACATCGACGGCTTCTGTACAAATTGAAACAACTTGGAATACATGGACAAGTATTGGATTGGATAGAGAGCTTTCTTGAATGATGCAGGCAGAGAGTTGTTCTTAGAAATGGTGTGTCATCTCGGAAAGACATGACAAGTGGACTGGAGTATCGCAAGGGTCCATTCTAGGGCCCTTGCTTTTTCTGTTTTACGTGAATGACATCCCAGAAATGGTGACCTCTACAGCGAAGAGGTTTGCCGATGACACCAAAGTGTAGAGATGGATCGAGACAAAACATGATTGTGATATTCTCCAAGATTATCTGTGGCAAGCTCTGGCCGTTAGATTTCAATATTGAAAAATGTATGGTACTGAGAATTAGAGGTGCATTGCAGGAATGTTATTCAGTGAACAGAAATATCATTCAAGAGGTTTCTCATCACACAGATCTGGGACTCTGGGAGTTATTATGATGAATAATTTGTCCCCATCCACGCATGTTCAAGCTTTTGCTCGTCGCAAGATGGCTTTGTTTTGTTGTTGTTTTACAAATCAAAGTTAAATGAAGAAAAGATTGTGACCCTTTATCAATTGTGCGACCAGCGTTGGAATTTTCATCAACAGCTTGGAGCCCTAAAAATATGGAAGCATTCCGATCTGCGCATTCGCAAGGCGAAAAACGGATTCTGCGATGATTTTCTTGAAGCATTTCACATTGACTTTGTACAGAGACTTTCATGTTATGAGCGATAAATCCTTGGGAAGACAGACAACCCATCCCATAAAAGTAGACGTTGAACTGGGGGTTATTTTATTCTACGCAGATTTTGTTTTTCGCATTGCCAGCGGCAGCGGGCGGATCTGGAAACCGAACCCGCAGAGCACCAAAGATAATTTTTAGGACGCAATTTGTCCGCATTTGCGAATACGAGGGTATTCTCGTTTATGCAGACGAACCTTATTCTCGGATGCTGGTAAAAATGTACGAGTCATTATTGATCATGAATCTCCAGTCCAGACTTCATTCCATGACTAATTACTCATATTTTTCCAACACTTACTTACTTCGTAGTTAGTTAGTCTTAGTCTACTCTGGTCCTAGTAAGTTAGTAATGTAATTAACTCTCTATCATTTTTTAAGTATCACTATCAAAATGATCTACCTTCAATACTTCGCCTTTCTTGAAGGCAAGTTCATCTTGCTCTTCCTTTGATGGTGAAAAATCGAAGAGAGCAACGTACTCCATACTTTCAAGTTAATCGTGGTCAATGAATGTTCATCATACAAAACAGATCTCCGGTATTGTATTGGATGTTTAATTGATGCCAATTTGCTCTTTCGAGTTTGGCAACAATGCTGTCGGTGTCACGCTGCACTATTCTGTTGCATGCACCACCACAGGTACAGGATTTGCAATGAATCAGTTTGTACACGCCTGTGTTGTGCTACTTCAAACCCCAACTCAACGTCAACAATGTCGATAGTGGCCCTTCAATTAATTATCGTTTCCAAGAAAGTTTACAGTCAGATTCGAACTCGCGTCCCACTTGGTTAGGCTTTAAGATGTTCTCTTCTTGTTTTCCTGTCGTTTTGGCCAATTCGTTGCGAAACTTCTTGGTATATTTTCTCTAATGCAATGTGGAATATACACACCATTTCCGTATTTGCGGAAGTTAGAAGAACGCGCGCGCAGGCGCACGCGCCGTTTCGAGAAAAACCGATGAGAACTTTTATTTGGAAACACAGTCAGACCGCAGAGTTTGGGTGTGATTGAAAAGATGACACGGTTCAGACTAAAGGTTACACAAAATTTGAAGGATGTCAAATTCATTCAAATTTCATGACACATCTTCGTAAAGCTTTTAATTTTTAAATATATTTTAAGGTTTCCTTTTTTTCTAATATCAATCAGAGCACCGTCTAAAGGAAATTATTAATCCTACCTGATCAGAATCACTTTAAAAAAACTGCATAAGACGTAGCGGTACAAAAGTGCGTGGACTGATGATACGTGTGACGTCCATTCGATCAAGGCAGTGCATTAAAAGGACGTCGACCGTAGCAATCCACATTGTCTTCGTAGCTTTGACCACCCACTAGTTTCTATAGACAATCATTACCTCCCGGATTTTAGAGGGAGTCTCAGCGGCCTCCACGCCTCATTCTCCCGCCGTTCCACCAGCTCGTAGCGGGAGAATCCCGCTACCACGCCCCGGACCACGCCCTTCCTCCCTCTCCCGCTTTAAGAGTCTCCCGATTCAAGTGAAAAAAACTTTCCGCCAAACATGCATAACCTTCTTTTTTTTTTTTGCTGAAAGGGGGGGGGGGGGGGGGGCGGGGGGGGGGGGGGTGGGTGGTGTTGAGCAAAACAAAGAGGAAAGAATTCATTTTAAGTGCTCACTACATTTTCAAGTAGGCCTACCCCTAAAGTACCCCCCGGCCCCTTTGACATATAGGAAGCGCCCTTTTGACCGAAAGGTTTCCCTTTTTAGTTTTTATAACGGTGCTCCATTCCCTTAAGTTATAAGTGCCACCTTTTAAATCGGAAATTGCCCCTGTTTAGTTTTGATAATTATAAGACTTTTACCCTAGGAAATTAAAGTGCCATAATTTCAATGTTGATAAATACCCTATTTCAAATGAAGTGTTCCTTTTCCTTTCTGACAAGTGCCCTTTAGTTTCAGACAATTACCCATTTTCTAGTAAGATAAGATGATACATGCGCCCCTTTTCCTTTCTAACAAGTGCCATTTGATACTTTTCTCATTTCTCTCCTGATACTATAGCTGAGTGCCCCTTTTGTCCGATATATATTGTTTGTCGCTTACAAAATGTGTACTCTTGAAGTTATAAGAGCCATAGGCTTATATCTCATGCTCTAGAGAATTAAAGGAGCCTTTATTATGTGGAAACACACAGTCCCCCAAATTACTAAAGAGAAGAGTGTCCCTTTGCATAAATCGTTCTCAAGTTCTTGGTATCAAAATATGCCCTTCCTGCACGTATACAAAGTCATTTTGATATAAGAAATGTGCCCCTTTCACATCATGTATCTTGACGTGTTATACTCCACTCATAAAGGAGCCATCTTCCGGTATAATGTCGTGAGGAAACTGAGTGCCATCATTTTTAATACCAAAAAGGGCTTTACTTACCGCAGCAATGTAACATTGTTATCAATAGAATGCGACCCTTCAAAAGAAGTAGAGGAAGCACTCTTTCAAGATGACCCGACCTTGATTAAATGACCGTAAACATCAATGAGTTCTCATCCACCTCACCCCCCCCCCCCAAAAAAAGTCCATCTCAAATGCTTGTTTATTCAGCTGCTCTTTTGAACTTATAACATGTGTCCAGGGGTAAGGAAGTCAGAACCTTCAACACACAAAGTACTTTCTCTTAAGGGCAATCTTATACAACAAAGGGTTGTCTTGGGAACTACTTCTAACACGAATGGGGTCCAGGGGCGCATGGATTGCAGGGGTACTGAGCCCCTGTCGTTCAGTGGGCATATAATATAGCCCGGCTGGCGGCTGCGGAGGGATCATGTGGGCGGAGCCACTGAATGCTATCGAGCTTTAACAATATTAGTTATTCAGAGCCTACAAAATAATTTGACCGGTAGCCAACTAAAAACTGTTATTCATCTATTGACATTTGCACATTGAAAATCATTTTGCTCTCGGAGGGCCGCGGTCGATCCGTCCCCGATGAACGTTTGCAGGATTTATGCATAATTATGCAGCTTGCGGTGCCGATGGGGTTATTATTCTCTCTCTCTCTCTCTCTCTCTCTCTCTCTCTCTATCTAACTCTCTCTCTCTCTCTTGCCTTCTTTTATCTTTTTTCCCTCCTACCTTCTTCCGTCGCTCTCTCTTCCCTGTGTGTGTGTGGGGGGGGGGGGGGGGGGGGGCTAGAGCATCAGCCTCGCTTGATCCATGCCTTATTTCTATGGTAACTGAGATAATTTTTCTGTTCATAAAGTTTCCTGACAGCTCACTTGAGCGCTACGCTCAATGTACACGCAATCGCCTAAATACAATTCGGGATGGGGGGGGGGGGGGGGTGCATCCTTACACCCCTGGCAAGGCTCTGTCTTCTGACAAAATTTAGCCCATGGAAAAATTGACCCACAAAATTTCAGGTGGTGTCTGACACGGTATCCCGACCGAAACTTTTATTATATTTTTTTTAACTCTCTATAGTTAAATAATTTATTACTTTAAATCTAGATCTATATCTAGATCTACACTACTCGTTTTTGATGTGCTTTTATGGATTGAGAGGTGTGAAATGATTTCGATAAGTTTAATTAATCGTAGAAAAGACTTCTGGATCTGCCACCTTTTTTCCCTATTATTTACAATTTTGTTCCTAAAATGTTGGGGGCTAGGCGGCGCAATATTTTTAAGCAATGCACATTTTTATCAATGACGTCATCCAATATGTCTGCGCCCTTGTCCTTCTCTAGTTCCAGATAATTTTCCAAATGTTCTATTTAGGCGATATCAGGAACGTTACTGTTGAAGTCAACTTTCAAAAGCTTTCCTATTTGGGAAACCATGGGGAGTAGTGCTAGTAGCAGTGCTAGTGGTAGTGAAAGTGATGAGGAAAACAGCGACTTTGAAACGGTAAGTTTTTGTTGCACTGTCTCACTGTCTGACATGACATGCATGTATTGTCGGTGATCGTGAGGGTCTGTGAGCCGACTGCGCAATGCACTGTGTCTGTAGCTGGAGCTGAACTGTGTGCAGGAGATGATTCTCAGTACACGGGCCCGGGAGGCGGAGGCCTGCTCATGTTGGCCGGCCACAGTCCGGGCAGGCACCGGCCAGCTATTTGCTAGAGCCTAGTGGTTAATGGTTAGGCTCAAGTTCGCTCATTGATGACTGATGATGTCATGAGGGGAATGAGATCTAGATGATTAGGGTGGAGCTTTAGTTTAATAGGTCTAGCATTAGCAAGTTTGAAGAAAAAATATTTTAAAAAAATAATAAAAATCTAGATCTAGATCTAGAACACATTATTCAGAAGTTTAGGCCTTACAATACATATCAAAATACGAGATATAGACCTATAGATCGGCTCATATTTTCATTTTTAGCCAAGGTAATCCCTTTGCAGCAAATTGTAAATAAAGAAAATTGGTATCCCGATCCGAATGGAAGACTTTCTCCCAAGTCCCAAATATCTAGTCTAGATCTAGACTCTAAGGCTAGGCTAATAATTATCCTGACAAAAGTCTCTGACATTACAAACAACGAAAATTGGCAATCCAGCTATAGCGGTAGCTGGAAGTGAGGATATTGTGCCTTGTGGCATTGCTGTATTGCTGACAAAGCCTGACAAAACATGATAGAAATTAATTCACATGCCACAGCGGCGACAGCACGCCACACGATGTAAATTACATTTTTAACATTTTGTGCCCTCGTTGATATTATAACTTCTCGGCAGCTTCGGAGTTGTCAAGAAATGATGCTACATCATACATATTTATTCACTTGTTTTCAGCATTACCCAAGTCATTTCTGTTTGTCATTAATTTACGATAAAACATTCTTTCTTCCACCTTAAATAATGAAAAGACAAATAAAAAGTGATTGCCTCAAACTGACCGTAAGTTTAATTGTCTCCTTTTACAAACTCCAGCGAACATGAAGACATGAATGTCCAATCCAAATTTGCATGTTCATGAGAATCATTCACTTTGAAATAGAACTCTTTCATGCAGTATTATATATTACTTCACCCTTTTATCTACATGTACATGTTTTTTTGTTATATTTGCAGCAAGTTTGTGAGAACAAGCCTGTACAAGTTACACATCCCGTTGGTAAGTTATGGGGCCCTTGCACAAAACTTACCATTGATGGTAACTTTGCCATCAATGGTAACTACTATAGAAACCTGATTTTGATTGGCTGTTGAGCCCTGTAAACATGGTAGTTGCCATTGCCATTGATGGCAAAGTTACCATCAATAGTAAGTTTTATGCAATGGGGCCCTGGTGTAATTTATTAAGATGTTATTGACAAAATCCACTTTGTTCAATTATAAAATTTACTTCTATTTTTGTCCAATATTCTTCTGAACAAATCTAGCTTAAGGTGAAATTCACTAAGAACTGAAGACTGAATATATTGTCCATTTTTGTCTTGCCTGCATAGCAAAAAGCAAGACATAGACGCTTTTCCGGTGACGACAACAGACTTAACATAAGGTTAAGTTTTTGAAACTATAAGTTCACTGAAACTTGAACATGAGGGTTATTAAGTATCACCAATCATGTCATGAGGTGACAAAGTCAAGGTCAAATGTCATTTCAGGTCTGCACACTTACATGTAGACTTTGTTTGGCATCCACATCAAGATTTTGAATTTTTAGCATAATTTCAAAAGTTTTTGTTCAAATTCCATGAAACTTGTAGGTACCAAGAATTATCAAATATCTCAAATCATGTGACACAAATTCCAGGTCACAAAGTCAAGGTCAAAGGTCATTTTAGGTCAGTAGACTTGGATTATGTTTTCAAAACTTAAAATGAGAATAAATGAATCAATTTTTGATGTTTGTTCATATTTTCATTAAAGTTACCAATCTTGGTACAAATTATAGTAAATAATTCTTCTGATGATTCTTACTATTACAATATTCTTACAATATTCACTTAAAAATGCTGATTATATTCAGAGGATATAATTTGGAGGGCCTGCTAATTGGCCACCCTGCCGATAAATAATGTCCCAACCTCAATTTTTCATATCGAATTGCAGGCGAGACCGCTGAATGCGTTTTCCTTGTTTATTTACTTTTAACTTTTGAAAAGAATAGCTTTTATAATGCTATGTGTACGCACTTGTTTGCTGTATCTAGGTGCACTTGGGACAACACTATTTTCGTAAATTTATTGTTTCTTTCTTTACATATTGATTGTTTATTATAGGCCTAGTTAATTATGTTTATTACATGTTAGTCAATTTACTTGCACGTAATTTTATTAGCCAAATTTTGTATACATTGAAAAAAAAAATTGACATTCCATCTCTTATCTTTGAGTGTCATTCAATTCAAGTTTCATTGTGAAAAGAAAGTACAATCAGAACTATGATTCGGCTCTGCAATATTATTTTCTGGTTTAATAACTTACATGTATTGTAGATAGTGATTACTATGCAGACTAACTGCTCCTAAACATTATCTGCTTTTACATAGTGCAAAACATTCTGTGATACCTTGAAACCAAGCATAGAATATTTTCTGTTGTATAGTTTGGTATTTAATTTGTCACTTTTTATTTTCTGTTTTTTAGAATCTGATAATCTTGGAGACATTGACTTAAACCAGCTCTTCGATCATGTGACTCTACGTGAAGCAGCTTCGAAAATAAGGTACTGTACAGATGTAAAAAGAAATTTAATTTCTGTTCGAATGTTATGAATAATCTCTATTTAATAAAAATATATATTTCAAGCCGATTTTGAGCCCTGGTATTTTCCTATTTCAGCCCTTTTCATATGGGTAATTCCATAAATTAGGGACCCACTTTGTGACATTTTTGGTGTCCCACTTTACATAAGGAACCAAAGACTCGAATAATGGGGTATGATTGTTAAGTGATTCTAGGTATGAGGATGCAATATTATGCTGTGAAATCACTTTACAATCTCACTCCACTACTTAAAGTCTTTACTCAGAGCCACAAATACGTGTGGGTTCCTTATGTATTACAGGGACACCAAAAATGTCACAAAGTGGGTCCCTAATTTATGGAATGACCCATACATGTATTGTACACATCATGCTGGGTTTAATACTATAACACACCTGTGCCTCTTCTACAGTATGTCTCCTTGGGTAAAACAAGCTGGTTTCCTTGTACACACACATATACTGTAGACCTGTATATCATGAGAGACAAGTTGTATACTGTATGTAGTTTATGTACATGAACATATGTACAAATTGTGGATGTTCAGCAGCAATTAAGCTACAAAGACTGAAACTGAAAGTGTGCACATAGTAGATCTATGGTCTCTCCATTGGTCTCTCTATTATGATCTTTAAGATAATATTTTTTCCTTCAATAATAAAATTTTAAAAATGTAAATTCTGAAGATTTGTGACCATGATCTGTACGTCCCTTGAGAAACCAATGCCAGGAATGGTTAGAGGAACAAGTTTTATACTGTATGTGCATGAACATATAAAACTTGTGGTTGTTCAGTAGCAATCTACAAAGACTGAAACTGAAAGTGTGCGCATAGTAGATCTATGAGTCTGTAGATGCCAACGTTCAACAGAGCACATGTACATGTACTGCCAAATTGACATTGCTGTGTAACATAGGTAAATTTAACCATTGCCAATACAGGGAAGAAGAATGCAGTAGTGAACAGGATGAACAAGGAAAACTACATGTACTGTAATAACTTATTACCTTCTAGACTGATAGATCATTTTGCTAGCAGTTTTAGACCATGATGAAATTAAGACCACAATTTTTATTATCCGTTGAACAGAGTTTCTCACGGAAACACATACCATTTTAACCTGTACAGTTGTACATGTGTGTAAAGACTACATGCCCATATTGCCTTTAAAAAAAATTCCTTAAGCAGTCTTCATATTCATGTATTGTAACTTTGACTGTAATATAAAATAAATTTATTATTTAATTAAGAAAAAAGACAATTACAACAATATGTCCTGCCCTATGATGAATAATAGGTACAGTAGTACTTTTTAGAGGGTAAAGTGTGATTACAATTCAATTCAATTCATTTATATTGCACAGAAATGATGTTTCAGTGATTTAGAGCCAAATAGAATTAATTTTTGACAATTCCTCCTTCTATTTGTTTGACTCTCTTCAATTCTAATGCTATTTGATAATTTAGTCTGAAATAAAATTAAATAAAATTAAATAAAAATCTGATTAAAAATTTAGACAATGGGGTTCATAGAAGTTATTAATGCATTTTTCCAATGTTTGGAGCCTTTGGTGTGCAATTGCAGAGCTGCCAAACCTTAGTGCAACCCCCCCAAAAAAGGAATGTCAAGCAAAAAAAAAGGAATTTTAAGCAAAAAAAAGGAATTCATTAAAACGAAACTTACAACCACGGGCGACACACTTCCAATGCAGAAATAGTTTATTTACAAGTATATAGTTTTTTTGTTGGCATTATTAGCTTTTCATTCTTTTTGAGAACATTGTTCTCTTCAATAATGTTTTAACCCTAGTTTTCTATTGAAGTAGTGATCAACATTTTAGGGCATTTGGTTGATGTGCGGTATGTGCAACAACAAATAAACAAAAAAAATTAAAAAAAAAACTTTTTTATGAAGAAAAAACGTACATGTACTACAATAATTTGGAGAAAATAATGTTATAATTTTGAGAAAATACTGTTATAATTTTGAGAAAAATAACGTTATAATTCTGGGAAAAACGTAATGGTTGGCAGCTCTGCAATTGAATTGAAATTATGTTACAAAATTGTATTGACATTAACCCAGTACTATTGCTACGTATAGTACTATCAAATATCATGGAATCCCCTCCTCATTTTTTTTGAGAAAAAAGAACAGGACTAGAAACAAGGTATTCATTTCTAATTTGCCTTTGGAAACTGCAGGAGTAGACCGGTTAACTACCATATTTTTGTTTTAATGCATACTGTTTTAAGCGGGACTGTACTACTTGTAGCTGCTTGCGCCCTCTATGTAGCAAACGATGCTTAAGCGATACTCGGTGGTCCCCAATGATCCCCTTTTTCTTATGTTCATTGAGAGCTAATTTGATAACCACCTGTCAGTGACCATGCAAGGAAGTCTAATCCCTCCTGGTCTAACTAGTGCAGATAGGCTTTAAAAGAAAGGTCGCTCTTGACAATCTGGAAGCTTGCCCAATGCTTGCCTGACATATAAGGCTGTGCACAACAGTGTAATGGGGTATCCGAGTACACTCCCATGCTTACAGGCGAATACTCGAGTATTCGGACGCCATGTTTTTGTTTTTTGTTTTTTTTTGTTGATTTTTGTTGATTTTTGTTGATTTTTTTTTGTTGATTTTTTTTTTTTTGCCACCACCATACATACCACTGGGGCAGTATCCCAGTTCTGTCGCCGAAAACGCATGCAATTTTACTTTGAGTTGCAGTTGAAGGCGCCGATTTAATAATAATAATAACAGTGAACAATGCTGTTTTAAAAACCAAAGATGGCAGAATAATCCATTTTCCTCCAAGTCCAAGCAGAAATCCAGACATTTGGTCCCAGTTTCTGAGTGGTGAGTTTGACAGTGCTTGAGTTGGGAAACATTTTTACCGACGGCACCATGCCAGCGGCCGCCGCTCACCCAGGCACGGGTAAGCGTCGGCCTGGACATTTTTTTTGTTTTTTGTTTTTTGCGGCCGAATATTCGGGTACGCGAGTAGTTGTCAACCGTGCGGGTACTCGAGCATTCGACTACCCTTCACAGCCTTACTGACATAGCAACAAGTAATATATGGAGACTGGATTCCAAGTTTTGTAGTTCATTCATTAATAACAAGTTAATAGAATACCCTGTCATTAGGTCCCCAGGAAAGAAACAGCCATAATTTGAATATCTTAGTAAACCGGTCTATATAATTATCTATAATACTCAATCCCTTGACCATTTTAAGTCCTTGCTGAAAAGGCACCTTTTTAGTTCATTAATGATATTCTACACAGGCGCAGTTGTGAGTAGGTCAAAGGAGGTGCACACCATCTTATTCCTTTGTTTGATCTCATTTTTATTTTTATCACTTTAATTATAATTATATATGCATGATTTATTGAATACGGAACATAATTTGTGTGTTTATTATAAGTTTTGGTTGGTGATTTGTAGTCAGACAATGGTGCGCTTAGAAACAACCGTACCAAGTGCCTAATAAATGTTGTGTATCATCATTATTTATTTCATGTCTACCGCACAGAGATGATGTCCCTGAGACGGTGGTTCAGCAGCACCATGGTCACCTGGTCCGATGGCTGGAGGAGCGGTACCAACGCAGCGAGGAAACCATCTCTCTCACTCAGTTCTGTGATGTCCTCATGAACAGAGGAGTCAGCCGCGAGGAGTGTACAATCGTGAGTAATTAAATCAAGAATGAACGCCATAAACATCTACAGTACCAACGAAAAATGATACATGGGAGTGGTGAGCAATAATGCTCCCGAGAGCTCAAAAAGAGCTACACTTAACTAAGGCTGTGACGTGTACATGTCCGTTAGACAACTACACGTGTCCGGTAACTCGTAATAATAATAATAATAATATTGGATTCTTATATAGCGCACGTATCTACCTTGCAAGGTCCTCAAGGCGCTCCAACATTACCCGGCTATGCAAGGCTGCTGATTTCGACGCTCACAGCATTTCAAGGAATTCCTTCCTACTGGTACCCATTTAACACCTGGGTGGAGAGTGGCAAGTGTAGATCAATGTCTTGCCAAAGGACATTAGTGCCGCGGCGGGACTTGAACCGCGGACCCTGTGATTCACAGTCCGACGACTTATCCACTACGCCACAACACCTCTACGTACATGTATACAGAGCAGCCATGTTTTTTTTCTTTTCAAAGTGTCGATTTATGCCCCTTCACCTGGCACTGTGCCGGTCGATGCTCACCCGTGCCCGGAAGAGCACCGGCATGAGTAAAAATGTCTCCCAGCTCAAAATTAGAACCAAACTAGCTGCCAATGTCCGGATTTCAGTTTATACTCGGAGGAAAATTTGTCTGTCATGTTAAAAACGACATTGCTACTATTATTATTCAGCCATTATTATTTATTAATTGTATAGTGGAAATAGATGATTTTGAAACTATGTCAATTGTAGTAAGAGGAGTCCAATGCACTTTATTAACAACTTTAATGTACAGATTTTATTCCCAGTATGTGTCATTACAAGTACATGTAGAATATCCTTGCAGAGATCTTAAGACACATTTATTCAAAATTGCTTTTGATGATTAAGTTAATATTAATATTTATTCTTATTTGTAGGTTTATTTGCATTTTCTTTTTGTTTTGTTTAATATGTAAATTGTTTATCATTGTATTTTGTTTGTTATAGCGCTTTGGTGGTAAGCGCTTTAGAAGCACAGTTTTTTAAATTTTTTCTGTTTCTTCACTTGTGACAGGCTTTTGATCAATTTGATGTGGATGGAGAGGGGCAGGCCTATGTGGAGTCGATGCTAGATGCTCTGCGCTCATCCAATGGTGCTAACCTAAGAGGGGAGCTCTCCCATGCCATCAGGATATTAACTGCATGCACTCTTACCCCAGGTAAGTGTCACTCCAGCAAAGCATGGAGTCGATGCTAATGCGTATTGACCTCTAGCGCTGTACTACGTGCTGTGAGGCAGCAATTACACACAATACACACATTGCACACAATTGCACACTAATGCACACAATGAATACAAATTTGCTGATCTGCAAGTTTGACAGTAGACTTTTTAAAGTGAATTTTTAAAGTATCCTTTCTAACATTGGTAAGTTGAACAAATTGTATTTTACTGCTATTTAGACGTCATCAATTGTCACTAAAGTACCGATTTTTAGTGAAATCAGTTGAGTTTTGTACAGTGGTGTTTGAAATGTTGAGAATCAATAGAACTTAATACATGAAATGGGTAATTCACAGAGCCACTCTGTTGCACAAACCAAGCCTTCCCCAAATTATTGCCTATTATTTTGTGCAAAAATGCATGTTGGGCAATTGAGTTAACGTGCAAACAGGTGAAGAAAGCAACGAAAGTGTTAAGCTTGGCTTTTGAATGTTCCCGAAGGTCATTGTTGAAACCTTATTTGCATCTGGATTGCCTAAATGTGGATAAATTGTCAATCATTTTATTATTTCAGGTCTGATAGATGTATTTTCTTCAGACAGGGAGAGTGTTGGACAACATGGACAAAGAATTCTCAAGGTAAAACAGTGTGGTGTTTAAATTGTGCTATGATAATGCTACAAGGTCAAGTTCTAATACCGGTCATGTTCTAAAAATTCCAACCCTGGGCCCTACACTGTCCCTAATGATAAATGATAATTGTATTATTTGTGTAATGCTTTATTATGCTAAAGGTTTGTGCTATCATTAATTACCCTTTGCATAAGAAATTCAAGGAATTTCTTTCTACTGGGTACCCATTCACATCACCTGGGTGGAGAGTGACAAATGTAGATAAATGTTATGCCGAAGGGCATTGGAGCTGTGGCGGGACTCAAACCACAAACCACATGATCCACAGTCTGGTGACATATCCACTAGACCACAACACCTCTACCTTACCCTCTCTCTTACCCTTATACCCCGAACCTTTCATGAAACTTGACCATTTTCCAAACCCTAACTGTATATATGTGACAAAATAAACATGGAAAAAATGTCAGACCACCCATTAGCTGCAAATACCTACATGTGCTTTTGGAATTCAAGTGCTTTAATATTTTTGAAATGTTTTTAAAACTTTTGCTTTATTTCTAGAGAAAAGAAATGACCAAAAGTTATACAAACTATTTCAAATGTGCATTATTCATGTTGACTTCATCATCTCTTGGGGTTATTCCCCTAGGAACCATGCAACCTCTTTCTGTTTTAATTTCATTCTTTTCTTTCTCATGCCTGTAAACGTCCCATCTCATCTGTTTACTGACAGTACCTGCTGAGGAATCGAGCTCCCAGCAGTGCTCTACCGTACCCCTCCCTAGATGGCTTCACCCATACCACCACAATGAGACTCTCGGTACTTGATCAGCATCTTCAAGAAAAACAGAGACAATCAGGTAAATATTAAGAAGACATAGAGAATATGCAAATAGTCGTTCTCTCCTGTTCCCTTACTTAAAGCCCCACTGCACTACTTTAATATTGCTACTTGGGCCTCTTTATAGCAAACAATGCCTAATCGGTGACCGCTGGTCCCCATGATCTCCTTTTTCTTATGTTAAGTTGAGAGCTGATTTGATGAGATAACCACCTGTCAGTGACCTTGCAGGGAGGTCTAATCCCCCCCTCGCCAAACCAGTGCAGGTAGGCTTTAAATGGATTCGCTCATACTAACTTCTGGAGGCTCTCTATTCTTGTTCAGTATCTTCAAGGAAAACAGAGGTAGTCTGGTGGATATTGAAACAAAATAGTGCACAGTAGTGCTCTACAATATCTCTCTATCACATACCACCACCACGAGGGGCTCTGTACTCGATTCAACACTGCATATAATGTATTTATGAACAATAACATAGCCTCCGTGGAATACAACTATAGTAGTTTGCTTAACTTGACTTTTTGAATAATTTTCCTTCTGTTTACTGATTTGTATTATTTCCATCCCTCCAGCTTTCAGAGAGAGTTTTGAGATGGAAGGAGGTGGAGAGGTGAAGCTCACCACAAAATGTTTTAAGAGCATCCAAGTTTCCACCAATCCAAGGGATGCCTCAAGGTAATTTCATTATAAACTGCTCAATTTATAGACATACATACCCTGATTACTTCTGTTGCGTAAAACTTACCATTGAGGGTAACTTTGCCATGAATCGTAACTACCAGTGACTACTTGATTTTGATTGGCTGTTGAGCCCTGTTACCATGGTAATTGCCATTGCTGGCAAAGTTACCATCAATGCTAAGTTTCATGCAACGGGCCCTGATGTTAAATACAATCATTATAAAATCTTTTAGTCATTAGCTTACATTAATTTATTTGATGATTTGTAAAAGTCTGATTATAGCATATTGTTATTCATAAATCAAATTCTACAGTTTCTTTGACTTTGCAGAGATGCCAACCAGTACGATTAAATCGTATTTAGTACGATAATAAGAGTGAAATAGGATAATACAATATCACCTCTTAAAATACAATTTTTCAACAAAAGAAAAAGAGAAAAATTAAACTCATAAAAACCCATGAAAACAGCGGAATCGCATAGAAACATGTACAAGTAAACCTCCGCAACCCCAACAAAAACTTTGCATTACAATTTCTCATAAAATTTTAATGAAAGAGTAAACATTTTACTTGACCGTATTTACCAGTAAAACATTTTTCTGAAATTTTACTGGCCTGGGGCCGACAGGCCAGTGGTAGTGTCGAGTTTTCGTGAAAATCTGATTTTTCTCTCCAAAATCTGATTTTTAAGGATACTCAGTCTGTTTTTTTTAGTGTCAAGAGGTTGGCATCTCTGACTTTGTGTACATTATTTCTATTATTGTTACCTATCTGTTTGTACTTTTATTTGTATAATCCAATTTCAAATCTTGGTTGCAATAATGGAATAAAAATGAAGTAAACAAAATTTAATTTTTGTTTTTCGAACGTATATTATTACTGACATTACTGTTAAACCAAAAAACATCTGCGACATGAAACTTTTCAAATTGAAAATGACAGCATGTTCATGGAAAGAAACTTCTGAATCACAAAATGTTAGAGTTTGCATTCGATTCAATCTTTTTTGCAGTGTGACAATTACACAAATCTTAGCATGCTTCATTTCCAATGATGTCATACAAAACTTATTTTTGTATGACATAATAGGAAATGAAATTGGTGGGACACACAAATGAATGTAAGTTCATGTGAACTCATACACCAATGTATTAAAGATGCTATTGGTTGGGGAGGAAAGGTTTACTCGGTTGGAAGAGGAAGTACATGTACCTGACATCTGTTTAAACTAAGAATTTGTTCACCTGATAATGAAACAGAAACGGTGTGATAGATATGACAGTGATAGAATACTTAGAACCAGGAAATAGCATGACATCATTCAGTCTGATGAAATGATACTGTTATTTACGACACATTAGTTTGCTTGCATGTACACTTAATTTGTTTTACAATGGATCATAATGAGAGACTTGAATTATTGATCAATTAAAAATGCATTTTCAGTTAATGAAAGAGAAATTAGTTTTTATAAATATGGGGACATGGTATAATGGATAATGTATTAGTCTGAATCTAGTTCTGTAACTTAACCACAATATTCAGGTTTGGTTTAGCAAGGTTCTGTATTTCAATTTGCCAAACCATGGTTTAATCATAATATGCCTGAATGTACATAGTGGGTAGGTCAGCCCAATGTAAAACCATGTATATACCATATTTGCCGGCGATAAGGCCGCACCGCCGCATAGGCCGCACCCCAACTTTGACATTTCAAAGAGGGGGAAAAAAAAAAAAAAAGGAAAAAAAAAACATACGGACAAAACAAAATAATCATAATTTTCTCGAAAACACTATTTTTTTTTACAAACTGATACCAAATTCATCAATATTCTTATAATTTACCGGAAGTTTAGCTAAAAAAGTGATCACAGGCAGATTTGGTGTCCGATATACCCCTTCCACAATGTACGGTGTAATGCGAAACTGCATAAAATGGAGAAAAAAAAATGGCGACTTCGGATGGATGTTCGCGGCAGATCCATTAAAAGGGACCCTTCCTTTACTTTTGCAATGCATTGGCACAAACTTAGATCAAGATCTATCGGCAAATGTTGTGTTAGGATGTTTATTTTCGTCTTCATGTCAACAATGCAAGGTAAAATTGTCGGTAAGATGTGTGGTAATGTCCTGTACCCTAGTGGTATAGTTATTTTACAGTTTCTAGTCCCATATGTGCAAATTCGTGCTGGTTTTACTGTAAAGCCCTTTTAGCCATTTTTGATTTGATTTGATTAGACATGGTTTATTGATTTCTAAAAATCTTTGCAGTCTTTAAATTACATTTGTTTTGTGTATTAAGTGGCAATTCAATTAATGTAATGAGTCCCCTTACCTTTGCTTGTGTTATTCAGGTTGACCGATGGCGATCCCAGCACCTACTGGCAGTCCGATGGCCCCGCCCACACCCATTGGGTTAGGTTTAAGCTGCGGCCAGGGGTGTGTCTCAAGCACCTGTCTATCCATGTGGCCCGAGGTGACCATAGCTACATGCCTCAGCATGTCACAGTACTGACCGGTCACTCACCGGTCTCGTTACAAGAGGTGACCGAGGTCAGGATAGCAAGGTGGGTCTGATCTTGAATATCATAGTTGATAACCAGGGGAGTGTTTCACAAAACTTGTTATCAGTGACATGAGACAGTTTTTTGTTATAAGCTACTGAAATCCTTGCTTCTGATTGGTTATCAGCAGATTTGTCAGTGATTTTTGTCATTTGTCATTGGAAAAAGGCTTTGTGAAATGGGTCCCTGGAGTAGATCCTGTATATAAAGACCACTCAAGGGAGACGATAAGAAAGGTCTTCAGAAGGTGGTGATCTTTCTGTAAAGGTTACTTTAGTTTTAATGAGAACCCTGTTCAAATGAAACAGAAACAGTGGTCTCTGTAGACAGGTGGTCTTTCCATGCAGGTGGTTATTACAGCAGGTTTAACTGTATTCTGAACATAATCGGGAGCGCCAGGAGGGTCAAATCTGACTAACATCAGCGCTATACAAGAACCCACTATTATTATTATTTATTATTATTATGTTATGTCTTCTAAAGATAGATATTTCATTGGTCAAAGCATACTACATGTGTGGCAGGGCATTGGCAATTGACTCCATGTATTGGGTCCATTGTGTATAACTATGCAGACATATGCAGTCCTTGAAACACTTGAAATCCTTTCACTAAAGTTAAAGATAATTTTGAAATCTCAGACCAGTGAACCATTATTTATTTTCTTTAATATACACAAATGTAAGTCAAAAAGATAGTTTCAATAAGCGGAAAATTCGATGTTGGTGAAGGTCACATCTCCCTGGTTTAAAGGTATAGACCAGTTTTGGAAACACCCCCTCTCAAAAAATTAAATGGAAGCTCTTATTACCATTCATGTGAAAGAATATGTTTTGACTAATACGTGATGATACAAATTTTGCCGGAAACCGCCTACTAATTGATATATTTGGTAAATTATCATATCGATTCGGCCTGGATAGATATCGCGAATGCACTTCAACATTGAACATTCAGGCATATATTTCTGCTTTTTTGCAAATTTAGGTTGAAGTATTGCCATCTAAACCTCTGAAGGCAATATTTAAACAATATCGAATGGATGTTTTGCACCCAAAACCTTTGAACCGCAATTTTACCACTACCGGTCTATATCTTTAAGTTTGTAATCGATGTCAAAAAACTTCTTCATCCTCCATGCGCTAACAGCCACATCACTGGGGACGTAACTCTCCTGGAGAACGCCAAGGTGATCAGACCTTACGTTCAGATCAGCATCAAGAGATGTCAGTTTGAAGGCTGTGATGTCAGGGTCCATGGGATACGAGCCCTGGGATACAAGTAAGATTTTGTATACGTTATATTTTAATAATGGCATTTTATAACTGCTTTTTAAAGTTTATTCTTTTTTTAAAAATATATATTTTTGTGTGGTAGCCCCTTCAACTCAAACATATTTATGTTAATTCAGGTTTTAAGGCTTTTATCATTGCCTGTTTCCAAAATATAATTTTCCCCTATATTTTTTTATTGTTTGGTTACTCAACATTATTGTCTGTTTATCTGTTACCATTACCCTATAACAGTTTATCAATTTGACGATTGACCATTAATTTTCCTCTTAGTTTATTTTGGTATTGTATTGATTGAAATGTATTTATTTTTCATCTTTATTGCCATCTTGTACTTGTTATACCTGTCTGTTTGGCTAACTATTGTAAATTTACTGTATCTATAACTTTATCGTATTACTTGTAAACATGATAAGTTGTGGTCCTTGGACCTTTGAATCATGTTTATTTATGTCTTTTTAAAAAGAAATAAATATTTAAAAAAAAAAATCAAAACAAATCACTATACTCTTACGTTTGAGGCAGCAGAATCTCAAAATAGAAACTATCATATACATAAAACATTGTATGTTCTCTGATAACTTATGTAACGCATGTTCTTTTTGTACATGTATCTCTCTGTCTTAGCATCCACATCATACCCTGCTAGACAACTAGATGTTGATTGTTATTATTTATATATTCCAATGTACAAAGTACATGTGATTCATGAACTTTCCAATCTGTGGTTTCATTCTATAGGATGGTTAAAAAGTCAGAAGTGAGCATAAAAGATGCCCCAGCCATGTGTTATCTCTCCGTCTTAGCTTCCCAAGCTAACGCTGCTATACCACTAGCTGTTAGAAAAATAACAAAATATGTGTCTTTCTGGAATGATCTTATTCTTCTTAAAGGGATAGTTGAGTTTTTGTTTCTGACCGCAAATGCCTCTAAAGTGCATGGTTAGACCCCAAAATCTGTGAAATTTAGCCAATACAATAATTCTGCTCCAACAAAAAGCCAACATAATAAAACGTAAAAGGTGCTAGTTCGTTTTTTCAACGGCTGGTTCAAATTATCGAATATTTGTGGGGCTCCACATATATTAGAAATTGATATTTCTATGGATATTTCAGCCGTCTCTGAACCGATTTTGATCAAACAAAGATGATTTTGTCATTCAAATTGTATGTTCTTTCAAATTTGACACTCAGTTTTTCATTATCTCACAACAAATTATTTTGTGTAGCATCCTCAGCAACAAAACTCAACTATCCCTTTAACTGGAAAAATTCAAAATTTCAGAGATTCATGATCTGTTGTTTGTTTCCCTAGAATGGTGCAGAAGTCTGAAGTGAGTGTGAAAGATGCCTCAGCCATGTGTTATCTCTCCGTCTTAGCTTCCCAAGCTAACGCTGCTATACCACTAGCTGTTAGAAAAATAACAAAATATGTGTCTTTCTGGAATGATCTTATTCTGTTTAACTGGAAAAATCAAAATTTCAGAGCTTTACGATCTGTTGTTTGTTTCCCTAGAATGGTGCAGAAGTCTGAAGTGAGTGTGAAAGATGCCTCGGCCATGTGGTATCTCTCCGTCTTGGCTTCAACAGCAAACGCTGCTATACCACTCGCGCCCCATCTACGCAGTGCTATCCTCAACCATACAAAGTAGGTTATTTGAATTGAATCTCTAGGATTGCATTGTAAACTATACTGTTTGGGCATGGATCGTGTATGTGCGTGAGGAAGATTGGTGAGGAAATTGTTTTCAAGAATTATCTTTATTGTGCTTAAAAACCTTGTCAGATGAATTACATGTTTGAACTTTCCATTTTGCATTCATTTTGTTATGCCTTTTATCTTATGTAGCAATGATGTACATGTAAACAGTATGGCAGCCGTGCTAAAGCCAGGGTAATAATCGGGAGCGCCAGGAAGGTCAAATCTGACTGACATGAGCGCTATACAAGAATCCATTATTATTATTATTAGTATTTAAGTATCTGAAGTAAATCTTGATTTTCTGTAAATGGCTCAAAAACTACCATGGTCACAAAATTCATCTTAATCACAATACAGTGGATGTGAAGAAATACAAATGAATTAAATCTGCCACTTTTTGCAAATGAAAGACACGAATGTCAAAGAATGTTGTTAAAATTATTAATGAAAGATTGCTTTATTTTGCATTCAAACTATGCTAGAATAATTTCCACTGAATTTCTAACGTGATATTCAGTGAAGGTATTCTAAGATTGTGCTATACCCCATAAGACATTGGCTACACATCACATTAAAATCCATTACCCAGAGAACTATAATATGTTGAACTGTATTATGCATATGTATCTGTTTATCCAATATTTGAATTTCTGTTTATATTAGATTTGATTTCCTGTTCATCTAAGATTTAAGTTTAATTACGTGTAGAAATATTATCTGTTCAACCATTTTGTGTAATCTGCATACTCATTTTTGTCGCGCCTCGATCAAAAGTTTTGGATACGTGCGCGTTATTAATTCATGTTATTATTATTATTTAAGTTCCATCAACTTTTAAAGATTTGCTTAGATTTTGTCCCAAATGGATTTGCCAGTACTTATGATTTTTTTTGTGCCCTTGACAACCCCCTCCCTCTCAGGATGGCCTTATCCCACATGCCGCCACTATCCCTGATGCCCCAGCAGCTCTCCAAGGCGAGCTTCCTCAGCCCACATGTCCTGGACCAGGTAGCTGAGTTCCTACATAATATAGCCAGGTATGTCTTAGTAAGGATCCGGGTTAACTCGGACCCAGGTCAACTCGGCCCGCCGCAAAAACGGTCAGTTTTTTGTCATTTTAACCTAACCCCAACTCTGACCCTAACCCTAAACCTGCAAAAAATGACTGTTTTTGCAGCGGGGCCGAGTTGTCCCCGGGTCCAAGTTAGCCCAAGTCCCTTAGTACTAGACCATTTTCAATAGTCAGAATGCGAATTGCATGTTTGTTGCTAGGGAGGACAAACATTATGTAATTCACATTATGACTATTGGAATACAATTATTCATAACAGGTAAAGCAAATAATTTGTAACGAGGCACTTAATAAAGATTTGTGCGTTTAATTTCAAATTGGATTACATTCTGAAAAATGGTCCAGTGACTTGGTAGGACAAACATTATGTTATTCACATTATGACTATTAGAATACAATTATTCATAACAGTTGAAGGAAATTATTTGTAACGAGGCACTTAACAAAGATTGTGTGTTAAATTTGATATGGCCTAGTAACTTGGGAACCAGGGGTGCTGTAGTGGTAATGTCAGCAAATATGAGAGTGGAAAAGGCACCAAAAGTGTGATAGCCCCTTTTTTTTTCTGTCTTTCTCTCTTGCTCTTTAAAACTTCTCAATGTGACAAAATGTCTCCCTAGTTCCCTGTGCTTGTAATTTGTCCGTTTGTTGGTTGTAGTCCTTGTAAAACCTGAGCTTCCATGTTCTTATAAGAATTATAACCAAATGCTGTGTTTCAGCATGGTAGATTTATCAAACGATCTGAGACTGTGGTCTAAGTTGTAGGTTTGATGAGTCAACTAATAGTTGTTGCAAACATGCATGCTCATGAAGAGGTCATTCGTAGAGTTCTGCCGTTTCACCACATTGAACAATTGGTCTGTTTGGAGACCCTATTGTTTACATTTGCAACTAATATTTGGATAAAATGAAATGTCAATGTTAGTATCTGTTCTCAAACATGTATTGCCTTGATAACACATGGAAGTGCCATAGTCGAGTGGTTTAAGCACTTGACTTGAAATTCAAAGGTCGTGGTTTGATCCCTGATACGGCACTAATGTCCTTTGGCAAGGCATTAATCTGCATTTGCCACACTCGCCCAGGTGAGGTAAATAAATGTAGGTACCTGGTAGGAATTAATTCCTTGAAATGCTGGAGCGCTGTAATGGCAGCTAGGCTAAAACCGGGGTAATGATTAATGTGCCTAGGAATAGCATTTCTAGATAGATGGCGCTATAGAAATGCCTATAATTATTATTATTATTACAAGTATGTATTTCTTTTTCTTTCTGTGGTATAGAAATGACAGAGGAGAGATGGCGATGGAAGGTCTGAAGATACTGCTAGAGTTTGCACTAGCCAGAGGGAACCTGGCCAGCATACTCAAAGCACTACAAGATCTGCTAGGTAAGGAGTACACTGACTCTTTGTTGTTGAAATGACAGTTTTGATTGTAAGTTTGATTGCAAGTTTGGATTGCAAGTTTGGAATTCAGTTGGATTAGATTGGATCGTAGTAGGTTGGATTTGAGTTGTTAATTCAAATTGGATAAATTGGATTTGAAGGTAATAGATTGATGACATTGGGCCCATTTACACAGCCCCAAAAAACATTTTGCAAAACCATGGGATTTCTGTGGACTGCCATTTACACTACCAAAACCAGAATCATTCACCAATATTTTGAGAGTGAGCATTTACACTGCAAAAATCAGTGAAATTTCTTTCTTTTGCGTCTTGTTTACCAGTAGCTTCAAGCTACTGCTTCTAGCCTAGCAACTTCTGACAAAACACCAGAATGTGAGGCAAACTGATGAAAGGCTTTGTTGAATAGTTCTTATGTGAAAAATGGATGTGTGCGAGAGTAGATTGTCTGCTCCCACTCTATCCTACTATTTGCTCTCTTTACAGTCATGAATTCAAGCTATATTTGATAAAATACATGAATTGCATGAACATGTAATATGAATCATTTTCTTCATGCAGATCATAAAAACAGTGAGATTGAAGGTGCTGTCAAGATGTTGAGGAACCTGAACACAGTAAGGGACTCCATCTTGAAGAAACATGGTAAGATTCCTACACAGTTTCCCATTTCTTCACTCCATGCTTTGAAAAAAAACCTTAACCCCCTCCCGTCCCCCCTCTCTCTCTCTATCTCTGCTTCTATATGTCTCCTTCTTTGTTTCTCTCTCTCTCTCTTGCTCCTTATCTCTTTTGGTAAAGTTGCTTCAATTGATATTTTGAATACTGTTTTTAATTTATAACATTTCATTGTTGGATGTCTCCATAAAGTATACAACGATCCATTCATTTACATAAATAAAATTAAGTGATGATACTATTGATGACTTATAATTCTATATTTCTTCTTTGTTTCTCTTCTCTCTCTCTCTCTCTCTCGATCCCTTTTGGCAAAGTTGCTTCAATTGATATTTTGAATACTGTTATTAATCTATTACATTTCATTGTTAGATGTCTCCATAAAATTTACAACGATCCATACATTTACATAAATAACATTTATGTGATGATACTATTGATTATTTATGTATGATGATGGTTTATATCTGTATATTTTTAATCCTATTATGTTATTTAATAAAGACAAGACTATATCATTGTTATAACTTTCTGAGCCTATGACCTACAAGCATTGCTTTCTCTTTAGGCTCCATCATATTTCTTCCTTTATTTAATTTAGTCTTATGTATTATTCTTTTCGTTTTTATAAATGCATCCAAAAAAAAAAATGAAAAAAGTAATATGCCAAATGTAATGATGTATTATACAACATGTAAAATATGAAAATAAAGTGAAACTGAAACTGCAACTGATATGAATAAATATATCCATGAATAATTGATTTAGATTGATGATAATTATCTCACTGAAAGGTCATTCTTTTGCTCTCTGTCTTCTCCTCTTGAAGGTACCCAGCTGACCGTGTCTCTTGAAGGCTGCGATGGCGGCCAGCAGGATGAAACAACAGCTCCAAGCAATGTCCTTTGTGGTAACTGGTCTGCAAAAGGTAGTGAATGTCTTCTGAAAATGCACATTTAAAGCGTTCTCACACATGCTTTATTTCACTGGGTACAATGCATTATTTGATTCAATTGACCAAAACACACCAGTAAAGGCTTGTTCTTTTATAATTCGGTAAAACTGTGGCAGTTTACCACATCACATGTGCGTGAGCCTGAATAAAGATACATATTGTGCATGTGTTTATCTTCATGACTGAGGTATGAAAATGCAGCTTCATTACTTGGAAGCTATTTTTATAGTGCATCAACCTGGAGAGGGTACAAGTCTTTAGGAAATTTGTTGCAATGTAATCATCTCTTTGACAAGATTCTTGCTACTTCCACTTTTCTTCAGGATATGTGTCCAATTCTCCCAAGGTCAACATGTTCTTTACAAAAGACACTCCATTCCAGATCACCAAAGTTCAGATTAAGGTAAGTGAACATAATTACATGTATTTCTTGACATTTGAACTTCTTTTTGGGCACAGTGGTCTTTCAAAATATATTATTTTAAGGGAAGAACTTTTCTTGTACTACTGTACATGTGTGTGTCCTTTGGAATGCTTTTATCTTTATTTTTTTTCATTTATTAATTTTTCAGTTTTGAATAAAAATAAATTCTCATTATACATTAAAACATAAAAAGAGAAATATAAACTTATTCTAAATAGAAGTGGCTAAGGCTCCAAGATAAGCGAAGCTTGCTGCCTTGATTGCCTGATAATATTTTTTTACATTTCCTGTGTAGTGAAACATTTAAGATTATTTTATGTTCACCTTCCTTGCTTTATTTTATTTTTCAGTTTCAAATGATAACATATTCTAGGACCCGGTATATGAAAACTCAAGCAATGAAGATAAAATATTTCAATTGATATATCTTATTTACACATTGCAGGTAGCCAAAGGTGCCACTGGACCAAAGTGTGGTCTGATCTTTGTCTACAATGATCAGTAAGTTGAGCAATTATCACTCCTTTTGTTAACCAATCTTCATACAGTGTTGTTGCTTTGTAGTGTAAGGAGGGTTCCCTTGTTTTTGTTTTTTTAATAAATCATTCATTGTAAATGTTGGATTAATAACATAACGAATAATATACATTTTTCATAAATTTTAATGAGCTTGTGTGTGTGTTTACATCATGGAGATGTTGAAATCAAAGCAGTTCGTCACTGATGATATTTCATATCTTACAATTTACTTTTGTCTTAACTTGATGTTTCCAGGAAGGGCTTTGACTTGAAACGACATCTGGCGATATTTGAGAAGTACGATTCTTGGAATTCAACAGACTACAGGCTCTTCCAAGGATTAAGGTATGTATGATTTCTGCCATATTAGAGGTATCAAGTGACAAAAGAAGTCAAGCTCAAACTTTTTTGGAAGAAAAAAATGCTTGAGATGTCTACGTCTACGTCTATGCTGGAACTCGTCAAAAACCTTTTCAGCAACTACACAAGGATATTGTGGTGTGGTGTCTCTCATAGTGGTCACGATCGATTAGTATATTATACAAGTATATTATGCTAGTTGTGCAAGTAAAAACAGTTCCTCCTATGATTTAGGCACTGATGGCTCCTTTGAACTTCTCCACAGAGGGAGCTCATCCCAGTCCTGGAGTGTTGTTTAAAGATACTGACATAAAAGACAACACAGTTAATAAAATGTTGTGCTGCTGGCACAAGGTCGTTAGCATATATGTATACCACAAGGCTAATTTCTGATAACTCACTTCTTAAGTTTTGACTGCTCTATAAATGTAATACCATTTTATAAACATATATTATTGACTGATAAAAAAAGAGAATACAGATAGTAACTGCATATTGTTAGCAGTACAATCAACCTCACGTAAGTCGATCGTGACGGGACTGAGTGACTTATATCAAGTTGTGCGTAAGTCGTAGAATATATGACGTACCCATTTGTAATACATAATTAGGCCTACATGTTCATATGATATGTTGCCCTTAACATATTAACTCAGGCATGCCACGACATGGCCGGTGGCATAATTGGGATTACAGCCCTGATCCCAAGCCTTAAAGGCATCGTTTAATAATGTTAAATCTGATATGCATGGCCCTACGTGTTATCAGGGTCTGTGATATGGTGTAATATTGAAGCCCTAACAAAAGTAACCATGCTCATTTTCCCCAATAGATTGTAGTGTTATAAAAACTGTTAGGAAAAACGAAAAAAAGACATTTTGAATTGCAATCATAAATATCTTGATAATCAGACAGGCGATCCGCTTGTAAAAGTCATGGGATTCCTGACTGACCTAAAGGTTTATAATTATCATTGCAGCATGAGCTAAATCCAGGATTTTGTTCAGAATCTGAGGCAATGTTACCGAGTCACTTTAACATCCAGAAAATGAGAGCATACCTCCATGACTAATCCTGTACACAGTGACTGACTTCATACTCCTGTAAGAAATTTAAGAATAAATAAGGATAAAACAAGACACGTGCAGAAATTGATTCCAATGTATTGATTCCAATGTATCGAATCTGCGCTTTATGTTTCACATTGCTTTTGTCACCTCTCACTACTTCGCCCGCTATGTACGTTCGGCAGGCTAGACTTGTCTGAATGTATTAAGGTGCTATGGAAAATCGGAGTTTAGTGACCTCGTGTATTAACAGGGCTTTTTAATAGTTCTTGGGAGGTCATAGAGGCAGAGGGGACACTTTTGTACATCTTATAGAAGAAAAAGAAAAGAGGGGGGGGGGGGGGGAATAAGAATATTTTAGAGTTAAATGAATCAAGTTTTTAAAAGAAATATATCAATCTTGAAAAGCAAAAAAACACTTGCCATAGCTATGTAACTACCTGAGTATTGCTTTTTTTTTCATAATGAAATTGGGCTAAGTCCTATTAAAAAGAATATCAACATTTTGTAGTATGGTAGTACTTTCATCAGATAATATCCTAACTTCAAATATTTTTCTATCTTTGCTGACAGAGCTGCGTCCATCTGCGGAAAACCTGATAATCCAGTAGCATATTTCAGCTTGGACAATGATTGGTAAGGCTATAAATTTCTAATAGTGCATGCATGCAGGGCTCGACTTTAAGTTTTATTCATAGTGGGATTTAATGGAAAATAATAGGGCCTTTCTTGAACACCACCTGGAAGCCCTGTTTAATTTTTCAAACTTTATATTTCAGCGTTATGATCTTTAGATAATGTTTAATGATCTAATACATGAACGGCCTGCCCTAGTTAAGTATAACTTAAAGTCGATCTTAGTCTCTGTGAAACGCTTCCTAGACCTCATCACACATCATCAATGACTGCGCCAGGAAGGTTCCCCAGGAGGCACTAAAGGAACCCCATCTTGTGTCAGATCTGTGCCTTCGCAAGGCTCTCCAACCTTGATATGTCACTCCGAGTCCAACCTTGATTTGTCAATCCAGCTGCAAAATGTCATATGAAAGGAAAGAGATATAATACAAAGACAACAGTTAAGAATCTCCAAAATAAAGATTGAAAATAAGTAAATGCAAAAGAAAACACTTATATTATTGCATAAATGTACTATCGTTGTTTGAACAGGGATGAAGTGGAGGTACCTCTTGACCAGTGTTTTGTCGGTCAGTATGCCCTTATCAAGTTCCTTGGTCCGAGAAGTGACTCGGCCACCAGGCTGGGCATTGTGGGTGTCCATTTCTACGGCTTTTCCCGAACCTCGTCAGTCCTCGACAACATAGACATTGTGAGTACTGAGATCATGTAGGTTACTGCCCAGTTAGTATTATACATGTAGAACTATGCATTATTTGTGAGAAAAATTAATTGTATACTACTTGTATGATATTTGAGAAATTAGAATAAATTGTCTCAGTAGCACAATGTTTTGAAAACAAAATAACTGTGGAGAATCCCTCTGTAAAAAAAAAATACACTTAAGATATCATTATACAACAGTATATTAAAAAAAAAATTGTAAATGATGAATTAGAAATGTAAAAAAAAATGGAAATTGATTCTGCTTTCTGTGGTAAATTGCCCAGAAATAATTGGTAAATATCAATACCAGAAAAGAAACGCTTATTATTGAAAAATAAAGGAACAACTGAATCTATGATCAGCTTGTAATTGATGTTGACTTGAATCTCTTTGCAGTCAAGTGTGGCTCCTCTTCCATACGACGTGGATTCTCCAATCAACACAATGATTCTCTTCACACAAGTCATGAGCTTCATTGTACGCATCTGCCAAGACTTGGTGAGTCCATTAACCTGTTTAATATCAAAGCCACCTGGGGGGGTGTTTCACAAAGATCCTAAGTCGAACTTATCTCTTAGTTGGACATAACAATTATGGAAAGCCATTAGCATCCTCGAAAATATTTTTGTAAAAGTTATTTTAAACGGCGTAAAATGTGATTCAAATCATTCATATTTTATAATATCATGGGAGATTTCATGTTCTTGATGTGGAATTTATGTCTAAAGTACTTGAATTTTTGCTTTTGAATATATTTCAAAATAAGGCTACAAATGGCTCTCCATAATATTTAAGTCCAACTTAATCTAGGATCTAGGAGGGTGACTGCTGGGAGGCCGGCCGCCCACCCGCCGGCTGCCGAGATGGTTGCTACAGCGGTCGCCGAGTTGAGGGACCGCAGTGGCTCCTCGCTGCAGGCAATAGGGAGTCAAGTTCGACTTAGAATCTTTGTGAAACAACCCCCAGGTAGTCATTGTCCATGGGTATTGCATCATAATTTGCTGAAGACGTCTTAGAAATTACATGTAGTTCTTAAAGATGCATTCCAAAGGATTTACAGGTGACTGTGTTGATGTTTTGAGTCCGACATGTTATTCAGACGTGTACTGGAAGACCAGAGCTAGCCGCCACTTCTACGGCCACTACAAGATGCCCCATCTCTGTTTATGTTGTAAGGTGTCCTTTTGATTCGGATGGTTTAGTTGGGTCATCCACTAATCATAGGCCTATTGACCATTATAGTGAAAATTCTAATTATGAGCCTGGCTGGAATGCTCCCCAGGAAGTGGAGAATGTGTATACATTGTGTGCGGGGTAGCCTGAATCTGATACGGGGTAATAATATACAAATATACACTGCCTTGAGGGGTTCTGGTTAAAACTATGCGCAAGAGGTGACTCCAATAGTACTATTTGCTGAGGGGCGCAGCCCCGAAGCAAATGGTACTTTTGGAGTCACAGAGGCCCATAGTTTAACCAGTACCTCGAATAGAAGGCATGGTATATTTGTTTTATATCCTGCATCAAAAATTTATTAAAAAAAAAAAAAAAAAAAAACATTTTTGGGGAAAAAAAATTTAGAACAAAAAAAATGTCAATTTTTATCTAAAAAGATTTAAAATATTTTGTATTCATTAAATTAAGATTTGAAGAAAAAAAATTGATTCAATTCAAAAAAAAAAATCACATTTTTTTTTTCAACTCCCAAATAGTAAACCAAAATAGTACTCTCATATAGTACTTTCTAATAATAGGTCAAATATTTCTGGTCATGTGACGAGCTCTCAACCAATCAAAAGCCAACAAATTTTTGATGCAGGATATAATACTGTATATCTGTAAAGTGCTAAGTGACATCGTTGTTGTATTACGTGCTATGTTAACGCGGAACAGTATTATTATAGATAAGACAAAATTTTCAACAATTTTAATGTATAAATTGCTATTTAATATGAATTTTTATGTCAAATGTTTATCTTATACAGTCAAACCTGCTGCAAAGACCACATTTGTTGTTTCCCTTGAAAATGGTTTCTCATTGAAACATGTACTAAAGGAACCTGTCTACAAAGACCACCTGTCTACAAAGACCACTTTTTGTGTTTCCCTTGGGTTGCTGTAGACAGGTTTGACTGTATATGCATGTGCAAAATTCAGCTTTTTGATGCAAAACATGTCTAAAAAACATTTATGTATTGATTTAAATTGAATGCCAGGAGGTGATGAAGAAGAGGAAGGAAGGGACTGTGATGCGTATCCCTGTACCAGACATGCAGCACCTAACTCTCAACATTATCAGTCAACTCTACAGTGCCATCCCACAAGAGTGAGTACTTACTTACTCTGTGCACAGGCTTAAAACCCGTCTGCACTACTTATAGCTACTTGCGACCTCTATATAGCAAACAATGCCTATTTGGTGCCTGTTGAGCTGATTTGATGAGATAACCACCTGTCAGTGACCTTGCAGGGTGGTCTAATCCCCTCTGGCCAAACTAATGCTAAAGTCACCTAAAAAATAATGTGTACAGCTGCAATGATGATAATAATGTATGAGATTTGTTGGGCACTGAATCCACTTGAAATCAAATGCTCAAGGCGCACTTGTGGAAGAAAAAAGTAGAAAACAGAAGGGGATCACATAAAAGCATCTGAATTATAAACAAAGGAACAGAAGAAAGCAAGAAAGAACATACAAAAATCACAGAACAGTTAACTTGTTGCCGAATTAAACAGATACGTTTTAATTAAAAAGCAACTTAAAAAGAATAATTCGGCATTCTATGGACTAACAGATATGGAATATGAAGAAAATAAAGAATAACATAAAAAGGGATATTTCATATTGACATACTCAATTACCCACCTAATCTTAACCCTGCAAAGGGTTAAAGAAAATGTTTTAAGAAGTGTAGACCTACCAGTAGTTTACTTCAGAGCCCAAATCAAGATGCAACCAAGGGTGATGAAGAGGTGTCTAGTGGATACGTTGCTGGACTTTGCACAACTGTTGTTGTTGTTACTATTATTTGTATTATTTATATTATTATTACTGTTATCATTATTATTATTATTACTACTATTATTAATAAAATTATTATTATTGTCATCATTATCATAATCATAATTATTATCATTATCATTATCATTATTATTATCATTATCATTATCATTATCATTACCTATACCAATACCATTGTCATCATCATTTTCTTCATAATTATCATTATCATTATCATTGATTGTTTGGAAGTAGTCACCAAGAAATTTTAATAACTTGTATTTTTGCAGTGACAACCAGTGGATGTATGCCAGGATACTATGTTTGAACCTGCTTCATATCAGCATCCCAAACCTAGCCAAGCACAGAGAGAAGGAGACTGCCAAGGCTAGAATGCTGTCAGATCTTCAACTTCAGGTATGTAGCAGTAGTCACATACAAATGAAGGATGTGACAATAACAAGAGCCACAAAAGATAGGACGCAGAGGCATACATCTTTTCCACTAGTAGGAAGCGGTTCCTCTTTAAGTTTAACAAGTTTCCCAACATTTCTTAGAAGTGAATTTGTAAATAGCCAACCGAACTAGCAACCATTATCGTGCAATGTGGGGATAGGGAGACACTTGCAATCAATGTCACAAGTACCATTACCTTGTGAATTCAGTCTTGGAATGATTTTGCTGTTAGTATTAATAGCAGTACATGTATGTAGTCGACTCTATGTAATTTAGAACCTTGAAATGATGTGTATTGATTTCTAAGGTATCAATTTTCATTCATGCCTTATTTGTTAAGGATCACCGAAAGCTTGGAGAATTTCAGCTACATGGTGCCCAAATTCAAGAGACTCGATTTGATAATCAACCAGCAACGGACAACCAGACATCTCAAGAAACACCGGCAAGTGCACAAGCACAATCAGAGACCTTGACAGATACGCAGCGAGAAACACTTGCAAACACTCCAGGACAACGAACAGCGTACGTCCAGGAGTCGCAGGAGATGCTGTCTCCAGGACTGAACAGTGGTCCATCCCCTGGAGCCACCCCTACCGCCGTCACGCCACCACCGATGATGGCTCTATCCGGCACATCCAGCCCGATGTCGGAAACCAGGGAATTAGATACGAGCCTGGACCAGAGACAAGCGAGGGAGCTGTTCAATCACCTGTGCCAACTGGCAAGCTTTGACGGAGGAGACGGGTCGCAGGAGGATCCTAGGATGCTACTCAAGGCGGCTGCTGAGGGAAGCATTTTAGATGGTAAGGCCTAAAAAAAATGATGTTATATTGCCCTTCAGGTGCCAGTTGGGCCAGTTGGTCGAGGAAAAAAAATGTATAACTTTTTTTCTTTTTTCTCTCCTTCTTTGGACTGATATTTCTCAGTTTTTAGAATGCTTTGGTATTTTTTTTCTCTAAAAAAAACAGTTAAAAAAGAAAAGAGAGGACTGGTCTATACATGTAACTTTAACAAAGAGGAATTTTGAGAACTGATGGTAATATTATCTCCACTTGACAGGTGCTGCAGTGTTTTTTCCTGGGAAGGATGCAAGGAGGGAAGAGCTCTTTAATATGATGAATTCAATGGTGGTAAGTTAGACAATCTTTTCCAAGAGTATGGACCTTAATAGGATAACTAATGTGATGTTTGTTTTTGTACTTGCAAAGAGTAGTAAATACACAATGTATACATATTTGTTTGAAGTGTATCTAATTAAATAGGTCAGCTTCTAAAGAAATAAGGTTTGACTCTGAACCATGTTTTTGTTTTATGGTGGTAAATTGTGCAATCTTTTGCAAGTGTATTGTAATTTTATGAATTGATTTGTGTATTAGCAAAGAGAAGTTGCTAATTGTTCATGTAAGTCTGATTTTCTGTATCTATTTGTATAGATCAACTTCCACTGAACTTAGTTTGGAATCTACACCCTGTATTTCAAATTTTCAATTTCATTGTTACAAAAACTTCACCATAGCATCTCCTACTGTCCAATGACACAAATTTGTTAGTCCTAGTTTGGACAAATTACGGTGATGTATAGTCTATTTTATAATAATGCCATATATTTTCCTTTGTTTAGACTGGAGAAGACACAGCTGTTGGTCTTGTGTTCCAGTCACTCTGTCGATTCTTCAGCACTGTAGATCCAAGTGGCTTGCTGGAACTCCCTTCAAGCTCACAAGAGGTGAGCTCATGAATATTCATATTTATTCAAGTTCATTATGCAACAGATAATTTTAAGAAAGAAGGTAAGTTTCAATTTATGAGAAATTAATGAATTCAGAAAGTTCCGTAATATTTGCAGTTAGGTTTGCAGTTAGCATCATGTGCATACATATATATGCCAGTATGCATAGTCATATACATGTACACCAGTACAATAGTGGGGGAGGGTCCTCTAGTAATGAACAGGGAATGGCCTTGGTGATGATTTGGTGCCCTGGCTCAGCAAAAAATTTGAATGACCTTTGAAAGATTTAAAACAACTTTCTTCTACTCAAAAGCCACTTGAAATCAGGACAAACATTTACACTGCATATATTTATGTTGCACATCTTTGTTTCCATTGAGAATGCCTCCGCTACAACAAAGTAGCCGAAGACATTATTTTTTCTGGTTGTCCGTCTCAAGAACCAATTGATGGATTTGGGCCAAACTTGGGTCATGAATGTATCTTGCTTGCCAATGAACTGATAAGATTTGGGGGTCATGAGGCTAAAGGTCAAAGGTCACAGGGCTCATTATGTATGCACAAATAGCTGTTATACACCTATGTATGACTCTTTCTCCCTAGGAATTTAACCAAGGCTCTGTCCTGATGGTGTTTGACACCCTCCTCTCCGCCTCCTACAAGGAGTTTGCTGAACTGATAGAGGAGGGGGAAGAGGGATCACCCCCATCGGGCCCCTCCCATGTTTGCAGCCTGCTGTGTGCCCTACAGACCAGTCTGCTAGGTTGGGCAAAGCACTGTCTGACAGACTCCAAGGGAGATAGCAAATTGAAGAAGACAGCAGGGGAAGTCATAAGAGACTGTAAGTAACCCTGTAAAGGATCATTGGATCGGACGCCAATACCGATAATAATTTCCGATCGCCGATCAATTAAAATGATCGGAAAAAAATCGGCAGAATTTTTTTTTTTTTTTTTTTTTTTTTTTAATGCCAAAATTTTTCAAGTTTTTGGCTATCAAATTTTCAAAAAACAATTCATGGCTGGGATTATTTTGTCATTTGGAGTTGTTGTAGACCATGTTTGTTGATATTTAGTGCCTTTTCATGACTTTGAAATTAATAATATTGGTCTAAGAGCAGAGGCAAAACATGCGGGCCGCCATCTTGGATTATAATGTAGGTATGCATTATAATCCAAGATGGCGACCCGCATCATTTCTTTTCTGAAAAGGTTTTTTCAGTAGATAATCTGTAGTATAGCAGCAAAAGCAATCATCTTTTATAATTTATTTTATATATGATTGACTCTGTACAAACAAGTGTACCAAATTTGATAAGAATTTTCACTGGCATGTAAATAAACTGTTGCTTTTGAAATTACTGGACATACATGTATGCGTAGGTGTCATCGGTGACAATTTTTGCTCATTGTTCATATGTTTGATTTTAAAAGTTTTTATCACATTTTCTGTAGCATATATCGATGTAGTGTAATTGATATTTGATTATTGGCTGATATTAAAGCCCAACTGTACTACTTGTAGCTACTTTCTCTATATAGAAAACAAAGCCTAAGCGGTGCCTGTTGGTCCCCCATGGTCCTCTTTTTCTTAAGTTAATTGAGAGCTGAGTTGATGAGATAGCCACCTGTTCGTGACCACACTGGGTGGTCTATTCCCCCCTGGCCAAACTCGTGAAGACAGACTCTAATTCATTATTTGCTGATTTGATTGCTTTTGTATAGATTGTGGGATGCAGTGTTCCTGGGCTCGGAATGCTCTCTGCTTGCTGCAGAACCAGAAGGGTGTCAGCAACAGACTCAATGACCTCATCCACACCTTCATCCCTACTGCATTCAGACAAATGGTGAGTAACACCTGGCTGGAATGCTTTCCAGGGAGTTGAGATTGTGCACACAGTGTGTGCGGGCAAGTATTGAATCCAATGACCGGGGTAATAGTATATCTGTAAAGCGCTTCGAGACACCATGAATGTATTAAGCGCTATATGAAAGCAGAATTATTATTATGATGGTTATGCAGAGGTCTTGTGGTCTAGTGGGTATGTCTCAAGACTGTGAACTACAGGGTGCAGGGTTCAAATCCCTGCCGCAGCATTTTGGCAGGACATTAATCTACATCCGTTGCACTTGACCCAGGTGCAGAAAGTGGGTACCTGGTAGGATTTATTCCTTGAATGCACTGAGCACTATATGGTTGCTCAAGAGAGCTAAAGCCAGGGTAATAATATCCAAAGTCCTTTGGGGGCTCAGAAAGACATTGTATCATAATGTTATATGCAATATACAACAATGGAATCTTACTAATATTGTAATGCTTGTATCGCTACTGCCCATATGCAAATATTGTATAATTATGCATTTTTCATATTAAATTTTATTCAATTTTCCTATTCTTTTAGAAATTATATTGATAAAGAATAAAGAATCAGAGCTTGCAACCCTTTTAAAATGGTATATTTCATCATGCATCTTTAATAAGAAATCTTTATTGACAATCTATTCCGTTTTATTTTTGTCTGTCAGGTTCTCTGTGTTACTCTATTGAGTGAGATGGATATGCCGTACCTACACCTAGCTCAGAGGCTACTCAGTGTAGCTGTGGAAATCAGACAGCTAGAAACAAAACTCAACATCCATTTCCCAAAGGCAAGTCATTAAGAATGTACATGTGATCTATCTGTCTGTGTGTCTGTATGTCTTTCTGTCTGTTTGTCTTTCTGTCTGTCTGTGGATCTGCCATACCTACACCTAGCTCAGAGGCTACTCAGTGTGGCTATGGAAATCAGACAGCTAGAAACGGACCTTTCAATCTACTTCCAAAAGGCAAGTCATTGGTAGAAATGTCAAATTTTAATGGCTTAAACATTTGACTTGTTATGAAACCGTCATGGGTACAAGCCCTTGCACTTCAGCAAGACATTATTTAGCATTTACCACTCTCAACCCAGGCATGGTAAATCATAACAAGAAGGGTACCTGGTAGAAAGGAATTTCCTTAACGTGACTCGGTAACATTGCCTCAGATTCTGAAACAAAATCCTGGATTTAGCTCAAGCTGCAATCATAATCATAAACCTTTAGGTCCGTCAGGAATCCCATGACTTTTATAAGCCGATTGTCTGTCTGATTATCAAGATATTTATGGTTGGAAATCAAAATTTTTTGTTTTCCTAATGGTTTTTATAACACTGCATTCTATTTGGGAAAATGAGTATGGTAAAACCGCCACTTTTACTTTTACTTTTTTGAAGCACTTCATGATCATTTTGAAGCGCAAATTTTGTAAGGCTTCAATATTACACCAAATCACAGACACTGATAACACGTAGGGCCATGCATCCCAGATTTAACATTGTAAAACGATGCCTTTAAATTTTAAGGTGCCGTAATAGCATCCAGGCTGAAGCCGTAGTTATGATATTGGAGCATTAGGAGCATTGTGTAGATGACTAAACAACATTAGTGCTATAAGAAAATCTATCATTATCCTTACTGTTTGGGAGAGAGGAGGGAGGCTGATGTGAGGGGAAGGGGAGAGATAATAAGTACCAGTATCTATATAGAGGGTAATGTATCATTATTGACATCCAATCCATCCAATACAGAGAAGACCAAGATCAATAGAATGTCTAAGACATTTTTGCAATTATTTTGTCATTGTGTATTTGCAACTTTTCCTTGAATTCATGTGACTCTCTTTAACATCTTGACCGTAATGTTGTATGCTTGCAAAGTATTTTTGCCGTTTTGTAGTTTATGGCTCGAAAACAGAAAGGAGGTTTAATTTAAATCATTGTCTAAACCATGGACTAAGATAAGCATAGATAAGCATATAATGATAAACCTCCTATGAGGATGAGGGCTACTGTTCATGGTTTTATTTTCAAATAAATGATAATGCTGATTATAGTAATCAATATTATTATTCCTTAATACAGGATGGAGCACCAGTCCAAGGCAGTGCTAAGGAAGAGGTGGTTGTCCTGAGGAAGTGGCACATCGAATCAGCTCATAACTATGACAACAACCAGCATGTCACACAGATCTTCACATGCCCTGGTGCTGACCTCTTTGAAGTGACCTTTGACTCCAAATGTGAAACCGAGAGAAGGTGATACGTGACTCTCATTTTCATTTTCAAAGATCTACATACAATAACCTGTAAATCTCAACAACAATTTTTTTGTTTTTTTGGTGTGTGTGTATACATGTGTATAAGACGCACCCCCGACTTTCGATTATACACAGAGATTTACGGTACCTTTACCTGCAATTAATAAAATAACAATATGATATGAACATCTTCTAGAATAGAAAGATGCTGCATTGCTGTTGTTTTGCACATAACATTTTTGAAAAATAGAATATTATGGTATACATACATTTTCATGTGCATATTCTTGATATTTGTCATTTGTGAATATATGGAAATATAGGTAAACCATTGAATTGGTTTGAATGGAATTCATTGTGTAATATTGTTGCTCATAGTAAGAGCTAAATTGAATTCTGCTCACAACACATCCTATATTTGCTTTTTACAGATATGGTGTGCAATTCACATCTATCAATAATAAATTCATTCTATATTTGCTTACATAAACTTCCAGTTTATCAATATTTATATATTGTATGTTCGTTGCATATTGCATATTTCCTGATAAATGAATAGACAATAAGAAAATGGTAAAGGGAACTGCTTACTGTGAAACCTGAAAGATCGCTTAAAGGAGACAAGAAGAGCATTCTCAGTAGTCGGATGGTCTCTAAGTATAGGTTCACTTTATACATGCACACAAAAATGTCTTCTTTTTAGACATGTTGTTTCCGTGTAAAAGACGCACCCCTATTTTTAGGGGAAAAAAAAAGAAGGTCATCCCTTCAAATTAGGAACGTACATGTAGGTTAACCTCAAATAGTAGATCCTATTCTTTATTCACATTATGTAATTTTTACATTGAGACACAGAGATTTAAAAAACCCACTAAAAAGTTGCATTTAGAGGACTCAAAATCTCCTGTACCTGTCTATAAGACCGCCCCCCTGTTACGGTAACCTGGTTTCATTGTATTAACCATTTCTCTCCTTGTATAGGTATGACTATTTGGAGTTCACTGACTCCAAGGGAGTGAAGACTCGCTATGATCAGAAAGTTGGCACAGACAAATGGCCGACCAACGTCACCTTCAACAGCGGTCAGCGTCTTCAGTTCCTCTTCCATTCAGACAGCAGCAACAACTTCTGGGGATATAGCTTTGATGTAAGTTCATTGGTTGAAATCTTATGATAGTGGTCGAGTGGATATGTCACTGAACGGTTCGAGTCCTGCCATGGCACTAATGTCCTTTGGCAAGACATTGATCTACATTTGCCACACTCAACCCAGGTGATTGAAATGGGTACTTTATAGCAGGAATTAATTCCTTGAAAAGGTAGATCGCCGTTATGGCCGCCTTGCCGCCCTACACATGGGGCCTCCAGTTAACGTTCTAGTCGGAGGAACGTAGTGCTGCATTGAGCTGCAGAGGGGAGGGGCAGGCTAACGCACAATGCGGCGACAATCATAAATGCATTGATGTCTGCCCAGTGTGGACTGAAACCGATGCGCATGATGAAAGTCATGCATGAGAGCCAGACGACGATCCGATTGCGCCACACCACCTCCATCTGTACCGAACTTTTATTTTCGTTTCTTCCCCAATGCTAGGTTGTATCCAAAGGCAAGCCAGACGTGTCTCTACCCTGGCTATATGATCTTCAGCTAGGACTGGCTAAACTCATCGGTACCCTCTGCTCTCAAATACTCTCTCTCAAATCAGGTAATTATGAAGAGCTTCGAACCCTGGAAAGCAATTTACATATGATATCATATGTTGGACTTGTGGCTTTCAGCAGACACTATGTTTGTAAAATGCACTTTATTTAACAAGATGTTTTGTGAAACAGAGCAAATATCTTGCCTTCCTTCTTAAGATATTTGGACATTAAATTGTCATTTACTCATGGGCATTAGCACTTGATATTTTCTCATTGTCATTGTCTCTTTATGAGAAGAGATAACAAGAGAGTATATCCTTAGAAACTTAGAAACTATATTCATGGTTACATACCTTAAGGACTCCTCAATCCTCCCTCTCTCTCACATGGTGCATCCGCAAGCCTACTGTATGTATGGTTACATAAAGTATGTAAATATCCCTTTTCTTTCTTGTTCGAAAGGTTCAGAGTCCCATTTTGAATAAGAATAGTGGAGTTTATAGTAACTTGACATGTAATGAAGCATAAATTGCTACATACCAATGTCTGAATTCAAGGAGGTTTATCTCAAACCCAGGTTTAAACTTCCTTAAGCCTATCATGTGTTTTTCCTCTTGTCCAATAGCTATGTACACTTACTCACACTTATTGTAGTCCGTCTTTGGGATCTCAACCATGGTTTAGACAATAGCTCAAACCGATCCTCCTTTGTGAATTCGGGCCTAAGGGTTTATTATTATTTATTTGGCAAAGACAAAATTAAGAAACGGTGAATACACAACAACAGTAAGATTTGAAGTTAGTCATGTGAATGCATGTTTGTCCTGTAAATTTCCTGGTCTTTAAAGCTACTTGCGCCCTCTATATACTGTAGCAAACAATGCCTAAGCGGTACCTGTTGGTCTTACACGATCCCCTTTTTCTTATGTTAATTGAGAGCTGATTTTATATGATAACCACCTGTCAGTGACTTTGCAGGGAGGTATAGTCCCTCCTTGCTAAACTAGTACAGACAGGCTTCAATACTGTAATATGCAAATGAATGAATTCTTATTCACATCCTAAACCCTCATTGACAACAGAGAAACAGATGCGGGAGGAAATCTGGGAGAGTGACGAGCAGAAGAGGAAGGCTCGGGAGGCCCTCTTGTCTCAAAACTTCTTCCAGACCTTGTTCAGAGGGGGTCACAGTGTTGGCAAACCACTCAGGTCACTGTCGGGAGAGAAGGTGAGTACATACCTGTCAACCCCCTCCGAATTATCTAGAATATTATGATTTACTGGATTCTTAGGACCAAAATATTGAGATTTTTAGTTTTGTTTGTTTTGTTTGTTTTTGTTCTTGCTAAAGCCAAATTAAGCTTGTTTTATCATCTGACTCGCGACTTGAGAGTTCACGTATCGCAAGCATTGAATCGCTGCTTGATCGAGCAGCAAATTTGTATTCACTTTTTTTGTACAGATTTACAGCCTATTGCCAGTTACACTGCCGCTGCATATGCGAATGCCTGTTAAGGGTACAGATTTCTTATTTTCGAAGACATGCCCTGCTAGAAATTCCTAATTCTTATTTTCAAATGTTGGCAGGTATGTGAGTATGATGAAGATTGCTCCTGGCTTTATATTGTCAAAGATATAGGGTTAGGATTAGAGTTGCAATTGGAATTTAGTTTCACTTCAGATTTTGGGTTTGGCTTTAATACATGTACATGTCGGTTTAGATTCAGGATCAATGATTTCTGAAGTACCGAAGCATAAATCCCCTTCAAGCATCCTTGTAGAAGCTTTTGGTTTAGAAGGGCAATGAACCTTGTAGATACAAATAATGAATTAATATATGGTATATGGGAGCAAAACAAATGATATATATGTACATTTTATATGCAGAGCCTGGTTGCTATGGGCAGCAAAGTTCACAAATTACTAGTGAAGGTTGCAGAGGGTACAGATGAACCCGCCACAGAGACGTCCATCGCCAAGGACAACGAGGACCACCGTTCCAGCGAACCTGAAGCTGACGCAGAAGACATCCTCCTGTCCAAGGCTGTGGATACCTTCCTTCATGAATGTCATGAGAAGGGTCAGACGCCTAAAATGGGTGGACCGGTCATCACAAGGACCGTCCACGCTGTGTTTGCTGCACTGCTGTGGCATTCAGGTTCACTCAGGGAGTACATAGAAACACATGGTGAGTACAGGAGGGTGTTTCACAAAGCCTTTTTTTCAATGGCAAATGACAAATATCAGTGACAAATCTGCTGATAACCAAGCAGAAACAAGGATTTCAGTAGCTTATAACAAGAACTGTCATTTGTCACTGATGACAAGTTTTGTGAAACGGGTCCCAGGTCTTCCTGAACACTTCCCTGTAAATGCCTATTCTTTATTCTACATGACTTGTACTTTTCCTAGCTTCAGAAGCATAATAAAATTGATGGTATCATTTCTTCTCATTGAAAAATTCGCCTGATCGAATACATGTAGATCAGTATTCTTTACTGCAATATGTTTCAAATGTATTTTCTCACTTTTTCCAGATATACTGAATTTTATCCGGACTAACCAGCCTTTATTCATTTTATTCCCTATTTGCAGTCGAGGAGGGTACATCAATCCCCATCACAGATGACATCCTCTATGCCTTCCGCACAGCTGAAGGGCTCAGGCCATTTCTGGTGAGAATTGAAATTTGTATCTTTGTTACAAGATGATGTGGTGCTTTTATGCTTACGTCCGTCCGTCCGTCCGTCTGTACGTCCCGTTCTCGTGATTAGGTTATCCCAAGAACCAATTCATGGATTCCCGCCAAACTCTGGCAGAGTAAGGGATAGCATTTTATGTTTTTTTTTACATGGGCCAAAAACGAGAGAGAATCTGTTTAAAATTATTATTGCTGCAAGAATCTATCTGTAAGTATATCTACTTAAAATCTGGACGGAAATAGGTTTTCCCCATTGCTACTTTCTTCTCTTGTTTTTCAAACAAACAGAGTAAGAGAGATGCTCAACAATATGTTGAGAAAAGGGAGTTTTCACATTAAAGATGTGATTAGTCTCAAAGTACATTCACCTCTGTGGAGATGTGTCTCAACATGTACTAATTGGAAAGCTAAAATGTGGGTATTGTCCTCTGGGGGGGGGGGGGAATATTTTTTTGGCGGGGGATAAATTTCTGGGGCTAATTTTCCTTGGGGGGGGGGGGGGTAATTGTGCTGCTGGTCCAGGGGGAGTTGTCCTAGATCCGCAGCAAGCATATACTAGCTTGAGTATGTGGATTCTTTGTGTCTTCACTGCCAATTACTGTGATAAATCTAGTGCCTTCAATACATATGATGGCAAACATTTATAGGCAGGATCTTACAAAAGACTGATATTTGCTTTCTATCCTTGCAGGCTAATCTGAGGCAGATGTTTGTGTACAGTGAGGAGAAGAAAGCCCCAAACAACACCCTGAGGGATAACTTCAACCCAGATGAACCAGGTATGTATAGAACACAGAGATAGGGTTTTCTAGTGCCATTTATGTAATTTCCACAACATAAAATGTATCAAGTTATGAAGAACTCTCACCATTTAGATTTTAACAGTAAAATGAATCTGGGGGGTGTTTCACAAAGATCCTAAGTTGAACTTAACTCTAAGTTGGACTTAAAAATTATGGGGAGCCATTTGTAGCCTTAAAATAAAATATATTCGAAAGTGAAAATTCAATTATTTTAGACTTTTCATAAATTCCACATCAGGAACATGAAATCTCCATGACAATAGAAAATATGAATGATTTAAATCAACATTTCATGCTTTCTAAAATAACTTTTTCAAAATATTTTCAAAGATGCTAACGGCTTTTCATAATTGTTAAGTTCAACTTAGAGATAAGTTCAACTTAGTGTCTTTGTGAAACACCCCCCAGGAATCAGTTTTTGTGATACATGTTCATGCACTGACTGATAGCTGTAATTGCTGTTGATTGATTTCAAACACTTGCTCTAATTATTATACCGGTATGTTTGTAAAACATCTTACAACATGTGACTTTCATTGTGTTTATCCTATCATGCAGTGAACGCTTGCAGAGCCAAGGCTTCATTTCTGTTAGAATTTCCACCAGTAGTGAAACAGGATCGGAAGGTAAAAGTAACAACAGATTTGAAGATAATTGCTCTGTTAATGATTCCAACAGCAATGTTTGTAAATTTGAAAGGAATCAGTATAAGGTATGAATTTTTGAAATCAGTAAGACTGATTGACATATCTTAAGATAGAATGCATTATAAACAATGCAGTGGCATGTTAGACATACATGTACATGAACATTTATTTATTTTTGATACCTACATGTATTAATGCTCAAAACTTTATAAAAACTGTGTAATGTATGGTACACCAATTGACAAAGTAGCTTGGACTTGAACTTGACCTATAACATGTACACGAGTTTGCTCACCTTTTAAAAAGTATGTTTAGATTTACACCTAGAATGAACCTACATAATTTAGAGGTAAGTCTTAGTAGTAATCTAAATGTACTTGTCCATATCATGTATGGAAAGTTCTGGTAACATGAATTACTTCCATTTTATATTGCTTACAATTTTGACCACAGAAGATCAACAAAAGTCTTCCTCTGCGAAGTCTGTCCAATGCAAGTACTGCTGCAGACTTTGAAGGTTTTCAGGTAAATATTGTGCTTGTTTTGATGCCGAATAATTTCTTGCATTTATATGTTGATGGTTCCTTTCATTTATATGTTGCCATTTTGTCAGTTTAAAAGCTGTGAAAGGCACAGCATACCTTTTTTACAAGGTGTTTTACTTCACTTGATAAATTTCAAGATTGACAACACTAATGGCTATAAATTATCAGTGTACTGCACTATTCGTCAGTTACATTTAGTTGGTTTTATTTTCGGTATGAAAAATGTATGCATACATGTACATATATATGAACATGTATTGTATTGTATTGTATTTATTAAACTTCATTGATGTACATCAATATTCTGTTTATAAACATAATTATAATCACTTTACAATGTAATGTAACAATCTATGAACAAATTAATCATTAATAGTATTTTATTTTTTTCATTTAAGCATTGAAGGTATTTTGGGCTCAATATTTGATTGGTAGTATTGCATATTTGTACAATTTCAAAAGTATTAAAAATATGTTGATTTGTAAAATGTGTTTGCTGTTGTAAAGCAAATATCAAAAAATAATTATATTATCTTTTTACTCATTTTCAAGTCTTCATACCATGGACTTAATTGCACAATAATTTGAAATTAACTCTGTTATTAAACATCTGATTATTTTCCGCTGTTAAACATGAGTGTCTTAACTGTGATTTTGCAGTACTCCTTCTTTGTTTGATGATATAAAATTGAATGTTGATATTACTGAAATGTTCTTGAGTTTGTAGTCTGGACCACTTTGTCTGTAGAATGCAATGAACAAAACTAAAAAAGAAACTTGCAATCAGTCATAAACCTATCATTGGTTGAATAACTGTTCCATGTTCCATTATTTTCCATAAATAAGGAGGAAGCCCATACCATTTACCTCAATCCCTCTCTTTTAAAGTGACTCGGTAACATTGCCTCAGATTCTGAAACAAAATCCTGGATTAAGCTCGTGCTGCTATCATAATCATAAACCTTTAGGTCAGTCAAGACCCATGACTTTTACAAGCCAATCAGCTGTATGATTATCAAGATATTTATGATTGGTAATCAAATTTTTTTTTTTTTTTGTTGTTTTCCTAACAGTTTTAATAACACTACAGTCTATTGGGGAAAACGAGTATGGTAAAACCGGTCACTCAAAGATTTTTTACTTTTTTGAGGGACTTAATGATAATTTTGAAGTGCTTTTTTTTAGGGCTTCAATATTACACCATGTCAGAGACACTGATAACACGTAGGGCCAGGCATCTCAGATTAAACATTGTTAAACGATGCCTTTAATACTTATGTTCACCTTCTAGGGCCCTGCTGAAGAAGAAACCATCTTGAGGTACTACCCAGAGTTCAAACTGGTCCTAGACTTCATCAAGAACCCACACTTGGATCACAAACGGTACTTGTTTTTCAGCTACAGCATAATTATAATTGCTTATATAGCGCTTAACACTTACTTTATCAGAAGTCTCTAAGCGCTCTACAATTATGTAGCATAATTACCCTGGCTTTAGCAGTGCAGCTGCCAGGAGCGCTGCGTTTCAAGGAATAAATTCCTACCAGGTTCCCATTTACTTCACATGGGTGGAGTGTGGCAAATGTAGATCAATGTCTTGCCGAAGGACATTAGTGCTGTGGCAGGACTCGAACTGCGGACCTTGTGATCAACAGTCCGGTGACGTACATGTATCCACTCGACCACGACACCTCTACTCAACATATTGTTGGCTCTCTGCAGGAAGGTCGTAAGAGCTATGTATTGTCAATGGCAGTACCGTCCTTCTTGCAGAGATCAGATAAATCTACTTGCAAAGTGTATATTAACAGAAGTCTCTGTTTTACAACACAAGCATTTACCAAAGTAATTTCTATTTAGAATATGGAAATGATAAATCACTATAGCTAACAACTGGAGAGAAGTAGCTTTATATGCAGCTCCAAAAAAAAACAAAGTTGATTGATTTTTATCAAGTCAGTAGAAATCATTAGACAAATGATTCTTAAACAATGTCTTTGCTTGTCATTTGAGTTTTTTAATCTTTGAAGTTTAGATACTTGTACTCCTTTTTCCACCCATTCCTGTCTCTCTCTCTCTTTCTCTCCCTCTCTCTCTCACACAAAAACACACATACAACACACACACATACAAACACTCTCTGTCTGTTTTTCTCTCTTGCTACCTTCACATCTGTTCCCATCTCTTTATTAAGCATTATTGATGGTGTCTTTGCTCAATTACTTTTATCATACTGCTGTCATTTTTTATCAAAACGTGAAAATAAAAATAAAATAAAATGAATACCGCTGTCTTTGTAACGCCTAGGGTGAGGTTAATACTTCAGGTCAGGGAGCAGAGTGCCAAGGCTGTGTCTGAGGTTTACAAGCTAGCCAGTAGCTTCCTCTCTGCGCACAACAAGCCCCACATATTCCATTCTCAGTGTGTACTCTTTCTGAAGGATATGCTCTTAGAGAGACAACTAGGTGCATCCTCTGCACTGTAAGTAAATCAGGATGATAATGATGATGGTGATGATGGTGATGGTGATGGTGGTGATGATGGTGGTGGTAATGTTGATGATGGTGATGATGAATATGATGATGATACAAGCTAGCCAGTAGCTTTCTCTCGGCGCACAACAAACCTAACATATTCCATTCCCAGTGTGTACTCTTTCTGAAGGATATGCTCTTAGAGAGACAACTAGGTGCATCCCTCTGCACTGTAAGTAAATCAGGATGATGATGATGATGGTGATGATGGTGATGGTGATGATGGTGGTGGTAATGTTGATGATGGTGATGATGAATATGATGATGATACAAGCTAGCCAGTAGCTTTCTCTCGGCGCACAACAAACCTAACATATTCCATTCCTAGTGTGTACTCTTTCTGAAGGATATGCTCTTAGAGAGACAACTAGGTGCATCCTCTGCACTGTAAGTAAATCAGGATGATAATGGTGATGGTGGTGGTGATGATCATGATGATCATAATGGTGTTGATGGGGATGATGATCATGATGGTGATGGGGATGATGATGGTGATGGTGATGATGAATATGATGATTGTGATGGGGATGATGATGGTGATGGTGATGATGAATATGATGATGATACAAGCTAGCCAGTAGCTTTCTCTCGGTGCACAACAAACCTAACATATTCCATTCCCAGTGTGTACTCTTTCTGAAGGATATGCTCTTAGAGAGACAACTAGGTGCATCCTCTGCACTGCAAGTAAATAAGGATGATGAGGATGATGGTGATGGTGATGACGATGATGGTGGTGATAGTGTTGATGATGGTGATGATGATGATGATGATGGTGATGATGATGATGATGATGGTAATGGTAATGGTAATGATGATGATGAGGATGGTGATGATGATAGTGAGGATGGTGATGATGGTGACGGTAGTGATGATGGTGATGGTGATGGTTTTTGTGATGATGGTGATGGTGATGGTTTTTGTGATGATGGTGGTGGTGGTGATGGTGATGATGATGATGATGATGATGGTGATGTGGATGATGTCGATGGTGGTGATGGTGGTGATGATGGTGGTGATGATGGTGATGACGATGGTGATGATGATGATGGTGGTGATGGTGATGATGGTGGTGATGATGGTGATGATGATGGTGATAATGGTGATGATGATGATGATGGTGATGATGGTGATGATGGTGATGATGATGGTGATGGTGATGAGGACAATGAGGATGATGGTAATGTGGATGATGTTGATGTCGATGAAGAGGATGATGGTGATAAGGACGATGATGCTTGTGCTGGTGGTGATGATGATGTAGGTGGTGATGGTGATGATGGTGATGATGATGATGATGGTGATGGTGATGATGGTGGTGATAATGATGATGATGATAGTGATAATGATGTTGATGTCGATGAAGAGGATGATGGTGATAAGGACGATGATGCTTGTGCTGGTGGTGATGATGATGTAGGTGGTGATGGTGATGACGATGTACATGATAGTGATGCTAAATATGGTGATGGTGACGATGGTGATGATGTTAATGATGGTGATGATGATGTAAATTATTGTGATGGTTAATATGGTGATGGTGATGATGATGATGTAAATGATGGTGATAATGATAGATGATGATGAAACATGATCATTCTGTGTGCACTGTCAAACTGTCGCTTGTGGTCAACTTGCAATTAATAGATGCTAGGTATTAAAAGAACTGAGAAAATAAAATGTTTATTAGACTGAGCACAGTGTTTACATGTTTTCTTAATATGTTAATGTTTAATGCTTAATAATTTGGAAGTGATCAGTCATGCAGGCCTGATAATTACCCGATTTTTTTTTTATATTTGTCCCGGTTTTTTCCTTATTTTCCTTATTTTTTTCCCTGATTTTCCCCATATTTTCTCTATGCTTCCCTATTTTCCCCTTATTTCCCCCAATTTTCTTACTTAAAAGGGGGGGGGGGGGAATGTTGTTAGATACAATTTTTTCCCCCACGAATCATCTTTTTTAATTTTTATACTCAAGGGGGGCTTGGTTGAGGGGGAATAAAATGTTAGTTTTTATTAATCCAATATTCCTTTCACTTTTCAGACATTACGCATCTCGTCTGGAAGGATGTGGATTGGAGTTGGAAGACAAAGTGAGGGCAGCATACTATAGCTTCCTGAAACAGCTTGTAGAAGCGGTGACTGCAGAGTCCCAAGCCACACTCTCTGAGTGAGTTTAAATATTTCTACATTGTATTTTATTCCCCATCTCTTCACAATTTCACTTATGGAGTTAAAACAAAACAAAAATGACAGCCTCCAATTGTGAAAACTGGCATTGTAAACATGTGCATGTACATTGTATAAATTGATAGAAAAGTTTCAAAATGTTATGCTTCATTATTACATTGTCTGTATTGATCTATTCCAAAACAAATCTGAGCGGCAAATTTTTAATTATTATTAATGACTAATTGAAATCATGATCTAGCTAAAGGAACAATCGTACTATTTATGTGATTATGTGATTTTTGGATGTACCTTCCAATGTATAATTTTCTATCTTTCATGTTTGTCTTGCAGTGATGTCAAAGCAGCATTTAGTTGCATTCAGAACATTCTTCTCCACCTCATGGACGTCTCCTGGTCTCCTAGCGACTGGCAGTTTGTAGCTGACATTAAAGCACCAAGCCTTCTCATCAATGCTGCAAGAAGTAAGTTCTATTTCATTCAATCTTGTCTATGTATCATCGAAGAGAAATATGTATTTATTTTGAGATAATATTTTGTGACAATGTGAATTGCAAATAAAACTTGTTTAAAAAAAAAAAAAAGGAAAAAAGAGAAGTAAGATCTTCAAATTTACAGTTGTTGATTAGATTGTCTTCTTTATAGATTTATCTCTATCCTTAAAAATAGTAAAAACAAACAATATTCCATTATACGCGCAAGTTACACATAGTATGTTCATTTAATCACAGGCAATAAGATATCTTTATAGTGCTAAGTAACATCAAAGAAGTTAAATTATGTGTTTATTTAATACTTGAGTGCATCTAGAAAATTAGTATTGTAATCACAACAAGGGATATGCAACCTTTATGTGAAATGAAAGTGCTCACATATGAACAACAATGAAGTACTGGTATGAACATGAAATTAAATACCAATTAAACCCAATTTGCCAATTTCTTTAAAGCAAATGCATTTCACTGGCATTTTGACAAATACTTTGATACACTGCTCTTGCTTTTTTTTTGTAAAGGCCTGAAAAAACAAAAAATGATTTAGCAATATCAATTTAAGAATGCATATATTCCCATGTAGGATGTACATATAAATATTTCTTATATTACTGTACAAAATTTTAGGAGCACATATTAGAGAACAAATAAACATGTACCTCCTGATACATGCTGTAAAAAGAGAGGTATATTTTGATACCATTTACAGTTAACAACTAAATTATTCATACCCCTCGTAAATTTGTTGTTTTTGTGTTCTTTGTAACACAAGAATGAAAGGTGGCCTCGTTGAATTAGGGCCTTTGTTGAATACTTTAGGTGTGAGCTTTAATAGGTCACATTCTCAAGAAACATAAATCGGGGCAAATCAATTTTTCACATACATGTACTTAAAACTTAAAAAACTAGAATTTAGCTACTTATATAGCGCTTTTCGGGACTGAAGGCCCTCTCAAAGCGCTTAGCAGATATATATTATTACCCCGGTCATCGGATTCAGGCTTACCCGCACTCAATGTATGCACATTCTCCACTCCCTGGGGAGCATTCCAGCCTGGCGTCATTTTTACAAGCGCACACTTGCTAATCTAAGCACATTAGCTTTCACATCCTATAGTATACCCATTTTACATCTGGGTGGAGAGTGGCAAATATAGATCAATGTCTTGCCAAAGGACATTGGGACTTGAACCGTGGACCTTGAGATTCACAGTCCGGTGACGTATCCACTCGTCCACGACACCTCTACATATCAACATAACATTTACTAATGCTAGCATTGCTTATATTTGCAGCGAGTGGGAACGTGACCCTGAGGGACAGCACTGCTGGAGATAACCTGAGCTATGCCCAGCAGCTGAAGGCGTACAAGCAGTGTGATGATTGGATGAAGGAGTGCGAAGGAGACGATGCATTCAACACGTGGTTCTCTAACATTAGCAGCTTTACAGACAAGGAAGAGAGAAGGGTGAGTTCTTCAGCCAAGAGCCTCCCTTGAATTCAGTCGTATCAGTTAGTCCATTTTGACCCTTTAAAAGGATCGTTTAACAATTTTAAATCTAAGATGCACGGCCCTACGTGTTATCAGTGTCTGTGATATGGTGTTATATTGAAGCCCTAAAAAAATTGCGCTTCAAAATGATCAAGAAGTGCCTCAAAAAAGTAAAAACCTTTGAGTGACTGGTTTTAACATACTCATTTTCCCCAATAGACTGTAGTGTTATGAAGACTGTTTGGCAAACGCAAAGTTTGATTTCGATTTTCAATCATGAATATCTTGATAATCAGACAGGTGATCGGCTTGTAAAAGTCATGGGGTTCCTGACTGACCTAAAGGTTTATAATTATCATTGCAGCATGAGCTAAATCAAGGATTTTTTTAAAGGATCTAAGATAAAGTTACCGGATCCTTTTAAAACTACTTACCGGTAGACCATCTTAGTTATTTTCAGAATAGAAAGGTTGTTGGCAACCTAATGCAGCAATTCAGTTTTAGCCCTGAGGCCCCTGAGCGCATCATCTAGCCTATAGACCAAGCTTTGTCAAATAGAAGTACATAGAGTATGGCTGTACATTATGAAAGATATACTTAGAAAGGGTTGTCACCCGCCGCCCCCCCCCCCCTCTCCCTCCCTTCTGCTAAAAAGTTGGGTCAAGTTTACCTCATCCAGCTCATGGATCAAACTTTATCAATAGAAAGAAGTATGGCTGGGCATCACCATAACAAGAAAACTGACCAAACTCTGCTCCGCCAAAACAATCAGGCGCCATCTTATAAACAGTTGTGATTAATCACATCTTATTTTGTGATTGATATCAATCGCAACTATGTACATGCCAGATAGGGGACTACAAACTTGGGATTGATTTATAGTGGACTTGTGATTGATTTGGATCAATTGCAACTCTTTGTAAGACAGGACCCTTGATGTAAAGCAAAAAAGCATTGATAGTCTAAGAGTACTTGGTTCATTTCAATGCAAATTTGTAGATCTTAAAGGCATTGCTTAAAAATGTTAAACCTGAGATGCATGGCCCTACATGTACATTGTATGTGTTATCAGTGTCTTTGATATGGAGTAATATTGAAGCCCTAAAAAAATAGCACTTCTAAATGATCAAAGTGCCTCAAAAAGGTAACAATCTTTGAGTGACAGGTTTTACCATACCGGTACTCCGTTTTTTCCCCAATAGACTAGTGTTTTAAAAACCATTAGGAAAACGAAAAATGAAATTTCAATCTGATGTCAAATAATCTTATATGGAACAAGTTATTTTATCATGAATATTGTGTTTATTGATTGCTTTGGTATTTATTATCTTGCAGGCAAGGCACATGTTTGTAGCTCGTTTCTGTGACCGTCTAGACATCCAAGTGGCCTGTGATGGGTGCGAGATGCAGCTGCTTGGTCAGAGATACCGATGTCTCGTCTGTGAAGACTTTGACTTCTGCTACAACTGCTGTCAAGGTGAAGATTTTGTTTGAAATGGATTTTGGGAATAATTCACTTATCAGTGTTTCGATCAGTTTTCTCCATCTTATCTCACTGGATTGTTAATTAGTAAAAAATTAATTTGATTGTGCTCACTGGCTCTAAACTAATAAGATTGCAGGGATTTCTGAACCCAATTTATAAAACCTACTGGCTTCATATAAAACTCAGAACACCCTGGCTTCAATACATGTACCTCAAGCTATATACATATTTTGCTAAATGATAGTAGATGGATGAACAACTGTAAAAGTAACTTGAAATGTTGAGCCAATTATTGCAAGTAATCATAATCTAAAACAGAGAGGAAATTATTATATTGCAATTGTCAAAATGAGATCCATGAACTGAAAAAAGTATACATACCCGGTAGGATGCAAAAGCTAATGTGCTTAGATTAGCAAGTGTGTGCTTGTAAAAATGACGCCTGGCTGGAATGCTCCCCAGGGAGTGGAGAATGTGCATACATTGTGTGCGGGTAAGCCTTGAATCCGATGACCGGGGTAATAGTATATATATATCTGTAAGGCGCTTCGATAGGGCCCTCCTGAAAAAGCGCCATATAAGAAATAGTTATTATTATTATTATTATGCAGGTTCGTCTGTTATGAGACAGATTAGGACATTGGTCAAATTATATTGAATGGAATTATTTCATTAGAAATATATCATTAAAGCATGATGTACTTGTTTTGCTGTTACAGGAGGTGCCAAACCAGATGAGCACACCGACGATCATCCATTGGTCCATCTCATGTAAGTTTGTCATTTCAGAAAATTAAAAGAATTGACATCAATATGTGACTCGTGTGAAAATTCAAGCAGTCCCATGCTGAAATATTCATTTGAATTTAATTCATTTCCACAAAACATAAAATAAAAGTGTAAAAAATGATACAATGAAATGAAAGGAGGAGGGGGGGGGGGGAGTAACAAAAGTATGAATACTTCTCTAGGTTATCCCCTATGTGTATCTGAAATTCACATGTATACACGTGTGTACATATATAAGTTTCCCTTTTGTTTTGCTTATTCATTTATTTTTCACAATTGGGATGGAACACTTTGATCCGCGTGACTGTTGTTTATCATAGGGGTCCTCTCACATAAAACAAAGAAGATATATATATATATATATAAAGTACCAATGGGAATGATTAAATGTATCATTTTAAAAATTCATTTACATCTACAGCAGTACCATATCTGGGAAATCAAGTTTGTTCGTTCGTTCGTGTCTCCTTAGATCAAGATTAATGTACCGTTCCTAAATTAAATTAAATTAAACTAAGTTCTTCCATCGCCTGATGGCTGCGATGGTCGTCTCATTTACAAGGGCAAGGTCCAGGGCCAGGTCTTTATCTGTGATCTCTCAAGTAGACGGAGCATTTGATTTATAAATAGAGCTATGAATTATTAAATACTGCTCAACTTTGTAATTTGAATTTGCAGGTATAAATGTGATGGATTCATGTACGGTACTTGTATAGCAGTATGATATCTGGGGATTCAAGTGATCTCCCAAGTACACGGAGCATTTGATTTATAAATAGAACTATGAATTATTAAATACTGCTCAACTTTGTAATTTGAATTTGCAGGTATAAATGTGATGGATTCATGTACGGTACTTGTATAGCAGTACGATATCTGGGGATTCAAGTGATCTCCCAAGTAGACAGAGCATTTGATTCATGAATAGAGCTATGAATTATTAAATACTGCTCAAATTTGCCATTTGAATTTGCAGGTATAAATGTGATGGATTCATGTGCAGTACTTGTATAGCAGTACAATATCTGGGGATTCAATTGATCTCCCAACTACACAGAGCATTTGATTTATAAATAGAGCTATGAATTAACATGACTCAACTTTGTGATTTGAATTTTCAGGTATAAATGTGATGGATGCCACGGGCTGATCGTTGGTACTCGCTATCACTGCAATGTATGCGAGGACTTTGATCTCTGCCATGGATGCCAGCACACGGGACACTACCCCTCAAGGTAAGTCCTCCAAAAGTACTATACATATACTAGGGAGCTTTGCTTACAAACAGTCTTTTAAAGCCCCACTGTACTACTTGTAACTACTTGCGCCCTCTATATAGCAAACAATGCCTAATCGGTGACCATTGGTCCCCTATGATCCTCTTTTTGTTATGTTAATCGAGAGCTGATTTGATAAAATAAACACCTGTCAGTGACCATGGAGGGAGGTCTGATCCCTCCTTGCCAAACTAGTGCGGTGGGGCTTTAAAAATATCTAGGTCAAATTTGATTTGTTTGCAACGATCATGAACAAAGAGTATAAGTAAGTTGATAATTATATGTTTCATTTTTATTTTTGATTTCTCCTTTTACATCTTTCTTCCTATTAAAGCGCATAGAGATACTATGGCAGTGATGTGCACTATAAAAAAGCACTGTATTATTATTACTATTATTAGTTCAGACTGGAGTTATGTTTATCAGTGGTATGGTATAGAGGTGTCTATTCACCATGTGTTTCAGGATTGCAGTAGAGGGAAGGGGAAAGGGTCAAATTATATAAAATCAACAATTCACTAATTGTTTTTTTGTGTGTATATTTCTTTGCAGTCACAATGAGTTTCATGATTCAACTGAAATAATGATGAGAGTGTGTAAGTATTCAATATAAATCTCATGGGCTATCACTTAAAAAATAGTAAATTTTCATTATGAAGTTTTATGATAAATTTTCATGTGCAGTCATTTGTAAACAAGTTTGATAGTTTTCAATCGTCAGTAAATATAAGGAAGTAGTATTTCATAGTCTTCTTCACATTCTTTACCCTGAAAAACCTTCCAAATGGTGTTTATGTTTGAGTTTTAGCTAATGGAATTCTATTTTCCAGATAACTTGATATCTAACCCTAATGTTGCTCAGTTTCTTTATACAGTGTACAATTTAGTACATCATTTCATAATGATTGATAAGAAGACTTTTACCACATGCATACATATACGCCTTCTTTAAAAAAATTGCTATAATTGAGATTAACCTACATTTGCCACTCTCTACCCAGATGTCAAATGGGAACCAGTAGTAAGGAATTCCTTGAATGCTGTGAGCGCAGAAATCGGCAGCCTAGCAAATCCCGGTAATATTCAGAGCGCCTTAAGCACGTTGCATGATGGATATGTGTGCTATATAAATATCCGGTATTATTATTATTATTATTATTATTATATCATTTGCAGTGTATACAGGGAGCCAGTACTCGGCTCAGCTCAACAACTACACTCATCTCCACTCCTGGCTGCAGTTCACCTTCCTCACTCTGTCCCTAGCTCAGGCTATCTATGACCAACAATCACAAGGTAAGACTTGATATTAGTCATGTGTGCTGGTTTATATGGTGTGTTTCAAGCAATTTTTTGAAGCTAGCATCACAAACATGAATCACAAATCAAAATGCTGTTAAAAAACACAGTTACTGCGGGAGAGCGTTCAAGTGATTTTTTTCATCAACGCTGATTCTCACTCATTTCAAGCCCAGCCACCGCTCATCTTACTGCGCAGTTAAACCCAGGAAGTAAAGGTCAATTTCGCCGCGTGCTTTCTGAATTTCTTAACGGTCAACTGCCGGCCAACCAAGAAGCAGGCCATGATAATGACGTTTTAGAATCATGATTGAGAACCCCTTGCGTTCAAGCGATTTTAATTGGTTTCCTGATTATTTATTTTTTTCCCAATTTTTTTTTTCTTCTTGATTTTTCCTCAATTTTCTGACTCAAAAGGGGGGAATGTTGTTAGATGCCATTTTTTTCTTCTTCCTGAATCCTTTTTTTTTTTTTTCTCAAGGGGGGGGGGGGGGGGGGATGGTTGAGGAAAAAAAAAATGATAATATTTTATCCAGTTTTAATACAATAAGTGCTTGATTTTCAGCGATATTTTGAAAGTAAAACTATCCTTTTTTTTTCAGGAACGTTGACTTCATCCCAGGAGGAAGTGGGCAAAGAGCTTCTGAAGAGCTGTGTGGAGTTAGCCATGGAGGGACTAGAGGTCATATGCTGTAAGTCACTCATGTCAATCTACCATTTTGTATTTTAGGATCGTGGAATCCAGCAATGATTGCAAACAATTAAGGTGAAACGTGCATATGCGTTGTGTTAGTGACTTTAATAGTCTTTCAGTGAGGAAAAGAAATTATAGCACATTACTTTAATAGCTTGTAAAATCTTGCGATTCTAATAATGGCCAAGTAATATATAGTGCTCTTATACATCAAGTAGCAATGCTCAATGCACTTAGACATTATTATCCTTGTTAAGCTGAGCTGCCAAAGTAACTAGGGCTCGGGCAAGTGTATAAGGTACATGTACCCATTTACACCAGGGTGGGAAGGACGTTAGTGCCAGGCTGGGATTTGAAACCTGTACCTTGCGATCTACAGACTGATGAATTATCCACCAGACCACAACACCTTCGCCTTACAACTTCTCAAAGCTTTTCTGTAAAGTCTGATGTTTGTTGAGGAAATTTCTGTAAAAGCTGTATTAACCAGGTTTATTTTCCATTGAAGGAATTACATATCTTGAGTGAAATTTCCGGGTAACTTTTAGGGGATCTCTATACGCCATAAGGAAGGCTTTTAAAAATAATAATAACAATAATAATTGGATTTATATAGCGCCTCTCCAAAGGATACAAGGCGCTGTCTCTTTATAGACCATCAACAATTTAAGAGGAGTTGTACAGGTAAATTTTCAATTGTTTTTTGAAGAAATCTAGTGAAGGACTGTTTCTTAAGAACGAGGTGAGTTTGTTCCAGAGCAAGGGGTTAAGGACTGAAAGGATTTGAAACCAGTTTGTTTTACAGGATTTGGGATTTTAAAGCAGGTCTTCTTGAAAGAAGAGTAATTTAAAGACTGCTGATGATTGATTTTATTTTATTTGCAGCTTCTGATGAGGAAGGTGATGGCACCATGAGCATCCATGAGAGGGTCTTTGCCGAGCAGTCGCAGGAGAGGATGCTGGGATTGCTGGCTGCTATGTTACCCGCAGAGAAGGCGAGTCTAAAAACGAATGGAACTTCAATTCAATGTGTCCATTTTGTCATTCGGGCTGTGGCCAATTTTTAGTGATTTTCTTTTAAAAAAGGAATTCTGATTTACATGCTATAAAAGGTGGACTTGATGTGTTTTGAATGTTACAGTAAGTGATAAACTTAAATATATTTCATTTTTTAATTTGATTTTGGAGGTATTTCTTATTTATTAATTTATTTATTTATCATTATTATATTATTTTAGATATTTTTTTTGTGGGGGGGGGGGGGGGGGTAAATTGAATGCCAATTGCATTTTGCCTGTAAATACATGCATACATTTTTGCATGTAGATGTATGATTTGGAAAGATATCATTACAAGATAGTGGAAAATTTCATCGGTGTCTCTCTAATGGACTTGTATGCCTCAAGAGCTGTTTTGTTGCTTTAAAAAAAATTCAAGTTTGATTATGGATTTGCCATGTGAACTGTGACTGATTGTTATATACTGGTAGTGAGTTTCATACATGCTGTAGAATGTTTTATTACTGTGAAGGAGAGGAGCAGAATGCTGTCATCTTCTGAGACAATATTAACAAATTTGGACTTTCTCTCTTCGATCACTACCAGGGTTCAGACAAGTCATTTTCAACAGCCATGGCTCTCCTCAGTGTAGACAGGTTCCTTCCTCTTCTCTTCACTGTAGCACAGTAAGTACATGAACAAAGGCGCGTATGCAGGGGGGGGGGGGGTTGAGGGTTGAACCCCCCCTCAAATTGACTTTACCCCCCCCCCCCCCCTGAACGAAATATCGGTCGGCCAAATTTTCCGTACCCCCCCCCCCCCAAAAAAAAAAATATATATATATCCTCCCCCCTCCCCCCTCCCCCCCCCTTATTCAGCGGCTGGCTGAGTCGTTGCGAAACTTTTGGTGCGATTTTTAAATTTTAAACCCCCACTTCGAAAAAATCCTGCGTACGCCCCTGCATGAACATTTCCCAATACAGTTACAAGGCATTGCAGGACATCCATTTTTCTAGTAATACCCCGTTCACACCAACAACCTCCGATGGTCAAGCATCGGTCAGTTCGGAGTCGATGTGAAGTTGGTTTGGCATTGTGACTGAGGAAACTGGGTTTGAATGTCAAGGTTAAAGTTAGGGGTGTAGGCATCAGTCTCTTACTAACTCAGTCACACCACCAAATCAGACTTTAGACAAACAAAGAAATTGCATTACTTTCAATTGACAAGAATCGGTCAGTTTGGAGAACTGAGGTACTTGTATAAAGAACACCTTTTGGTGATAAGACAGTTTACGAATAGCCAGCGAGCCCATTTGGTTTATTTGAATAAACATGGCAGTCTGAAAATATTCACATCAGCAGTAAAATGACAGAATTGCTGAAAGTGATGTTGACGAGTTATCTTATACATAAAAAGGTTTAATTTCAAAGAGCGTTACAATAATTGCACTATTGGGTATACATGTATCATCAACTAATATCGGGAAGAATATATTTCTCATTTAATCCATTTGTAGTTTATTTGAAGAAGAAAAAAGGCCAGTCATAGTCAATTTGTAAGGTCAGCATTCATGTGCTTTAGCTATGATCTGTGATGATTTTACTAATTTTGTATTTATTTCAGGAAGGGAAGTGGTCACTATGTTCCCACACAGCATCTTGCTATGGGCCTCTTGGGACAGCTGCTACCAAGCATCATGCCAGAGGTATGAATCACGTTTCATCTTCTTTCATCAACTCTAATATTGATAATTGATTAAATTATGAAAACGTATTTTTTTATTGACATTTTCAAATTGTGGTGAAGAGATAAAGAGATAGTGACAGAGATTGGGGTAGAGATGAAGGAGACAGAGAAAGGGGCACACAAAAACAGAAAAAGAGAGTAAGAGTGAAAGTGAGAGAGAGAGAGAGAGACCAATAGAGTAAGAGGGAAAGTGAGAGACAACAATAGTAAAAATTCTTAAGATTGAAATGAAGCAGCAAATGTAGCAAGAATCATGATAATTCACATTTTTATGCCTCCGTTACGAAGTAGCCGGAGGCATTATGTTTTCGGGTTGTCCGTCCGTACGTACGTACGTCTGTACGTACGTCTGTACGTACGTCTGTATGTACGTCTGTACGTACGTACGTCCCGTTCTTGTGATCGCGTTATCTGAAGAACCGATCGATGGATTCCTGCCAAACTTTGGTCATGTATGTATCTTGCAGAGCCGATGAACTGATTAGATTTTGGGGTCACGAGGTCAAAGGTCAAAGGTCACAGGGCTCATTAGGTATGCAAAAACAGCTCGTGATCGCGTTATCTGAAGAACCGATTGATGGATTCCTGCCAAACTTTGGTCATGTATGTATCTTGCAGAGCCAATGAGCTGATTATATTTTGGGTCATGAGGTTAAAGGTCAAAGGTCACAGGGCTCATTATGTATGCATAAACAGCTTGTGATCGCGTTATCTCAAGAACCGATTGATGGATTGCTGCCAAACTTAGGTCATGTATGTTACTTGCAGAGCCGATGAACTGATTAGATTCAGTGGTCATGAGGTCAAAGGTCAAAGGCCACAGCACACATTATGTATGCAATAACAGGTTGTGATCGCGTTATCTCAAGAACCGATTGATGGATTCCTGCCAAAATTAGGTCATGTATGTTACTTGCAGAGCAAATGAACTGAGTAGATTCTTGGTTCATAAGGTCAAAGGTCAAAGATCATGGGCTCATTATGTATGCAAAAATAGCTTGTGAACGCATTCTCATTAGAACTGACAGATGGATTACTATTTAACTCAGGACATCTTGCAGAGCCAAAGAACTGAGTAGATTTTAGGGTCATGAGGTCAAAGATCAAAGGGTCATATATGTATATGAGAAATTGCTTGTAATCACGATATTCTGAGAACCTGTCAATGGATTACAATTGAACTGGAATCCGAAAAATTTCTTCTGTTTTGGTTTGTAAAATTGCTCTATGACGGAGGCATCATTTTCGACTGCGCGCAGTCGAATTCCATCTAGTCTTTTCATAATAAAGAAGTAAAAAGTATTGTAATTACAGTGGCATTGAAGTATTTAAGAATGATTATATGCCTTTCCCACCACAGGTATCAGATATGGCTTTGGAGTCAGTCACCCCACTGTCAACACCAGAACCCCCTGATTCCTGGGAGGAGAGAGCAGACGGCTCCCCAAGGAAGCCCAGTCCTCCGATGACAAGAAAGAGGAGGAGGAGGACGACAAGGAAAATATCAGTACTAAAGATGAAAAGGAGAAGGAGAATGTTAACACCAAAGAGAGTGGGAAGAAGGAGGGAAGGAATGATGATGGAGGGAAGGTAGAGGAGGTGGAGGAGAAGAGTTTTGGAGAGAAAGGGAAGAGGGCAGGTAGCCAGGAGGTGCAGAAGAGTAAGAAGATCAAACTGACGAGGGACGATTCCATCGCAAGCTCCGACATGGACGGCACTAGGACCATCAAGTTCCTCTTCTCATTCGGTGCTTCATGCTTGGAGAAGTAAGTACAAAATTGATATTTCTGTGAAGATCATACTCTAAACCTCTCCATTCTATGAACTATTTTGTAATACAGTCAAACCTGCTCTAATGACCACCTGTATAGATTTGCTACTTGTTTATGCAAACTATCACTATACAGTTTACTTTGAAAGATGTATTCAGTGGCCCAGTAAATAAAGACCACCTGTCAATAAAGATCACTTTTCTTGTCTTCATCAATTTTTATTTGTGTGCAGGTTTCACCACATATCACTCTATCTTGGACTAGAAATAAAATCCAGACAAATGTGCATTGCAGAAATGATATTCAAGAAGAATTTCTCACTGTAGTATGTGCATTGTTGCCTCGTCTTATATATTTTAAATATTTCATTAGAGAGACTCTTTATATTACAACTTCTATCAATTCTATTTTGAATATTGAAAATATAGTAAAATGGATTATTTACATGTGATAATCACCAATGACAGCTTTTTTTTGTCTGTAGAACATACATATATTAAAGATGAGCTTGTATTCTTCATTATGTTATTGGTCATATAACCTTCAATCTTTGAAATCAATTCAGTTTACAATACATGCACATGCAATGAGCATATTGTTTGACATCCCTTAAGTTTTATTTTTGTTTTATGTATCCATTTAATTCTGTTGCAGGAGTCGACTTGAGTGGGCTGCGTTATTACCCACAATGCTTCAGAAGCTTTGCCGTAACCTGGGTTGGAAGGCCAGCATCACTCGTCAAATCAGCCATAGCATAGAGAGACTACCTGAAGACTCCTCGCTTCGATCAGTCTTTGCTCTGTTTGTTGTGGCTGGTTTCCCTGAAGTAAGCGATCATTTTTCTATTGCTGGTGGTTTTCTTTTCCTCAGCCATTTAAACATTACCTTCTCTATGAATGCTTAATATAGTGCTCCAAGGAATTGAACCTGTCAACTCATGAGCCCATTTCAATTTAAAAATGGGTAAAATAAACAAAGCTAAGTGACTCGGTAACATTGAAGGTTGATGAAAAAATTATGAATTTTTGTATGAAATGTGACTTATTATATTCCTTCTACTGTACTAACTGTCTAAACATGCACAAAATCCTGAAAAAATTCTCTACCAAAAAGATATTATGTTTTTTTTGGCAGGCGCCACTGTGCGACACCCTGTAATAGTAAATTCTCCCAACCATTTTTGAATTTTTCCAACCATTTTTCCATGAAAATAAGACAGGCTTTACAAAATTTCTCAACGCTTAAACATGTCTGGAATGGTTTATAGAGTGAATTCATTGAGTTGTGATGATTTACAAGTACCTAAAATGTGATTAAATTGTAATAATATAGTTGGGAGAATTAAGGAATCGATCAGTTCAGTTTTTCCCAATTTTGATCATTAATAATGGTCTGTTTTCACTCAAATTTTCAGATTATCTTTAATTGTACAACTAGCATTAAAGTCACTACCTTAGCACCATTTTCTCTCATCTGAACAATGTTACCAAGTCCCTTTAATGGAGCTTTGAGCTCTTACATGTAGCTGAGCTCTTGCCCTTTTCAGGGCTCTTATTCATTTGAAATAGAACATGGTGCAATCCTGAAGTTTCGTCACCATGAAAACACTGAAACTCCACTCACAAAACTTTTGACTTGTTTTTCCTTCATAGGTTCTTGGACATGGCAGCACAGCGAGCTATCTTGATGGGAACCGTGAGCTGACTGACGTCCTTATCCTCAAGCATTTCTTTGAGAAGGGCAGGGTCTGTGTGGTAGATGTCAAGACACGCAAGATGAAGCATGTAAGTAATAAGGCACATAATCCAAATTTGTCGTCTTAAATACCGGTACACATAATGTCACTAGATCATCAGCTTCTAATGATTAATAGGAGTTGCTGAACAAATTTTTAATTGAAAAATATATATTGCTTTATATATGTGGTTGTGTGTCATGAGCTGGCCCTTCCTCCAAAAAACAAGGTTGTGCTGTTACACAGAACAGGTTATGATAAAAATAATAAGATAACAAAAATATATACTTCGATTTTTGTCATTTGTCATTGAAAAAAGGCTTTGTGAAACAGGCCCCAGATTGAACTATTCAGACCCCCTATGCATGAGCCCTATGTAAAATTTCAAAAATTGCGGGGTCCAGACTTTTATTTGGGGCGTCCATGTGTCCTGGATGCCTGTTAGTGTCGAGCCCTGATATAGTCTAAATAATCCTAATAATATGCATGTTACAAATATAGTTTTGTGCAGTGAAGTAGCATTCACTTATTTCATCATTCCCCTGTCTTTATATAAATTCTACTCTTTCACCTCGTAAGCCTAATTGTTTAAGAATACCATCAAATATTATGTGGTTCCATCCCCTCTTTTTTGTTATTTTAAATAAATATTGACAATGATTTCTTCTACTTTGACTCATTTACAGGTGCCAGAGTACCAGTTGCAGCTGAGTGGGTCAGGGGGTCAAGTCCTGGATGGGGAGCGGTTCCTAGCCTTCACAGACATCGCTAGGATCATCATGCTCCAGCTCAAAGACGGTACATGTAGGTCCTTGGCCTCTCGGGTAGCTTGGCAAAACAGATTTGGCATGAAATGGACCGTCCATAAAACTTCTTTACTGTTAAAGTGACTCGGTAACATTGTCTCAGATTCTGAAACAAAATCCTGGATTTAGCTCATGCTGCTAATTATATGATAACTATAAACCTTTAGGTCAGTCAGGAATTCGATGACTTTTACAAGCCGATCGCCTGTCTGATTATCAAGATACTTATGATTGGAAATCAAAATCAAATTGTCTGTTTTCCTAATGGTTTTAATAACACTACAGTCTATTGGGGAAAATGAGTATGGTAAAACCGGTCACTCAAAGACCTTTACTTTTTTGAGGTACTTCATGATCATTTTGAAGTGCAATTTTTTTAGAGCTTCAATATTACACCATATCACAGACACTGGTAACACGTAGGGCCATGCATCTCAGATTTTACATTGTTAAAAGATGCCTTTAAGAATCATTAATTTTGTGGCATAGATGTACATATAGTACCATATCATACCTGCCAACCACCCCGATTTAGGCGGAGTTCCTCCGCTTTTTACATACCAACTCCGAATTCCGATTGCATGCCTCAAAACTCCGATTTTTTTATTTTTTATTTTTTTTTTTATTTTTATTTTTTTTATTTTTTATTTTTTTTAGTGTAATGCACTTGGAGAGTATATAACTATTATGTTTGTATTTTGAAATGTAAAGCGCCTTGAGCATGTTCATGTAAAGGTGCTCAATAAATACCAATATGTATGTATGTATGTATAAGACTAAAGCATAACACAGCACTGATAACCAGATCACGTCAACATCCGCGCTCGCGCTCATAGAAGATGTACACAGCGCAGCCCGAACGTGATCGTTAGTTCCGCAGTCACCCCCTGTGTACCCCCCCCCCCCAATCTACGGGCTACTACCCCAATCCTTCGGTGGTTCGCGACCTCGTAGTCCATCCCGAAAAATTTACTCCTAATTTCTCTTGTCTCAGGTTGGCAGGTATGCCATATCATACAAACAGGGAAACACCAAAGAGTTTTTTTAGTGGAGCTTTCCGAGAGAAATACAAAATGCAAATTTACAGTACTCTAAAAATCATAATTTTATGGTTGAACAGTATCATAAGGTTATGGATCTGGTAAATGCATGAACATCTACATGTACATCCTCTCTTTCTTCTTCTTCTTCAATTGCAGTACAGGCCATCGTCAGGTGTATTGTTGTACCTCTAGTAGATTAATTAGGCTTAATATTTATCAAAAGTGTCGCCCAGATATGTTAAATAACAACCGTTAATGATGATTAACATTTATATGGCGTTATACTCGTGTTTGAAAAAAAACATTCACAGGCTCCTCCAATGAAGTCAGTATTGTCTTATTATTTGCTGATAGCGGCAAGTCTTGATGCATGACTTGACGTTATTTAGACGGTCCTTCCCACAAGCTACTATACCTTTTGTGTTCCAGACATGCCTTCATGTCCCACTACCTTTTGCTAAGCTACCCCAGTGATGCATGCTCATTTGAATCTCTTTCCTTTCTCTACTACCTTTCTGTATATCCAATTCAATATTGGGATTTAATACATGCAAGTCAATGTGTTACATAGCATTTAATCATAGTGTGTGTGTGTGTGTGTGTAAATGCGTCTTAACAGTTTAACAGTTTATAAATTATTATTTACGTCTGGTTACTAACCTTTAACGTCACCATCCAACGACGTGATTCAGTTTCGAACCGGGGTCCCCCTGAGTCACTTTGTAGGCGAAGACAGAGAGTTGACCAAGTGAATGTACCACTAGACCAACCTTCCATCTCCCTAATTTTGATAATAATAATAAATCTAGATTTATATGATAATAATGGATTACCATCTCTAAGCAGTTTACAGATATTATTATTTATTTATCCGTCATCGGATTCATTCACACACAAAGTGTGCACAATTTCCACTCGCGGGGGAGTATTCCTACCATCTGGGGCCCGTTTCACAAAGCCCTTTTCAATGACAAATGACAAAAATCAGTGACAATTCTGCTGATTAACCAATCAGAAGCAAGGATTTCAGTAGCTTATAACAAAACTGTCATTTGTCACTGAGGACAAGTTTTGTGAAATGCCTCCCTGGTCACAGTGAGGACATATGGCAATTTCTATCACAAAGTCTTTTAGCATCCTACCAGGTCCCCATTTTGCTCCTAGGAATGCAGTAGCAAATTTAAATTAATGTCTTGCCGAAGTGCCTGTGATCAAATCCATGACCTTTGTTTTTCCAGTCAAGTGCTTAAACTACTCGACCATGACACCATTTCAAAGACAGTGCATGTACATGTGTTAGTCCTTGGCCTTGGCCTGTTAGTGATTGCATGCTCTTTTGAAGCTTTTTCCTGTTTACCGGTATACCATCTGTTTGTGTATATAGTCAGTTAAGGACTCAGATTGAGTCAACGTTTAGCTTGGCCAAGTGAAATGTGTGCTCCAAAAATACTAATGTTACATGTTAAGACTTGGAAAAGATTTTAAAGATATAAGTGCAATCATCTCTCAGCAAATCTCTGTTGAGAAATGTCTGTCCGTTGTATAAATGCAACTCCTTTTGTTATTTTCTTTGTGTTATAGGTGCCCAGCTGAGTGTGGAGAACCTGTGGGTTCTTTATCTTGTTCTCAAGGCCATGCTAGCCAGCCTGAAGGTAAACCAATAAGATGATTCATCAAATTCAAAGACAATCAGCAACATATTTCTATCCCAGAATGATGATTTTTTTTTTTTTAATCAACTAAAAGAAAAAAAAATTGATATGAAAATGTGAACGAGAATCTACAACAAATCATACTCACATGTATTACTACAATATGGCATGTTTGATACATGTGCATGTGCATGTTCAACTTGATTCGATACAATTCAATTCAGTTCAATTGTTTCGCTCACATTTTTTGTTTTCTAAAATTTTTAGTGTAAATATACATGTACTAAGCAGCTGCTACAGTAATGAGCAAGTATTCATAAGGACAACAAGCTGGGAGTTCACGCCCACAGCTAAAATGTGCAGTCATGAACTTGTACGTGTATGTGCTGATGTTATTTCCAGCAGCTTTTGTGTGTTAATATTTGTTGGTCCAAGCATCTTCTCTATACTACATACCGGTAATGTATGCCATAAACAATTGAAAATTGACAATTCATTTCAGCCACTTTCTTTGGAAATTGTATATAAAATGAATTAAATTGAATTGAATCAAGGTTTATTAAAAAAAATATGTGCCGCAGCCCAATGGCTGAATTGATCATGTGTACTGCGTGGAATGCACTTTCGAAGACCACCCTTGACGCTACTTCACTGGAGGGCTTCAAGGGAGCGCTTCCACCCAGCATCTAGACCAATAACTAGATAGTTAATTCCTCAGCACTACATCCTGACTTATGGATCCTGCTGAGTATCGTCGTAGAAGTAGAAGTAGAAATACAAATAAAACACTCATTGCATATTACAAACAATGTATTTATGAATGACCACTGTTATCTTTGGTTGTTCTGATATGAAGGTGAACTACTCTCAGCTACTGAACAGTGACCTTCTGCCTCTCCTCGTCCACCTAGCCGGTCAACCCACCAAGCTTAGTAAGAGATGGCTACTCAAAGACCTAGAGGTAGGACACTTAACTTGCAGTTCTTACAAATGTTGATGTGTCCAGGTTTTTTTTCACAAAGACTAAGATCAAATTGAGTTGGACTTGAAGTATAGCAGCCCATTCATGCACTGGCTGCTCTCACCATTTGTCTCTTAAAGGCTGTGCAAATTGTGGTAACAAATCTACATAATTAACATTTTTTGATAGTGCATCATTAAGAAATTATTACTTAAATTTAAGTTCTACGTACAACTTATTGTAGTCTTTGTTAAATACCCTCTGGAATTGAACTTCAGCCTTGGAGGCATATATTTATTGCACATTAAAAGAGCATGATTGTATATACATTATAAAAACTTGGTCAAAAGAACTAAAAAGTATAATGTAGTCTTCTTCTTTCGTTTGAGGCGGTAGAATCTTTTACTATTCATTAGAATTGATTCTAATCTGTTTTTGCTGTTAAGAATAATATTAACCTTAATCCTTCCCACAGGAAATGTTAAGCTTATGATTATTTAATAGTGTAACAGTTAGATTACAGTACCAAAGCTTTGTTCACATAATCCGTGATAAACTGCTGGGAAAAAAGGGTAGTGCACCTTACCTTCCTGTATCTTAATACAGCATCTTATTATTATTATTATTATTATTATTATTATCTTAATACTCATTGTAAAGGTACATTCAAGTGAGTATGTGTAGGACTCTTGTTGCATGCAGCTGTTTTTTCAGCTTTTTTTGTCATCCCCACCTGCCATTTATTTACTCATAAAGAAAAAAAAAACTCTCCCAGTTTACGGCATCATTCAACATGTATTTAAATCAGCATTAAATGTCATAATATATTGTGGAGGTGTTGTGGTAAAGTGGTTCATTCACTTGACTCCCAATCCTAGGGTTTAGGGTTCCAATCCCAGCCAAGCATTAATGTCTATTGGCAAGACAATCCACATTTGCCACTCTCCACCCAGGTATAAATGGGTACCTGGCAATGCTGGGGGTAATAATAAGTGCTGGGGGTGTTTCACAAAGATCCTAAGTCGAACTTAACTCTAAAAGTCAGACTTAAAAGTTATGGAGAGCCATTTGTAGCCTTAAAATGAAATATATTAAAAAGCAAAAATTCAAGTATTTTAGATTTTTTATAAATTTCACATCAAGAACATGAAATCTCCCATGATAATAGAAAATGTGAATGATTTGAATCAACATTTTATGCCCTTTCTAATAACTTTTACAAAATATTTTCAAAGATGCTAACGACTTTCCATAATTGTAAAGTCCAACTTAGAGATAAGTTCAATTTAGGATCTTTGTGAAACACCCCAGGGCCCACAGGAAGAGCAGTAATGATACTGACGTGGCTACCCTGGGTGAATAAGACCAAATTATCATTAATTGTAACAATTAAAATCAGTTGTCCTATCAAAAAGTCAACCAGGATCTCTTTTTGTGTGCAGATTTTATCCATCAAGCTGTACACTCGAGGCAAGGCCAAGACCAGTGGTATCACCCAGCTGCCCTCCGTGCCCCTCGGTATGGGGGCATTGGTGGGACCGGAGCACAAGGAGCCCCTCCCTCCTAAGCTCCCACGCTCCCGCAACTCATTCAGCTCTGAGAGTAGTGACTCCAGGTCAGTCGATATGGCATCAAATCAAGTTCAAGTTCAAGTTTTTTTTATCTTTCTTTCTTTCATAACACACATTACAAATATGACATGAATATAACAAATTAATAGAATATGGCGTTACAATAGAAAGATGAGGTGACCTTGGTTGAAAGCAAGGCTTGTGGATTTAAGGTCCCTCAAGAGTAGCTTATGAGTATGTCTTAAATAAACAAACTCGTCAGATAAGAATAATGCATACATTTAAATGCTTACAAACTAAACTAACTAAACAACTGGGAAAATATAAATAAATAAGTGTGATTAAATCTACTGACTACTATGGAGTGCTATAAAAACTCCTGCTAACCCCTATTTGGACAAGGCCGAGATGTGTTGTCACGTATTATATGCTTTTGAGAGAAATGTGATGCTGATTTGTTTTTCATGAAAATTAAGTAAATGGGTGTCTCCCTCCATTAATTTACGCGGCCGGTAACTGGACATTTGATCTGGGCTTTATTCATCAATGATTTAAGTCTAGGGTTATGGGTAGGGTGATTAGACAAAACATTGAAGTTACACAAATTTGGTTACCGCTGGGAATCAAAAGCATAGTAAATGTTGCTGGAGAATGTTGTTTGGACCCTTTAATTGTCTGTATCCCACAAGATTTATTTTCTAGCCAGATTCTCTAGGTCTGTGACCAATAAGCTTGCCTTTCTCTGCCGCATTGTACTTGTATATTTAATAAATTCTTTTACAAGTTCATACTTTCTTTCCCGTTTTAATTGTTGACACAGTGATGTTGTATTGAATGACGCCCTGCTGAACCTAGACAGTGATATCAGCAGTGATTCTGATGACAGTGAGAGCTGGCACTCCTACCTGACGGCCGACTCCATACCACAATCCCTACCCTTGGAAGAATATGGGGTAGATGTGGATGAGGAGGGGGTAGGAGGGGGCGAGGATCAGGGAGCGGGGAACAACCCTGACCCCATGGGAGGGCTGGATGATAAGGCTAAGGCTTGTCTTCAGGTGAGTGTGTTTCCCCATAGGAGTGTTTGAAATGTGGATCAAGAGGGGGAGGAAGGGGAAGCAGGAGGGGCAAGAATCAGAGAGATGGGAACAGTCCTGATCCCATGGGAGGGCTGGATGATAAGGCTAAGGCTTGTCTTCAGGTGAGTGTGTTTCCCCATAGGAGTGTTTGAAATGTGGATCAAGAGGGGGAGGAAGGGGAAGCAGGAGGGGCAAGGATCAGAGAGAGGGGAACAACCCTGACCCATGGGAGGGCTGGATGGTAAGGCTAAGGCTTGTCTACAGGTGAGTGTGTTTCCCCATAGGAGTGTTCGAAATGTGGATTAGGAGGGGGAGGAAGGGGAAGAAGGAGGGGGCAAGGATCAGAGAGAGGGGAACAGTCCTGATCCCATGGGAGGGCTGGATGATAAGGCTAAGGCTTGTCTACAGGTGAGTGTGTTTCCCCATAGGAGTGTTCGAAATGTGGATTAGGAGGGGGAAGAGGGGAAGAAGGAGGGGCAAGGATCAGAGAGAGGGGAACAACCCTGACCCATGGGAGGGCTGGATGATAAGGCTAAGGCTTGTCTACAGGTGAGTGTGTTTCCCCATAGGAGTGTTCGAAATGTGGATTAGGAGGGGGAAGAGGGGAAGAAGGAGGGGCAAGGATCAGAGAGAGGGGAACAGTCCTGATCCCATGGGAGGGCTGGATGATAAGGCTAAGGCTTGTCTACAGGTGAGTGTGTTTCCCCATAGGAGTGTTTGAAATGTGGATCAGGGGGGGGGGGAGGAAGGGGAAGAAGGAGAGGCAAGGATCAGGGAGAGTGGAACAGTCCTAATCACATGGGAGGATCAAATTTATTTATTTTTATTTATTTATTAGTCTTTTTTTAGTAAGGTGGCCCCATCAGTAGTTGAATACTGTTTTCCGTGGAGGCCCTACAGCTAATGATACGGCTAAAGCTAATCTATAGATGCATTTAAACAGAAACAGATTTGAGCATGTATGTCTACTTTGGAAGAGAGATGCAGTGTTTTGACTAAAACTACAAATCAAATGTCATTATTATCTGGAGGATATACGATTTATGTATTAACCCTTACTGTACTGGGGGGGGGGGGGGGGGCCTGGGAGGCCCCCCCCTCGACATTTTCGAAGATCGCGCCGCAACCGCTTGGAATTTTGAATTGTCATTTCATGACTTTTTTCCCTCAAGTCTTGCGCACATTTTGATACCATTTTCGTCGAAATCGGATATACCTGTAAGGTGTTACATAACAATTAGTATGCGCATGTCATGAAAAAAGTGCTATAATTGCATATATTCATGTACAAGCAGAAATGTGAAGATATGAATTGATATCAAATTGCTTTTATATGTTTCTCAGAGTAACTTGATGTATTCCAGAACAAAAGAATACATTAGAAATAAAACAATAGATATAATAAGAAATAAAAAACAATAAAATACACAAGAAAATAAATAGTTGAAAATCGCATCAAATTTGCATAAATTATCATTATTAATTACATCAAATAACTATTTTGTGTTAGAAAAGAAGTTTTATATGAATAATGAGTTTCAACATTCAAAAAGTGGAGTCTGACAATTTTTGTAATGATTCTAGTTCCCTAAATATAGTTCCAGATTTGATATTCATGAATGCGTAATTTGTGTATTCATAATTTATGCAAATTAACCTATGCATTTTCAAATATCATAACAATAATGAAACCTCATGAATTTGAGATGAAGGAAACATAATCAATACATTTTCAAGATTCTTCACAAGTCTACGGACAAATATGTAGAGTTTTCTGCAAAATGCATAAAATTAGCATTTTGCATAATTAACGAGGCTATAACGACAAACATTTGCATATTAGGAAAAAACTAATTATACCATCTTGTTCCTTACGTAAATATCTACAAATATGCAAATTTTTGTGTTCATCGGACACTCGGCGGCCGAGATCATAGGGGGGGGGGGCCTCCCAGGCCCCCCCCCTCCCCAGTCAGAGGGTGCTCAAAATAGCCCAGTACAGTAAGGGTTAAGACCCCTACAGGAATAAAATAAAATCTTAGTGGAAATGTTGTCCTTTAGTCTCATAGAGCACACAAAAGCAAGAATAGAATTTTAGCAACTTATATATTTTTGTTGTTTTGAGCTGAGGAGATCACACCTCATGAGAGATAGGTGAATTGCAATGGTCCATTTTTCATGTGATTTCAGGCAACCCATGAAGCCATCTTGGCACCGGTATCCATCTTGAGAGCTATGTATGAGAAATGCAACAGGAACATCCAGGATCTGGTGGAAGAAGTACAAAAATGGTAAGTTTTTGAACGAAGCTGCCTTTGTTGGTATGTTCATGCTTTAATTATGTACTTATATATAATGTGTAATATACAGGTATTTGTACGAATAAAAATGTATTTATATATATAATTTTTTTAATATAATACTCCGCATGTCTAGGACCGCTTATCAACATGACCTATCTACATGTACATGTATAAGGACTGCATTTTCCAGACGATAATTTGTCCCCCGCTTTATAATTTGTTAATAATCAGATTTGATCTCTCCTAACAACCTTTGGCAAGACATAAATCTACTATTGTCGCACTCCACCCAGGTGAGGTAAATGGGTACCTGGCAGGAATAAGGTCCTTAAATTAAAAAAAAAAAAACAGAACATAAAACGATGATGATGATGATGATGGTGACGGTAATGACGAAATGAATCTAATGACTTTCATTGTTTTCTTCTACACTCAAGCTTCCAAGGTGAGGAGCTGATCGTGAGTGATGATATTAAGCAGCTTGCCAAGCGATGGGAACCCAAGCCAGCCCCAGAGGTCCGAGATCCTACGGAATACAAAACAATGGATACAGGAGCACTCACCTACACGCCCATACCTTCAATGCCTAGGTAGTACACTTCACACTTCTCTTGAATCAAACAACATGATTTTTGATAAATTATTCACGTTATTTAGCAATCACAAAGTTTAGATACCATTCTTCGATGAACTGAAATGATGAATAAAGAATATTTGATGATGTACATTTATACATGCTGGAACATTTTTAAGGGTAAGATGATCTCAGTTCAATCAACAAAAAGTACTTCTTCATTGTGGGATTCCTTTGTAGAGCAAAAAAAAAAGAAGAAAAAAATGGATGAAGAGAATTCTTACAGAGAAGAATTATTCCAACATGTGCATGAATTACGTACACTGTATATAATGGTGATCAGCAGAAGTTTTTTTTTAATGAAAAAAAATTATTTTATGCATAAATATGCATGTCTCAAGCCACATACCTTATCAATGAGTCATCTTCCTCAAGAAGAGATAGGGGGAAAAAACAAATTTCAAACTGTACTTTTGAAAGATGTACGATAATTCTGTTGCTTGTCATACATGCAAAATAACTCCAACTGCTCTGTTTCTTGGTCTGCAACAATTTGCTTTGTTACCATAGGGAGCTAGATGACAATTATGCGGTGCCAGAGTTGAGCCAGCATGCACCCATCCTCGTGGCTAACAGTGAAGCAGAACTCAGAGAGGTAAGATTCTGAAACCTTCTCTGATTAATATCATGGAATTTTACTTATTTGATCATTCGTTCACGATTCATGCCACATACAGTACATGTAGATACACCAAATATATATATATATATATATATGCCAGCCATGTACATAGACACATCTTGGTACAAGGAATTTAAACAAAATAGCAAACTGTAATGCTGTTCGAGGTCATTCCCGCCAACATGTCGATGATGATCATCAAATCAAGAATCATATAGTTCACTCAATAGAATTTCTGCATTTCGTAGCCTGGCTGGCAGAAGGGCGTTAGCTCGAACTTCAGGTAAAAAATGAAGCGTTAAGCAGAAGGGTGTTAGCACTAAATTGCCTCAAACTTTTATAAAACTGACTTATTTCCCCCCAAAAATTGTGGCCATGTTCTATTATAACATTACTATTACGGTAGTCTTTTAAGTTTTAAATCAATTTTTGGGACATAAAGCAGTTTAAATATAAAACAAATCGTTAAATGCGAATAATTTGAAAAGTAGTTTTGGAGTCGCTCGCTCGCTAACGCCCTTCTGCCAGCCGGCCAACGATTTCTATTACAACAGGAAAATAAAGCACAAGTCACACTTGCAAAGAAACACTATTAAAATTCTCCACTAGTCTAAACACTGCTTATCATAAGTTCAGACATCATTTCTTTGATTTCATACTTTTTGAAGCAGAATTTGTATCTATTCTATTAGACAAATACCTCTCAGTCATGGTACAGTCAATCCTGCTTTAGCGACCACCTGTGCATAAAGATCACCTGCCTATAAAGACCAATTTTCTTGTCTCCCTTGAGCGGTCTTTATATACAGGTTTCACTGTACATGATTCTGCTTTGTAAATTCTTACAGAGCTACAGAAAGCACCAGCGCACCAAGAGTGGGGAACTTCTAAAGAAAGAGCTGGAGAAACATGGAAAGAGTGCATCCAGGATCTACCTGCATGTGGTGAGTCCATGACCATCTTTAAAGTGAATTAATAATAATACTCAGTTCTTTTATAGCGCATAACACATTACAGGATAGCATGTCCCTATGCGCTTGGTAACATTGTTGAAGGTTGATGAAAAAATTGCAGAATTTTTATATGAAATGTTAATACTTATTGTATTCCTTCTAACCCTCTAACATGCAAAAAAATCCTGAAAAAAATTCTCAATACACAAAGCTATTTATGGTTTTCTTTGAAAGTGTCACTGTGCGACACCCTCTAACAGTAACTTCTCCCAACCATTTTTTGAATTTTGCCAACCTTTTTTCCTTGAAAATAAGACATACTGTAAGACAGGCTTTAAAAAATCTTTCAATACTTAAATGTCTGGAATGGTATATAGTGCCATTTCATTGCTTTGTGAAGATTTAAATTCACTTAAAGTGTAATTAAATTATAATAATATAGTTGGGAGAATTAAGGAATCGGTCCGATCAGTTTTTCCCAATTTGTATCATTAATAATGGTCTGTTTTCACTCAAACTTTAATTGTACATCTAGCATTGAAGTCACTACCTTAGCACCATTTCCTCTCATCTGAACAATATTACCAAGTCCTTTTAATCAAAGGAATAAATGTGACACGTATAACATGACAACTTCCTGTGTAAGGTGCATCTGTAATGACTAAATCCGGCAATATTTCTGCTCTTCATTGTAGAAAGAATTGTTTCTATTTGCTTTAAGAAGTATTATGCAAATGAACAAAAACATGTCATTACCTGTGATTGATTTGATTTTGATTCGATTTAATTTAATTTTTATTTACTCCATATACATCATTAACACATACATTTACAATTGTATATCTTTAGATGTATTATAATGATGACATGGCATATAAAGAAATGGGGTTTTCTTCAGCATTAGTGATGTCCTCTAAAAAAATGAAAATAACAGTAAATACAATATGCAGTAATGCATACAAATTAAGAGAGGAAGGAAGCAGTGGAAAAATACATGGGGCTCAGGGCAAATTTGCCCCCGAAATGCCCAAAAGAGCCCCCAAAAATCAGAAAAGAGCCCCCGTAAATTTGCCTGGAGTTCAATGCAAAACACATTTTAGAGTGTTATTTTTATGCAGGCAAGCTTGAAAAGTAGCCCCCGAAAAATAAATATTAATTTTTTCCCTGGAAGAAAGAAATATAAAATGGGCATTAAAGAGAAGGGACAGAGACCAAGGAGGAGGGATAGAAAGTTGCATTCATGATAGTATCGAGAGGAGTACATTATACAAATAATGAATGGTTATGAGTTCAATAGTGCGAATATTTTCACGAGTTGAAAGATTAACATTCTATTCAATGAGGCGTCAGCCGAGTTGAATAGAATTAACGTTAATCTTTCAACGAATGAAAATATTTGCACTATTGAACGAATGAAAAACATTCATTATTTGTTTTATACAACATCGAAGAAGATCTAATAGAACGTTAATCAACAAATTATGCTTTACTCCTTATATTAAAGATAAATTAAAGTTGGAGTCAAGCCCTCTTCTCGATTGAGATTGCCTTCGCGTCAGATACACGCAGGGATACGCGCGCGCACGACTGAGAGGTACGCAGTCTGCATATAACCAAAAATGCACAGCGCATATAACCAAAAATGCACGACCGTGCAATATACCATCTATTGAATATCATGTGACCAACAATCCTCCAATCAAATGACAAGGATCCACGTAGGTGTTGTATAATATTATATATCAAGTCAAGTTGTGCATGTACTAACAATCACCTTTTTACAGCTACTGATTTATGACAATAGGGACAGTCTTGGGGTCTGCCCAAGTAGATATCAACACCTTCATGCATATAGCATTCTTACGTCAGGGTGACATTCACAAGTTTTTTTCTAAACAGATGGCATGGGTTTTACATGCACCCATGATATTCATTATTTTTACTTTTCTCTCATTGTGTTCATGTTCAATATCAATTGTTGAGGCAAAGTCATTAGGTGATGCATTTAGCTATACCTTTGTAATGCAAGAAATAAATTTATGTAATACTTTATATATAGATGTAGGATTGATGCAATTTTTACTGTTTTGTGATATTCAACAAAACATGAGTTTATTCATGTAAAGGATAGTTTCATGTAAAGATACTTTCTCAAAATCTGATGCAGATCAACAATGCTCTGGCAGTGATGTGTGCCAGACAGGTGCTAGCAGCTCTGCTTGCTGATTGGCCAGCTACCGGTGATCATGTGATCAGTACTAATACGTTTGGTTGTAAAGAGCATTCGCAGTTGGTCAGTATACTTGACCTGCTTCAGAGAGTCGAGGAGAAAGATGTCTTCTTAAAGGTGAGTTCAGTGCGCTAATGGATCGCAAGATGAAGATGAAAGGGATGGTGATAGTGATGATGATGGTGATGATGATAATTGACTATGGTGATGATGATGATGATGATAATGATAATACTTTTCAAGACAATGATGATAATGAAGGTGATGATGATGGTGCTATTCGTGATGATGATAATGATATTTGTGATGATGATGATGTTGGTTATGCTATTTGTGATGATGATGATGATGATGATGATGTTGGTAATGATTGATTATGATAGTGATGATGATGAGGATAAGGATGTTGATGAAGATAATGATTATAATGCTATTCAAGACGATGATGATAATGATATTTGTGATGATAATGATGATTATGCTATTTGTGATAATGATGATGGTGATGATGAGGATAAGGATGACGATGAAGATAATGCTATTGAAGATTATGATAATAATTATATTTATGATGATGATGATAAGGATGACGATGATTATGATAATAATGATATTTGTGATGATGATGATAAGGATGACGATGATTAAGATAATAATGATATTTGTGATGATGACGATGATAAGGATGACAATGATGATGCTGATGGCTTCCTATGTACATAAAGCACCAGCTTCTCTTCTACTTGGCACTCACTGTGCTTGCTCTAATGCTTGTAGTCAGTGTTTGTGAATGTGGGAATAAAGTTTCACTGCCTATGAACACATGGACAGACGCAGTCAGTGGCGTACGCAGGATTTTTTCAAGGGGGGGGGGGGTTTAACATTTTTGCAACGACCCAGCGAGCCGCTGAATAAGCGGGAGGGGGGTAAGAGCACTTTTTTTTGGGGGGGGGGGGGATAAGGTCACTATTTGGGGGTCACCCTTTGGTACAAAAAAAAAAAATTAGGGGGGGGGGGGAGTTCATCACACGTAGGCGTCTGGGTGCAGTGATCTTTATTATATGGAACAAATAATGAAAAGTGTGATACTAATGACAGTAATGATGATGATGATAATTGCTCTTAAATTACTGGTAGCTCATAACTCAAAAGTGCCCCAATGGTTTGCACATCGATAGCCACTTTGAGGCTTTTTTTTTTTAGATGCAATACTTTACTCCAACAAAAATGGATTTAAATTTGTTAGTGAGTTTTGCTCTTTCTGCTCACAATCATGTCATATGGAATTTTATCATTCCTTATAAAAGATAATGCATTAATGACATGGTGTGTAGCAGCTTGCTCCCCAGCTCATAAATGTACGTCAGTCAATTAAAAAAAGTGTTATTAATTCTTTCATCTTCAGGTTGTAGAGAATGTTGTCCATCATTGTGAAGATGGGTTACTAGCCCCGCTGTGTCTAGCTGCGTGCTCCTTCATGCAAGTGACTGTCATGTTGCCCAAGACCTTAGAATCCAAACACAACTATGAGAGCAACACTAAAAAACAGGTAGGTGGGACTGTGCTCTATAAATTTTTTGTAGAATCAAAGATATTTTAAAGAACCTTTGCACCTTTCATATGTGTAGCTGTTGGTCAGAGATAAGATTGTACTTGTGTTATTTGTCACAAACAGAAGAAACAATTTTAATGTACAATAACATTAGCCGAGTAATGAGGGGCAAAAGATGAAGTAAATCGTGCAACTAGTACCAGCCTGCATGTATTATGGATCCATGTTAATTTAATCCGTGTGAGTTTGGTTTTTAATAAATGTGTTTTCCAGTAAGTTCTTTTCTTTGTATTTTGTTGAACCAAACAACCCACTACCTGCATGATAAACAATTAAGAATTAATGCGTGCCATTTTCTCTTGAAACAAAGTTCCATGACTGGGAACTCCAGTTTAGTTTGACTACTCTTTGATTCTTACAACGTTTCTCCACAGGGCAACATTTCTCTACCGGGAGCCACTCACCTGAGCATCAAGTTTGATGAACGCTGCTGCACAGAGAGCTGCTGTGATACACTACAGTTATCCTCCAACTCGTCTTTCAAGCACGACGTCCATTCATTCTCGGGACCCTATGGCAGTGCCAACTGGATAGACTTTGATTTACCAGGTTTGTGGTAACTGTGTGATGGTTAGAAAAGTTCTTTAGACGTCAATTAAATAAATACTGTAGATGAATATTTAATTTTTATGAGTTGAGATGGTAAATACTATTTCATGAGTTAGAATATAGCTGCTGTGCTATGCTGCAGATATATTACTCACCCATCAAAACCAGGTCTGTAATAACTTCAAATTGTTAGGAAGCTTCATTAGAGGTCAAAGCTGATTCATGATTGAATAATAAATAGTATGGTAGACAAACATATTTAATGTTTATGAGTGAACCCTATGGCAGCGCCAACTTGGTAGATCTTGAATTACCAGGTCTGTAAGAGTATTCAATTAATCAACTTCTATCATCATCAATCAAGCTCACGCACGCCAGCCATTCTCCACTCCTGACGACGGATAGTCAACCTGTTCGAAACGTCGAGCCACTCATCCTCTCCAAGCGCTATAGTTCTCCTTAGAACAATTTGCTAAGAAAGATAACAAACAGTCCTTTTCAGGACTACCACACCCCCAAGAAAGATTACCGAGTCAGCGTCCTTTTCAGGACTCCTCAACCCTCTCTCTCTCTCTCACATGGTGCACCCGCAAATCTACTGTACATCATCAATCAATAATAAAATGTGAATTTTGTTTACATGTATGTATGTATGACTTATGAATATGTCCAGATAGCGGATAAGATTATAAAGTTGGCTATACTATCCTCCTATTACCAAGAATATAATTTGAACATATTTGTGGCTTACACCCAGTAAATAAGATCGATTGATCGATCTGTGATTCGTTTTTCAATTACAGATCGATCAATCGATCTTATTTACTGGGTGTAAGCCACAAATATGTTCAAACTCTTGAAATTTCTCCCAGGAAGCATTACATTTATAAAAAATAATATAATTGTTCAATTTTATTACTGCTTTTTAATGCTCTATTAAATACATCATATACATGTACATTTCCTCTGTAGGTGACACCCTGTACTACAAATTTCATTCTGATGACGGTAGCTCAACCGAGTGGGGTTACAAACTGACAGTCACTGGCAACAAATTAGGAAGGTAAGCACATTGGCCCATATTCTTGATAGAGACCGCAATGAAACCTGGGTCAACATATTATACTAATTTATGGAAAGCCAAGTGTTAACAGTAACATTCTATTTGATTACTGTAATTTAGGGTATGTATTGAAATAAATAATACAATTACATGTAGTTTAGTCATGAGATTAAAGGAAAAATGTATTCTGAGAGACATGCCAGGTTATACTCATGTTCAGTGCTATGTATCCTCAGGATAAAGTGCTGTATCAATTCAACTATTATTATAATAATTACTTATTGTTGTGGTTGTTGTTCTTATGTTTTTAATTGTTGTCTTTATTATTAGTAGTAATAGCAATATCGTTGTTGTAGGTGTTACTACTACTACATAAGGCATACTAAAAAAAGATGTATTGCCTTTTGAAACCGACCCAATTTTTTGTTTTTGTTTACTGTTATTTAAAAAAAAAAATGTTTAATGAATAAAGAAATATGTCGCATTCAAAACTGAGAAATATCAGCCCAAAGAGGGAAGAAAAAAAAAGTTTAAAAAAAGATTTCCGACCGACTGACCCATGTTTTGGCACCTTAGGGGCAATACAACATCCTTTTTTTTTTAGGCCTAATACTAATTCTTTACAGTAAGATTATTTTGCACACACACCCTGCATTCTGTTTGTATTATCACTCAGGTTTGAGACTGGCTATGTGATCCTCAACACAGTACTAGCTAACCCCAAGCTGGCCCAACAAGTTCCTCTTCAAGAGCTGTGGGAGTGGCTTGTACAGGTTGCTAGGAAACAGGTCGGCCAGAGTCGCCTCAAGGCCGTGCAGCTACTGCTACGCATCCTTGCTAGTATACCAAGGTGAGTGAGTTGGTGTTGACTCTTAAAGGGATCCGGTAACTTTGTCTTAGATCCTTTAGAAATAATCCTTGATTTAGCTCATGCTGCAATGATAATTATAAACCTTTAGGTCAGTCAGGAACTCCATGACTTTTACAAGCCGATCGGCCGTCTGATTATCAAGATATTAATGATTGGAATTACAAATTTTGAAAACCGTTTGCTGAACGGTTTTCATAACACTACAGTCTATTGGGGAAAACGAGTATGGTAAAACCGGTCACTCAAAGATTTTTACTTTTTGAGGCACTTCGAGATCAATTTGAAGCGCAATATTACACCATATCACAGACACTGGTAACATGTAGGACCGAGTATCTCAGATTTAACATTGTTAAACGATCCCTTTAAAACATTCAAAGGTGACCTGTGTATAAAGACTACCAAATCCCTCTTGCAGTGTCCTTCATTCAAATCCATATAAAAGTAACCTGTGTCAAGAGAGTCTGTTTTTATTGTACCAGCGTTCCTCTCTGAACCTATAATATGAAAAGAAACTGAATATAAAAACCACTATATTATACTATATAAAAGACCACTATGAAAAAAAAGTTATATAGAATATTAAAGCTCTGAGACATTAGAAGGTATAGATGGTATGAACCTATTTGGGTTAAGCCTTCATTGACCGGTTTAGGAGGTTACAATCATTCATCTAAGTATACTCAGGTCTGAAGCCATGATTGTAATTCATACTTAAATATATTTAATTATACTAAAATGTAAAATAGGTCTCTGATGGGCTTGATTCCATACTGTGAAGAGCATTAATTCATGAATTCATTATTTCCTGCGATCACAGTCCGTCTCAGACTGAGTCATCACCACGCACCTACTCAACATCCACCGTCCCTGACCCATCGACACCCTCGCCCCAAGACAAAACCAACGAGGACACGCCCCCATCCTCTACCCCTGCCGAGCCCAGACCGCCGGTGGACTTGACCCGTCTCAAGCCTCTCTGGCTTCTGCTGGATTCCATGAACTGCAGGCTGAGTGCAGACTGCTCCCCCCAGAGCTTGGCCGCGGCACACCGGGCCCTGATGGAGCTGTTTCTGATGGTGGAGAACATGGTCCAGGAGTGGGACATGGTGGAGGAGTATGTCCTGGCCATGAGCAATGATGATGCTATCAAGAGAGCACTCATACAGGTGAGAAAAATGAGCAGTAAACCACCCCTCCCCCAAATAGAACAGAAAACAAACGGTAACATTCAAATCATTTTATGTGTGAATGAATATGAGAGATGGGGTGAAAAGATCAAGGTGCACACAAAAAAGGCCCTTACTTATTCATGTATCTGTTAGCTATAAGATAAAGAAACGTGAACCGCACCATTCCTTCATAATTTCATTTTGCTGTGTGTTATCCACTGTATATAATATCTCTTTGTATACTGCTGCACACTTGTAATCCCTTTATTTGCCTCAACCCACCATTCATTTTGCTTGTTCCAATCCCTAGGGTGCTACTCACATCAAGTGTATTCAACTTGCGCTGTTCAAGAGTAGCAGCACAAGAGGTGAGGAGGAGCTGGCCATGGTCGCCACGGAAACTGAACCAACAGCAGCAGCATCAGGTAGTGGTTGCAGCACCAATAGCAATGTTAACAACAACACAGGCAGATTGGAGGTTGAAGATGTCCCACGGATGAATCCTGTTCTCTTCTCACATCTCTTTAGATAACACAGCGCCTTGCATGTAGTCTTGTACCCGTTGCACACGATGCGTCATTTGCCTTGTGGAGGATTGCATTTAATAGCTACTAGCGCTGCTTTTGACGTACCGTATTGATGGTTTGATGATTCATTTTACCTGACTGCTAAGAAAGTATGTGTATGCTTGTTATTAAGCAACCAGGATACCAACGGCTTTGAGTAATGAGGATTAATGCCTCACCCAAGGGCACTGGCAAATCCACTTTGTTTTAAACCTTGGACTGCTTAGTTTTAATACTAGCTGTTATTCCCTTCAAGGGCTTGATTCGCACAGATAATAATGCAATCGAAATGACGCCTCTAATTCAAGGGGCATTACACCTAATGTTGATCTATGGCAGTGATTGGTCTATGTGAGAAGTTTCCAACTTCCTGTATATTCTATATATTGTTTATATATATATATTTGATTTCTACATGTAGTGGATTTACCATAACACAAATGGATGTAAGATGCACTTGCAATGTGTGTTTAGTCATTATTTTTGTTGACTAATAAGAGCCACTATGTGCATGAAATAGATTATGTTGCCTTCCTTGTTTCACAATGGGAGTAAAGTTTGATGTAAACACGTCTGTACCGAAACAATGCAAGCAACTTTTTGCCATTCTCTTCCAGCCTCCCCCTCTCAATTATGTATTTGTATTGACTACAAGTGTGTGGATTTCAGACAGAAATAAGATGTGCCCTTTTTATTGCTTTTCCATTGCAAGTACTGATTAAAGGATTGTCTTAAAGGATGGGGGGTCAAATGTCATGAAATCTCAATAGCACCATGCATGTTGAGATGGTGCAGCCGGGGAAAGAGTGAATTAATTAAAGCTTATCTGTACTAGTTTATAGGAGGGATTAGAGCACCCTGCAAGGTCACTGCACAGGTGGTTATCTCATCAACTCAGCTCTCAAATAACATAAGAAAAAGAGGATCATGGGGGACCTATGGTCACCAATTAGGCATTGTTTTCTATATAGAGGGAGCAAGTAGCTACAAGTAGCACAGTGTGGCTTTAATATTGTTTGTGTTTATTTATCTTGACTTGGCTCCTCGCTGCAAGCAATAAAGAAGTATATCGCTACCAATCTCTACATTCATGCTCGCCACCAATACATGTGTGAGAAAGAGAGGGAGAGACACATAGAAAGAATCAGGGAGAGAGAGAGAGAGAGAGAGAGAGATAGAAATAGACAGAAAGATAGACAGACAAACACATTTGACAAATAACAGTTGCCTGACTTTGTGACCTCTTGACTTTGTAAGATGTTAATACAGCCCAAGACATACATAGAGGTGGACAAATTGTTATAGCTATGAAGGCTCATTCAGATAAGATGTGGTCACCTGCCACAAAAACAGCCACTGCGGGTTGTTTTAATCGTGTATTAAAATGAATGGCAACTGTATGCACGCAACAATGGGCTCTGAGCTCTGTGGTATAAGGTACAGAAATGTGAGGAGTATTTTAATTTAGGCCACCATAAAAAAAACTACCTCGGTCTTGCGGTATTATGTCTGAACAGAGCCAAACAGAGGAGAGGTTAAAGCCCCACTGTCCTACATGTACTTGTAGCTACTTGCACCCTCTATTTAGAAAACTTCCCCAATCGGTGCCTGTTGGTCCCCCGTGATCCTCTTTTTCTTATGTTAGTTGAGAGCTGAGTTAATGAGATAGCCACCTGTCAGTGACCTCACTGTGTGGTCTAATCCATTCTGGCCCAGTAGTATTGACGGTCTTTAAATGAAATATTTGTGATAGTCCATCTTCAATGTTCCAAAATTAAATTGTGAGTATAGCAAGACTGCGAAAACAAAGTGATATGAAAAACAACGATTGCCAATAAATTGTGTAGACATTGATGAAATAAGTAGAAAAAATAGCAGCACCTATCTTACTTCTTTTCCTTATTTTGTAATTTCTAAAGGAGCTGTCCAATATTTCATAAGCATATCTTAACCCAAGTATTATTTATTCACATAATGCATTTACCTGTATGTTTATAATCACCAGGTAATTATTTTGTAAGCTTTTGACTACAGAGTTCTGTCATTACCATAGGCTTAGCACAGGGACCAGCTGGTGCCCCTAGGCAATTGGTCCTACTTTATTATTTCTTTGATGTGAGTCACTTTCAAGCGGCAAGGGTTGTAACAAATCAAACATTTCAGACATAGCACACTGTCAATCATAAGCCCACTGGCATCCATTTTGTTGATGCCAATTTGATGTGAATAATTATCTTTTACAAGTTTAGAATTCATCAGCAGCAAAGTTGTACTCTAGTTTCCTCCTTCATACACCCTTCCATGAACTGACTGTACCAATATTTTTATGATATGATTTTTGTAGGTGCAATATACATATACTTTGTTATGTATTTGATAAAGACAATTATTATTTTCACTTGTATTCATGTTTTAGGTTCATGATAGCTGAATTATCTGTACTTCATGTACTCCCCCCCCCCTCTTTTTTTTTTTTTTGTGGGGGGGGGGGGGTACACCTATCAATATAGCAGGTAGTGGTAATATAAATAGACAAAAATTAGACTAAGATTTGTCATGTTATGCATTTTTAGTCCCATTGTGTATGCAGAATATGTCTGTAACGGTTAATTTACCCTGTGTACACTGGATTATTAAAGGTACTTGTATTAACTTAGAAATACCTATATTTTGTGCACTTGGAAAAATAAAAAAGCAGAATGGCAATCAGACATTATAATTTTGTGAGTTCTGTCCACTGCAATGCTGTTTATAAATTACTTAACCTACACACACACACACACACACATGTACAGTAAACTTTTTTAAACTTTTATTTACTAAATGTAAACGTACACTCATATTTAACTCGACATGCTCATGATTACCATCTTAATAATCCCAAACTTAGTTTAGCCCTACGATCAATTAGACACCATGTACCAGATATTTGGAATAACTTATCAAACCATATTAAAACTAGGACCTCCCTGTATTCTTTTAAAGCTTATTTGAAAGCATATTTGTTAACTAAGTATAGTTTACTAGATCTTACATAGAAATTTAAAAATTATCTAATTTGTTATGTCTTGAATTGTTCTGTCTTTGTTTGTCAACAGAAATGGACCCTGCATACATTTAATATTGTCACCAGTTACTGAAACCAACACACAATTAATGTCACGGTATTAGTCTCTTTTTATTCCACCCAAGCTAAATTTTTGCACCTTGCACAAATGCACTTCTCAACACGAAATATTTCACTAAATTTGTTTTGTTACTTTCGCTCAAAATTAATTCAGCCATGCTCACTTTTAATCACTTCAATTATATCTTATTTAACATTGAATACAATGCAGTTGCATGGGTTGTTCTTTTATTTTGTTAACTCGGCAGAGGCCACGGTCATGTTCAAGCATTTACGCTTACGACATGTGGTCTCCTGCTTTTTCCTTTTGTATGAAACTTTTTATTTTAACTAGAAACAAATTTTGTCAAACTTACATGTTATTCATTATATTTATTTGTATGTTTCTTTGTATTGATATGAAAAAGTGGAAATAAAACAAAACAAAACAAAACAAAGTATGGCAGGAACTAGCTATCTACTATTGATTATGCTTAATTTTCAGTGTATCTTATCTTTTGTTATAGAAAGAAGATGACTGACAATGCCACATTTTTTTTATCACTTTATATTTTGATTTTAAGGAGGGTTGAATTTGCAGTCATTTAATGCGTGTCAAATCAAAGGTTTGTAAATCTACTGGTATGTGTAAAGTGTACTACTTTAATTAGTGGACCATACCCTACATGTATAAATTTAAACTCAAACATGCTGTATTGTGGGAATTATAAATTGCATACAAACGCGGCATGATAGCAGATGACTAATTCTTGGTTATTTGTGTGTGAAGCTGTCGGTGTCGATCCCTATCAGTTGGTGCTTAAGACAAAGAGTCGAGTTCAAAACTAATCAATCGGGTCATCATGGAAATGAGTAATGCTCTGTATGTCCAAGTTCAGTTTGTTACTTTTGATACCAGAGTGCAGATATTGATACTATATCTGCATGACAATAGCTGTACTTCAGAGAGGATGAAGATAAAATCAGTTTTACTGAATGATATTCGTCCTTACACATTCAAGGGTAATCCTACCTTTTTTTATATGTTCATTTGTGCAAAAGCACAAAAAAAAAAAGAAACAGAATGGTGAAAGTTTGGAAGAAATCCAAGAAATTGTAAGAAAAGTTATGAATGTCTGAAATATGAGTCCTCTAAAACTATTCAAATCTCAAATTGGCAATGTTGTCAGTGAATTGTGACATATCCATGCTCAACTCTGCTCTTTTGTCGTGTGGTCTTGTGGGATGTAGCCACAATTGCCACCTACCACTCGTGAGTGTTACACAATGGGAACATTCAAATAATGCTGTGCCTTTGATTTGCCAACTCAGTTTGCGCTGTTACTGAAGTTTGATTATTCTGATGTTACGATGTACATATCTACAAAATATATATATGTTTCATTCTCTTGAAAGAGTACTTCCATACATTGCTTTTGTGAAAAGGCATGAAATATGTGTAGATATTTGCTAATTTAACAAATAAAGAGTAGGTTTTTGTAATATTAACTACAATTATTACATTTGTTGCATATGATGCCCAGACATTTTTGCTTTGCAGTAGTCTCTTTGAAGATAGTCGACACCTATCTTACCATTTTTGATTAATGATTGTACACCATGTGTATGCCTGAACAAACGAAGGCCATATGATGATTTATACTTTATACCTTCACTTGCTTATTTCTTATTTGCAGAACTCCTTCCCTTCCCCATCTTTTGAAAGAGAAGTAAACACTACTTTTGCATCATTATATATTCAGACGCGGATAATTCCTATTTTTTCTTTAATGGAAAGTCTTTATTTATATTTGATCTTGCATAGCATTTGTATTACATTTGTAGGGTTAAAACTGGAAAGATATATGCTTTATGTGCATGAGCCCTTCTCTTCATTTGAAAGAGAAATAGAAAACTACTTTTGTATTATTTCATTCAAAAGTTTATTCATGTATTAATATTTTTTTTTCATGGAGAGTCAATGGTAACATTTATCCTTTTTTCAGTAGTATTTTCATTATATATGTAGGGTTTAAAATACAGAGAGATATGAATTGTTCTTATATTATGTAACAGATTTGATTTCCATTTATCATTCAAGTTGTATTGGTAATTTATTTCAAAGTAAAATAAAAATGTTAAATATATGTTTATAGATTTGTATCCTGTAAAAATGTTGCGATGATTAAATGGTTTTCCGCATCTACTGTAGGTATAAAGGAAGACTTAACATATTTGTTCCACATGCCAACATTTCTCACATGGATAGAATTTGTATAGGTCATAAAATACACAGAGTGAGTTATGAGGTATTCTTTTCTATGCAATGTCTCTTCAGTTTTACCTATCGGGAGCTTAAGATTACAACTGCATTCGTCCTTCCTTATGAAGATGATTGGTTCCAAGAAGACTTTTTCGCAGAAAAAAGGAAAATTTAACATGGAGAAGCAATTGTACCATACAATGCAATTATGCAGTAATGCAATTATGCTAAGTAGAATTAGACAGTAGGCCTTTTAAAAAGGTATTTATGCTTTCATCACTTTCTGCTTTATTTGCAACATCTCTGAGTTGAATAAACATATGATACAAATAATACATTGAAAGGCCTTTTATTTTGTGTCTGCAATACATATTTTGTGAAGATGATTCCTTTATTTGTGAATGTGTCTATTTTATGACTAAAAACACCTCAATCCTTTTATTATAAATAATAATAATAATAGTGTAAACTTATAGAGCGCACACACCGTCCAGGGACGCTCATGGCGCTAGCTCAGCAACAGTTCTCTTTGATACAGGAAAAGTAAATAATTTTACAATTTTTTTTTTTTTTTTACAATATTTTTTGTTATGACCCATTTCGGTGCTCAGCTCTGCCCGATGGGGCCCGGTGCCCTCCAGCTGCTCCGTTCACTGACAATTTAAGGGACTAGCCCAGTCAGCACATTATTCACAGAAGCTCTAGCATCTAGGCCAACAGGCCCCACACGGGCAGCCAATGAGACTAAAGGGTGATAACTAATTAATTTCATATATATACAAATAACATGTCAATTATGGATTTAGTAAAATAAACTTATTCAACTTAAGGAAATACTGGGTTACAGATGGAATAGGTAAGTCTTAAGATGAGTTTTAAAGGTGGAGTATGTTGCAATCCAGCGAAGTGATGAGGGAAGCTTATTCCATAATTTGGCTGCTGCATGCGAAAAAGCATGATCTCCCCATGAATGACGGGTACGGGGAATTTGCAGCAAATTATCACTTCCAGATCTTAAGGTACGAGTTGGATTGTAGGGGTGTAGTGAGTCTTTAATGTATTGTGGCGAAATTCCACGGAGAGCCCGATAAACAAGTAACATAATTTTGAAGTGGACCCTTTTCTGGACAGGTAGCCAGTGAAGAGAGCGTAATAAAGGCGTAATAGAAGACATTTTGGAGGGATTGCAGTCTGTCTTGCTGCTGTTTTGTGAGTCCAAATAGAATAGAATTACAAAAGTCTAAGCGGGATGAGATTAATGCATGGATTAATTGTTCGCATGCTTTTTGAGTCAGAGATTTTCGTATGAACCCAAGGTTCCGCAGTTGATATCTCACAGACTTTGATATGCTAGATACATGTTCAATAAATGACATATTATTGTCAAATATCACACCGAGGTTACGGACCTTTGAGGCTGACTTTAGAACTTTGTCACCTACATGCAAGCTTAAATGAGTATGATTTGCTCTCAGTAAAGAGTTCTTAGAGCCCAAAATGATAAACTCAGTTTTATTTTCATTTATTTTAAGACCGTTGGAATCCATCCAGTCTTTCATGTCATGGATACAGGCTTCTAAAGTTCTCTTAGCATCGGCAATTGCATCTGAGGAAGGATAAACAGAAATGAAAAGCTGAATGTCATCAAGATATTCATGTATACTCCTTAAATTTTGATAACAATATTTTTCACAAGCATTGTGTTGATTTTGTTTCTCAAGGAATTTACTACTGATAGATTTGTTACGGCTGACTCGTTCATTTCTAAATACATGTATCTCGTGCATGAAATCGTTTGTGATTCAGAGATATTCTGTGCAGTGTTATCATTTTCATAGCTTTTTAAACACTGAATTGTTTTGATTTGCAAAACTACGTGCTTTCTCTGTCTACTTTCAAGAGGACTGCATGCTGAACTTGTTCATCAACCTTAATTGTAAATGTAGAGGCTATTGTCAGGGTGTAACATTTTTAGTAAAACACCGATAAATATCAAACCTTTAGTTGCATACAGAATTGGGGGCGTTGCACCGTTCTGGGGGCTTGCAATCATCACTTGTGTAATTACTTTATCTAGAAGCTCAAGTGGCAATCTTTTGCATTTTCAGCGAATGATTTAACAACTATTATTTTAATTTTTCCAAAGAAATTCGCTATTGATGACTTTGTTACGGATTACCAGTTCAATTCTGAATATATCCTGCATGAAATTGTTTCTCAACGTGGAATATCAGGACTCTATTCGAACCTCAAATTGTTGAAATTGGACAATGATTGATAATTCCGAAGTATGTACACGATAAGAAATCCTGAAAGAATCCGATCGCCTTTCTGTCCGTAGAACATGTAAGGTTCAATTTATTTCAATTATTTTTTCTACGAATTAGTCAAGTTTACAAAAGCATACAATCAAATTACTAACTTTGGCTTCATTTCCCTAAGAGGGATATAAGTTAATGCCCCTCTAAAGTGATGGGAGCCCTAACAAGTCGACAACTAAAGAGAGCGCTGGAGTCAAAATGGAGAAAATCCAAACTTGTTTCGGATCGACAGAATTACATTAATCAAAAGAATAAGCTAAATGTTATCATTCATAAAGCTAAGCGTAATTATTACACAAATGTTATTCTTGAGTCTAACTGCAGGAATATGTTTTCAACAGTCAGTTCATTACTGGGTCGTTCAAAGCATGTCCTCCCAGTGTCCGATGAACCGCTTCGCCTCTGCAATGATTTTGCCAATTTCTTTGAGGGCAAGGTTAGGAGTATCAGACAGTTACTTGATGCACATCCACCTAATCAGCAAACAGTGTGGACTGTTCCAGATCCGGATAATGTTCCTCCTCCTCTTGGTCCAGTAGCGGATGACGACTTACTGCTGGCTTTAACACCAGTCAGCGATGAAGATGTGAAGAGGGTCATAAAGAAGTCTGCAAACAAGTCCTGTGACCTGGATGTCATGCCAACCTGGCTGCTTAAAGCTAATTCAGAGGTAATGGTACCCGTTATCACGTCAATCATAAACTGCTCGTTAGTGAATGGAGTTTTCCCTGACAAACTTAAATATGCAATAGTTTTTCCTCACCTGAAAAAATCTTCGTTGGATTCTTCGGAACTTAAAAACTATAGGCCTGTATCTAATCTTGCTTACATATCCAAGGTGATTGAGCTCGTGGTGTCCTCAAAACTGACAGCCCATGTCGAAGAGCTTAGCTTACAAGATGAATTTCAGTCGGCATACAGGAGACATCATAGTACTGAATCTGCACTAACCCGTGTTAGAAATGATATTCTATGTGAAATTGATAAAAGGCGTGGTGTGATACTAGTTTTATTAGATTTAAGCGCAGCCTTCGATACCATTGACCACGGATTTTTGATTGATAGGCTTTCCTCAGAATTTGGAATACGTGACACGGCTCTGCAGTGGTTTCGGTCGTATCTTAACTGTCGGACCTATCGGGTTCGCATAGATAGCACTTACTCTGATGTTCATACTTTAGATTATGGAGTTCCACAAGGGTCCGTACTCGGCCCGCTCCTTTTTACGCTATACGTCAAACCTTTGGGAAGAATTATTAGTCGCTACGGTCTTAGATATCATATGTATGCTGACGACACACAAATATACACAAGTTTCAACCCCAAAAGTCTTGCAAATTTTCAAGAAGAAATAAGTAAACTGGAACAATGTATCTCTGAAATTAGTATATGGATGACCTTAAATAAACTCAAACTGAACGAAGGAAAGACGGAACTACTGCTGGCCATGTCACCAAAGCTTAGACATCACTTACCGCGTGATATAAGTATAAACATAGGAAATGGTAGAGTACAAATGTCTGACAATGTCAAAAACTTAGGTATTTTCTTTCAATCTTCAATGTCCATGTCTAAACAAATTACTGCTTTGTGTAAATCGCTTAACTTTCATTTGTACAATATCTCTAGAATCAAGAATCTGTTGACCTCTGATGCGTGCCATCATGTCGTAAGATCATTAATCCTCAGTAGAATAGACTATGCCAACTCTCTTCTTTTGAATGCTAATGTGACAGACATTCAAAGATTACAACGAATCCAAAATCGTGCTGCCCGGGTTGTTTTGGGAGGGAGCAGGTATGAATCAGCATCTCCTCTACTTAAGCAATTACACTGGTTAACCGTAAATAACAGAATCATATACAAAGTTTCCCTAATTGTCTACCAATGTTTGAATAATTGTGCACCAATGTATCTGTCTGTGCTTCTACATACTCCTCCTAGACTTCAATACAACCTCCGCTCTTCTAACGACCCCACGCTCCTCCGATTACCACGTATCAATTCAAGATCGGGGGAGTGTAGTTTCTTTTATTATGGCCCCAAAATTTGGAATACCCTCCCTTTCGACCTCCGTACCTCTCCCTCAGTTGAAATTTTCAAGAAAAAACTAAAAACGTACCTCTTCAATAAGTAAATTGTAATTCTAATATTTTTGTTTGTTATTATAATTACTCTTTTATACATGTATTATCTTGTGTTTACTATGTCATTATTTCTGTAAAGCGCTTCGAGCAATTCGTTGGATGTTGCGCTATATAAAAGACAATTGTATGTATGTATGTATGTATGGCAAAATTTCATTTAAATTCTATCATAATGTGAAAGAGGGTAACATTTAAGATACATTTCTGCAAGGATTCTCAAAACAAATGAGTTTGAAGTCGAAAATTGATAAAGCAAAACATAATTTAGGTTTTCTGCGTACAACAGAAAACCAAAATTATGTATTATTTTATCAATATTTTTCTTCAAACACATTTTTTTGGGGAAATCTTTGCAGAAGAGTGGCTTAACCCAAAAAGGCCGGGCTATATGAGGTCTATTAATACGGATAGTGGTCTCACCCCCCTCCCCCGCTTATTCACCGGCTGACTGAGTCGGCACAAATTATTTTCTCACGGATTGCCCCCCCCCCCTCTTCCCGCCGGCTGGATCCGCCACTGGAAAACAGGGCCATGCATGAATGAATTGGGTAATCTGTGTGAACGTCTAACCACACTACTCTATATATAGTTGGATTTAATTGGAATATTATCATACCGTTCCTTGTGAAAGCATAGGGAGGTACCAGTTGAATGCTTGGTACTCTGTCCTAGATTATTGTCTTTCTGGATTTACTTGATACCACAGACATCTTCCATCATCATCATCATCATCATCATCATCATCATCATCAAGAGGGACCTCGCACCACTGAATTGCGATGCCTCGACAAGAGGATGATTGGGTAAGTTTTACCAAGGGTACCTTAAGTTGTTTCTACATTGTTTACATTTTGCCACTGTGCCTTCCAAGTTCAAGCGACAAGGCGCGGATCCAGGGGGGGGGGGGCGAGCGGGCCTTGGCCCCTCTGCCCCCTCATACGTACATAGGCCAGGGATGTTGAATATAAAAGTGCAAACTATGATCTGTCTATGTTTACCAAAGCCAGAACCATTGAGAGTACAAGCCCGACGTTGCTCAAGCTGGTGGCAGAATTCCTGGAAAAATCATATTATCCATGTGTTCAGGCTTTCTGATAAATTTGAAATTTAGAGTCCGTTATGATATTAAATTTGAACAGACAGAAGTATAATTTATTGAAATTGATAATGATAAATTGAAAAATTGTGTTATTGGTTTGATTTATAGACCCCCTGACAGTAATTTTGATTTATTTTATAACATTTTTTAATCATGTCTTCATAAAATATCTGAGGAAAATAAACATGTTTATTTTCTGGGTGATTTTAATATAATTTTTCTTTCTTTACCCCATAATAGTAGAAACTCTGACAGGTTTATTCATTTCATGCGTTCATATGGATTTTGTTCATACATTAGTAAGCCCACTACAATTAATGTACACTCCTCAACGCTTATTGATAATATTTTTTCTAATGCATTTACTGAAACAATTACTGGAGAATTATTATTCTCAAAAGTTTCTGACCATTTACCTATTTTTTTAATATGTGAACATGAAATTCCCCAATTGGAACCACTTAATAATATTATGTATCGAAAAGAAACCCCTCATAATATTGAATTATTAAAGCAGAATTTAGCTGTAGAGGAATGGGTTGACTTTTATAATGTAAACGATGTTAATATTGCCTATGATAATTTTAATAATAAATTGCAAAATTATTATGATAGTAATATTCTTTTAGCGAAAGTTAAACGTAAAAATAATAAACCAAATAACCCTTGAATGACGAAAGGTATACTAAAATCAGTACAAACTAGAAATCGCATGTATAAAACATATATATATATATATGTAACAAAACTGATGTAAATTTAACAACTTATAAAAAATACCGTAATAAATTAACAAAATTAATTCGAATATCCCGGAAGCTACACTTTTCAAATATATTAAAGAGGGCTAGTTGTAACACATATGCAGCTACTTGGAAAGTTATTAAAGAAATAATGGGGAAAAAGTAGACCCTTTACCAAAAGATGAGCTCACCTTAAATAATGTTATAATTGAGGACTCTAGTAATTATGCTAATTATTTTAATTCATTTTTCACTAATATTGGGCTCCAACTTGCGAGTAAAAATGATAGTCCTCCTAACATTCATTATACTGACTTTTTATCAGATCGAATCCAACAATCATTTTTTTTAAGTCCAACAAACCCTAATGAAATTACCGTAACTAAAGCATTAAACATGTCCAAAGCTCAAGGTTGTGATGGAATTAGTGCATCAATTTTACAACAAATAATACATGTTATTGCTAATCCACTAATCAATATTATTAATCAGTCTTTATTGCAAGGTGTTTTTCCAGCGAAGGTAATTCCGATCTTTAAAACAGATGATTCGCATGAAATTAGTAATTATCGTCCAATATCTATTCTTCCTAGTATATCTAAAGTTTTAGAGAAAATTGTATATAATATGTTAATCAATTTTTTAAATAGTCACCAAATATTAAATATAAATCAATATGGTTTTAGGAAAAATCACTCCACTGAATTGGCCTTAGTACAAATTTATGATAAGATTACTAATGCCATAGCAAATAAATAACACGTGATTTGTATTTTTTTAGATCTTAGTAAAGCGTTTGATACGCTCGATCATAATATTTTACTCCAAAAACTCTCTTTTTATGGTATTCGGAGCCAAGTCCTCTCATATCTTAAGGATTATTTAACAAATAGAAAATAATATGTTAATTTTAAATGTCTTAATTCGAATTTACTTTCCGTTAATTGTGGTGTTCCCCATGCAAGGCTCCATTTTAGGCCCACTTTTATTTCTTTTATACATAAATGATTTATCCAACACATATTCTTTATTGTTATTTATTATTTTTGCAGATGACACAAATATATTTTGCTCTCATAAGAAATTAGTGAGCAATAATTATTTTTTTGGCCCTCGAAAAATCGCACCCCCCCTTGAATGCCAGGGGGGGCCTATCTCCAAAAAAAAGGTAAAATTAATGTGTTTTTTAAACTTTTTTTTCCCAGGGCGAGGCCCTTAGAAGCTTAGGGGTTTTATACATTAAATTATCGTTAGATCAGCATATTTTATACCTTATTTGTGACACTGGCAGGTCACGAACTGGTGTGGGGTCCAGGGGGCGGAGCCCCCAGAAGCTCAGGGGTTTTGGGAAATAAATAACGGTCAGATGAGCACATTTTATACCTTATTTGTGACGCTGGCTGGACACAATTTGGTGTTGGGTCCAGGGGGTGGAGCCCCAGAAGCTCGGGGTTTTTTCTACATTAAATTATCGTTAGATCAGCATATTTTATACCTTATCTGTGACACTGGCAGGTCACGACTTGATGTGGGGTCCAGGGTGCAAAGCCCCCGGAAGCTCAGGGGTTTTGGGCAATAAATAACGGTCAGATAAGCATATTTTTATATCTATCTGTGACACTGACAAGACACAAATTGGTGTTGGGTTCAGGGGGTGGAGCCCAAGAATTTCAGGGGTTATATACATTAAATTATCGTCAGATGAGCATATTTATACTTTATTTGATACACTGGCAGGTCATGAATTAAGTGGCGTGGGGTCCAGGGGCGGAGCCATCAGAAGCTCAGGGGTTTATACATCAATTTATCGTCAGATGAGCATAATTTTATACCCTATTTGTGCCACTGGCAAGTCATATTGGTGTGGGGTCCAGGGGGCGGAGCACCCGAAGGCTCAGGGGTTTTGGGCAATAATATAACGGTCAGATGAACATATTTTGATACTTTTTTTGTTACACTGGCAGTACACAAATTGGTGTTGGGTCCAGGGGCAAAGCCCTCCGAAGCTCAGGGGTTTATATATCAATTTATCGTCAGATAAGCATAATTTTATACCTTATTTGGCGTGGGATCCAGGAGGCGGAACCCCCAGAGGCTCAGAGGTGTTAGGCAATAGATTACGGTCAGATGAGCATCCAGGGGCCCGCCTTAGGTCCATTGGTTGGGTTCGGAGGGCAGAGCCCCGGAAGCTCAGGGCTTTAGGCATTTAATTACGTCAGATGAGCATAATTATACCTTATTTGTGACACTGGCAGGTAACTAATTGGCGTGGGGTCCAGAAGCTCAGGGGTTTTAGGAATTTTATAACGGTCAGATGAGCATATTTTGATACTTTTGATATCTTTATATTTCCTTTTTTCCTTCTTTTTTTCCCTTCTCCCCCCCCTTGGATCCGCCACTGCCATGCACCCACCCGCTTCACACTAATGACAATTACAATAGGTCAGCTAGGCTTTCGTGTGTGTGTGCCCAGGTCTGCACGAGTGAGAACTCGCCAATCATCCATATCAAACTCCATCCACATGTACAACGGAATGTCTCGAAGATCCAGTGTTGTAATTCCCAAATTGGTTTAAGACGCAAGTACATGACTTGGATACCCAACCTCCTCAGTATATTTTTTTTTTATCTCACTTGTTAATTCGTTTGATCACCTGACACCTCCTCTTGCTCTGCTTTAATTACTATGTTAACTATTGTTCTGAATTAGTGTTTATAAAACAACATTCGATCCTCTGTTAATTTGTGCTAAATCATAATTATGTTAAACCTTGTTTATTGACTGTTAATGTCTACATTTTTGTCAATTCATTAGTAAATGTTGATCTGTAGGCCTATATGTTACACCAGCCAAAATAAAATATCCCGAAATGGACAATAAATACTAAATTGATTGCATGAATTGAATTGATTGATTGAAATTGAAATTATTTGTGTTTGTATGCATCTTATTAAATGTACTTAAAAATGTATAATGATGTAAAATGAAGAAATATTTGTTACTTTATTTATATGATTATGTTCTATTTTGAAAATGTAAAAATAAAAACAATGTACAATGTATGGATTTCATTGTCATTGTTTATCTATAAAGCCTAAAAATGGTGCAATGCAACATTGTAAATCACTTTTCAAAGACTTTAATTCATGAGATGGATTGAGATTAGCAACATCATTACATATTGCACATATGCTAATTAGAGGATTATGCTAATAGGGCTATTAAAAAAGTTGCCCAAGGTTGCCTAGCTGGCAACCAGGCTGAATTTACTTTAATATCCATCTAGAACACAAATCAAAAAAAAAACAACCTTGTACTTATCAAGTTTTCCAGGTCTGAAAAACTTCTACAGGACTATACCTACGACCAACAGGAAAGAATTTCACTTTTGTGAATCTTTAAATGCTACTCGTACGTGTAATACTACTACTACTATATGCTATCACTTTTATTACTAATAATAATATTGATAGTTATTATAAGCATAATGATCATTATAATAATGTATTATTATTATTATTATCATTATTATCTACACACACACACACACCCATATATATAGCCTATATATATAGCCTATATATATATTTATATCAAAAATATGAATGTATGCATGTAGGTATGATGGGTTTATGGATGACCTTGATATTATACATTCATATTTATACAAATATAATTAGGTCCTCAATACTATACATTCCGTTACAACTAGTACTAGAACTTAAAATTTCCTATGCACTCTTTTACAAGAACAAATCGGAGAGAAAACGTGTATTTCTGCGTACTTTACTAGAATCTTTATTTTTATCAAATTGTGTAGAATCTAAATGGAACTTACAAAGAAACGTAATTCTTAAAAGAGGTAAAAATCAGTTAATAGGAACACACCGACACTTTATGTGAAGAGAAAGAATCAATAAAAAAGATATGGCTAGATGCCCTTTGTCTGTGTAGCGTCCCTGTCTATGACAGAGACTTACTAAAGGCCAATAAAAGTACCTAGGGGTTCCGTGGATTCAAGTGACCTCGCCAATTTAAACATTTTTTTGGAGAAACCTCCTTCAGTTTTGCTCGTCAGACAATTTTCAAAGCGAAAAGGGAAACCTTAGCATCCTTGAATAGAGAAAGTCTCTCCAGGTGACCCACTCCTTTCCCCCACATAGGAACAGTTTTTTTTTCAATATAACCCCCCCCCCCCGACTCATTTTTCATGTTCAGATCTTTAATCTTGATTTGGCCTCTTCAAAATTTGGGGAATAGTACATGGTGGCCTAATAAAAACGGACTAGCATGCTTCCAATAATGTGGAGTCACATTCACGGAAACCACCAGAAGGAGAATCTTTTCACATGAAAAATACCAGTTTTCACAAAATTTGGTAGAAGTGTTTTCGTTTTAGGGAGAAGTTCAAATTTGTTTGTTTTCAATGAAACTGCTTTCTTAAACAATTTGTTTAATTCTATGTCTGTGTGTCGTTGACAAATGCATGCAAAATAAAAATGTGTGTGGAATGTTATGTTTGTGTGCTACCTGACATTATAATTATTACAGCTTGACCAAATCTCTGTTATAATACCATTTCTTAAACAACGCAGTCCTACGTTGTTTTCTGCAGGAAAGACTGCCAGATGAGGTAGTCAACATTGTTTTGTTAAAGGTATCTAGAAAAGAAATACTCGACCAATTTTGGTGGATTTGGTAACATTTTCCTTCTCCAAAGATTTCCCATCTCTTGTTGCCATTTGCACCATGCTACTGGAACTATGCTTGTCCGTTATTTATGGGACACCCTGTTTATAAAATGAGTCCCTAAAAAGTGACTTTTACAGAAAAGTAATAAAAAATTCATCTTACCTTAATTGGGTCACTGCGATAATTATTAAGCAACACCTTAATTGATATAACACAACAAAAATATACACCATAAACTATAATTCATTACACTATTTGATATACATATGTTTGCTACATAAAACCAATTTCCCATTAATATATAGTATACAAATTCAAGACATATTTTAAAGATTACAGACTCTGGCCTCTCTACCATACATTGATTAATTGTCATATAATAAACATATACTTACATATTATGGACCCCTAAGAAATGACTTTTATAGCAAAAATACTTAAAAATTGATCTACCTTCAATTGGGTCCCTGCAACAATTATTAAGCAACACCTTAAATGATATAACACAACAAAAATATACACCATAAACTATAATTCATTACACTATTTGATATACATATGTTTGCTACATAAAACCAATTTCCCATTAATATATAGTATACAAATTCAAGACATATATTTTTAAGATTACAGACTCGGGCCTCTCTACCATACATTGATTAATTGTCATATAATAAACATATACTTACATATTATGGACCCCTAAGAAATAGCTTTTACAGCAAAAATACTTAAAAATTTATCTCCCTTTCATTGGGTCCCAGCAATAATTATGAAATAACAAAAATATACACCATTAACTATAATTCTTTACACTATTTGATATACATATGTAAGGTAAATATAGGATTTCCCGGCCAAATTCGCGAGTTTGTCAATCAAATTAATTTGTCTTGCGTTCAAATTCGACGGTTTTAGTGCAGTCAGGTATATCTCGGGTTTATATTCCCTTTTCTAGTTTTCAAATCTATGGAATTTTCGTTAGAATCTATGTATGTTTCATTCAAATTAATGAACAATGTGCTTCTTTCGCTATTTGGTCATTCGATTTGGCGCAACACGAGTTTCTGACAACGCGACGGTGTACTTTTAGCATTCTAATTCATTTGTAGCATTTAAATTAGCACTTTGTGCACTTAAATTGATGGTCAATATACATTTCTCGTTTATTACACACTTTTCATAGCTCATTCTTTTTCTTTCAAGATTGTTTTTCATGTGTATTTCATCATATTTCATTTTCTTGCATTTATACACTTATACTTATTAGATTTATCTGATATTCATCAGCATTTAAGTTTGATTGTTAAGAAGAAAAAAATGACTTCCATCTACGGACCTGATGGTCTCAGTATATTTGTAAATGTTCATGTAAGGAAGTTGTTTGTCTTATGTTTCATCATAAATTTATCATATCATCATAATTTCATTATGGAAGAAGGGTACAATATTTTGACTGAGGTAGGGACTAGAGTCAACCATTTGAACGTGATTCATTATTTAGCCATGTCTTTAGCCATCGATCTGCTGGCGGGCAAGTAAACTATGAAACTCTTTAAGAAAAACAGAGGGTTGTGCTGGGTATAAGAGACGATGTGAATTACTTTTGTAAAATTCGGAGTCTGTAGTAAAAAGGGGCGATTAAGGGTACCCCCACCTTTTCCGGGTATATGAACATGTCCGTGCAGAAATGCCATATCCCTTGATTTCGTCCCTTCTTTACTCTATGTCTGACTACACCCCATCTGCATTGTCCTGAAAATAAATAAATGGAATAACAGCTCAGACCCCAATGGCAAATCGTGCATTTTAACTGCATTATTTAAAAACTGTAAAAGTTTGTTGCAATTCTTCCCCCGAACATTCCTAACTTGAATAAAAATATTACGAATACGAAAGACAGGTGTTAATTTGAATGATAAAAATTACGCTTCGATAAGTGAATATTAATTTGAATGCTAGTTGAGCAGTTTCTAAATTGAATGACAGATCTATGAAACCCTTTGACCAAAATCCTAAATTAAATACAAAAACTGGAAAATTGAATGATAATTGGCATTGCAAAGCCGATCTGCGCTAACTTAAATGCAAAGTAAATGAATTCGAATGACAAACACGTGCATTTGACCGGGAAATCCAATAAAACCAATTTCCCAGTAATATATTATAGTATACAAATAATTCATGTTTGTGAGTTCATTAGTGAATATGCACTGCGCACGTATTAAGTTACTATCGGACAATGGACTTGACTTGTCAAAGTCATTATCAGGCTCATAAACAGAGTGTAGTCTATATCACTGTTTATATACACGAGCTTCAAAACTTGAATAATTACATTTATAAAACGGGTCGGCAATGTGGTAATAAAGTCAAGATAAAAGCAACAAAACCAATCAAATTGCCAAGAGTCGTACAGTTATGAAGGCCATCATTTGCTTTATTGATTAATATCAAATAAGCGGGCAGTCAAACAGTTTAATACGCGTCACAGTGCATGCATCATTGTCCTTTCATTTGAAACTGCGTGTATTTTGTCACGTCTTAATAGTGTTCCCACCAGGAATACGCTTAGGCGCATCTCAGCCACTTTTTAATGGGAATATTTGTTTGCACTGTACGAGTGGTAGGAAAGTCTGATGCATGGTCATGTGTTGTCTTTTGACCAATTAAATTGCATTCTAGAACCCGTTTTATAATCATAATTATGTTATAATATCTTATTACATTCCTTGTATCGTTTGCTATCATAAAGTTATCTGTAAAATATGATTGTCTTTCAAACTGCATAATACAAATTATCCCTACAGAAAGTGAGATGTCATACCTTAACAAAATTATAATAAAGGACATTTAAACCAATAAATTCTTTTACACTTTTTATCATTCTGTAACTGTTAATGCAATAAACAAACATGGCATGAAAAGTACCATTAATTTTTTAAGATAAGTAAAATTGATTTAATTACATTAGCAAATTACACTAATAATTCTACACTGATCAAATTTACCCACATGATGTAAAGAAAAGTAATTTTCATATATAGAAAAGAAAAACACTTAATAGAATTAAATTATTCATGTCATGTTTATAATCATACACATAAATCTAAAGTGAACTGTTAAGAATAATTGGATTACCGTAATCTAGAATGGTCTTAAAGATAAAATTTATTAAAAAAATAAACCTCTGCGATCAATTCGACATCAATTTTCCATGAGCTTTTAAAATGATTCATAAAGAATAATTGAATTGATTAATCTCTCCTCATGATCGTATTTACGTAAATTTGCCATGGATGTATTATAGTAACTTGTAGAGATTAGTTTGATAAAGCATCTAGTCTGAAATCCATAAGGCCCATATTCTACTAAAATTGGGCTTTAGCTTTCGTTCAACTTATTAAAGTATAAGCTTTCCTTTGTTAAAAGTGATCTTAGACCTAGGGTTGGCTTTAACTGAATTAGTACAAATGGACCAATGTCTTTGCAATTGTTTTGACGTAAATTTGCTTTGGGCTTTATAGTGATTGGACGTATGAGTATAATTTTGTTTAACTCTCTCGAATTGTCTTATAGATGAAATCAATAAAACTTGAAACTCGAGTTTTGCCTGATGGCGAGTATGCTTCGCCACAGGTTAATCCCCAGCTAGTGATGCCATAGATAGTCCAGCGACCATTCACCTCCTGTACCAGTGGACCCCCACTATCACCCTAAATGGGGAAAAAAGGGAATGAGTGATGACAAATATATATTCTGTTTGAAGTTATATCATAGATATATAGGTACTGTTACACGACAGATTTATTTGCCTTCTGAGTTCGCTTTTGTTACTGGCTATGAGTAGAGCAAAGTGACACACCAAATGAAACTCTTTCATTTGAAGAAGTTCAAAAAAAATTACAAAATGATGATAACATTGGCCTGAAATGGTGTGACGATTACATATCTCAGTGGTGCCATGAGACTGGTTTCTTCTGAAGGGGTGGGGATAGGGGCATACAAAATGAAAATAAATTTGAGCCACAACAAAAAGGCAGATATTTGTTCTACCGGTATATCAATATTGATGCTATATACTTTCATTTGGTGCCGTATTCCTTTTGGTTCTGTATTCTTCTGCAGGCATGGCATGGTATGTATTTTTTTATCTAAAAAACTAGGGTGGACTCATCAGTTCAGTGATGTTGATTTTTTTTTTAACACCACAAAAGTTTTGATCACCATAAATTGCATTAGATATTTGTCATGGACTGTTGGTCTGCTTCGAAACAAATGGATGTAGATTATTGAAAATAACAATAAAAAAAGTTTGAAAATACATGTATGTTGTATGAAGGACAGTATGACTTACAGTGCAAGCAGACTGATATCCAGTATCGTACATAGTACAGAACATTGACGGGAAAACACGTAAGATATTTGTCAGAGGTCTCTGACATATGTTGTTTGGTATCACAGGTGCTCTGGCCTTCTGCAGATTACGAGGTGAGGGCCCTTCAAAAATGAAAGAAAAACGGTTGAAATATATTTGAATTGAGCATAGATGGTAATGCAGATAAAAGAAACCAAATAATAGAAAAACAGAAGACAAAATGTGATTGCGTCTCCAATATGCCTCTGTTACGATCATGGTTTGAATTTTGAATAGCCTATAGATACATGTTAATTGATCTTCATGACCTTTGACCCGACTATACCAAGGTATGATCACTTGTCTCCATACAGCGATACAGATTAGTTCAATACAAATGTTAAGTTCCCAGCTAAAACAGCTTTGAAATAGTTGATATGGTGATGACAAAGTTATTTAATTACATGTATACTAGACGACTTGATGACCTTGACCTTCTTAACCCATGACTTCTGAATTCTCAAATCCTGTTTTGTTTGAGATAGGAGCAACCCGGTTCCAGTAGGCAATGGGTTTACCCAAAAGATCCAATCATTTTGTTTCACTATATACCAAGTTTGAAGTTCCTCTAAAGGCTTGTTCAGATATGGCACAGTTAAATCATTTTAATTAACACTGTCATTATGTTAAAGGTGCTATGATTTTCCAATCCCCCCATTTATCTCTCCAGGCTTTAAAGACAATCTGTCCCTTTTGCAGCCAACATCAAATTCTGTAGAACTTTGCAGGAATTATGAATATGTCATGTATGTCCAATCTGTGAAATTTAAACGTAAGCAGTGTCCTAGTATTCAAATTATGCAAGGAAACCTGTTTACTTGCTAGACTTCACTGTCAGACACTATTGAGTGACTGACTGGCTTTTTTCTTCTTTGGTAATAACATACATAAAATGAGCTGAAAAGGGTACATGAGCATTTGTCTACATCATACCCACTTCTTGTAATGGCCAAAATTTAACTGATTGAATATTTGCATACGGTACAAGAGTCTGAAAATCAGACTTTTTAAGGAAACAAGTGTTATTTTTCCACAAAAAGACATTTTTAAGCCCTTCCGTTTTGAGGGAAGTTTTTCAAATGCCATTGGAATTTAACCTTTTCATCTTTTTGGCTTCCAAATAGGACATAGTAGGCCTACCTTTAAAGGGCAATCCAACATTTGTAATATGTTCATTTGTATGAAAGCATAAAAATAAGAGAAACAAAATGGTGAAAGTTAAAAATATTTGGACCAATGATAAGAGTTATGAATTTTAAATTATGAGATAACTGAATCTATGTGAATCTCAAAATTGGCTATTTGGTCAGAGCATTTTCAGGTAGCCACGGACAACTCTCACATTTATAGTGTACAAAAATATCATTGAGAAGTGCCTTCTCCCTTGGGGCAAACCTAAACGTATATTATGCTACACGTTCCTCGAACATACACCAAAGCTGGCGACAATGCTTTCCATGCATGTGCTCCTCGACTCTGGAATGATCTTCCACGTTTTGTTTGATTATCACGTTTGCTGGATGTCTTCCGAAAATGCCTCAAAACTCTCCTCTTTGACCATGATCAACAATAGATTCTTTGATATCTTTTATGTAAAGCGCTGTGAAACAACATTTAGTTTGTGAGAGTGCTATAGAAATGACTTTATTGTATTGTATTGTATTATGGACAGCATATTATTATAGGTCCTCTGAAAAGAAAAGACCCTCCCGAGTCATAATTTTGAAAAAAAATGACCCATTTTATGTGTTGAAACAAATAGGGAAAATTGTCAGCATGGGACTATATAAATTTAGCCAATTTTGTAGTGCACATATATGTAGTGATTTAAACTTCCAAAAATTACATTAGCCAGTATTCATTTTTATCTGTGATATGAACAACGTATCTCAGAAAGCTGTAGAAAGTGTGATTATAATCCTACCTCCTCTCTCGCCAAAGCTTCCCCATCCTGTAAACGTGATATAGGAACCCACTTCAGGAAGATAATCCCCTGGAGGGGGCAGACACACGGGCTGGACAGCATCCGTGAAATTGAGCGGAGTTGATAGCTTGAGGAGAGCGATATCATTTTCAAGTGAATATGAGTTATACAGCGGGTGTATAAATATCTCGGATACTTCATGGACCTGCCCTGCTGTATCATAAGTAAGCGTTCCTGCTTGAATTTGAAATGGAGAGTACCGGTAGAAGTCTTCCCTGCACAAAGAAAAACAAACATGATTCAAGGAAAAATGTTCTCAAGAGCAACTGTATACCTATTATTGTGCCTTTTAAAAATCATGTTCTGATTATAATAATAATTGGATTTAAATAGCACCTTTTCCAGAGGATAAAAAGGTGCTATCCCTTATTAGTCAATCAACAAAGTAAGAAGAATTGTAGAGGTGTGTTTTCATGCGTCTCCCAGAAGCAATAATATCACAGGCATTCCGCTGAGATTTGATGTTCAGCCTGCGATCAACATCTGACTTCCTCTTGCATCAATGTCTCTCTGCAAATCATCATCCACGTCGAGCTTCAATCAAAAATACGAATACAGTGCAAACAATTAATGCCCAAGTTACTGATCCATGTTCGAATCTAAACTGGTGCATGTACAAAGTGGCTTTGGAAGCTCATTTGGAGTAAGTGGTAACATCACACAAATGTTGCCTAGAGTGCAACAGTATAAAAAACGCTGTTATAGCTTACACGCAGTGTGCTGCAGTGAGGATCCAATCATTGGCAATGATACTTGCACCACATATAAATCGAAAACCGTTCGCGTAGAGGGCAACTTGCCATGGGGCTTCTCCCAGGATGGTAACCTCTGATCCGTGTGTGACACGATGTACGTCCAGGGCAGGGCGCAGCCCACACTCTTCTGGGAGAACTATAAATAAAGCAACGCAAAAGGAGGTTTTTTGTGAATGACTTACAGGAAACTAGACTCACACACCATCAAAGTACATTAAGCATTTTTTTTTTATTCCTTTATAACAAGTTCTCCTTTTCACTTATCATTGGACTATTATAATTATGTCAATGAACATTTTATAACTTCATTTCACGTTTTCTTGTATTTTAACAATTACAAATTAAATTGAATTGAATTGAAGTGTTCTATGTCAAATGAAATGAACATTAATCTTGATATAGTGGACATACAGTACCATTCTCTTGGTCCACTTTGCAGAAGGGGCCTGTTTTGTGAAGGGAATAATGCTTGTTAATGCGATATCATGGGACTATGAATAATTGTAATGATATCTCACTCTTTGTGAATTGCATCGCAGTATTGATCATTTGAGAAGGGTATCTATATGCTCTCATATTCCAAATGTACCCAAAGGAAAAGGTAGCTCTATTTGTATCAAATAACTTAGTCACATGTGTGCATGCATATCTCTGCATGCCCTTCAACAATTTCCAATGAAAAGTTCACATCAATCGTGCAAAAATTGTAAATATCCAAAGTCCCATATTACACTATTTACTACATAATCGTCCATTCAGGATGCCTCCTAAATTTGTCTTCAAAAGTGTAACAGCATTACTAGTATTCAGTGTAGCATTCTAAAGAACATGAATTTTTATGACTTACTAGGGTGGTTGCAATTTCTTTCATCATTTCCATCAATGCACTGTTTTTCTCCGTCACAAATAGCATTACTGCTGATGTTCACACGGCCCTCACTGCACAGAAGTGGGCCTCCTATTATCATAGAAACATGAAAAGAATTGGCATGGAAACGCTGTTATACACATCTTATTTTTAGAGTTTATAGCAAAAATATCCACACAAACTTTCCGGAAGACGATTATTTTTGTTGACTACCAAAACTTTGTGCAAATCCTTCTCCTCAATGCATTCGAAAAAGTTTCATGCTTTTTTAAAAACAATTTATAACTTATAAGTTGTTTTAAAAAAGCATGAAACTTTTTCGAATGCATTTCATTTTCCATTTTATCATTCCAACACGTGGACCTATAGTTTTCCATAATATTTGCAGATAAATAAAACTATGTACATGTATATACATGTTGGATATGTATAAATCTATAATAATAATACACTAAGGCTCCGCGGGGGGCGCGACGTCTCCGCGAGCCTTTGTATTCTATTGTTTTTTAATGAGATCACCGACCGAAGTTGGTGCAGTTATCTCCTCCTGAACACTCCCCTCGGGATACCCGTGCCCGGTGCCATCGTCCGCGGGAGAGTCTACTCTGTGGAATTGGCTATACTCCGCCCGAGGTCCTCCTCCGTGTCGACGTCCAGGGCGAAAACAGACGCGATATGCATAATGCAGGATATGCGTGACGACAGAGATACCTCATGGATATTCAACATTACATCCGTAGACACACGACCGATGACTATCCACTCACATTAAGTTGCGTATTAAATGCACTATGCACAGGGTCGGGATTACCCAGAGTAAAGCGTCTTGCTATAAGATGTGCTTTGTAGTAGCTGTATCAAACAGACACACAATTAGATGACCATCAACTCACATTATGTTACGTATTAAATGCTCTATGCAAAGGGCAGGATAACCCCCGAGTAAGCCATCTTACTATAGGGTGTGCTTTGTACTCGCTGCACAAGCCAGAGAGATACACGGGGCTAATTCCCGTCGACGTCCAAACTTAGAGACCTATTTCCATCATGATTGCCGCGATTTTGATATAGTTTTCGTGAATGGAGGTATGAAATCAAAGCTTATTTTGTGATTATTACGGCCATTTATACTTAATTTTGATTATCATTTTCTAAAGGAAAGTTTTCACAAGAAAACCATTGGACTGACAGTTCAGTCGCAAGCTAACTTCAGTCAACACATACAGTATACACGGTGCTGCGGCTGGGTCGCTTTGACCAAGACTGAGCTGCGCTAGAGTCGAAGAGTTTGGGGGGCCAAGCAGGCCAATATTCGTACAACTATATAACTACACATACGTCTATCCATCCATCGAAGAACCCGTCAACACAACAGCGTGCGGGCCGAAGTGGCAAAAATTTGTTTCTTATCTTTACAGTAAATTACAAGAAAGCATTGAATAAGGTTATGAATTGTACATTTGCATATTAATAGTTCAATATATCAACCATGCAGACAGAAGCATGTGACTTCATGCATTGCAAAACAATCAGTTGCGTAATGAGTAAAATTGTTTGGGGGGGGGGGGGGGTGCAGAAAAAAAATCGGCATCACCATGCACCATTCTTGCATGTTACATGAAGGCTCCAAGAAACATTTTTGAAAGTGGGGGGGGGGGGGGGGGGGGGGTCAGTTAGATCGCAGCGGGTTGAGTGCATATAGGCGTGGGGTCCACAGGTTTCAAGGGGCCATAAACCCCCGAAAGCTCGGGGGTTTTAGGCGTTTAATTAGGGTCAGATGAGCATATTTTTAATACTTTATTTGTGACACTTGCGGGTTACTAATTGGCATGGGGTCAATACGTAGTGTTGCGTACCAACTAGGCTGGCCTACGTTACTATATGCTGAGGGACGGAAAGGGGTACGCAAGATGAACGAAAACAATTCAACATGTTTAATTTTTTTCGCGTAGTTTCGGCGTAGAAACTTGACGCAGAAAGTACGCCTTTTTACGCAACACTACGCTACATGCCTACGCAACAGTACGCTACCCTACGCCAGATCGACAAAGCAGTAAAAGCTTTCCACACAGTAAGCAACCATAAGCAAACCTGTACGCCAGCCTACGCATAACCTACGCAGGGACTATTTTCCCATTAATACGCAGCCTAATTCCTGCGTAGTCGGTACGCCACACTACGAAGTTCCAGTGGCTTAAAGAATAACTACCGGTACAGTTGGATCGTTTTTTTTTTTTTTTATATAAGGCCAAATTTAAAAAAAAAACATGTTTAGCGTCCTGTTTTTTCGAAAAATGGGAAGGAGGAGACCCTTTTTTTTTTCTCTTTCTTTCAAAATGGCCGCTCCGTACATTTTCCCTGACATTCGGGCTATTTTTCAAGATGGCGGCCGACATTTTTTTTTTTTTTTTTTTTAAAATCAGAAATAAATTTTAGCAGTGCTTTTCATGTTTGTTTTCTTTCAAAAAATTCAAAAAAAATTCAAAAAAAAAAAAAAAAAAAAAATAGGAGGCGGCCCCCAAAAAGGAAGCGGGCGGGGACGCTGTTTTTTTACCTTTCGAAAAAAACAAACAAAAAAAAACAACAAATTAAACAAATTAAAAAAAAAAATTGGAGGCGGCCCCCAAAAAGGAAGCGGCGGGGACGTTAAACATGTATATTTTTTTGATGGCCTGAATGGCAAATAAAGTTCTTGGTGGTTTTAATTTAGACAGTCTCTATATATCTATTTACACCCCCCCCCCCCCCCCTCTAGAATCCCGCGGATTTCCGCAGGTCCTGCTAGTACAAACATATAATGTCATAAAAGTAATAACAACAAGTACAACTTTACAACATTAAACAAATAGTAGAACTGATAAACAAGACAGGTAGAGCTCTTTAGCAGCAATCAAAAGCCGATTTCACTACAAAGTAAACCCTTTTTAAATGCTGACTTTTCCTTCTATGTAAGTATGAAATAATAATGGCTTCGTGTATGATAAAACGCATCAGCACGATCATAAAGACTTGTGAGCATTTACTATAACATATATATAATTCACACATGGCATTTATGCGATATACCATTGGGTATTACTGAAATTAACCTTCAGTTGATTTCCGAAATTCTTTGCTATCGTATAATTGTTGGACAAAGTTAATTTTGAATACAATGGCAGCACACGAGGCTTATTCTTTTTCTAAATACATGTACTTACCTACGATGTGAGCAGGTCTAAGTTCAAGTTCAAATGCTGCATCCGTGGACTCATATGAGTGTAGGTGAACCCACAACGCTTCTGATTCAAAAAGCAACTCCAACAGTGGTGAGTAAGGAGACAAGACCACGGCCCGTGTTTCAGTAAGGCTATCATCCAATCCTAGTCCTATGACCAATGAGCTCATCTTGCCCAATTGAATCATGCGGACCTGGACCGCGTAACCGCTGAGGCCTCTCGTGTTTGTGATCCGCCATGTAGCATCAACAGTGTGATCAGAGTAGGCCAGTTGGTATGTTAGGTTCTTCCAGGCTTCAGATGAGAGTTCAATATCTACGGAAGAAATAAGAGACAGTTTTAAATTTTGTGATGGGCAGCGTGGGGCAGGGACACCTCTCTTACGATTTTGACAGCAGGGCCAGGGGCGGATCAAGAATTTTCCAGTAGGAGGGGGGGGGGGGGGGGGGGGGGCGTGAATTGTACGAAATTTTGAGCGCGATCGAAGCTTTTACGGCTTGCAGTCCGGGGAAATTTTGAACATTAAGATGCTTTATGGCACATTCTGAGGCATTTCTGAATGAGTAAACTGAACATTTATTCACGTATTTAAAAAAAACTAGATGGATCTTTGACTGTTCGCAGTCGAAAATGATCTCTCCGCTAAAAAGAGCAATTTTTAAAATCTAAGTTTGATTGTAATCCATTAATAGGTTCTCAGGATATCGTGATTACGAGCTATTTTTCATAAACATGTATGACCCTTCGATCTTTAACCTCATGACCTGTAAAAATCTAATCAGTTCATTGGCTTTGCAAGATACATAGGCCTACATGTCCTGAGTTTGTTAGTAATTTGTCAGTTCTGATCACGGGAACGGAATGGGAACAGGGCGTACAGACGGACATACATGTACAACCAAAAACATAATGCCTCAGGCTACTACATTGCAGAGGCATACAAAATTTAGAAGTTAAAAGGGGGAGGGGCATGCACTCCCACGCTCCACCTGGATTCGCCCCTGAGGGCAGCTAGGAAGCATGATAATTCTACTAATAGGATTTTGGCTGTAAAATGTGGAAAATATATCCTATAAAATTTGTTCACATATTGATCTTACCTACTAGCTAATCCCATCAATTGAATTAAAGTGATCATTATCTGTTGTAGGTCAGTAGGGGTCAGGGTTTGATATCAGTATAGAAGTCTACCCTGATATTAAGTTGGTTTAATTGAAGCAGGAAAATGAGAGAAACAGGTCAGTGAAAGTTTGAGCAAAAACTGATTAAAAATAAGAAAGTTTTGAACTTTAGAAGGTGCAATCAATCACACACAAATTGGCAACTCTGTGACATTTCTTGAGAGTTCCTCTCCCATTTGCCCTGAGCTAAAAACTTATAAATTTTTGATCATATATTCATCCTAAATAATTATTGCATATATGTTTTTTATTATATCCTGCATCAAAAATTTGTTGACTTTTGATTGGTTGAAAGCTCGTCACATGACCAGAAATATTTGACCTATTTTTAGAAAGTAATATATATATATGAGAGTACTATTTTGGTTTACTATTTGGGAGTTGAGAAAAAAATTTGAATTTTTTTTTGGAATTGAATCAATTTTTTTTTCAAATCTTAATTTAATGAAAACAAAATATTTTAAAACTTTTTAGATAAAATTTGACATTTTTTTTGTTCTAAATTTTTTTTCCCAAAAATGATTTAAAAAAAAAAAAAAAAATTTATACCATGCCTTCTATTCGAGGTACGGTTAAACTATGGGCCTCGGTGACTCCAAAAGTACCATTTGCTTTGGGGCTGCACCCCTCAGCAAATAGTACTATTGGAGTCACCTCTTGTGCATAGTTTTAACCAGAACCTCTCAAGGCAGTGTATATTTGTATAATATACAACCCCTACATGAAACAAATATGTTCTGTCATGAATAACAAACAAATATGAAAGTTATAATTTTCTGTACAAAGCAAATTGTAGAGGAGCTTGTATGATTTGTTACAGTGTTGCCCATTTGTGTTTTACTGATGAAAACTTTAAGTTTTCATCAGTTGAATATCAGTTGAATATAAAAATTTACCGGTGCTCCCGGTAATTTTTTGGGGATAAATTTCAAATAGCGCCTACGGACGTACAATGGTTGTTGGGACTATGAAAATCTCAGAACATGTAGTTGTGATATATTTTCCAAACGGGAATAGCTAATCGGTCTATTTTAGTCAAGAAAATTGTTTTATAGCTTAATTAATATATTGACCTTGAGAGGGAGCTATACAACATAAAGATTTAATTATTCACAATTTCATAACTTTAGACACGATTTCAACCGCGACAACAATCACTCAATATTGTAAGATTGCATATGCTTCCAATATGTTCATTTGAACCAATTTCATGACCCCATACCAAAACTTTGTATTACCTTTAATATTAGGGTGGACTTCGCCTTTAAAGGTACTATGTCCCTTTTGCAGCCAACCTCAAATTCTGTAGAACTTTGCAGGAATTATGAATATGTCATGTATGTCCTATCTGTGAAATTTAAACGTTAGCAGTGTCCTCATATTCAAATTATGCAAGGAAACCCGTTTACTTGCTAGACTTCACTGTCAGACACTATTGAGTGACTGACTGGCTTTTTTTCTTCTTTGGTAATAACATACATGAAAAGAGTTGTAAAGGGTACATGAGCATTTGTCTACATCAATAACCCACTTCTTGTGATGGCCAAGATTAAACTGATTGAATCTTTGCGCAGCATAAAACGTATGACCATTCAGTACAATTGTCTGAAAATCAAGACTATTACTTTTGGGCTCTATAGCCCTAAAGTCGATTTGACAACTAATAGTCGTTATTTTCCCACTTGAAGACATTTTCAAGCCCAACCTTTTTTAGGGAAATTCTAAATTAGTATTATCTTTCAAATGCAGTTGGAATTTAACTTTTTCATTTTTTTTTGGCCTGCAAATGGGACATAGTACCTTTAGTAGGAATATAAGTAATTCTGGGAAAATAAGATCAACAAAGTAACATCTTTACAGGAAGGTCCATTCTATTTAATTTTTGTGTGTCCCATACATCCCATAGAATCACGAATTATGACGGAGTCAAAATAAAAATAAAACATTTCCTTGACATTTGATGTGATCTTAACTACAGTAAAGGCTACCATTTTAGTAAATTCTCCAGGTACACTAAACCACTTGTTATGGTCAGAAATGTATGAAAAAAATACGTTGCAAGTTGCAATTGAGGTAATATAATAGTAATAATAGTAAGGTAATGGTTTATTCATTGAGAAATTCAATAATTTACGGCCAGTTGGCCTAATCACAGATTTATTGATAAAGTAAAAAGAATATATAAACTTGGAATTTACCATAATTGTCACACTCATGTTCATCGTCGCCTGATGGGCAGTCTGATATGTGATCACACTTTTTATCTGCTGGAATAACCGACAAATCTGAACACTCAAAGGATTCACCTTAAAGACAAAAAGAAGAAGCAATTGGTTGATGGACTTTCATGTTAAGAAATGAGTTTGAGATTGAGATTGAGTTTATTTACAACAAAAATAATAACAAGTAAAACATAATATATCAAGTATAATTACATAAAATATAACAATATAACACAATATAAATAACATTACACATGAATAAGATTTGTAAAACATTGTTTTACAAAGTATGTTATATAGTATATACAAATGAAATACAATATTATGTGTACACTTTTGTTGTTAAAGGGGGTACCAGAAGTTAGCACAAGTGCTAGTCGAGTCTGGTTCCCTGTCTTTTGCAAGAATTTTAAAACTAGTTTTTAATATACTATATTACATATATTTATACATGTAACATAAACTATATATATAATGAAAGTAAACAAGGAAATAGAATAGTCATTTTGAAATATTCCTTACTTAATATATACATGTAAGTCAAATGTATGTCGAATTCCGTATCAGAACAAAAAATAAATGAAAAATACATCGTTATCTAATGTGACGATCTTTTTAGAAATTCTCTAATCTGAGATTTCTTTATTGCCATTTTAGGAAGTCTCAACTTTTGTTAAACTCAAAGTATTTAGATGTTTCATTAACCCCTTCCAAAAAGCATTTTTAGATCATATTGCTCTTAAATCATATCATATACTATTCCATATTTTCACGCCCATAAATGATATTGAAAATTGACCTTGTGTGGTTTTGCATTTAGGCAGATATAGTTGTCCATGTTCTTTGCCCCTTGTGCCATATCTGTGCTCTATTACCTGACAGTATTCACTTAAGGAGCGAGGAAGATTACCATTTAATAAGTCATAGATGTAGGTTGAGACAGACAGGAAATGAAGGTTGTACATTTAAAAATAAATAAAATCTTTCGGAACAGGGGTTCCGAATGGGTACCTCTCGGGCTGAAGGGAATCATTCTCATCGCCATTTTCTGGGTAAGGAAAATACAATTCAAATTTGGTTTTGTTTGTGGTTCCCCATACTTCAATTCCATAAAAAATATGTGGCTAGATTAACGCTTTGTATAATAGTACTAACATTTTCTGTGGGACATAATAATAATACTAAGTTTTTATATAGCGCTTATTACAATCACCAAGCGCTTACAAACTTGGAGATTTTTTAGCTGTGATGCCATTACGGCGCTCTAGCATTTCAAAGAATTAATTCCTGCCAGGTACCCATTAACATCACCTGGGTTGAGTGTGGCAAATGTAGATCAATGTTTTGTCAAAGGTCATTAGTGCCGTATTCTGAAATATTTTCCACAATCAAAGACTATTATCCAAATTACAAAGTACTTTAGAACCATGCATTGCCCTCCTAAAATACTTCACTCCCTCTGAAACATTCCAATAGCAATATCCATGAAGAAAAAAATGAGAAAAAAAATAGTAATAATATTTTGGTTAATTTAATTTCCAAAAGCGTCTCATAAAACTTGTTATCAATAACGAGTTAAAATAATTCTTATAAGCTACTGAAACTGTGGCATTTGATTGGCCGAGAGCTAATTTGTCATAGAAATTTAGCATTTGTTATTGATATCAAGATTTATAGAACAGGGCCCAGTTTTCTATAAAATGTGACAGAAATACAGGAGAATTCTGAAAGCAACACCCATATTGAAATTTAAATATGATATAGTTCTAATGATTTCAGATTTATCAGCATAATTGTTAAGAACCACTTCTATACTATATAAATATATTTATCCTTATTAAAATAATTAACTTGAGAAAGCCCTTTGGGCAATATAGTGTGTGAATGTATACCTCTCTAATGAGCATCATATTTTTAATCATTCTGCCTAAACAAATATCAACATGGTTTTACTGAGAATAACTGGGCTCAGAGCATGTACAATTCAAATTATTGTATCTTTTGATTTAATTATGAACATTCATTTGTCTAGTTATTTGAGATTTTTGTTAATTTGCCTATTTAAATCACATATTTAATTCATACATATGTACATGTATACTACATGTACATGTATATACATGTATTCATATAATATATAAAGCAGGATAAAGCAGATGATAAGCTATCAGCCACATGGCTTCATCAGCTTTTTATTTTGCTAATGAAAAACACACAGCAATATAAAGCAAAACAACTTGATCTGCAAAATAAAAGCTGAAGGAGGGCAGAGGATGATTGCTTCTAAACTCAATTCTTCATTCTGTGACCTTAATCATACCCTCACACACAAACACACATTTATATATTTATATATGTACATACATATATATATATATATATATACATATGTATATATTGAAAAAAGGAAAGCTAGAGTTCTACTTGGAGTACAGGAATATACACAAATAAAAAAAAAAACAATGCTCTGTCCAGGAAGAAATTGTAAAACAATTACATGTATTTCTTGCATTTTTGTATATATATATACACATATACAGCATGATGAAGGTCTCTATAATTGATTGACAGACTTACTTTCAAATCTTGTAGAGATAAGCTGCAAGACAAAGCCTTCATAGACAACACTTGAATCTGTTGTCATTTGTAGCCAGATCTTTGTACTGTTTAGATGGATAACATAGGGGAAACTTCCGTAATCGTAGTAAGATGTGGAGGCACTGCAGAAATCAGAAGTAACTGATCGCTTCTTCCGACCATCTGACTCTGGTTCTTGGAAAGTGTCTGAAAGTGTTTTAGAGGCACTTACAGAAGACTCCGCAATGCCCTGATTTTCAATAGAGTATGTCCCGGTGAATCGGTACAGGTAATGTCCATCAAAAGTACCAACCCCGATATCCAAGAAATCATAGCCGGATTCTAAAGAGAAGACATCGAATTTCATGCGTATACCAGAGTCTCCAACTGCTCCAGTTATAGTCCAGATATAGTTTAGTCTGTTAGAGTAGCCGTTTGGATATGAAGGTGATGTCAGGTTGAAACACTCTCCTGTGTTAAGGACTACTTCATCTGTGATGAAATACAATAAAATACATAAATTGATATGTATCTTCCTCATGTTTTTTAATGACCCAATGAGGCTCATACTGTGTATCATTTCACAATTTAATTGCTGTTTCCGTCTGCATTTATTGCTTTTCCCTTCTTGAATCATATTGTTTGTCACTTAAGGATTGATAGGGCATTGTGTACATTGAAATTGGTATAATAGCTGGAAATCTGGAGAATACATAATAAAAATATATGGCAGTTTAAAAAAAAATTATTTTTAAATTAATTAAATTATTGCTAAATACTGTGAAAGAATGCTCAATGTCAATATCATCATTTCCTGGATATTGAATTGAATTTAGAGGAAGGTTTTATTATCTTTTTTTATTTTGTTACAGCCAGTGGCCCAATTGTGAAAGATTTAAAGACATTCATGATAGCGATACACAAAATGAAATGTACATACTTAGTCATTATTACACATGTCCAAATGTTTAACATGAATAAGACAATAAATGTACTTATTTTGTACAGGATGTATTATTCATTATCCAAATTGAATTTGCTGATAATCCTTTTGAAAAACATAAAAATGTCTTGTCAAGCAACAACAACAACAAAGTGCAAATACACTTTAACTCATATCCTGCCATAAGGCCACCTGCACGCTAGCTACCGTTATAGTGCTTTGTACACGCGAGCACGTATTGAGTGGCTGCTTAATTCCTGCGAGCAACCCATTGCTTCGGTGCTTTATGCATGATTGCTCGCATTCGTAATAGCAGTTATTGTTCATGCTCATTGTACTGTGCCTAGTGCTTCGCACAGGCTATCGCGTTAATCAGATTGTCTCAAAATGAACTTGGCACAGGGGGGATTTGAGGCTTGGCACAATGGGGATTAGCCCTGTGGCATTAGGCTGTATTCATTATGGCAGGATAAGAGTTAATGTATAATACATAATGTGATGTAAGCCTAAAATAAAAACTTGACTGGCTTGCACCAAAAGAGAGAAATAGTGAAATGATAGAATTGATGACATGACTATTATGAGGGCCTAGTTGATGGCATATATTGTAGTTGTAGTGTAGTGGTGGCAGTATTAGAATATGATCCGCATCATCAATACTAAACATAATTGTAAAGACTTAAGAAAATCAACCTCAGGCAATTTCAATAGACCAGTTTATTGATAGCAGATGGTAAAAATATCCCAGATCTTTTAAATATGGAGAAATATCAATTTATTTATTAATAGAATATCCACTGCCAAAGTTCTTCATGAATAACTTCTGTTTGCCCTCTTGAAAAGAATAATTCGACCTGTGTATCATACAGTGTACCTTAGGTGCATAAATGAATGATTACGTAACTTCATGAACATGTATCCTGTATTTATCTCAGTGGGTATTACAGATCTGTACAAATGACCTAGCTGTATCTGCCCATGTGCAAATAGTAGCTACAGACAGGCTAATAGCCTTTTGTGTCATCTTAAGAGATCGATGTACTTAAAGTAACATGAAAATACAACATACAACATAATCCGAAAATGATTTCTGAGGGCAAGACAATGGGATATTATCATTGCCCTTGAGTTGATTTCTTGAAAGTCTTTGTGAACCTGTTACCATATATATATGCTGCTTATGAAAACTCCCGTCATACAAAGCTGGACCTAATGCATCTCCTGTTTGATTGGGAGCTTAGGAGCATCATATAAAATGTACCAAGAGCCTCTAACTTTAGCGTTACATCATATAATCTACTATTCTAAACATAATCCCATTGCACAGGAGGCGTCATTTGACTGGCGGGGGATATCGTGATATCGTGAGGGTGACATTGTCAAAAACGTGATTGCAAGGTGAAAAGGGCAAACAATGCTTTCAAAACTAAATGGATCTACGACTGCATGCAGTCAAAAATGAAGCGGCAATTTTACAAACCAAAACCAGAGCAATTTCGAAAATTCAAGTTTGATTGTGATCCATGAGAACAGGTTATCAGAATATCGTGATTACAAACTATTTTTCATAAACATATGTATGACCCTTTGATCTTTGACCTCATGATCCTAAAATCTAGTCAGTAATTCATTGGCTCTGCAAGATTCGTACATGTTCTGAGTTGTTCTAATGATAATATAATAATAATGATACATAATGAGTCCCATGACTTTGACCTTTTCACCTCATGACCCCAAAATCTAATCAGTTCATTGGCTCTGCAAGGTATATACATGTACATGACCGAAGTTTGGCAAAAATCCAACAATAGGTTCTTGAGATCAGGCAATCACGAGAACAGGAGGTACAGACAGACAGACGGACGTACGGACAACCCAAAAACATAATGCCTTCGGCTACTTCGTGGCGGAGGCATAAAAAACAGCGTACTGGCTGATTGCCTTTCCAGGCCCAACTTATGGAGGTAATAATGCAATGGAAATGATGCACTTTGTGCAATGGGCAATGAAACACTAACGTACCTGGTGGGTCACTAGAGCAAAACCATTCATCACTTCCATCATTACAGTCTTGCTGGTCATCACAGACGTCACTGCGGGCTAGACAGTTGCCGAAGTTATGACACTGGAAGTAATTGCCAGGACAGTCTATGCATATAAGACAAATAAAACATATAAATTAGACAAATACCATCGAGTCTCCTTCACATATGACGTGGTTTAATACAGGATTTTTATATTCTACATGTGAATGAATGGCAAGTGGGGTTGTGAAAAAGTATCTGCACAGACCAAAGCATGTACAGTACTAACTTACTTAGATAGTTTGTCAGTGTATCTTGCCCTGGCAGTTTATTGCAGCAAAGGGGAACAGTATTTCAAAAGTGCAAGCTATTATGACGACCATTAAATGTTTTACCTGAATTTAACCAAATAGATCAGGGAAGAAAAAAAGCATCCAGCTGAAGAGCTGGCTACTCTTTATCATTCTCTGTGGCATCTTATAAACTGGACATGTTCATAACTAAACAAATTATGCATTCATTGTTATACTAATTTTACACAATACAATTTCAGCACGTCATTTTAAAATGCAGATTTGTATTTATCTTTTTGTAAAAATCTACAAACTGTATTCACACATCAAAGTAAACAAATTAGGTTAATTGCTACAGAATTTCGTTTTGCATTCAAGCTGATATATGGAAAATAATTGAGACTTATTACGTATATAAAAAAAAAAAGTGGATCTAAACCTAACAAAACTTATGTTGACTTGATAAGTGTCTGTAATCTAAATTGAGTTCTACAGATTAAAATGAACATTGTACCTACATGTACATCATTCTCTTGAAGAAAAGAGACTTACATTGACTGTTTTCGGTAATTTCATCGGAGCCGTCACTACACTGAGATGCTCCATCCCCAAGTTGCCAGAAATTAACACATTCTCCACTGGCACACTCAAACTGAAAGCTTTGGCATGCTGAAGAAAAGAAATATACAAGAATATAGTTCCATGCTGTAAGGGACACACCAGAAAATGTGGAAGAAAGTTAAATGTCTCAAATCTTTACTTTGTGCCAGTCTTCAGTTTCACACACAATTTGAATACATGTGTGCGATACTTATAGCCTACTCTATCATTCAAATGTACTTTTTAAAAATACATGCCACTTGTCAAGACTAGCTGAATACTCCCATTAATCTGAAACTTTTTTTATGGATTTCAAACAAATAGTTGTCCTTAACCTCCATGGTCTTCATGGTCATGTGTGATTGAAAACACATCATAGAATAGCGCCCATTTGGTACTAAACACACACACACACACACACCACTATACAGATATACACACAAATATGTATACACAGTATATATAGTATATATTAAAACAGTTGAAAGAAAGATCCTTGAGAGTTTCAATTCACTATTACCAGTTTCAATTGATTTTTTTCTGACGAAATAAATTGTAATTGGTAATAATAGCGTATACACACTGCTGCCAATTTTTTACCTTTTTTCGTACTATGTCGCATTTGCAGGCCAAAAAAAATCAAAAGGTTAAATTCCAACGGCATTTGAAAGATAATACTAATTTAGAACTTCCCTAAAGAAAGTGGGGCTTGAAAAGTCTTCAAGTGGGAAAATAACGACTATTCGTTGTCAAATCAACTTAGGAGCTATGGAGCCAATAAGTAATACGTTTTATGCTGCGCAAGATTCAATCAGTTTAATTTTGGCCATCACAAGAAGTGGGTTATTGATGTAGACAAATGCTCATGTACCCTTTACAGCTCATTTTATGTTTGTTATTACCAGAGAAGTAAAAAAGCCAGTCAGTCACTCAATAGTGTCTGACAGTGAAGTCTAGAAAGTAAACAGGTTTCCTTGCATAATTTGAATACGAGGACACTGCTAACGTTTTAATTTCAAAGATAGGACATACATGACATATTCAAAATTCCTGCAAAGTTCTACAGAATTTGAGGTTGGCTGGAAAAGGGATATAGTACCTTTAAAGTGATTGTGAGAATATGATTTATTCTTGATAAAGACTACATCTTCTCAGAACTTTATCAATGAATCTAAAGAGATTAAGAGATTGATCAATAAAGTTCTGAGAAGATATGATACTTCATCTATCAAGAATGAACCATATTGTCACAATTATTTCATGAACAGTGGTTATAAAAAAAAAAATTCTTCAACTTCATGGATAACAGTGTATTTATATATTGTATAACTATATATATATATATACACACCATTATATAGTCAACTGATTCTTTTATTTTGTGTCAAGTCTGTTTTCAAATCTTTCATCGCAGAACAGCATCTTCTATTTTTATTTGTAACCTTATTGACTCTGCTGCCGATCTTGCATAATGAACAAGATGCTGCTCGAATGATCATGCATACTGATATAATTGCGGGTGTCCCTATATTATCTGTGATAATGCTTTTGCGTAGTGGGCACAATAACAGGTTTCAATCCCAATTAATCCTTCATTTCAAAATGATTTATCCTTCTATACATAATCTTTGAAAGGTGAGTTTCACTTACAACAGTTCTTTTCATCACTTCCATCAGCACAGTCTACGAAGCTATCGCAAACGCTGTTTTTGTAAATGCATTTCTCACCACAATCATACTGATGGGCTGCACATTCTGAAATATGAAGATAATTGTTTCATGTTAAATAATGTTGGTATAATCTAATTTGCTCCAAAAAATATTTAATATGAAAGCTTGATATACTTTCTGTTTGACAGCTAATCACAATAAACCCAATACACACCCTTTTTCTTTAAAAATAGCTGAAATCTAAATCATTCTCACTTTTCTGATTTAAGACCTTTAAATGAAATCAAAATTAACCCCCTTCAAAAAAAAAAAAAAAAAAAAAAGAAAAAAAAGAAATCAAAATCGAGTAGAGTCGAAATCCAAATCATAATCACTTTCCTGAGTTATCATTTTTTTTTAACCTAAGAGTGTATATCGAGAATCGATTAAATTGATTAAGCTCCATTAAATGACTAAACCACTTATGAGCAGCAATGATGTTAACTAATTTATAATTACCACAGTCTTGTCGCTCATCTGTAAAATCTCCACAGTCATTGAATCCGTCACACACAAATCCTTGGTGAATGAACCGCCCATTGTTGCAAGCAAATGCTGCATTTGAGAAAGATTAACAATATCAATCAAGGCCTTGTCAGATATGATGGCGCAAAACCGCAGAGTTTTTTTATATGACACAAAGTATCATATGTATCACAACACAGGGCTTAGTGAATACATGCAGGACCTTTAATGTACCGGTATGCAGTTACCATTCATTAATAATACACATTAAAAATATAGGGGCTGTTTACTGCCTCATGTCTGAACGACCCTTAAGACAGAAAGAAAACCTGCAATTGAATGCATTCCACTCTATATAAATAGAGAAGGAAGTAGAGAGAGAGAGAGAACAGGAGCGGTGTATGCACATGTACTGCTCCCGTTGTTCTGTGCTGTAAAGTGTTCCAAGGAAATGTGTCTGGTAACTTACTTATAAAATATTTCTGCATTGTCTTAAAAATGCGAAAGATTATTATTCTCAATTTTTGTCATAATCACTTGAGAAAGGATTGCCGTAGCTGGTATTTGTAAAAAAATTGTGTGCTAAATAAAAGCATGAAAAACATAAAACTTCTCTTTGATAATTTTTGTGTTATCATCCATATAATAATAATAATAATAATAATAGCTAGTTCTTATATAGCGCTTTTCAGGAATTTGAGAAAGGGGAAGAAGATCGACCTTAGTAGGCTGGCAGCAACAACATAAACAAACAATCAAACAAATCACAAGATTGTTTGAACAAGAAACCAAAGACCGATAACCATTGAAATTTGTGGAGATAGATGGGTAATGGAATACTATCATGGTATTTAGAGTACAGATAATATCTGATATCTCTTGATTTGTGGATCTAAGATATAACATTCTTTAAAGAAGTATTCCTGTCAGGTATTTAGCTTAGCCCATTAGAGAGACAAACATTTCAGATGCCTAAAAACACTTTTGATTTTGAGAAATGATGCTAAGAAGTATTTTGAATGATTTTCTATATTTTGCTGGCAGAGAGCGGGTATATACGGCCTAAGATGTCTGGGCTGTACAAAACTGCATTAGCGGCTCGAGCAGCACAATGTGAGGATGCTACGTCACACAGTCACATGGTCAATCTGGATTTTGTGCTGCAAATTTAATAATTTCCATTAAGAATATCCAACACACAAAAAAAAAAAACTTTTGAAGCAACCGTTGAAAGTTATGGCGTGATCGATTCATGTTTTGTTTTACTTATTGATTATTGATAAGCTGCTGAAAAACTCTTATTCTCGACAGGAATTAGCCTTTAATATTGCAAACTAGAGTATATATTATTCCATTCTTATATATTTGTATAATGTTGAAAACATAGGCAACTCACTGCAGTCTGTTTCACAGGAATGGTAACTGGTGCAGAAGTTATTGCGGTTGACACATGCTCTATATGGACCACATCGCACTTCCCAAAGACTAGGACATTCTGTATGAGACATATAAACAATCATCAAGTCAATGGAAATCATATAGTATTGTTAACATTCAGTAAACACAATGGCACAATAGCAAACACTGTCAAGAAATCCGCTTTAAGGCAATTTCGATAACCTTCTGCATGACATTTAAAAAAAAAATCATATTTGAATTTCATAATGTGGAATTGTAAAGGTCACAAATTTAAAACATGATGCGCAATTGTCAGAGGGTGATTTTTTTTAAAAAGAGTAAATAAAGTATAAGTACTTCATTTACTCCAAAGTTCATTCTTAATAGGTGTTTACAGGGGAAATAATATTTATGGAGAGTAGAAAATCCTTTGTTGAATATATTCCTTCTTGTGTTTTTGTTCTTGGATACATCAAATTTACATCTTTTTCGTATTAATACGTGAAATTAAGAAATACATTGACAACGTAATTGATTTTGCATTTGGGAAGCAATCCACTTTGTCTCACGTTGAAGATATGGCATGTACATACCTCTTGTATTAGACCATCATTTGAAACAAAGAATAGGCCAAATATATGGTCCAAAATTGTCATATGACAGAGACCCATATTACCACGATGTGCAATTAATTATTAAAGGACCCGGGACTTCTAGCTACCTCTGCAAGATTTTTATCACCACGACTCAAGTACAAACTTACATTACCAATTATACTAGAGTATAGTTAAACTGACTTGAACATTTGTTTTAAAATTCATGATTTTGTTTATAATGCCCCAATTTTATTTTTTAGAATCACACCGTTTTTATATCAATTTGAATAATTCGGTATCAATTTTCACAAAAATTGATCGGAAGTAAATAGCAACAAGGGTTTAATATTTTGTACAACCTCTGCCTGTTTTTGCCTTGTTGCAACATATTATCAGACATCATTTAAAATAAGGAAACAAAGTATTTAGATCTTAAAATTGGCAACGTTGGAAGTCACTACTATACAAAATTATATTCTACAAATGTACAGAATAGTTTCTGATTATGTATTCTATTTCAAGATACAACACTAAAAATAAACTAGATGGAACTTGAACTGCGTGCAGTCGAAAATGATGCCTCCACCATAGAGCAATTTTACAAACCAAAATGGAAGCAATTTTAAAAATTCAAGCTTGATTGTAATCCTTCTGTTGGTTCTAATGATAATGCGTTCACAAGCTATTTATAGGCATACATAATGAGCCCCACGACCCTAAAATCTAATCAGTTCATTGGTTTTGCAAGATATACATATACTTGCCTTGAGTTTGATGGTAATCTGTCTATTGGTTCTCATGATAATGCGATCACAAGCTTTTTTTAAATACATAATGAGCCCGAAGACTTTTGATCTTTGACCTCATGACCCTAAAATCTAATCAATTCATTAGCTCGGCAAGATACATACATGACCCAAGTTTGGCGGTAATCCATCAATCGGTTCTTGAGATAACATGATGCCGAGCTATTTTTGCATGACCTGTGACCTCATGACCACAAAATCTATGGACGTACAGACAACCAAAAAACATAAAAACTAAATGTTGCAGTTTGGAAGAAAAGAGGCTGACCAGTGTAGCATTTTCAAAAACTCCGTCCAAAAAGTGTTGAAATGTTGATGATTGAGCATACATACCACACTCTTCATCAGTCCCATGTATGCAGTCATTCACTCCATCACAGAACATGGTGGAGTCAAGACATTCAAAGAAGATGTCTCCACAAGTTGTTTCACCAGCAGGACATTGAACTGTAGAGTATATTAACACATACAAATGAAAAGTGAATCTTCTCTCAATATCCTTTAATCCATTATATATATTGTATATGTGTCTACTTTATTATGTTAATGTTGTATAGATTTGTTATGTGTACTCTGATATCGTGAGACCAATCTAATGTATAATTTGGTGTAAATAAATAAAACATTTGAAAAATGTATGCTTATGTATACAATATCAAGTCCATAATACAATGTACTAGGTCCAGTGAAATTTCTATGAATCTTAGTTTATTATCTCTTGATATCTTCTTCGGGAGCAAAATTTATATCCCTCTCTCTCTCTCTCTCTTCCTGCCATTGGCTCTTTACACTTCTCTAAAGATTGCGACTTTTGTCTTGACAACCTGCGCGTATCATTTGTGCATATAAAAACAAAATCACTTGTATTTTGCAGTATCAAAACTTGTAAAAGCCCTACTAGCGAAATATCATTTACTTTAACAAACATGTCAATTGAATTCCTTTTTCTGTTGTGACAATTTTAAATTATTCATCTCTGCTGCAAGCATTTTTTGTCAGTTGTAACTGGTAAATAAGGTGCTTTATAAGAAAAATACACATAAAATTGTTTAATATGAAAATGGGAGAATACATTCACAACGCACACACACACATGTATACATATAAACACACACACATATATATATACATTTATATTTATGATTTATAAATGTTATACATTTATACATGGTAATCATTGGCCCACATATTAATCAGTATTCATATTTTCAATCTATCAGATTTATTCTGATGTACTTCAATTCAGTTTAAAAGCTTAATTTTCAATGTGTTTAGTGGTAAATTATTCTTATTTTTAAATATGCTTGAAGACATTTAAAGTAAACTAAAGAAACCATAACCAAACGAGAATCATTATTATGTATGACTGTTATTTTGTCATCACCAAAATTTTTCCATGTTTTGTATCATATTTCTGTTCTTTGTAAACCTTGTCTGAGCCTTCATTTTACATGTGAACAAACCACATATCCATGTTGAATGACATTGGACAAATAAATACATTGAATGAAAGAATGAATATATAAATATTGGTTACATACTTCCTTAAAACACAATTGCAAACAAATTAACCTCAGGCAAATTTCAATAGCCTCATCCGTTACCTTTGGAAATGTGAAAAAATTACAGTGACATACAATGCCACATTACATAATCCAAATTTGAATCCTATAGGGAATAAGAAACGGCATTCAATTTACTCTTGGGTTCATTTTTGATAGTATTTGTGATCATGTTAAAATCACATTATAACAAAAATAAGAAATAAGAAGACTAAACGAGAAGAGAGATATGGAGAGGGAATAATAAAGGGATGAAAATATATTTACTTTCTGTTTCTTGGACAGCGGTAACTTCAAATGCAAAGGAAGATGTGTGAAAAAAACTCCCTTGAGTTCTGAAGTATGCGATCCAAAACTCAGATCCCGGTGGTATGATAGGTAGCAGACTGTTTCCTTCAATTCCCTTGTAAACATCATATGATAGCTAGAAATAAACATGAGAAAATACTCAGACATTTCGTCCTTACTGAATGTACCACAGACATATTTGTCTTGAGTTTGATGGTAATCCGTCCATCGGTTCTAATGATGATTCACAAGCTTGTTTTGCATACATAATGAGCCCCATGACCTTTGACCTCATGACCCAGAAATCTAATCAGTTCATTGGCTCTAGAAGATACATATATGACCCAAGTTTGGCGAGAATCCATTAACCGGTTCTTGAGATAACGTGATCACGAGAACGGGACATACGAACGGACACCCCAAAAACATAATGCCATCTTTGTTGAGGAGGCATCAAATACATAAAGGGGAATTCCATGAATTATGAGACATGACAAACAATTCTAAAATCTGTATTTCTTCCATTTTCCATGCCCAAAATGGTTAAAATTGGGATATGTCTAGATAGAATAACGGAATCATTTTCTACCATTAATTGTATTCTTGCATGTCCCCTTTTATGGAGAATCTAAAACTGCACATACATGTATGGATCAACATAAGCAGGACTATACACACACACAAAATTGCTTATAAACTCTCGTTGCAGCATACATTTACATTGTATTTTGGATGGAAATGCAACAAGTCAGTGATAAAGGGCAAACCAACTCTTATAATAATTTCATTTGTACGGAAGTGGAAAAAGAATGGTGAAAGTTTAAATTAAATTAGATCAAGAATATAAGAAAGTTAAGGGAGTTTGAAATATGATATCATTGAATCCATATGAATAGCAAATTGGCAATTTGGTGGCTGGATATTGTGACATATTCACGGACAACTCTCACATTTGTTGTGTACAAAAATATATGTTTTTCTCCCAAATGCCTATTGTGAGTATGGGTATAGCATGTTATTAAATGTTATCTAAAAAGAAAAAGACCATCCTGAGTCATAATTATTATTATTGAGTCATAATTAACTAAAATGTCAATTTTAGTAATTCTGTGTGTTGGAACAAATAGGGAAGTTGTCTGGCACTTCGTCACAACGACATTGCCAATTCAGCGAATTTAAAGTGCCCACATGTATAGTGTTTATAACTTTTAAAAAGTACATAGCCTAGGCTTCTCATTTTTTGTCTGATTTCGTTCAAACTTTCACCGGACTGCTTCTCTGATTTTTCTGCTTTCTTTTAGAGTAGTTTATTCTTAGGGATGGAAGTGCATCTGAATTCTATTTGAAGGATTGTTGCACATGAGAAAAAACTAATTTATACATACAGTACCTCATACAAAATCGTTGAAGCATTGTGTATGTCAAAACCAGTTCCTAGCGTAAAATGGTCCACACTTTCCATCTGCAGATGGATGATATCCAAACGTAGCCTTGTCCCATCCACTGCACTGAATGTCCATGTCTTTATCAATGGTCTGGTGATAGGTAAGTAAACTGGATATCCACGGGACTGGATGGTAACATTTTCGCCAAGACTCAGATTAAAGCTTGCGATGGGAGCTGTAATATGATAGGCATTACATGAATACAGAATCATCCGATCTATACACCCTGTCATTATTATTCTATTATCTATTTTGAAGAGTATAGTAGATGAATATGTTCTTGCAGATGTTCAATGACATCTTCTTTACTGTCTAAATTATGTACAGGTGTGGAGAGCCACTTTTGGGGGAATCATATTAGGGATAATTCATTTGAAGTGAAAAACCAAACTCAGAACTGTAGAATCCATCCTTAAAAGTGCCATTCAACCATTACTTTTGGAGTGGATTTCACCATAATTTGGAGTCGATTCTACTCAAAGGAAGTGATCTCTAATATGACTCCTAAAAAGTGGATTTGCATTAAAAGAGTATTTACATTTCCTGTGACACGATCCTAGTTCCTGTTTCGAATTAGTTTCAAAATTAAAACATTCTTTAGTCTTTATCATAATTTTCATAGGAAAACCAAAGTGACATGGAAAAATCAACAAATCTTACGGCAATCAAGCTCATCACGTAAGTCAGTACAGTCCACAGTACCATCACATCTGTTTCCAGGCGGAGCGATCTTATCTCCAGCATCACATGTTATGATATCTAAAGAAAGAATAAAACATAACAAAGTTACATTGCATGCATTGTCAAGAAAACATTTACATTTATTTCCTTGTGGCAAAGTACAGTAATGTGTAAAAGAAAGATCACTCCATCAAACAATGCTATTAAAGCAGAAGGAGGGAAATACCATAAAAAACTTGTGTTGAGAATGTCATGAACAAATAAAAAACAAGTTTACTGCAAAAAGTATGACAAAAAAAAAAGGATAGTCAGATAAAGAAAAAAAAAAGGATAGTCAGATAAAGAAAAAAAAAGATAGTCAGATAAAGAAAAAAAAGGATATTCAGATAAAGAAAAAAAAAGGATAGTCAGATAAAGAAAAAAAAGGATAGTCAGATAAAGAAAAAAAAGGATAGTCAGATAAAGGAAAAAAAGGATAGTCAGATAAAGAAAAAAAAGGATAGTCAGATAAAGAAAAGAAGGCACGAGAAGAGCAAACTAGAAATTTAATTCGTCATGGGGACGAATTAGGTGGTCTGTCTTCAAGTCTTATGAGAGATTATAATATTTACTATATTGAGAAAGGGAGAAGTTATATGGACATGTAAACAATGATGATCATCATGATGATCATGATGATGATGATCTTGATAGTAATGGTGATGACGATGATGATGATGATGATGATGATCATGATGATGTTGATGATTATCATCAACAGACCACGATGACATCAGACTGAACAAAATTAGAGAACATTAAGATAGCGTATAGTCTCAGCTACAACATACTCAAAAATCAACAAAAACCAAGCCGAAATAACGGCGATATTGCTCGCAAAAGACAAGAATGTAGAATCCAGATTTGAGAAAAAGTCATCTCCCATAAGGATTACACGCCAAAAGTAATGGATCAAGTGATAATAGGGTAATAATCAAGTAAATATGGTTGTTTATTATATTATTTGCGATTGTACGTGTTTTAATATTCAAAGGAGATGGTAGAGTGAAAGGTCAAAAAGAAAAAAAAGTGAAGAAAAAAAATTGTTGGAGACGCCCGGACTCGAACCAGGGTCCTCGACGTCGGAAGTCAAGTGCGTTACTGATATACCAAAACATTTCCCATAGAGATTACACGTAAACGGAAAATGGAATTATCAAATCCCACTTTGCAAGTGAGATATGAGCATGATCCCGGCATCTGATCGAAAAATAAAGGGCACACTTGTGATAGCTTATTGTCTCAGCTACAACATACTCAAAGCTTAGCGAAAACAAAGCTAAAATGACGGAGATATTGCTCGCAAAAGACAGGATGTAGAATCCAGTTTTGAGAAAAAGTCATGTCCCATAGAGAATACTCGCAAAATGTGAAAAATTGACATGCCTCCTTTAATCGCAAAAATACGCCATGATACCATTGTCAAAATGAAATATCGTGGTGACTGCATTTGTAGAAAATATTCTCAGGTAGAACATATCAAAATTTGAAAGAAAATTGATCAATATTTACAGAGATACAATCAATTTTCGAAAAATCTGCTGACGTCATAATATGAAAATTAAAATTTGAGTTTGGAGGCCATTATGATGACGTCATGAGGTAATTGAGGGTCAAATGAGACATGAAATCATATCTCCAACTCATGCTTTTTCCAACCATGATATAAAAGTTGGGGTCAATTGACTATCTGAAGAGCTATTTTGATTTTCAAAATGGGATGTTTTTTATCAAATTTGCATTATATTGCCCATAGCAGCACGCGCGGATTTTGAACTTTGACGCGCGCTCACGGCCTTATAAAAAATCAAGAGTGAGTGAAATTAATGTAAATTGTCATTTACGGTAAGAGGAATCTAGATCATGTAAAAAATTTGAATTTGATCTTTTCCGCGCGTTGTGAGCGCGCGCAACGCGCGTGGGGACACGTACGGATGGAAAATTTTGAAATGCTTAAAATGACCTGATTCGTACTCTCGTTTAATAGTTAAGTGATTTTGAGCATTTAAAATTTTGACGCGCACGTACGTGCGCGTCATGACCTTTATGTGACCTTTGATGACATGACTTGTTGACCCTTGACCTGAAATATATGTGATATGAATATGAATGACCTTTGCTTATGCATCATGAAGATATGATGGATAACGTGATTTCACAAAATGGCGCCTGGATGACGTCACGATGACCTGATGACCTTGAAAAGGTTACTGTCACGTCTCATGACAATGACCTATTAATGAGATAAAATTGAATGAAATTGACCCAACAGAACTTGAGTTATCCTAGGCACAAAAAAGTGTAGGAAATAAAAATAAATAATAATAATAAAGAAAGAAAATTCTGACGAAAACAATAGGTGATCTGTCATTGACAGACCACCTAATAAGGACAAAGCAGATTGGAAATTAGGAGAAGGGATGCCATTAAATCACCAGTTGATGTTACAAAATAACTGAAATAAGAAGACCAATAACCGATGAGAAAATAACAATTAAATTTGTTCCCCGTGGTCCCAGCTCGTTGAGAATTTCAGTGTTCAACCTCAATGACTATAACTCAACAGTTAATTTAAAGCATTTAACCTTACTGTGGCTATGCCAAAATATTAAGCATTTGCACTATCATGGACCAACTACTCATTAGGTGCTTTCAAGTACATGCATAAAGCAAAGGAAGCCCTTCCAATCTTTTTCTAAAAAAAGCATTTCCCGAACAGTTTTGTCCGCAAGTGATTTTATGAGCTGCACCCAAAAAGTGCTTGTCTTTAGGTCTATAGATCAGGTGCAGTTAAAAACAAAATTAGACACCGTGTAGAAAAGGGATAAATACCTTCCAGCGGGAGTGCAAGTATTTCGAGACCAAAACCTCCGCCATACAGGCTCTTGAATTCCACCGACAGTTCTCCCTCTGGGAATACTTTATCTGCAATATCACTCCAAGTAAAGGTTGTATCATCTGCAAATGACCACGTGGTCTCTCTCCGGCTTGTAGTTGCACCAATGTTACGTATGATAAGTGAGTCACCAAAATAGAGTTTAATATATTCAACTTGGACTATCAGAGCATTTGCACTGTCTGCTGATGAAACGATCCAGCTTGAATAGATGTAGTCATTTCCATAGTTCACGTAAGAAGGATAAGTGTAGGAGGCAAGGAAAACCGTTTCGTCTGTTGCCAGGATGACAGCTAATGAAAATGTCAAGAAAGATAAAGTAAGTGAAGAATATCTTGCCTATTTATCCACTGCATTGTTATTCTCCTATTCTCAGTTACACATTTTGTATGTCCTGAATCATCATTTTATGAAGGCTTAAAAACAAAGGGGATCAAACTCGAGCGAAAGTTCTCGGGACAATCTATTTTAACACTGTTAGAATAAACATGTGCTATTCAAATCAGGTTTAATATTGAATGCGTTTTTAAAAAAATGGTAACACGAATTGTGTCAAAATATGAACTGAAGCAGAAGATATATGTAAAACGTAAATGAAATGATGAGAAGTACCATTTTCTGCTCTATATTTTTTGTTAATGCAGAGGAGAGGAAATCCACTATCAAAGGAATGTATCAGATCACTTTAAAATACTTTGCACTTGAATCGACTCCAAAGTAGTGGTTGTATGACCCTTTTGAGGGAGGATTCCACTGTTTTGAGCGTTGTTTATCTAAGCCAAACAGAGTTATCTCTAATGTAACTCCTTCTAAAACAGATTTCGAATCGTGTACAATAAAATACTTACAACAATTTGTCTCGTCTGTACCATCAATACAATCAACCTTCCCATCACATACTTTGTTAATGCTAATGAGACCTTTGCCACTGCCAGCATTGCATATAAATTTCCCTACAAAGGACAAGATAGAAGAACAAAGTGAGTTAATATGAATGGCACGCTCCAGTTGATCATATACAACACCAAAAGGTGATCAACACAATCCCACGAACAGGAGGAAATATATCTCTCACTATATCTCTCACTATATAATGTGACAAGTTGATTTAAACCAAAGATTAGGCAGGATCGATATACTCGAACATTTAAAACTTTGATTTCAACAGATCATGCGACTTCAACATATATTTGAACTAAGAACAAAATATGATTTCAAGAGAGGGAGGGGGTCATAAATTATAGAGACGAGCCACCAGCAACCAAAGCAATCAAGAAGAAAGTTATGAATTTCTTTTAAAGTGTGAAAAACTATGGAACTTAGAAAATCACTACACATATTGCCAATTTGGTTATCAGTTTGTGACCTCATTGCCTCACGATTTATCAATTACTTTATATATTTTTATCCCATTAATTTCCCTTTTTATCCCCCAAAACTTGATTTTCCCATGGCTTTGACCAGGTAATATGATTTGTATCAGATTTCGTACATGACATTTGACAAAATCTTTTATGAACTTTGTAAAATTGATACTAATTTCTGAATATTGTATATTCATAATCATTGAATTTTTATATAAATAGTTTATCAAAATTTAAATTTTTCCTGATTACTCTATTTTGGTTCATCAACACAAAAACTTATTATTATCATTATAACTTGGACACTGGTGTGAGGAAAGAAGTTTAGGGGGGAAATTGGAAGTTTATATTATCAATATAAAGAAAACAATGAGTGAATAGTGAGGCAATGATGTCACAGACTCATGAGTGAGCTGCCAATTTGTCTTGTGATTTTCAAAGTTTTTCATGTCATTAAATATTCATAACTTTCTTATTAGTTATCCGATTTTGCTCAATTTTTTATTGGTTTGTATGATTTTTCTGCTTCTATTGAAAGAAATTTATTTTTGGAGTGTACTCGCCCTTTAACAAAGAAATTTAGAGTGCTTTCAAAGTTTTCCTTTTGTTAAACATGATTTTAGACGTAAGGTCGGGTTTAATTGAATTAGTAGAATATGAATGAGTCAAGTCAGCAGTCAGCAATCTACGAGTAGATATATATGCATTTCTAATATATATTTGATTCAAATTATTAACATACTGGTACTTATAATCCAGCCGTAACGTAACAGGCAGTATTTTTCAAAGTTTACTACCAGTAAATGCATGCAAATGCATCAACCTGAAGAAAAACACAACTTAAACCATTCCATCATATGAACTTTATTATTCATAGCTATAATAGCAAAATATGGTGCTTACACTACAATTTGTCAGAGCTGCCATAAAATTTCCCCCCAAAAAAGATGGCTCTTTCAAAACATTGGTGTGAATTACATGGTTATCTCCAAAGGGGGTAGGGCACATTTTGTTGAACAATTCAGTGCACCTTTTGTGGTCAAGAAATTAGCTATGATCTTGAAATTTTGAAGCTGAATTAGTATTGTGCACAGCAGTCTTGCTGCAACCAGCCCTCTTCCTAATATCTTGAAAGAAAACAATGCACATTTATTTGTATCATAGAATCTTTTCTCAATTTGGCTTAGATGGAATATGAAAGTTTGTTTAAATAGAATTAAAAGTGTTATTTTGTGTAATAACTGTACCATCTCGCAGGTAGAGTCCAATATCAATGCTAAAAGCTCCTAAATTGTAATAGTCATCGGTCACAAATTCAATAAAGAGCTCATCTCCTTCAACGACGGTAAAATATGGGTTGTCCAGGGATGTAAAGCCACTGAAATTGACTACAGTGAAGCCATCGGCATCATGGCCTTGTCCTATCTTCAAAGTATCATAGCTGTCGAGGTGCAACTCGTCGATGGTCACAACGAAAGAGAAGTTGCCTCCAGCTGATGAATTTGCCTGGAAGAGCCAAAGGATGGAGGTGTTGCCGTAGTAGCTATTTGGATAATTTGGCGAGTACAGATAAAGATGTTCTCCATTGTCCAGCTCATGTACTGTGTGGAACAATATATTTATTCATTCATTTAATGTCCAGGAAAAGTTAAAAAAAGAAAACATACATGGATCCAAGATTTACCCCGCATACAGACAGACAAATATTTGAGTAAAAATTACAAGGACGTAATTTAGGAATAGATTCCAAAACGGGTTATGAAGGGCATGAACCACTTGATGAATAAAATACTTGTCACACTAAAGGATGAAATTTACATTGTGAACATCAGCAACCCTAAGAGACAGTTCCAATGTGAATATTTCAAGCAATTATTTTGGGGTTGAACACTGAAAACCATACTTTGCGTATTAGATATAGCCATAGAGCTTACATCACAGAAAGGGCAAGCATAGTGATACCTAAAAATGTTTTCAAACTACCTATACTTGCTCTTGTGGAAAGATTAGACTTTAAAAGATGAATGAGGCATGAAATATCAAGACAAAAGGGGCATGCTCTCACACATCATGGAATGCGCTGTATAAATGTAACTTATTGTTATTATGAAGTAATTATATATCGATGCATACCAAGGAAGCACAACGGAAGTATGGTAGTGGTACTGTGAACTTTCTTCTAAAACTTAAAGAGAAACACCCTGGGGTGCAACAGTGCACCTCTGGGTATAATGGGTACCGGTAAGAGTTGAAAGCTGAATGGTTCAATTCTGCACCCTGAGAGACACTGTTATTATAAAAACAAGGGTAGTAATTTAAACCTTTCAACCTTTTCAACATTTTATTATATCAGGTAGTTACATGAATCAAGCCCGATATTCCACATACATATCTTTCTGCGTAACGTCCTGTTACAGTCTACAGACATTTATGTTTCAAGTCAAAAGTTATTAAAAGCAAAAAAAACATTAAGAAAACTTGTACAAATTCCATCTCATCTCGATCAACAATCATGTTCCGATATGAACAGTAAAGGGATCCTTTATGTGTTTCTTCCTAATCTCTACATGTATTTGATTATTTTTATAAATAAGATTTCTGATAACATCACATAAATCATCTCTTTTTACTCACTGCATGATGCCTCATCACTACCGTCTCTGCAGTCTAGTATCACATCACATATAGCGGATCCATTGACTGCCAATGGACCTGTCTTGCATTGGAAAGAATCTGTAATTTACAATAAAAGAAGAAAAACGTATAGATTAAGATAGTATGCCTTAAAAGTCCAAATGTGACCAGGCAACAAAAACATATCAAAAAGCGACCAGATCCTAAAAGAGGAGATTCTCAGCTTAAAATGATATATAAATCATCCCAATATGATGTTCCTAACCCAGTGAAAACAATGAGGTCTCCATTCTAGCATAAAATGTTATTTGAGAAAACTAAAATTTGTAGTATATTCAAGCATGCTGACCCACAAAGAAATGTGCAAGGTGACAAAAAGAGGATTATAACTCCCTATTATCAAATTGTCCTAAAACATAGCATACCGATTAAGTACACGCTGTTCTTATTTTGACCAAGTATCAATGCAAGAGCATTTTAAAGTTATAGGAATCAAAATAATACCAGTAGCCATTGTCATATGAAAACAATTATTACAACAACAAGAAAGATCAGACAAACATCGACAAGTCTACACAAAACTGCTCAAAATACCACTTTTAGATTATTTGGTGCTTCCAGATTTTGAATTAATGTAGAAGGTATCGTGGTCGAGTGGATAAGTCGCCGGACTGTCCATCACAAGGTCAGCGGTTTGAGTCCCGCCGTGGCACTAATGTCCTTTGGCAAGACATTGATCTACATTTGCCACACTCAACCCAGGTGATGTAAATGGCTACCTGGCAGGAATTCACTCCTTGAAATGCTGGAGCGTTGTATACGGCAGCTTGGCGTAAAGCAGGGGTAATAATAAATGCGCCTCGGAATAGAATTTCTAGATAGACGTTGCTATAGAATTGCCTATTATTATTATTATTACCGTAATTAACGTTGTATAAACTGCCCTCGTGTATTAACCACACCCCTCTTTTTTTTTTGCCGACTTTTTTTTGCCGACTTAAAAAACAGTAGAGGACCTAGGATAGAACCTTGTGGTACGCCGTGTAATAGAAGAAAAATTGGAGGAATTATTATTATCAACTACATATTGAAATCTATCAGAGAGATTACTTTCACACCAAGATGACAAACAAATTTGAGTGTTGTTCTAGTTTCAGAGTGGTGAGTCAACACACCGATTACAGAGCTGGGAGACATTGCCAGGCATAGCGCCAGGTGGAGGGGCATAAAACGAAACTTTTTTTTGGTGTACCGTGTATAAACCGCACCCCCGACTTTGAATTTTTTTAGGCGGCAAAAAGGTGCGGTTCATACACCGTTAATTACGGTATTAAGGTATACTCACAACATACTTGACAATCAAATTTGACCATCCCGACCTATTGCACCTCTATGAACCTCTAATTGAAAACCACACCATGCAACTCTTGGTTGGTTTTGTGGTGTATGGTAACTAACACATTTTCATTTGACCATGAAAAAATATGTGACAGACTTATTGCAGTACTTTTTCAACAGACTTAAAAAAAGAAAAGAATTACAATGAATTTTGAAGAAAATTCAAAGAGCTGGGGCCCCCAAATTATCTTGAAGGTGTTTACCAGTGGTTGAGTTGTTTATTAATGTCTCTTTACTGTTATTTCTTGTGTGCCCTCAGCGATGCTACATTTGCAATATCATTTGTCATGATGGTAAAAGCAAACAAATTATTCTGGAGGCAATTTATGTTCCTCTATTCTAATTTTGCAATACTGGGTTAAAGTGAGCCACATTTATATGTGCTGCATGTTAAAGCAAGATTGGTTTTTTTAATTTGTCATGTTTACCTGTGAGATAACCCAAAGATATCTCCATTTGGAAGTAGTAGTAGTTGTAGTATGAACTTGATGTAAATTCAATGAACATCTCTGACGCAGCTAGAATGCGCTCCCCCCTTGGAAATTGCTGGCTTCCACTGAAGACCTCAGAATCATTGTTGGGTACCAGACCGGCTCCAATCCGTAGGACATCACCATAAGAAAGAGATCCGTAGTTGAGAGTGATAATGAATGCTACTTTCATGGAGTTAGTAAGAGCAGGAGCGCTTGAGTTGAAGAGCCACAAGGCACGTGTGTACGATCTGTAACCAGGACTGATTAGTACTCTTGTGTCTCCAAGATAAAGCGTGTGGACTGAAAGAATAAGAGACATTGTTTGGTTCTGTGGTTATTTAATGACTTTTAGACACAATGTCCTGCTTCTTTAATTGAAGGTGGTCACGAATCCTACCCAAGAAATCAACACTTTGCAGAGGCTTACCTGTACAAATTTGACAGCATTTCAATTTCAATGTAATTGACATTTACCAGTACGTTCTTTCAGTAATATTCATCAAGATATACACACTGAACAAGCTTGGGTAACAAGGATTCCTGGTAGAAGGAATCGACTCCCACAAAGCTGTTTGTTGTGTGTAAAATTAAGAAATCACCATTCTTTCATTTCCCTTTAAAATCGTCATCTCAACGGTTATTCTAACACTCTATCGTATAGCCTATATTAATCAAGTTCAGATAATGTAATATGTCATCATCATGTTCAAACATTTTAATAGGTGACTTCAAAGGCATTTGAAAATCTGTAGGTTGATGACTCCAACAAAGCAGTCTGTTGCGTGCAAAAGAGATCATCATTCTTTTAATACTACATATGGCAAGTATTAAAACCAAATGTTTTGGGTACTGCTATGAATAGCAATGGACTAAAAGGTTATTTTTATACTTCTTATAAAGTTTGAAGTGATTTAAATGAGGCTTACATAAATAATTACAACAAAAATAAATATTTTAATTTTTAACATTACAGAAGATACCCTGACTAGTAAATCATTTTATCTTTGATTAAAATAAAGGCATTTGCCTACATTCGGACTTTGTAAGAAACAAACCTGTATGTTGAATTATAACCGTGACAGATAACATTTCGGAGACTATAAAAAAGAAATTCAAGTGAAATGAACATGAAATTACCACAGCCTGTTTCATCACTGGAGTCCAGACAATCTACACTGAGATCACAACGAAAGGACTGGTTGACTGCATGAAATCCATCATTGCACACAAAGAGACCTGAACACCAACAATCAATGTAGAAGGGAGTTATCAGGATCATATTTGAAAAAGAAGATGACCCAAAAAGATGAAAAAATAACGGATACATATTATTATGGACCCTACAACATTGAAAAATTATTATGGTGATGATAGTACTAAATGTTTTACTACTACTTCTATTAGTGAAATTTTTTTACTTGGGAGCAGTGAGCAATAAAGGTCTTGAAACACCAAAACACAATAAAATACTTTCATATCAATGTGAGAAAATTGCACCTATACAACACCTAATCCTAACGATCTTCTGTGAGCAGGAAATTGCATGTAGTTTTTCCCACTGGCTACTACTACTACTTCTACTAATGAAAACAAGTAACTGGAATAGTGAGAGAAAAAAAAGACATGGAAAGGAATACCTGTAGGTTAAAATGGAAACTGTGAGTTTGTTGACCACTCATCAAACATAATATCACATAACACAACTTAATATAACTTGATATACCCTTTATGTATTAAATGTAGCTGGAAAGGTCATTTTCAATATGTAAAGTAATCATTTTCCTTTCTTGTTAATTATTTCTCCCTTTCCCATTCTGCCCACCCCTCTCTCTCTTTGTTTCTCTCCCTGCTCTTCTCATCTTTACCCCTCTCTTTTTCCTTTCTGTTTTCTATTGTCCATACCTTCCATGTCTTCCATTCATCTTTTGGTTTTTACACCTTCTTGCAAGTGAAATGCGATTCCTCTTTCTCTCTCTCTCTCTACTTTTCTCTCCTTCTTCTTCCACCCTCTGTATTTAAGTAATATTTTAATATGATGTGAACATTGTTGTTTTGATAATTCATAATGTACATTGATTGTTACGCCAGTGGATGTTAAATGTCTGTTTTTTTAAACATATGGGTCAATAAAACTAATCTGAATCTGAATCGAAACCCCTAACCCCTAAGCATATAAAAAGAAAGATACACACAACCATGGTGCATACGGTTGCTGCAGGGAAAATTAATAGAATTGACATATACAAATATCCCCTTCTGATAATGATGTGATGAATGTAACAAGGGCAAATCCATACTGTACATATTAGAATATTCAAACATCCCTCTATTTCATGCAAATGTGGCTTGAAAGGTCATTTTCATTTCGTAAAGTAATCATTTTCCTTGCATGTTAATTATTGCTCCCTTTCCCATTCTGCCCTTCCTTTTTCTATTGTTCGTTCCTTTTCTCCATTTCTTCAATTGGTCTTTTGGTATTTACATTTTCTTGCAAGTGAAATGCGATTCCTCTTTTCTTCCACAGTCCCTCTCTCTCTCTCTCTACTTTCCTCTCCTTCTTCTCCCACTCTCTGTATTTGAGTAGTATGTTAATATGACGTAAACATTTAAATTGTTATATTGGTGGTATTCATAATGTACATTGTTTATGCCAGTGGAGGTTAATCTTCTCGTTTTTTTAAACATATGAATCAATAAACCTAATCTGAATTGGAATCTGAACCCCTAACCCCCAATCATATAAGGAGAAAGAAACATGCAGCAGAAGTGCATACAGATTTATTTTCAATATGCACCATCTCCACTTTCTGGGGAGTGTTCTTACCATTATGCTCGCCATGAGGGCATATGGCAATTACCAAAACAAATGCTTTGTTCATCGTACCAGGTCCCCATTTCTCTCCTTGGTATCGAGTGGCAAGTGTAGACTAATGCCTTGCCAAAGGACATTAGTGCTGTGTCTGGGTTCAAGCCCACGACCCTTGAATTTTAAGTAAAGTGCTTAAACCTTTGGACTATGACACCTCTACTATAGGTTACAGATTGTAATAAATTTACCTTCAAGGGAACGGGGAGTAATCGCCAGGTTGAAATGTGAAGAACTATAGGACCTTGTGAGTTCCATGTGCATCTCCGAAGCCTGAATGAGCCTCCTTGCCCCGTTAGACAGGTAGCCATCATTGGCAAATAGAAATTCTGAATCATTACTGGGGACAAATCCAGAGCCAATACGAAGTACATTGCCATAGCGAACATAAATGTCGCTAATGTACACAAAGAAGGCAATGTTACCGGTATCGCTTTGTGAAGAATTGATATTGAATAACCATGTCCTGTTGTAAGGTCTACCGTATGATCCATAATAGCGAAGAGAGTGGGTTTCTCCAACAGTAAGTGAGTATTCTGAAAATGAGTAAGGAGAGAAGAAATAAATCTTATCAATATATAACACTTCATTTCAATTTGTTGTTTAAGTTTTATTACAATGCTCTTTTTCTCCTTTTTTTGGTTTCATTTATTTCTCATTTCCTCAAAGCCATGTAAAAATTAAAGGTACAAACTTGAATTCACTCATACTTAACATAGCCATTTCGTGCTTTGTCATAATGAGAAATTGGAACCTTGAATAGCCTATAGGCTTTGTGGATATAAGTTATTTCTTACAATTGTTATATATTGTAGTGAATACTTGTGTCATCCTTAAATATAAAGATGCAACTTTTCATTAAAAAAAGACGAAATACTTACTGCACTTGTTTTCATCACTGCCATCATTACAATCATCAATAGAATCGCATCGAGCAGTAGAAGTATAAAAAGTTCCATCGGAGCAAACAAAGAGGTCTGTTAAATTTTATAGAAATATAAAGCAAAAAAAAATTGATACTATGATTATGAAGGTAACAATAATTATGATGACTGCATAGCACTACTCTCGACCATGATACTGATAATTTCATAAATGACACACACACAAAAATGTATAGCAAGAATGTTTAAAATCTATATATAATTTTTTTGCCCAGCATTCTTAGGCCAACGGATAGGAGCAGGAAGAAAAATACAGAATAAACAGAACTATACAACGTGCATGGTTCCGTGTGGTCCTTATTCTATGGGAGTGTGTATCGGACGCGTTGAGTAGTATATACTCTATTGAAATTTTTGAAACTCTACCTTGATTACAATATAATGACACTGAGACACCTAACAAACAGAATAAAGTATATTTTGGTGATTGGTACACTTTTGTCTCTGCTAGCATGAATAGGTCCTAAATATGGCTCTAGGACACCTGCCCCCCGGATAACCAACCCCAGTCAACTACCCCCGAGGACAACTACCCCCCACGGCAACCACCCTCAGGACGACTTCCCCCCGGACAACTACCCCATAGGACAAATTCCCCCGTACAACTACCCTCTAGGACAACCATTCTCTGCGACAACTACCCCCTGGACAACTTTCCTTGGGGTAGTTGACTGGGGGTGGTTATCCAGGGGGTGGATGTCCAGGGGCAAGTGTCCGGATACGCCTAAATATATGTGAATTTCGTCATTCCTGCAACTGGCTGATGTAGATGAATGAATAACCAAATGATGTTAGTATCACCGAAAGGACTCAAATACTATTTAATAACCCAATCCATAGAGAAAACAATGTTTTTGTTACTATTCTTCACAGCAAAATGTTAAAATCCACTCAGGAATAATCAATCACTTTAGAGTGAATACTTAATTTTGAAAATGCTTTTGAATTTAATTTTCTGCTACTTTCTTTACATGTTTTATAAAGAGGTGTCAATGTGGATAGGATTCGCAATTAGATTCCCGCTACAGCACTTTTCTATCCTTTGACAAGACTTAATCAAAATTTGGCGCTCTTCAGCCGGTTGTAGTAAATTGGATCCGGCAGGAATCTATTCCTTGAATGCTGCTAGGCTAAATCCAGGGTATGTAATTTGCAGGTGCCTTATAAAGCATCTGCTAGGATAGGTATGTGCACATCATAAAAATGCATGCAGCTTTTAAAATATTACTAATAAATAAGATAATAATTACAATAATAATACTAATGATACTAATAATAACAACAACAATATTAATGATTTAAAAAAATGTCTTACAAACAGCCCTCTTTGTAATATTTTGAAAGAAAACAAAGCAGTTTTATTTGTATCATAGAATTTGTTCTCTATTTGGCTTAGATGTCATCCCAAAGTTTTTTTTAAAATACAATTGAATGTGGTTTAATATTTTGTTTGTTAACTTTACCATCTTGCAAGTAGAGTCCAATATCGATGCTAAAAGCTCCTGAATCGTAATACCGGTAGTCATCGGCCACAAATTCAATAAAGAGCTTATCTCCTTCAACGACGGTAAAATATGGGTTGTACAGGGATGTAAAGCCAGTGAAATTGACTACAGTGAAGCCATCAGCATCATGGCCTTGTCCTATCTTCAAAGTATCATAGTAGTCGAGGTACAACTCGTCGATCGTCACAGCGAAAGAGAAGTTGCCTCCAGCTGATGAATTTGCCTGGAAGAGCCAAAGGATGGAGGTGTTGCCATAGTAGCTATTTGGATAATTTGGTGAGTACAGGTGTAGATGTTCTCCTTTGTCCAGCTCATGTACTGTGTGGAACAATATATTTATTTATTCATTTAATATCCAGGAAAAGACATACAGAGATCCAAGATTTACCCCAAATGAACAAATGCTATTAATTTTAAGCTTTTTTTTTTACACACACTGATGCACCCTCAACCATCCCACATACAGACGGACAAATATTTAAGTAAAAATTACAAGGACGTAATTTAGGAATAGATTCCAAAACAGGTTATGAAGGGCAAGAACCACTTAATGACTAAAATACTTGTCACACTAAAGGATGAAATTTACATTGTGAATATCAGCAACCTTTGATAAGAGACAGTTCCAATGTGAATATTTCAAGCAATTATTTTGGGGTTGAACACTGAAGAGCATACTTTGCGTATTAGATATATAGCTATAGAGCTTACATCACAGAAAAGGTATTCATAGTCAGATCTAAAAAAAAATTCAGACTATCCATATTTGCTCTTGTGGAAAGATTAGACTATAAAAGATGAATGAGGCATGAAATATCAAGAAAAAAGAGGCATGCTCTCACATACCATGGAATGCGCTATATAAATGTAACTTATTGTTATCATGATTATGAAGTAATTATATATCGATGCATACCAAGGAAGCACAACGGAAGTATGGTAGTGGTACTGTGAACTCTCTTCTAAAACTTAAAGAGAAACACCCTGAAGAGACCAAACAAGGGAGCAATATTATAAGCTGGGTGCAACAGTGCACCTCTGGGTATAATAGGTAAGAGTTGAAAGCTGAATGGTTCATTTCTGCACCCTGAGAGACACTGTTATTATAAAAAATAAGGGTAGTAATTTGAACCTTTCAACCTTTTCAACATTTTATTATATCAGGTACTTACATGAATCAAGCCCGTTATTCCACATTATGACATATCGGTACAAATCTTTCTACTTGAAGGTCACGTCCTGTTACAGTCTAAAGGCATTTATGTTTAAAGTCAAAAGTTATTAAATGCAACCAAAAAAAATAAGAAAACTTGTACGAATTCCATCTCTTTTCAACCAACAATCATGTTCCAATATGAACAGTAAAGGGATCCTTTATGTGTTTCTTCCTAATCTCTACATGTATTTGATTATTTTTATATTATGAGATTTCTGATAACATCACTTAAATCATCTCTTTTTACTTACTGCATGATGCCTCATCACTACTGTCTCTGCAGTCTGGTATCACATCACATACAGCAGATCCATTGACTGCCCATGGGCCTGTCTTGCATTGGAAAGGATCTGTATTTTACAACAAAAGAAAAAAAAAAGTATAGACTAAGATAGTATGCCTTAAAAGTCCAAATGTGACCAGGCAACAAAAACATCCTAAAAGAGGAGATTCTCAGCTTCAAATGATATATAAATCATCCCAATATGATGTTCCTAACCCAGTGAAAAAAATGAGGTAACCATTTTAGTATAAATTGTTACTTGAGAAAACTAAAATCTGTAGTATATTCAAGCATGCCGACCCACAAAGAAATGTGCAAGATGGCAAAAGGAGGATTATAACTCTCTATCATCAAATTGTCCTAAAACATAGCATACCAATTAATTACACGCTGTTTTTTTATTTAGACCAAGTATCAATGCAAGAACATTTTAAAGATATAGGAAATAAAAATAATACCAGTAGCCATGGTCATATGAAAACAATTATTACAACAACAAAAAAGATCAGACAAACATCGACAAGTCTACAAAAAACTGCTCAAAATACCACTTTTAGATTATTTGGTGCTTCCAGATTTTGAATTAATGTAGAAGGTATCGTGGTCGAGTGGATAAGTCGCCGGACTGTCGATCACAAGGTCAGCGGTTTGGGTCCCGCCGCGGCACTAATGTCCTTTGGCAAGACATTGATCTACATTTGCCACACTCAGCCTAGGTGATGTAAATGGCTACCTGGCAGGAATTCATTCCTTGAAATGCTGGAGCGTTGTATACGGCAGCTAGGCGTAAGCAGGGGTAATAATAAATGCGCCTCGGAATAGAATTTCTAGATAGACGGTGCTATAGAATTGCCTATTATTATTATTATTATTAAGGTATACTCACAACATACTTGACAATCAAATTCGACCATTCCGACCTATTGCACCTCTATGAACCTCTAATTGAAAACCACACCATGCAACTCTTGGTTGGTTTTGTGGTGCATGGTAACTAACACATTTTCATTTGACCATGAAAAAATATGTGACAGACTTATTGCAGTACTTTTTCAACAGACTTAAAAAAAGAAAAGAATTACAATGAATTTTGAAGAGAATTCAAAGAGCTGGGGCCCCCAAATTATCTTGAAGGTGTTTACCAGTTGTTGAGTTGCCCTGATAGCAGACTGACGTCTTAAAGACGTCATAAATTGGTCGTAAAGTGGTAAACACGTCGTACGTCGTATGGACGACGTAATTACGACGTCATTATGACGTCTTTATAAGACTATTTTTTCCAAGATAATTTTTGTCGAATTAACGACGTCATAAAGACGTCATTTTGACGTCTTTAAAAGACTATTTTTGTCATATAAACGACGTGATAATGACGTCATTATGACGTCTTTAAAAGACTATTTTTTCCAAGATAATTTTTGTCGTATTAACGACGTCATTTTTCGTCTTTAAAAGACTTTTTTTCCAAGCTTATTTTTGTCTTATTGACGACGTGATAACGACGTCATTATGACGTCTTTAAAAGACTATCTTTTTCAATGTAATGTTGTCGTATTGACGACGTGATAACGACGTCATTATGACGTCTTTAAAATACTATTTTTTCCAAGCTAATTTTTGTCGTATCGACGACGTCATTATGACGTCTTTAAAAGACTAATTTTTTCATTGTAATGTCGTCGTATTGACGACGTGATAACGACGTCATTATGACGTCTTTAAAAGACTATTTTTTCCAAGCTAATTTTTGTCGTATCGACGACGTCATTATGACGTCTTTAAAAGACTATTTTTTCCAATGTAATGTTGTCGTATTGACGACGTGATAACGACGTCATTATGACGTCTCTAAAATACTAATTTTTCCAAGCTAATTTTTGTCGTATCGACGACGTCATTTTGACGTCTTTAAAATACTATTTTTTTCCAAGCTATTTGTTGTCGTATTGACGACGTCATTACGACGTCATTATGACTTCTTTTAAAGACTATTTATTCCAAGATAATTGTTGTCGTATCGACGACGTCATTACGACGTCTTTAAAAGACTATTTTTTCCAATATATTTTTTGTCGTATTGACAATGTCATTACGACGTCATTATGACCTCTTTTAAAGACTATTTTTCCAAGATATTTTATAGTCGTAAGGACGACGTTATAACGACGTCATTGTGACGTCTCTAATAACTTTTTTTTTCAAGATAATAATTGGGTTAAGACTACAACATCTAATATGAGCATAAGTCAAAGTAAATAGGGCAATAATCAGAATTAAAAATAGGGAACAACCCCCCCCCCCCTCAATTGTCATTAGTCATTAATAGTGGACCAATTTCACACCAAGGTCTGCAATATCGATCAAGACTATACATGCTCGCATCTAGTTTGCTATTTCAAACGGGAATGTGTACGTACGTGTGTGTACAGGTACATTCAGCACTCAAGGCAATGCGTAGGACTACAATGCATTGCATTGCACTATACGATGTGTGTATGTAATGTATTTGAATTCAGAGTGAAAAAGCCGTTGCAAGAACTATCATCCTCCTGAATACTCTCGTTTTCTCCTGCAAATTTACAGTATGGGTAAGTCCTAGAATTACCTAATTTATTTACGAAAAGTACATAAATCTATAGTTACTGTTTTTTATTCTGAAAAGTTGATATGTAGACTCTTTGTTACTGTAATGCATGATCTTATGTCAGTGATAGTGAGCTCGGACTTTAAACATTTGCTGACTAGATTCGAAATGTATGATCCCATATATGTATTTTTATGTAGGGTTTTGATTGATGGGATGCATGGCATGGGGCATCATTTAAAGCAAAAAAGTTTACTCATTTGCCTACACATGGGCTGCATGGCTTTAAAGGGAAATCCAACTCGAATATACAACTGCTCTAAAACTGAAAGAAAGCAGAAAAATAAGAGAAGCAAACTGATGAAAGTTTTGGCACTAGGTAGGTCTAGAATCTACTGCTAAGTCACACCTAAGATGGATAATACATGCAGTCACTCCTTTATTCCAAGCAATACTGTAGATCTACTACTAGTTCAGAATCATATCCAGACTTTTTGACCAGTGACCCATGGCGTGGCCGGTGAGAGTCCTAAAAATCTAAAACATAGGTCTAGATCGGCCTACCCCAAATCAAGCAAATATTCATGAAATGTTCAAATAATGCCGGTCATGATTTAAAAGTCGTTATGTTTCTAACCTGTTTCTGGTCAATTTTTCTTATTTTGGGGGGAGTATTTTTCGGGAAAAACGTTGATTGTAGTATACACTTTCTGACAGGTTGCACGGCAAACCGCTGCACAATACAAGTGCATACAGATGGAGGGTTGCGGGGGCACGTAAGTCTGCGTGAAGTGATCTACCTCCTCATTGTACGGTAGATAACTTCACACAGGCGTGCACCCGCCCGCAACCACCATTGGTATGCACTTGTAATGTGCAGCGGTTTACAGTGAAACCTGTGAGAAAGTGTACTATAGTACCGGCCCAGGCCCAGATGTTTGAAAATTGAACATTGCGTGTCGATACGTAGAGGAATAAAGCAGTGACTTGTGTCACAAACATGTAACCTTAAACAATTTGTTTCTACAGTCTTTAGACAGCAAATTTAGCTTATAGGCTACCGTATACAGAAATCTTAACTGGAAATAATCGGTTAGACCTGTAAATGGTAAACAAAATTCTTTCCCCACAGGCTGTTCAAAGAAGCTTGTAGTATTTGTGTTGCACATGCATACATTATCAACCTTTCATTTTGTTTTAACTTTATTCATTTTCTCATTTATTTGTAGGCATCTTTTTTTAACATCTTTCGTCAAAGAAGTGGATTCAAAGCACATTGTGGCCTCAGTATATTGATGTGAAACCATGCAGAAAATGCTACTTTCTCTCAACCTTGTGGATGTTCCCTACTTCCCTAAGGATCAGCAGCCTCTTGAAACAGGTGAAGCCATTATCGGTAAATGTGTACATGTACTTGTATTATTTCTGTACATTTATTTGTCATATTGTGCATGATCACTGAGACACTGACGAATTAGACACTACATAATGGTTCATTTCATTTGAAAGGCTTATTTCAGTTATTTGTCCTAAGTTTCAAATATATTTATAATTCAATTAATTTTAGATCACTAAAACCTGCAGGTATGTTGCAATAACCGACAATATTATGTGAGTTTCAAACAGTGTTTTTTTACCCTACAGCATAGGTCAAGGAGCTTTCATTCTACCCTCATCAGCAAACTACAGGAATGCCAGTTTTCAGGCAATAGCCTGAATTCAGGCCCTGAGGAGTTATTTTCATACCATAGTTTAGGTTTTTTGTGTACAAGCTAGCTCATTCTAGGTGATTTTTCAGGTCCTCTGATCAATTCTAACTGGCATCCCTGAAACTAGAATTGTATTGATAATTAACCAAACAAAATCCTGAATCACGTTTTGCATTGCCCACAAATGTTTAAAACCCAAAGGTGTGTTGACTTTATGTTTGTGAGCAATAAGAAATTATTTCTGATAAATCTTACCAAGCAGTACTTTTCTGACAGAATTAATTATTTATGTTCCAGTTTTAAAATATATGAAAGTTTTTCTTAAATTGTATTCCTTTCTTTTTGCTTTATTCATGCATTAGAATTCCTTGCGTCTATGTTCCTTGGATTTGAAAACAGTGCATAATGCAGGAGATTCCACCCAAAAGCTAACCCACAAGTCCAAGCTGAAGTGGAATATTTCGCAAAATTTGATCTACACTCACCCGATAGCTTTACTGCTAGAGAAAGGTTATTTTTTCACTTCATTATACTTTATAGAGAGAGATTGGGGGGGGGGGGGGGGGGGAGGGGGAGGGGGAGGAGTGAGGTGTAGCCACAAACCTGAATGGATAAGCTGTAGAACTGAAATTTCCAGTCATGTTACTTGCAATTTTAATGAATTACAGGATTTACGAACTGACATAATAACGATTTGGGTAAAAGTCTAAAAGATTCCAGTATTTTGAGGATATTTGTAATTACTATTCATGAAGTTGACCTGTTTCATAATGTCTCATGCTCACCCCCCTCCCCCCACCCCATCCACTTCATATCAGTTCTTAAAACATGTTGCAAATTATATATACATTGTAAGTTGGTAATAGAGAAAAATTGAGTGAGGTAAATGCAATACAAATCGAATCCATTATTAAGCAATTAAGACTTGTTCAGGTACGGCACGTGAACCTCCACAAATTTAAAAAATGATGCAGTTTGGTTTTATGTGTAAAGTGAATGGCAACAAAGGACCTACCGGTGCGTGTCTTTGTATGTTTTGGACTGCGCAAATTCAGTGAGCTCTTTTTAATAATATACACTATGTAAAGCGTATTGAACTCTATGTCAGCATTTAAAAAACTCTGCGATTTTGACTGTTTTGCAGCATCATATCTGAGCAAGCCTTAACGGGACGTGGTAAAATTGTTCAGATGAGAGACAATTGTGCTAAGGTATTGACTTCAATGCTATATGTACACTTAAAGATAATCTGAAAGTTTGAGTGAAAAAAGACCATTATTGATGATAAAAATTGGGAACAACTGATCTGATCGATTCCTTAATTCTTCCAACTATATTATTATAATTTAATTAAATTTTAGGTGAATGTAAATCATCACAAAGAAAAGAATTGGCTCTAATACCTTAGATTTTTAAAGGCCTGTTTTATATCTTATTTTCATGGAAAAACGGTTGGGGGAAAATTCAAAAATTTATTGGGAGAATGAAGTGTTAAAGAGTGACACACAGTGGCGCCTTCAAAGAAAACCATAAATATCTTTGTGGTTTGAGAATTTTTTGGTAGTTAAAAGTATAAAATTCTTGGATTGTATCTGTGATTTTGAGAGCACTATATGGCTTACCTTTATTGAATTCGCTGTTAAAATTTAAGTTAAATTAATATTTTGTGAAACTCCCCCCAGGAGTTTCAAACGTGCCAAATGAATGTTGTGACATTAGCAATAGAATGTATCTCTTTGTGCTAAACTTGTTCAGCATGTTTGCTATTTTATCTTAAACTTGGAAATATCTTCTGAATAATTATTGCACAGTCACCTTCGAATTGCCCAACAAAGCCACTCGTACTGGCGGGAATGTTATCTGATATAAATTGTATTTTTATACTTGAACTTCAGCTTCTGTATTTGCAACAATTTTTTTTTGGATGATATTTATAAAATATGAATGTTGCCACTAATGCCTTTTCTTGTATTTAAGTCATGTGCCAGTAAGAAGCAGGTTTCTAGCACAGAAAATAGGTACAGTTGAGCTGATATCTGCACAGTTTTCCAATATGCTGTATCGCCAAATGTGAACATTGTGGTTTCAACGGGCAAGCAACCATCATCAGAAAACTCTGCAGGTATCAGTGAAGCTGTCCCTGTTCCCCTTGCTGCCAACTTGTTCCTTTTGAGTGTAAGAAATAACTTAGCTAAGCCATGTGTTTATCATTTGTGCCATTTTTCTCTTGTGTGTGATTTAGATTGTATAGTTTTATACTTTATACTGAATTCTTGCCATAAACTTAGATATTCCCCTTGTATGTAACAAGTATTGATCTTTCATGCTCAGGAATTGTTTCCAACAACCTTTTGTTTTATGTTATAGTCTTTATCTGCATTAAAGTATT